>NC_092634.1:6717582-7370082 GCF_039555335.1 Amphiura filiformis | reverse complement strand
ATGATTAGGAATAATTAGTAGGCCTATACACTATCAAATAGTCATTTCGATTCAACGACGGTACTAGCCTATTTACTTTATAGGAACTTTATGAGCATGCATGGAAATGAGGTCAAAGGACAAACACAACTAATTCAATGTGGTTGTTTGATGTGATCGATCATTTATTAATGTTTCTAACAAAACATTACGTAATTATCAATTATATACCTTTATATTTTAAAACTATTTTTAACTTAGATTTTCTTTTCTTTATCAATTTGTTTTTATCTTTTTCTGCATTTTTGTATTTGTGTGCAAATTTAGGGCGCTATTTACATATAATTTTAATAAAATTTAGCCCAATAATATGAGTTGTTTTTTTATTTCGTGACAAAAAGTAGTTTGAAAATTTCCTTGCTATATGTTACTAATTTCTATGATGTTTTAATGCACTATAAGTGGATAGCCCTTGTAAAGATGCAAACAAGCAGGCAAACAAGATTTAAGATGAATAGCGCCATCAGTGTTCAACTTTGATTAAAAATGAATAAAATTCTACATGCCATCAAACAAATGGAAATGGGGATACGCTTCACAAAGTGCATCTCCGCATCTCCTTGTTTTATTTATCCAATGTGTATACTGAAATACCCAACAAATACATGTTTTACAAAAAAAAATGAAATGTCACGTGTATAAAGCCTGCCGAAACAGTCAAAACATTTTTTTGAAATCGTGTTGCCAAATGATCTAACATGTTTTTTGAGAATTCGCAAAATGTACAAAAATGTTTGACGAAACATCAACATATCTTGCAAAAACATTTTGCCATTTTTAAATGATGTTGTAGCGTTCTTTGTTCATATAACATTATAAAAACATTGTGCTCGGTGGATTTGATATAATGCAAGGACCTCCGAAAATGTTTTGCTTGTATTATTACGACTTGAGTCAATATTGATGGGTTTATTGTTTTCAGATAAACTACTGAATACACCTACTGATAAGTGTTATCAGTTTCTTGTCCGGTTTACCCCGATCAATCTTAATCAATGGCTACTAAATAAATGTGTTAAGGGATCTAGAATGAGCGTTTATTGCGTTTCGACAGAATTTTTTGTAGGACATGAGGGCACCTCAGACATATCGAATTGCATTCTGAATACGAAGCATGTCTTTCTGATATCAAATAATTTTCATTTTTTGAAAATCACAATATAATACAAATTTTATGACAAATTATAAAAATTTGATATTTTTCAAATTTTGATATATAACAGTCCTCGAAGTAAATTATATAAATCTAATGATATATTCTTAAAGTGTATGTAGCTGGGAGGAAAAGCCGACGGTCAATTGAAAATTTTGACATTTCATATTGAAGATATGGATTTTTTTCCCAAAAAGACCTAATTTTTTTGGTGTAAAAAAAAAAAAAATCCATATCTTCAATACGAAAGGTCAAAATTTTCAATTGATCGTCGGCTTTTCATCCCACCTACATATTTTTAAGTATAAATCATCAGATTTATAAAGTTTACTTCGAGTACTGTTAAATATCAAAAATATCAATTTTATTGATTTGCCATAAAATGTGTATTAAATTGCGAATTTCAAAAATCAAAATTATTTGATATCAGAAAGACATTCTCCGTATTCAGAATGCAATTCGATATGTCTGATGTGCTCTAATGTCCCAAAATATATACAGTCCAAACGTTCATACCCCAGCCCTTAAGGCGACAAGATTTTTGGGCTGGAAATAAACCCGCTAAAGAGTAATCTTTAAACTTGTGGCTCCTTTAAGGTGGTAAGTACTACACCCCTTGATAAATTTTGTGACTAATTTTGCATTTTTCTAAAAAAATAACTATAGGCCTACACTGGTAACAAAAACTTGTATATTATAGGGGCAAGGCATCCAATTACTTCACTGAAATTTTATTGCTTCAAGACAAGTGGTTCATATGTTAAGAGATGAGGTACAATACATTCTAGCGGTACCTCTTTTCTTTATAAAACAACGTACCGCTTGTCTTGAGTCGCTTAAATTCCAGTGTAGTAACTAAATTCCATGCCCCTTTTGTTATCAGTGTGTTATTATTTTTAAGAAAGCAAAAATAGTAACAAATTTATCAAGGGGTGTAGTAGTACAGTAGTACCACCTTAACAGTGAAAGTGTCACTCTTTTGAAATCTCTTCGTTATCTTTTTTCTACGAATAAATATTATAGTCAGGAAAATAGGCCTATGCCTGTGGTAGCTTTGATTCATTAGATTCATAGACTTTTAAATCGCAAAACACATCATCCCCCGGGTGTAGAGTTTTGTTCATTGATATTGAAAGAAATGGACCGTATTTCGGCTGGTACCTTCATCGGCGGAAAAAAGGGAATCACTAAAAATAGTCTGATAACTAATAAAACCGTTAAAAATTTAAAAAACAAAAACAAACAAAAAACTTTCAAGCGTTACTGACATACATGGGGTCGTCAGCAAAAAAGTTTCCTGTTACTGAAACCTAACTTATAAGGTCAAAAATGAGTCACAAAAAAGTGTAATCTTAGCACATGATATTCGAAAATCTCCAAACCTCGAAAAGGCACCGCCATCCAGCACCATATCCCCAAGCACTGACGCTGGTCGATCACATTCGCCAACGTGCAGTGACTGTTTGCTCCTAAAATAGCCCCTGACAGGAATAATGAGATTGCTCAGGAACCAGTAGGATTCAGCTGGAAGGGGAACTAGAGACCATATTGTATATATCAATAAAAAGTGCAGGAACACTCTGTATGTTTCATTGACTACAGTAAGGCATTTGAAAATTATGATAAAGATGGGTTTTGCTCCCTCTATACGCAAGTGGTGGATCTGGATCTAATCAGCAAACTTGATCAAGACCAGTAGTCGGCTGTCAGAATGAGCAGAGGTGATTCCGCGTTGTTCAAAATTGGTAAAGGTGTCAGACAAGGATGCATCTTGTCCCCCCAGCTTTTCAACATCTATGCTGAAAGAATAATGAGACGGAGACAAGCACTGTGAGAATTAAAGCTAAAGAGAATTCCAGGGAAGTATTGAAGATTGGTGATATGCCACCTTGGTATGTGACAGCAGGAGAGTGCAGTGAAAATAGCAAGCGAAAAGAGTGGGTTAATGCTGAACACTATAAGCTTATAGAAGGCCAAAATCATGATGATTGTTATGATGAAAAGAAAGATCAAGGAGAGGACTTCACACTTGATGGTGGTGCAATTGAAATGGTGTCGAGAGTTTTGAGGCGGTACCTCAACGAAGAAAACTGTCATCATGTTGTTCGAGCCCTTGTGAGCTCCCGCCTTGATTATGGTAACTCGCTGCTTGCTGGTATACTTACACCCGGGACTTACACCCTTCATCATAATCATATTGGTCTTGCTTTAAAGCGTAGTTCTTCCTTTTAAATTTGACACCAACACCAGGATTTTCCATTGATGCTAATTAATTTTATGATCAAATAAGCTAACAAACTTGCAGGTTGGCGGATGTGAGGGCACGGTACCATAGAAAGTCTATGGAAAAAGTTCATAACAATCCCGCATAATTATTTGATGACATACCTTTTTCCCTTTTATGTCGAGTTGAAAACTAAAATCGATGATTATATACATGTAGTACCAATTTGATGTCAGTAATTGTAAATAATTAATTAAGGTCTGATAATGAAGCAAATTTCTATCACCCTGTATCCATAGAAGCAAGCATCGCACCCTATACATATTTTGTGGTGGGCCTTTTCAAGTGCTGTTTGATTGTGTGGTTCTTAGATGGAAAAAATACTCCTGAAATGAAATAGACACACCCAAACTATACCACATCTTCATTAAAAAGTTACTGAAACACTTTGTATATCTTCTGGTACACCATGAACAATGACTTCAGGTTTTGGTCATTGTAATCTTTGTTCTTTATGCTTGCCAGCAATGTATATTTTTATACCTGTACCTGGTACATAAAACGTATAACCATTTACCATTCATCTCAAAATTGATGTTTTCAGCTATAAAAACAGTATGTCACGAAAGAGGGCCCCATGGCCATAACAATAACCAGCGAGTGACTGGCGTCCTAAATGTTGAAATGTATAAACCTCTTAAAATTGTGTTTCAATGACAAATAGTATATAAAAATAGAAACCCTCCTCAGACATTTTCATCCATGTTTTTTCTGTTAGCCAGGGTCCTCAGATAATCTGTTTGTTTGCCAATAATCTGGTGGTGGGTATGCGGGGTCAATCAAAGGTCACCACATGGGCCTAATTTCTAACTTGCTCATATAAAGAGCATTGTTGCAAACCCCCTTGCAGCCCCTTGTGCAATTTTGAGAACACATAAAAAAAATCACTGATACAAGGGCAGTTTTTGGTCGGATGCTCATCCTACCCAAGCATCCTGCCAAAAACTGCTTTTGTTGCAAACCCCCATCAGTACTTTTTTATGTTTTCTCAAAATTGCTCAATGTAAGGGGTTTTGCAACAAAGCTCTTCATAATATTATGTTGTTAAAAATCAACCCAAGTATTCCTCTTATCTCAGGGATGACAAGTTAGTCAAACTATACTTTTCTGAATCCTTGAGAGCAATTAAGCAAGTTTGAAATTTGACCTCTGTGCTGACCTTTGATTGACCCCTACACTCAAAACCACCACTGGATTGAATGGTCGGTAACCAAGCATCTTGGCTAATTGAAAAACATAATTGAAGGAAAATCTCAAAGGTGGAAGGGCCAGGGGGTCTTTCTAGGCCCACTATATATCAGCCTGGGCAACAACAAAATAAAATAAATGCATACAACTTAAGTTATAATTAAATAATTTATTTCTATACACATAAACATATTTACACTTTCGTACACAAAATTTCATCATATATACAAAAATAGGAATATCACCGACTTAACACAAATTTAACAGCAAAACATTTGAATATTAAATTCCAATTGAAAGTAAAGATAAAGATCATTAGACGGAGGCACCATATTTAGCGTTAGCTTTGGACATTTGATTATTTTCTTTATTTACCACCCGACTTATCCGGGTGAAAAATAAAGAAAATAATTAAATATCCACAGCTAATTTAATAATAATAACATTCTTTCTTTCAGACACATATGTATCAGAAAACATCTTTGTGTTTAATTCTGATAATTTATTTGTACCTGCAAGTATCAGAAATTTTGCACTTGCTGTAAATCAAAATAAGTTTGAGCAAGAATCAACTTATTTGTTACAAATGCAGTTGTATTAAAACCATATTGTAACATTTGCTATGGGCACCTTTAATATTTTGCAAAATTCTGTTTTTTACACAATTGTAATGTTCTTTAGTAACCTAACGTACCCAGTTCAGGTGCTGTAGTTTTGTCAAAATCCGTGACTTTGAATAAACTGTCTGAACAAGATTGTTTATTATTACGATAGAAATATGAGTCGAACACATTCGCGACGTCCATAACACAGTACATACATAGCGTGCGGGTAGTCGTGACATATCAAAATAACCAATCCAACTAAATTTGGAAGGAGTGGCTCGCATTGGCGGCATATGCGCTGGTATTAAATACAGATTTTCTTTGTATTGCCTCATCTGTTTGGACCAAAATTAAAAGAAGACATATCTGACAGTGAAAACTAACATTTTGTGAAGAAAATTCTATTTCTTATTGAAATGTTACAATTAAGCTACTTGCAGTTCATTATTATGCACTATGTGGGGAGAGCCTCGAACTGGCAGCATACATGAAAGGAAGAATTATGTAACCTTACACAGAACGTTATGACTAGTTCAATTCCCCATTCATGTATGCTGCCAGTTCGAGGCTCTCCCACATATAGTGCATAATGGCGAACTGCAAGTAGCTTAATATAGGTTTAAAGTAGAGGTAGCAACCAAACTATAATACAGCAGAAACTTGTTAGCACAAAATCTGTTAACACAAAATTCCTGATACATGAAATATTTTTCAAAATGTCAAGTATACATCTTTATACGAGGGTCATTCAAAAAGTTCTACCGATTATCTTACGTGCCAGGATATTGAATTACCCATGATTATACAGAGATGTGACGATGGAGGTAGAACTTTTTGAATGGCCCTCGTACATTACATAAATTACTGTTCACACAAAATAAAATCCAAGGCCCTGACAATTTTTGTGTTAACGAGGTTCCCCTAATTAGGGTGGATGACGCATATAAGATCCAGTCTACACAAGCACTATTTCGTCATTGTGTCATAATTTCCTGATTTCAAAACGTTTCCAAAAAAGAATGATGAGATTCAGCAGTCAATACTTCATCACAGTGTCGTGATTGGCTCTACATGTAGTTTTAAACACACATCCACAAAAATTACCAGTGCAGTCATTCACGATGTTGACCTCGGATTTAAAATTGAGTGAACATGTAAATGATGACATGCGAATTAGGACATTTTCATTATACAAATATTAACTGTCTATGAGTGTCATGGTCGAAATATAATCACGAGGTGAAAGATGGATTGTTCCATTCCACGAGCCGGAACGGCGAGTGGAATGGAACAATACATCTTTCACCGAGTGATTATATTTCACCATTACACTAATTTAAGACAGTTAATATTTGTTTTATATCACTCATGCATAAATTATATTACTAAAATACTATTTAAGGTAGGAAATACATTTTTTCACATTGATATACTTCACATTTTGGGGTCCACCCCATAACTAAATCGTCGAGTCCAAGAGTCAGCGCACGGCTTGGCGCCGGCGCACTACCGCAGCGCACTATGATAGTAAATACTATCACACGGAGAGGGTGATGGTAAAAATGATAGATGGTAATCAACCAATGAAATGTCTAGAATTTATGTATGAGTGATATAAAGGCAATTATGACATGACCATGCCACAAACTGGCGTAGTTACGGAAATTCTCATCATTCAAGAATGATGACATGATTATAGTATGCCAACGACATTTATCAGACACACTATACTCATTTCTTATTACACATGGAAGAACACAGTCATGCAAAGTATAATTTTACTGTTGGTATGTCGGTGACGTCAACACATTGTGGCAGCCATTTCGCGCACACAAGTACACCTGCACTTTGAGCAAACACTCACAATATTAAGATGCACACTGTTGGTAACCCACGCTTTAGAAAGGGTGGGTTTGAAGGGTCCACAAAATGCTTAAAGGGTGGGTTTGAAAAATTTCTGGTTAAAATGCATGCCCAAATATAAAGCGTGGTCACTGATAAAAAGGGTGGGTTTAGAAGTCAACAATTGCAATCTCAAAGCTTAGTGTAATTTCCGATTGAATGACACTATGAAACACACAAAAATATTGAAATCCCATTCTGTAGAGTTTGGTCATCTAAAACTTCAATATATAATTCTCTTTGGATGCAAATCTGCACCTGGACCATAACCACTTATCTATGATCAGTAACCATGCTTAGAAAGGTGGATTTCAGAGTTTTGGTATAAAGGGTATAATATAAAACGGGTGGGTTTGTATCACCACTGCCAACTATGATGTACTTTGAAAATCCCAATGAGAAGGGTCCATGCCCTTATTTGCTGGAGGGATAATTACAGGAGGGCACTTATAGTTTGTGCTTAAAATTCCAGGGAGCTGATATGCGCCATTAGGCGAACCTTTACAGTGTATGACGTCACCAACTTGCCTGAAGTAATTTAAACACTGTAACATCAAACAATCTAATAATACAAATATGAATCTAATGGAATGCATTACCTGCAATATGCAAGTCTATATTGATAAATCAACTCTCTAAGGCCAAAAAAAAGGTTTGTCTCAAAGCTCATGAGTTTGTGGATAACAGATGCGATATGCATTTTTCTTTTTAATTCCCGACTTTGTATTTTTATGGTATTTTGAGAAAAAAAGTCTGATTTTCGCCGAATTTTTTCCGGAAAAATTCTGCATTTCTTTTTTTTCAAATCTCGCAATTTTACAAATGCGCGCGCAAGCTTTGAGACAAATTTTTTTTTTTTGGCCTAATGATGAATACATATTTTGAAATATACTGTACACAAACTTAGCTAATATACAATATTAATTTGCTATAAATCTGCATAAATATAATCTTCTAACAAACACATCTATGCAATTATTTCCTTACGTATTGTAAGGAGCCATTCCATTGCTTTGCAAGAGTGGCATAGCCAGGAGGCTGCTCATCATGGTCGTCATATACGACAGGCCATGGCTACAAAATATTTGGGTCAACAAAATACAATCATTTTGTGTGAACTGCATATGCATATGATGAAACAAAGTACATGTTGTCCAAATCTAATCAGCCTTCATGTTGCTCTATTTAGGTTTGTGGAAAATGTTGGTCCCAATCCGCCCACTTTTTAGATTCTTGAGCGCACTGGGCAAAAAAAGTCACTGGGTCAACATTTCACAACTTCTTTCAACAAAATATTTCCATTAGTACATAACAAGTTTGTGCCAATTCCCACGTTCCGAAAACCTGGCCATTGCTTTGCAACCTACATGTAGCACAATTCAGATTTTATAACTGACATGATTTTACATGAATGACATGGCCAATAAACCATACAAATGGCAACTGTAGTTGAAATCCATGCACCCATTATGAAAAACATGACCTTTATCTCTCACACAGGTGTAAATTTTATATGGAATCAAATCCATTCAGGTGACTCCATTTGAAATCTACACCCCTATGTGGCAGATTAATGTCATGTCTTCCATAGCGGTGGTGTGGATTTAAACTGGAATAGCCCAATGTGTGATCCAGTGGCGTAGATTTCTTTTTGACATTGGGGGGATGGGGTTGAAAAAAATTCTTGAAATATAATGAATCCGGCACCTTTTGGCGACAGAATAAGTCCATCCACTGTATCTAAACTGTATCTAAACACACTTCCTATAGGCGACCAAAAGATAAATCTGTTCGGTAGTGATGTAGGTGCGTATTTAGCTATCGCAGTACTGAATCGCGTAAGTCATATTGATTGCTCAGAGTGTACATGCACAAAGATGCATCAACATCATTACAGAATTTGAGTTAAACCAAATAATAACACCTAGAGGTTGAAGCAAGTCCTTTGATGGAGTGTACTTATTCTTAATGTGCAATGAAAATCACCCAGAAAATTTCCATGGGAAACATATTGTAACTTATTCAAAGTAATTGCGAGAATACAAACTTAACCCCCTGGGCACTACCTGCCGATCTAACATTGCCTCTGATTGGTCAATGACATAATATCTTTACTTTAATCACCAGTCAGAATGGAGCTTTGCAAATAATTCATCCCAATTTTTTTGTGTGGTGTAATTATTCTAACAATGTTGCTGATTGGTCCAATTGATAATGAAAACTTCTTTTTGGCCAATCGGCATGTAGTTCTCATAGGGTTAAACGTTGCAGCTCAATGCTAAAATGAATGTGTTTAGATTTCATTTTGCAACAAGCATACTATTCTTTCGTTCATATTTAGTTTGTTAGAGATGTGAGTGCCCATTTCACCATACATTGGTTCACCTCAAGTTTCGTAGTGACATAGGTGGATATTTCGCTTGTTGCACTTTCAAATGGCGCGTGTAAAGTTGATTGCACCAAAACGGCCGATTTTACATGCTTTTAGCAAAATTGATAAAAAAATCTCCGAAATGCAAATTCTGGGTCTGTCGGACACGTAGAACAGAGTTTCTATTTCCGTCGTCTTATACATGTATTATGGTCACATATTTGGCACATTGGGCTATTCCAGTTGATATCCATACAACCCCCCCCCCTTAATCTCCCACACAGGGGGTGTGAATTTCACCTGTAGTTATTACCTGAATGAGTGACTCGATTTGTAATCTACACCCCCTGTTCGGTAGTGATGTAGGTGCGTATTTAGCTATCACAGGAATTGCATGTCATATTGATTGCTCAGAGTGTACATGCACAAGGATGCGTTGACATCATTACAGAACTTGAAGTGAACCAAATTATAACACCTGAAGGTTGAAGTAAGTCCTTTGATGGAGTGTACTTGTTTTTACTGTGCAATGAAAATCACCCAGAAAATTTCCATGGAAAACATATTGTAACTTATTCAAAGTAATTGCGAAAATACAAACTTAACCCCCTGAGCACTACCTGCCGATCTAACATTGCCTCTGATTGGTCAATTACATAATATCTTTACTTACTTTAATCACCAATCAGAATGGAGCTTTGCAAATAATTCATCCCAATTTTTTTGTGTGGTGTAATTATTCTAACAATGTTGCTGATTGGTCCAATTGATAATGAAAACTTCTTTTTGGCCAATCGGCAAGTAGTTCTCATCGGGTTAAACGTTGCAGCTCAATGCTAAAATGAATGTGTTTAGATTTCATTTTGCAACAAGCATACTTACTATTCTTTTGTTCATATTGAGTTTGTTAGAGATGTGAGTGCCCATTTCACTATACAACGGTTCACTTCAAGTTTCGTAGTGACATAGGTGGATATTTCGCTTGTTGCAGTTTCGAATGGCGCGTGTAAAGTTGATTGTACCTGGAGCATACACGCACATGGCCAAGGGTGGTTTGTCGGCACACTTGCAGCACAATTAACTGCGAAAAAAGCATTGACGTCACTACCGACTTGAGGTGAACCAAAGAATACTTGCAATTATTAAATGGTGTAACCTAAGCCGGTCAAGCATACAACACGCACAAAAGGGTGTCTTGACAGTATGCTTGTGGATCAAGAACTAATGTTGCAACCAAACTTAGATCAAAGTTCAAATTGGTACACAGCTGGTATATAATAGCTTTGTTTTAATGGATGCTTTGTGAAAAGTACATAACGAAAACGTCCGTAATCTATAATAGATTTGGGTGTAATTGTAAAATATAGTCCACCCCCAAACCATAACCTGATTGGGTCATTCCAGTTGAAATCCATACACCCCTATGGAAAACTCAAAGGTGGTGCAGATTTTAATGGAGTCAATTTCGGGTAACCGCATTTGAACTTCACATTCCCTGTATATAGGAAATAAGTGTCATGTCTTCCATATAGAGGTGCATGAATTTCAACTGGAATAGCCCATTTTGGGGCGGACTAGATTCTGCCGTTACATATGTGACCATCCACCACAAAGTGGTAGTAAAGTCGGCTCTAGGTCATTTTCTGTTTATTCCAGATTTTGAAAGAGTTCACTTTCAGCTTTAAAATGACACCTCAACCAGCTTCATCGGACATCTGAAAGTGAAGCTATGGTTCATCAAAGGTTAAATTCCTAAATTATTTTACATAGAAATCCATATACTGTTTTTGATTTATCTCAAAATGGAAAATGCCGACTTTACGACCAGTTTGTGGTGGATGGGCACATATAGTTTTTTAAAGTACCTCTTCTATGTGGTTAGTATTGAGGTATGCATGCACCATCATCCGTTCTGTTGTTTTGAATGGAGCAATGTTGACATGACAATGAGACAGCACATCACAGCAACTCATTACAGAAAAGTGCATGGTAATGGGTTATTACCAATGCTTAAAGCACCCAACACTGAGAACATTATTTTGATAGAATCTATACAACTTTGTTAATATGCTGACATGGTATAAAAGTTCATTTCTTTAGAGACATTTTTGTCTATATCTTTGGCCTTGTTTACAGTCTTAAACTGTGCCAAAATTGAATTATACTATTCAGTAAATTACTTCAGTGGTGTCCATCTGCTCTGTCTGATTACTGTGTAAAAAGAACTAGGTCATGCGATGCTACGCAGCTTGTCCAGCAAATGAGGAATAGACTGCTGCCCTCATTTGTCAACCTTCTGGATTGACGACTGAGAAAACTACATGGAAAAAAGTGACGGATTTTGCAACAGGATTCCTGAGGCATAGTGTCCAAATTGACCTTTTGACCGAGTTTGTTGTTTTTAAAACTTCAGAGCGAGATCTTGTCACAACGGCATGGTACAGCGACGCAGTAAATGGGTGCCGCTAGTCAGTCACACTATGGCGCACAACCAAAGTCGCATTGAATATTTTCAGAAGTTTGTCACGATATGGACTGTAAATTAATCAGTCGTCATTATGAAGCATAACGCAGTACATGTGTAGTGTAGACGGCTAAATGGAATTAGTCTAAAATGAGGTGCCGATGTGATTCAATTAGTCAATCAGTACCCCACTTCCGTATATGCCATAATCTCTTCCAAATTGGCAGACCGCTGAAGTAATGTGCTGAAAACTATAGTATGTAAGGCATTAGAACCAAATTAGTTTGATCTTTCGATCGACCACCGATGCTTGGTCGACTTATTATTTAGGAAATCAATTATTTGACTTATGTTAATTGTGATATCAAATGAATCTGTGCATGTAATGATATTGACCAATACATATTTACCATTAATTCAGTTTAATTAATTTCATTAATAACAAGAATCGAAGCAGCATCAACGGTCAATCCGAAGGTCAAACAAATTTGGTTCTATAGTGCCTAAAAGGGAACAGAACAAATTGCTATTGCATAGCATTGACTTTTAAATTCAGCTCCAGATCAAATGTTTTACAACACAATGAAAAGAGAATTTAATCAAACACTCTATCTTACGACTACTGGGGTATTCCAGTTGAAATCCATACACCCCCTATGGAAGACATCACCTTAACATTCCAAACACACAGTGTAAATTTCAAATAAGGTTACCTGAATGGATGATTCCATTTGAAATCTACACCCCCCTGTGTGGGTGATTAAGGTCATGTCTTCTATAAGGGGTGTATGGATTTTAATTGAAATAGCTCAATTCTACCTTCCAACTATTTTTCACCTATGGCCTTCTCTTTCCACCTCTAGTCCTTACTCCAGAACCTTTTTTAGATCTGTCTTCTTTCCAATTCCCTTCCTCTCTTCTGCTGCTTGACTTTGATGTCAATCTTGGTGACTGTCGAGTAGGAGGAGCTCTCCTGTCTCGATTTCTTACAGATGGATTCTTCTGACAATCTCCACGTTCTGATGTCCGCTGTCTTTTATTTTGCTTGCACATGGGGAGATCTTCGGGCTCTGATTCGCTGACAATCTCTCCTTCTGATAACGAGTCATCCTGCGTAACTTTTACATTTGTTGCACTACTTTTCTTTTCCAATGTATTAGTACCCGATTGTTTTTGGTTGCCTTTCTCTGTAGGGCTATATTCTTCCCGTAAATCTTTACAACCCCATGGCCCAAGCTGGCTTCTCTCTAACCTAAGTGGTGTCTCCGGCTCGTGTCGTTTTCTAGATCTTTCAACATCTCGAGATCTTACCGCCAGACCGTCAATCTCGGAGGCAAGTTTGACAGACACACTTCGTATGATTGCTTTGATATCATCATTGCTAGGAGTTCTTGTTCTGGTTATATTTGGTCTATGTCCTGACCTGGTTCTATCCCTACCAGATTTCCTGCTCTCATGTACAGACGAATCACGCCTTGAAAGTCTTGGATGTTCATTATCTCTACTTCTCCTTTTGCTTCTGTCATGATTAGAACGTGGATGATCCGGTCTGTTTTCTCTACCTCTATCATCGTATGAATGTGATTTCTTTCTCTCTTTGTCATTTACATTTGCATGCGATTTCCTTCTCTCGTTATCATGTGCAGGCTTCTGCCGTCTCTCTTCACTTGCTGAACGAGATTTTGAAGACAAGTGCTTTCTATTGCTATCTCTTTCCTTGGAAACTTTTGACACATTCTCGTTAGATTTAGATCTTTCACTTTTTGATGACCTTTCAACTTTACCCTTTGGCCTGTCACTAGATGATCTTTCCTTAGGTGTAGATGTCTTATGTGACCGTTTGTCCTTTGACCTATTATCATCATTAGATGCTGACTTAGTTACTGTTTCCTTGGGAACAATATCTTCTGATTCTTGGAAGACATCATCCAACAAGCTGGTGTCTAACGTATGAATTTCCAGCACATCTGCAACACCAACGGTTCCATCATTTGCTGGTACTTCAGGTAACTTAGCAGTCTCCATAATAGCTGGTCCCTTGAAGGCATTACCATCAGCAGAAGACAATGCATTACCTTTGTCTAACTTTTCAGGCAGAGGTTCAGTTTGAAGGGATGAAGCACTGCTTGTTGGAATTTGAATCTCTGTGGTTGACTGCTTTGGAATGGTAGGATGTTTTTTACCTTTAGAGTGTGCGTCTCTTGGCTTGGCAGCCTTTTTCTCTTTCGGTTTACCAGTCTCCTCTTCTGCATCCTTAGGGACAGACTTCACATCTCCTGAAATTAATAAGCAATAATAATTAAGCAATGAAATTATTGAGCAATAATTGTCATATTTCAAGTTATTTTTTGAAAAGTGCTGCAAATGAAATGTTCTCTACATTTATGTGCCACACTTGTCCCAGATGAATTAGTTCACATTGCAGTTTTCATGTGGCATCAAACATACAGACATTTACAAATTTCCTTTTTTTCACATGAAAATGTCGCATTTTTATTAAAACAATTTAAAGGATCTTGATTTTAACCTTCTTTCTTTTTTTGGTCTCAAGGTGCTAGCCAACATTATTTTTTTAGTCATAGGCTGATAAGCTGCTGTATTTTTAGACATTCAGGTACAAGTGTTCTGTTGCCTAAACATTACTGAATTAAAATGACACTCTTTCAAGTGATTTACAAGGAAAGTATTGTTTTTACAATACGCTGACAAATCGTCGGGTGCATTACATAGTGACGGATGCAGGGTTCGCAGGTTTTTGCCGCAGGTGGAAAAAACCACGGTTTTAACCACGGTTTTAACCGCTTGGCAAAAACAGTTTTTGCCAGTTTTTGCCGGCAAAAATGGCAAAAACTAAAAAAGTGATTTAAAGTTCAGATTTTTGATCTCAAAATGAATTATTAAATTAAAAAATTATTTTCCGGAGTGTAACAAGGCCAGATTTTGTAATTAAAAATAACATATTAAGAAATTAAAGGCATGCATTTTCATTGCTCACTTGCATTTAACTGAAATCTGGCATATCAAATTCAAAACTTTTTTCATTTTAAGGACTTGGTGAGACAAAAAATATGTTGAATGATTCATTAAAAGTTGTATGTTTACTGTTTATGAGCTTTCTGTGTACTTGATAACATTTGAGTGACTATACATAAGTTTTTGCCAGTTTTTGACGGTTTAAACCAGGCAAAAACTGGCAAAAACAGGTTTTTGCCAGTTATTGCCACTTTGTCGGCAAAAACAGGTTTTTGCCGGCAAAAACCGAACCCTGGACGGATGTCAAACCCAGGGTGTAGTGACGGATGTTGATCGCAAATGTATCAAAAAATGGGCATCGGGAAAACATTGAGTAGGTAAATTGTATTGGGCATAGATTATAAACTTGCCATTAATGTTCAGCAAATCGCGTGTCTATAGCAAATCGCATGTCTATTAAAAGTAGACCCTTGAAGATATTTTCAAAATGTTAAAATGTAGTAAAATCGTACATCTCACATGTAATAGATTGCCAAAGTTATCCATCACTACATGTAATGTAATGTACCTGACGAAATTAGTCTGATCCTTTAATTTCGTTGAGTAGCACATATGGGTAAATTGCATTTTATGTGCATATAAGTGTACAACTATATGACTAGTGTTCTTGAAAGGCCGTATGGCATGTGACTGGTGCATGCCTTGCCAGAATTGAAGCAAAGGAAGAAATTAGACATCAAAAATCTCAATAAATGGTGATTAAAATGTCAATACATGGTCAAATTGGGCCAACTAAAGTTTGTTCGGCTTATATAAGGCAGAAAAAAATAAGACTCGTAACACCATGTATTGATAATGGCTTGTCCAATTCAAAACTTTTCAATCCTAAGAACTTGATGAAACAAACAATTTTTTGAATTATTCATTGAAAGTTGTGTGTTACTGTTTATGAGCTTTCTGTTTTACTTTTTAATATTTGACTGACTATATGAGTTTTTGCCAGTTTAAACCAGACAAACACTGGCAGAAACAGGTTTTGCCACTTTGTCAGCAAAAACCGAACCCTGGAAAGCATAATTTCTTAGACATCTTTTTTCTATAACTGAATTTATCAGAAAATAAAAACAAAATTGAAGCTAAAAAAGGAAACAAGAGAGGATGAGAAACATGTTTTATTTTTTAATCGGCCTAATAGAGGACATGAAGTCAAAGATTCCTTTTTCCGTATCAATCCAGCTCATCAATATCATCACTATTTAAAAATTAAGATACAATTCTCTAAAAATCTACAATGTACCGGAGCGTACAATCGAAGCAAGATCCAGTAAATCAAGGGTTATTCCAGTTGAAATCCATACACCCCTATGGAAGACATGACCTTAATCTCCCACACAGAGGGTGTACATGTATATCAAATGCAGTCATCCATTCAGGTAACCCCTATTTGAAATCCACACCCCCTGTATGGGAGATTAAGGTAATGTCTTCCACATGGGGTGTATGAATTTCAACTGGAATAGCCCAATTTGTCATCTCTCATTTTACACTATGTAATTATGTTTTTACCCATTTAATATACTTTAACATACTTTCCAGATAATAAACCTTGTCCGTTTTAAACCATTTCATGGAATCAGATAGAAACGTTTGCACAGTTTTTTTGTGGCACCTGATAGCACATCGGACACACCAAATTGCATTCTGAATAAGAGGAATGTTCTTCTGATATCAAATAATTTGGATTTTATTTTTTGAAATTTGAGATATAATACAAATTTTATGGCAAATTATTTAAAATTGATATTTTTTACAGTTTTTTGATATTTAACAGTCCTCGGGGTAAACTTTATAAATCTAATAATGTAGCTGGTGTAGTGTATGAATCCATATTGAAGATATACATTTTGTCCCCAAAAGACCTTAATTTTTTGGTCTTTGGGAAAAAATGTTTATCTTCAATATGAAAGGTCAAAATTTTTAAATGAAGGATGGATTTTCCTCCCACTTCCATACACTTAAAGGAGTATTTCGTGATCCTAGCATCCTCTAATTATGTCATTTTTCATTAGATATCCACGAAAAAAACCTATCCCCAAAATTTCAGTTGATTCCGATTTTATGCGTTCATGAGTTATGCATGATTATGTGTATTACACTGCTCCATAGACAATGCGTTGTAATTTCGTTCTGGTGCACCAGAACAAAATTCAAATTTCACAATATCTTTGCTAAACGAATTAATCTGCAAGAAATATTTTGTACATAAACATTATGTAACCAGAGGTTTCCAGTGATATAAAAATCTCAACTTTTTTTGAGAAAAGTGGGGGGATGAGGCTGTGGATCACGAAATGCCCTTTTAAAGTACAATTATATTGATAAAGTTTAAGTAGAGTACTGTTTAATGTCAAAAATATCAATTTTTAATAATTTGCCATACAATTTGTATTATGTCGCAAATTTAAAAAATATAAATTATTTGATATCAGAAGGAAATTCCTCATATTCAGAATGCAATTTGGTGTGTATGACGTGCTCTCATGTCCCACTATCCAATTCCTTAATCAACGAAACACTATCAAATCTGTCATATCTTTTAAATTTCAAACTCACCATGGTTACTGTTTTCCTTCATCTTCTGAATCCTGTCCGGCATTCTGCTTGAGAAGATCATATTCAATGCTCTCTCAGCTTCTTCTTCCAATCTATGCAGCTCCTCCTTTGTCACAATACATGATGCAGCTTTGACTTCATCCGTTGACTTCTCTCCACTTGTCTTATCAGCAGAAACATGGCTGGAAGCTGCCTTATCCTGAACACTACCACTGCTTTTTCCTAAAGTCTCACTATGACTATCACCTCTATCCCGATAGGCTGCTGGATTTGATGACTTATTACTTGGAAGACTTCCTAAGCTAAGGTCAATGTTATTTCCACTTCTTTTAGCACCTAAAACTCCAGCCATAGTTGAGGATTCACTGCCTTGAAGACTACTATTACTATTCTTTTCTTCACTTTTCTTCCCGTCGTGATGTTCGGTCTCCTTATTTTCACTCGTCTTAGCGCTTAGGTCCCCAGTCACATTTGAGGACTCACTGCTGGGAAGACAAGCTGAGCTCTCTTCACTCCCCTTTGTATCTGATGACTCAGCGCTAGGTAGACTTTCACCGCTATTCCCTTCCTGAATATCATCTATCCCAGCAGTCAACCTTGCAGTACTAAGCCGCCTCATCGGCACATCGATTGTTTGCATAAAGTGTGGTGAGAACTCATAAGTTAAAGGCGGGCTACCTGATCTGCTGTCTTCATCCATGAAGGATAACTTGACGGCGCAAGCTTCACTTGGCGTAACAGGTGCATCTGGTTTGTTACGTATTGCAGGTGTAATCGGTACTTCTTGTTGAACTGACACCTTAGGTTTGCTGGTTTGCTGTGACTCCTTTTTGCTCTTAGATTTGTCATCTGCATAATTATTGGCAATATTCTTGATAGCACTAGTCTTAGTTTGTTCACTGCCATCAGCTGACGTTTCTGTGTCATTTTCTACAAGTGCGGAATTTGAATTCGTGTATACACTACTATCAGCTGCATGCATTGACTCTGTTACTTCAGCAAGTGTCTTGTCTTTCCTTTTTATTTCATCAGTTTTATTGAGACTAGTTTTCTTTCCTGAGACGGAATCTGTAGTGGTGGATGGTTTCTGGTTCAACAATGCTTCACCTTCATCAACACTTTTCTTGGCTTGTTTTTGGTCTTTGCTACCTTTTTTATCAGTACTCCCAAGATTAGATTTCTTTGCTATAGCAGAATCAACAGAGGTAGATGCTTTCTCTTTCAACAAAACTTCACTTTGCAACAACACACTTTCCTTCATCATGTTCATGTCTTCTTTACTAACATTTTCATCAGTAATAGTAAGAGTAGTTTTCTTTGACGAGACGGATGGTTTTGAAGAGCTGGATGGTTTCTTTTTACTTTGCTCGACACTTTTCTTGTATTCTTTTTGCTTTCTGCTATCTTTGTCATCAGTACTTTCGAGACTAGTTTTCTTTGCCACAGATGATTTTACAGAGGTAGATGGTCTCTCTTTCAACAATACTTCACTTTGATCCACACTTTTCTTCACATTCTTCTCCTCTGTTTGAATTCTTTCTGATGAGACGGATGAATCTGAGGTGGATGGATACTTGTTACTTTGCTCAACACTTTTCTTGTCTTCTTTTTGCTCTCTTCTCTCTTTTTTATCAGTACTTTTGAGACTAGTTTTCTTTGCTACAGATGATTCTAGAGAGGTAGATGGTTTCTCTTTTAACAATACTTCACTTTGTGCTACACTTTTCTTCATGTCCTTGTCGTCTTTTTGAACTCGACTACCGTTATCAGTAATAGTACGACTAGTTTCCTCTGATGAGAGGGATGATTTTACAGAGCTGGATGGTTTCTTTCTACTGTGCTCAACACTTTTCTTGTCTTTTTTGGGATCAGACTTCTTATCATCATCCTGAAACAAGTTTTTACACACTGGATGTTTTCTCACTTCCACAAATGCACTTGGTTGTATATTGACATTATTTTGTGTTTTGTCATTTATAATAGAATCTGAATTGACAACACCTGAAGTTACTAGCTGACCTTTGTTAATTATAGGTCTAGACATAGGTTCAACATCTTGTTCTTTTGAAACGGTGTTTTCTTCTTCAGTAATAATTCTCTGCTCTGACATAGATGACACTCCATCATTAACTGAAACAGACTCTGCATCATCTTGTTTCTTAGATATTGTGTTTACTTCTTCATTAACTCCTTGCTTTAGCTTGGACACCTTTGCATTAACTGACAGGGACTCAACAACTACTGTTGATATTGCATTTTCTTCCATAGTTCTTTGGTCTGATTTAGATGATGTTGTATCATACACTGAATGAGACTCAACTTCATCTTGTTCTTTTGACACTGTGCTTTCTTCTTCAGTTATAATTCTCTGCTTTGGCTTAGATGACTTCCCATCATTAACTGAAAGAGATTTGACATCATCTTGTTTATGAAATACTGTGTTTACTTCTTCATTAGTTCTTTGCTTTGGCTTAGATGACTTTCCATCAGAACCTGCAGACTCAATAACAACTTCTTCTCTCAGTATTGCATTTTTCTCAGTTCCTTGTTCTGGCTTAGACGATATTCCATCATACCCTGCAAGAGACTCAACAACAACTTGTTCTTTTGATACTGTGCTGTCTTTTTCAAAGGTTCTTTGCTCCAGCTTAGATGATTTTCCATCAGACACTGAACTAGATTCAACATTCTCTTGATCTTTTGATAATGTGCTTTTTTCTTCAATAATTCTCTGTTCTGGCTTAGCTGACTTTGCATCATAAACTGACAGTGACTCAGCAGTAACTTGTTCTTGTGATAATGGGATGTCTTCTTCATCAGTTCTTTGGTCTGACTCAGACATCTTTCTATCAGACGACTCAATATCAACTTCTTTTCTTGGCATTGCATTTTCTTCAACAGTTCTTTGCTTTGGCATAGGTGACTTTCCATCACAAACTGAAACAGACATGCCAACATCTTGTTCTTTTGAAACTGAGTTGTCTTCTTCAACAGTTCTTTGCTTTGGCTTTGATGACTTTTCATCATTATGAACTGAAAGAGATTCAAAAGTATTGTGTTCTTTTGATACTGTGCTTACTGCATCATTAGTTCTTTGCTCTGGCTTAGATGACATTCCATGACACACCGATAGGGACTCATTAGTATCGCGTTCTTTTGATACCATGCTTTCTTCATTGGTTTTTTGCTTTGGCTTAGACAACATTCCATGACACGCCGATAGGGTCTCAATAGTATCTTGATCTTTTGATACTGTGTTGTCTTCTTCAAACCTTCTTTGCTCTGGATTAACTCCATCACAAACTACTACACTATTGTCACAATCACCAACAGGTGGTTTGGATATTGGTAGCACATCTGTATCTTTGGCAGAATTCTCAACTAATTCATTCTGTGTTCCTGTAACAGTTGGTTGATCAATTGCATCTTCAGTCCTTATTTGAGTACTAGGAGGAACAGCAGCAGGAGGAGGAGGAGGAGGTGATGGTGGAGGTGATGGTGGCAGAGGAGGAGGGGAATGAGGAGGAGGAAGAGGAGGTGGTGAAATATTGGAAGTTGAAGCTGAACTGTTGTCATCAATAGGAATTTCATCTCCATCTGATGGCTCATCCTCATAAATTAATTCCCCTATATCAAGACATGCCTGTATATCAGCTTCTATTGATTGCACTTTGCTTTCATCTCTCAAATTCTTGTCATGAACCAACTTCTTCTTTTCTGACTCACAAACTGTCTCAAGCTTATTCCTGGCATTTGAATCAGACAAAACATCTGCAGATGAAACTGCTTTCCCTTCAGTGTTTTCTTTCGACTTGTTATCATCTTTTGAAACATCTTTCTTAGTTCTTTTTAAAGGCTGAAGGTGGCTCTTATCAGATGACAACTCTCCATCTTCCAGATCTTCTGAGACACCTGCAGATTGTGGTCCTGAATCCCGTTTTTCAAACACTGACTTGTTGTAAATTTGTTCTCTTTCTTCTTTGCCACGTTTTGATCCCTTAGCAACTTCCCCC
Source organism: Amphiura filiformis (assembly GCF_039555335.1). NCBI lineage: Eukaryota > Metazoa > Echinodermata > Ophiuroidea > Amphilepidida > Amphiuridae > Amphiura > Amphiura filiformis. Next base: position 7,348,477 of record NC_092634.1, on the reverse strand, counting down.
TCTGTTCTCTGTCTCCTGCTAGTAATATCAACAGAATCTCTAGCAGATGAGACTGGTGAATGACCTCTGCCAACTCTGGTTCTTGATGATGATCTACTCTGCTCTGGTTCTTTACTTGGTTTCTCCTCCGGCACCTTCCTTCTTCTCCCATCATCAGTTTTAGATTGTCTTTTTAATCTTTGAGAAAGCACTTTTCTTAAATCTAAACTGGACTCATCCTCTTTGCGATCAGACCTCTTCTCTTTATCCCTAGAGGACAAAGACTTAGTAGGGACAAGTTCTCGTCCTCTTGACATTGCTCTGGTTGATCTGTCTCTTGATATCGCTCTGCTTGATCTTCCCAATTCTCTTTCCTTAGATACCGCTCTACTTCTTCTTAACTGGTCATATTTATCTCTTGTGCTTCCACCTTTTGCAGGGGACAACATTGACATATAAAGAGCTTCCTTGGCTTTTTGAACTGATTTTGCTCTTCTCCTTCTGGAAGACTCTCTTTCTCTGTCCAATACCTTCTCATGATCACGATATTTATCATCTCTGCTCTTCTCACTCTCTCTTGTATCTCTTCTTCTTGTGGATCTAGATGATGATCTCCCGTCTTCATCATCACTTCGTTTCCTCTTCTTCTGTCTGTTTCTATTAACATCTGCCGCAGACCTGTCATGTTTGCTATTATCAGACTTGTCATGCTCCGCTGCTTTTGAATTCTTTGCATTATGAGTGGATCTGTCATGATTAGTCCGTTCATACAAAAGAGGTCTTTTAAAGTTATGTATTGGTGATCGAGACCGAGATTTCTCTGATGGCAACCTGGTGGCAATAGGAGAATTTTCTGCGCTACTCCCAGAAGGCGGAGGCTCACCAGGAGGAGTATGTGGGCCTCGTGGTATTCTCTTACTAGGAGGAGTTCTACTACTTTCTTTCAAGAGCTCCTGCCTGCTTTTAAGGCATATTTCTGTATCAGGAGAGTCTCTTCTTGCTGTGGCAATGTGACTGGATTGTCGCTGTGATGTGGAGGCAGACTCAAACTGACGTTGCTTCCCGAGTGGAATAAGATTGGGGTTGACTTTGTTTGTGTGATGGTTCCCTCTGCCTCTGTCAGGGTCTGCTGAAGCAGGTGGTGGTCGGTCAGCAAAATGGTGTTTGAAATCACTCTTTGACCTGTTTCAAAGAAAGGAAACAAATTGAATGAGTTTCTGTGATATCCGTTATCAATTGCATGTATAAATGTTTGTCATTTGTTTTATGAGTGACATCATGGTTTGATATACCGTATTTACTCTATTAAACACCCCCTTCTATTAAATGCATACGATAGTAAATACAGTGCTACCAGCAGAATGGAAACATTTTGATTTGAAGTTTCTTTGTTAGTGGACCGAAATTATGGAACAATATTCATATGTACCATCAAATTCTAAAACATCTTCTTCATTGCCTTTTCATATTGCATTTGCATTTCATATTGCTGAATGCTGATATGTTCTCTTTTTTGTTTCTTGTGAAGTGCTTGGTTCTAGATATAATTGTAGTAATGAAACAGGATTAATTACCATATATTAATGGGTTTATACTATTTTTGAATGTATTGCCCTGCACTATAAGCAGGATGCATTCATCACCTGTGTATGTGAGCAATGATAGATTGACTACGAAACTGCTCTTTTTGAAGATGAAAGACAGTGCAATACATTCAAAAATAGTGTAAACATATTGCTATGGTAATTACTGAATCCTGTTACATCATTACTTCTACAGCAAATTATATTTGCTCGAATATCAGAGGGTCCAAATCATTTGAAAGATTTGTGTTTGATGGCAAAATACACAGGTCTTGGTTTGCTATGTTTATGCTTCAGAGCTTGTCAAGGGCAGATTATGGACGGTCTAAGCATTTTTAGGCCATTCATATTTGAATAGAGTTTATAAAATACAAAGTCTAACTTCATGAGGGTCGATAATTCAATCATGCATGTCTAACAAGCCAGCATTACACCATAGTCAGTGGCGGCACTATGGGGGGCATTCCCCCCACCCACACTTTTGAGGCAAAACCCCCAAAATAACGTAAATTTCCACTTTTTGTGGCAATTTTGCCCCCCCCTTGAAATTCACTTTGCCCCAGGTGCCCCCGAAAAAAATCCTGGTGCTGCCTATGCGTTTATATGAACAACCGTAAAAAATATGCAGTTTTGCCTCGGGCAATTCATTGAACAATTTGGCCTTCATAAATGAATGATGCTAGGACTTTGCCTGTTGATGATTAGTCCCTTTTTCTCTTTAATTTATTACGGCCTTTACATCCCCTCTGGTTACATCACACCTAATGCTGGTGTATTACTTTCCTGCCACTTGCCGCTTTGAAGATGATTTTACTTCAATCCACAGTCACACCAGAATGCTAGCGGTGACCAGCGGCAAGCCGATATATCGATCACTCCACCGCTTTGCCGTGGCTGCAGCACCGCTGGGATTTGAATTCAAATCAACTTGGAGCGGTGCTGTTCTGACGTATTAGAACAAAATACGATTTTGGAGCGGTGCTGAGCGGCTATAGTGGCTTTCAGAATCACGCCACTGCCGCTCAGCGGTGTGCCGCTCCACTTGCAGACAAGTGCAAGCGGCATGATGAAGCGTCACGCCGCTCAGCGGCAAGCGGCAGAAAGTATGAAACCAGCATAAGATTGCTACTCCATACATACCTGAGTTTAAGTTGCATTAATTCCCAGTCTTTTCTTTTCATCTCAAGCTTGGCAGTCTTCAACAAAGCTGAGATATTCTTCTTCAGAGCTGCATTCTGATCTTGTAAAGATTCATTCTGTAAGAAACAGTGATTCATATTTATTTATTATTTTTTATTTGGCAGAATATGCAAGAAAAAAAATTTAGTAATCAAGCGACATCACACAAGAAAATCACAAGTCAATGAGCCAGGATAGCCCATAAAGTTGGTTAAATATGCCAACTTATTTCCAATGGAGTCCACAAACATGGTAACTACTGGCTTAATCATCAGCTTCTAAGAACTATTTTGATTGGTTACAATGACAGCTATATCATGTATTGAGCCAATCAGAGATATGGTAAGAGGTACCATAGTCATAGTCAGTAGTGCTTACGGGGATTAAGCTAAGTTATAATTGCTGAGAGACCAAAAAGCTCTATTTTGATTGGTTACTCAGATGATTATATCATGTAATACATCAATCAGGGGCACTGTCAGAAAGGCAGTAGTGTCTTGGGATTAAACAAATGGTAATAAAGTAAAAACACAATGGTTATAACATTTGATTAACCCTATTGTAAACTTATACCATCGAAATAGAACCTAAGATTTTCTGACTGAGGACCTTTAACTTTAAACATTGACTATGTAAACAAGAACTTTTGTACACCTGAAACTCTGTACTCAGCATGGATCCGCTTGAAGTTTTATAATCCAAACAAGATCTTACCTACACTTGAATGCATTTTATGTTGCTTGCTGGTACTACCATGGTGAGGTGAAAGGACCAGATTACAGGCTGTATCAACATGATTGCTACCCATCAGCTTTCAATGATTATGAACAAGACTACCTATCAAAATGCAACATCCACCAAAATCCACCAATTTTTCTTAGATTATGTGATAAAAGGTTATAAACTATAAATTCTTGACATTCCAAGAGGCTCCTATGTTGCATTTGGAAGAAGCGGACTTTTCAATAAATGCCAAAACCAATAGGTACCAATAATTTTGATACACCCTGTATACAATTACTGTGTGTCCACTGTTATGTGAATTGTATTCTGGTCGATATCTTCTATTGCAGGCATTTACACCCCCCCCCCACATTAAATCCCCTCTAAACATGGACGCCGTTTAGGACTATGCAAACATGGCCGTCTGAATCAGTACTCAATCAACATACCGTGGACGTTTTCAGCCATTTTTTTGTGTATGAAATTTTACCTAGCAACTGGGGATGTTATATCTCACATACGATAGAGGACGTATTTCGCAAATACATTACACGTGCAACTGCAGTCATTTGCAGACCTTGAACCAAGGAAGGTCCTCCAAAGCAGACGCCCACGGTTTAAATGTGAAAACGAGTGTTAGTCCTCGCATAACCTGTCTGCGCCACCAATTTCAGACTCTTACAATTGTTTTTACAATGAAAAGTATAACATTTTATCTTGAAAGTTACTCTGCAACTTTCTTTGCTCATATTTATGTTATCCTTTTCGTATGTTTTTGATGCAATATTTAAACAGATAAGGCCGCGCGCATTTGTAAAATCGTGAGATTTGGAAAAAAAATGCAGAATTTTTTTTTATTTCCAATTAAGCGAAAATCAGATTTTTTCTCCAAATACCATGAAAAAAGTTGGGAATAAAAAAAAAAAAAAAAAATCTCATTTCGCATTTGTATTCAAACAACTCATGAGCTTTGAGACAAACCTTTTTATTTTTGGCCTAAGCCAACAGTACTTTCGCAAATGACCTGCAGGGATTGTGCTGGTGCCTATACATTGGAGAAACCGGCTGCCCATTCTGTTAAACCCATTTACAGGGGTGAGAGAGGAAAGCCCCAAAAAAGAGGAAAATTACTTTAAAAATTGAAAAACGGCATACAATTGAGGTAAAAATGCCAAATATAAGTTGAAAATAAAAGAAAACATGTAAATTTTGGCAACAAAAAACGAGGAAATCAGCTGAAAGAAAAACTCTCACACCCCTGCATTTGGAATTCTCACTCCGTGTGTGGAAGATAAAGAACATGTCTTCCATTGATGAAGGTGTGTGGATTTTAACTGGAATAGCAATGACAGTGACTAATTGTTTTATGCAAACAGACATTAGACTTCTGCTAAGAGAGCTTTACTTTTACGTTTAGATCTGTATAAATCAAAATACCAGCTACTGACTCACCTCTTTCTGAAGACCTTCTATCTTGGAAGCAAGCTGAGAGATTTTACCCTGGTTTTCTACATTCTCTTCTTCAAGCTGTCAAACCAAGAGAACACACACAAGTTAACTAGTATACAAATATTGACTGCTATGAGGGGCATGGTTAAATGCCTCGGGTCATAGTATACAAATATTGACTGCTATGAGGGGCATGGTTAAATGCCTCTGGTCATAGTATACAAATATTGACTGCTATGAGGGGCATGGTTAAATGCCTCGGGTCATAGTCATGGTTTTGAGATCACCTTGGGCCTATAATTTTAACCATGCCCCGAAGAAAAAGCAATTTTATATACCAAATCTTACGATTCTTGTCATCTGTTTGGTTAAAATCATCGATTTTAGGAAGAGAAATTAATAGTTTCAATGCGAACGGCGCAGATTTTCTGCGTAATTATAGCGCACGAATACATTAATGCGTGCGTAATATCATTTTACGCTGGGAACAAAGCACACACAGAACTATGCCCGGGAATAGTTACTTTTGCGGGCAATAGTATACAAATATTGACTGCTATAAGGGGCATGGTTTAAATTATAGGCCCAAGGTGATCTCAAAACCATGACTATGCCCCGAGCCGTATGCCCCGAAGAAAAAGCAGTTTTATATACCAAATCTTAAGATTCTTGTCATCTGTTTGGTTAAAAGCATCGATTTTAGGAAGAGAAATTAATAGTTTCAATGCGAACGGCGCAGATTACAATCTGCGACTTTCTGCGTAATTATAGCGCGCGAAAACATTAATGCGTGCGTAATATCATTTTACGCTGGGAACAAAGCACACACAGAACTATGCCCGGGAATAGTTACTTTTGCGGGTAATAGTATACAAATATTGACTGCTATGAGGGGCATGGTTAAAATTATAGGCCCAAGGTGATCTCAAAACCATGACTATGCCCCGAGGCGTATGCCCCGAAGAAAAGCAGTTACCAAATCTTAAGATTCTTGTCATCTGTTTGGTTAAAAGCATCGATTTTAGTTAGAGAAATTAATAGTTTCAATGCGAACGGCGCAGATTACCATCTGTGATTTTCTGCGTAATTATAGCGCGCAAGAACATTAACGTGTGCGTAATATCATTTTATGCTGGGAACAAAGCACACGCAGAAATATGCCCAGGAATAGTTACTTTTGCGGGCATAGTATACAAATATTGACAGCTATGAGGGGCATGGTTAATATTAAAGGCCCAAGGTGATCTCAAAACCATGACTATGCCATGAGGGAAATTTTCTTGTAAATCCTTGTTGGCGGTATGATCCACACCTACCTGCTTTTCATCATCCATTTCTACCCAATACCCACCTTTGCAACCACCTCCTTTGGCTTGTTCTCCTCCTCCTCTATCAAATCACTATAGAGGTCAAAGGTCGATGATGTGGAGGACTCATCATGAGGTAACGGGGGTGGCGGCATTTTAAGTCTGTCATCCTTGCCACCTGAAAAACAAAAACAAAAGTTTCAAATATCTCCGCAAAAAAATATTAGCATAGATCTAAGATCACCTTTACATTCTGTGTATGTTCAGTATGCCCACACACAGACAACACACAGACAACTTGCTTTCTTTGCATAAAATCTACAACAATAAGAATTTCATTTGAATGAACTGTGTGATGCGGAAATTATTCCAACTCACTCTTGGTTGGCATTTATGATTATTCCTTTTGATAGGCTTGATTCAGTATTTTCAGCCTGCCTACATTTTGTCCTTTGAAATACAATCGCATATAGAGGCCGTCAGCCTTTTCCGCGGGATCCGCCATCTTGTGGGTACTGCCGTTCTGCATGTCATGCGTCAGACATTACGCCCCCGATTACGCGGAAGTTGCAGCGTCTGACGCACCTCTTCAGTCAAGCGTCAACGTGGTGATCTTAGCAACAAGGCACTCCGTACCCACAAGATGGTGGCATTGACGTCACAATGACTACCTCTATTGGTTGTCCATTCAATGATATTCTTACTGTAGCACAAAATGCCAATGAAATATCAACAATTCCAATTTGCTGAAATATGTATGATAGCTGTAAAAAAAAGTCAAAATCCCTTTTCAACCAAAACACATCTGGTCACTTTTGTGGAACATATCAATGATATCATTGCTTTCTTTTGATTTGCATAGAACAAATTTCTGTAACACTTTAATTGTTTTGGTACTTGCTGCTGACTTAATTTAGGGCACTTTTTGTGTATGGTGTAGATACAATGTCAGGGGTAGACAAAAGGGGCAATAATCAGCTGAAGGTTTCCAGAATTTGTTCAGCAATTTTTTGCGAATCAATCTATATTTGGCTTGTATAAAGTTAACAAGTTCAGTTTTGGCCTGGCTAAACCAGAAATGTGGGTATTATTTACCTAATATTAGTGGTCCCGCTATTGCTCAATTGCGACAACCTTCCCGATCCGGGTTAAAAATAGAATACAAACAAAAGTCACAATTGTCACCGAAGCACAAATCATCATGATCGATCATACTAAATTCTGATCATGAAAATTGGTGAAAAGGTTTCATAAATTACAAAATAAAAAGTAGCAGAATATTATTTATCTACTTCATCGTGTTTCTAATATTGTAACATGTCATAAAATTATGTCAAAATCCCAAATGGCCCACTGGGCAGTCCAGACGGAATATCTACTAGCCCGAAGAGAAATCTACTGGCCACGGCCAACGGGCCAGTGGCTAAATCGAACCCTGCAATGTGGTATATAAAAACCCTTACCATTACAGAGTTGTGCATCATGTGACTGGTTACGGGCTGGCGATAGCCCTGCATAAATGTCTACCTCTCCATCTCCCATAATCATTTTCGATAACACACTTACTCACACCAATCTGAAAGAGATAATAATAACATGTACTTTATAATCATAGAGTTTACATCAAGTACTTGTTGCAAAATAATATAGCCTTCTTTCAGCTGTGTAGGTTTGTAGGTTTCTGACAAACCTGAGATGACTTAGAAATTAGAATTAATTTTTGTGTGAAACTTTTTTATTTGTCCAATTTTGACCATGTAACTAAGGGTGAAAATAAGTGGGAGACAGGAGACGTTTAGCCCCCAGAAACCCTGAAATGGCCCCTGGTCCCATCTACATTTAAGCTGACCAGGGGACACTTTTCTTCAGAAACTGGCCCCTGGTCACTATACCCAAAAATTCAATTCCATAGCTATTAATGCATGATGAACTTCTATCCAGAACAAATATTGGCCCCTTGTTGATTAGAAGTGGCCCCTGGTTCCATGTTGAATGAAGTGAACCAGGGGCCATTTTGTGTAAAAAGAAGCCCCTGGTTCACCATTTCTTATTTTCACCCTTGCATGTAACACATTTTGCCCCCAATTCAAGGTGCATGACCATTGACCATAATACTTTCCTAAGCATTTTACTGATTTTAGAGTGTATTATTGGTGCCCGTAAATGTGTGCCAATGGAATTCCTTACCGTACCAGAACTCCAGCACTGACCATTTTGGAGTAACAATAAATTTGGATTTTGACGTTGAAAGAAATCTACCAAGCAAGCAAGCAAGATTTTTTAAAGTTACTTGTTCAATCATTCTTTTGGATTGCCAGGATTCTGGGATTATAGTAGGGATGACCAATGAACCATCAACTTGATTAGAACACTCCCATAGACATGCAGGGAGCTCAACTGTGCACTGCTTGCACAGACATTTCTAAATTGATCTCATTCTTTTATTTTTCAATATTTTTCTGTAAAAATTGGGGAAGTTACTGCCAATTATATTTGGTAACTATCTTGCAAATTACAGCAACATAACTTATTTCGTTTTTCTGTAAGTGCGAGTCAAAATTGGTCCATCGCCACAGTGCGCTTAATTGCCAGTGGCTGAGTTTAGCACTGCTCAAGAATGGCACAAAATATTCATGTCAATAATTTCAGGTGAAAAACTTGGCCTACTGAGCTGTAATTTGGCAGAGTTGCCAGTAATACCTCTATCATACCCTCTGTAAAAAGGTAAAAAATTGAACATGTAGATCTCGAGTTACAAATTAAATCACCAGCTTCCCTTTGGAATTTCCATACTCCTTTCAACTCATGTTAAGAAGACACCTTTCTGAACATAAATGTGAAGTTTCGTGCTCATTCGATGTATTTTTCACCTGATATCAACCCTAAACGTTTTCTTATATGTAGGCCTATAACATCTACAACTTGCTGCTGGCTATACCTTGTTTAGGACTTTCAAAAGAAGTACTTGAATGTGCAACCATAACTGTTTCAAAATAGCCCGCGATAGTCATGCAGGTAACTCCGAGGTCAAGCATTGAATTGGTTTGAACAAAGATACTCATATAATGTATTGAGTATCTTTGGTTTGAATGAGGAATACTACAGGAACCAGCGCCTTTTGTTAGAAGTCACACATGAGCATGATGAGTGGATAATCTCTATTGTTGTGAATGAGTCAATGACCTTCAAAACTTAAGATTTTGTTTACATACACCTACTAATTGGTCATATTAAACCCAATAACATTGAAATTCTTGTATGTGAAAATAAAGTTCACCTTCTTAGTGCAATTTTGATTTTGTGCCATATCGGCTATCTTGGATGATTTTTGGCAAATGTCCTCTAAATGCATGATTTCAATGCCTCGGTTTGAAAAAATAAGTTATGCCAGTGACTAGTTAAGTGCCATTTCATAAAAAACACCTTTGATACTTTCACAATATGCTTGTTTCATGTTTGCAAATATGTTAAAATAAAGAAATATATAAAGGTAAATATATGCTTATGCCAATTTTGCTCCCAATTGCTATTTTTGGACCTTGTCATTTTATTTCGCTCCAATGACCGGTCAGAATGGGAAACTTTGATAATTCATAATTCGAAAAGTTTTTGACCGATTTTGACCATTTAACCACCAAAATACTTCTGTTGATGAGTTCTACCCAGAAAACAATCTTTTGTAGCAATAGGGTCAACATGAAATTTTGATGGTTATCCCTAATTATAGAGTCAACAAGGTCAAGGTGGCACATGCAGGTAAAGGTTACCGTATTCATTCCAGTAAGTGCCCAGGGCACTTAACAAAGTCATTTTGGGTGGGCGCTTATTTTTTGCCTCATTTACCGGGTAGGCCTACCTAATTTTTTTCGTAAGGGGCATTAATTAGAGACGAATTTAGGTATGTTATAAAAGGGTCCTGAGACGTTGTAGTAGCTTTTCTGGTGCAGTTTACGCAGGACTTGTAGTCCTGCAGCTATTTCACTGCATCAACATCTATCTGTCACTTCAACATTAATGGTACCCTTTAGCAAATTGGGCATGGGCGCTTATTGGAGCAAATACGGTAATTAGCTTTTCATCTGGACTAATACTTTATGAGCTGAAACTTTTAGTTGCTTGCAGGGTCAGAAATTCGTCGAGAATCCGAGAATCCATTCTCGCAAAGATTCTCGTCAACAAAATTGCAAGAATCTTTATGGATTCTCGTAAATATTTCAGTTTATCATACAAAATTAAATGGCGATAATCCATGGATTCTTGCAAAATTCCATTGGGAGAAACCAAAAGGATTCTTGCACCTGGTTGCAAAATTCTGACCCTGTGTGCTTGTAAGATGAATTAAAATGCTTATTCTTATTTTTTCAAGCAATTTTATTTAGTGCGTGCCAACTTAAGGCTAAGTAAAAAATAAAACATGTTTCACGTCCGGGTTTTCGAAAAAAAGGAGGAAGAGGGGGCTTTTTATTTTCTATTTTTTATCGCAAAATTGGTGTAAATACCCATACTTAGAGCTGTTTTAGCGTACAACCCGTACATACAATAATGCCTGGAAAAAGAAGGAGGCCCTTTTTTATTTGTTGTTCTGAGAGTTACACCCCCTCTAATGATCTAAGGTTTAAAGAAACCCACCGATGACAAAGCCAATGTGACTGCTGAAGAACTACAAGTTACCGGACAAATAGTCGATTAGAATTAGACAAAATAAATTAGTACCGTAAACCGGGGTGGCTTTGCATATTGTAAATTATACCTGTTATTTCAGTATATGGTCGCATGTCATAAGTTGGGTATGCAAAAAGGGTGGAGGGATTACACTTTTCTGAAAATTGCGATACAAATTTGATTGGCTTTCCGTAACCCCATATCCTACAGCAGTGGTTGATACCTCATTTTGAGCCTAATTTTATACTCTTTCAGTCTACTGAAGCATATGATTATATATTATTCAGTAAAAAAATCACATCAGTTGAAATGAAAAATGCCAGGGGTGGAGGAGCAGGCGGATGTGGAGCAGGCGGATGCGGGAGTGTGCAATAGGGCCTATGTGAAAATTCACATGTCAGCATGTCAAAACTACTGGTTACTTTTTCAAATCTAGTGAGGGTATGATGTATTGAAAGCTTTGAATGTTGAATTTGTACACCTAAAACAATTACTAACTATTTAAGGTGGTACTACACCCTGTGATAAATTGTGTGACTAATTTTGCATTTTTCTCAAATAAGTAACTACACACTGGTAACAAAAGTTATATGTATATTATAGGCAGTGTTGGAGGACTCGGGACTCGGACTCGGACTCGAGTCCGGACTCGAGTCCTTTTTTCAAGGACTCGGACTCGGACTTGGACTCGGGAGCTAAGGACTTGGACTCGGACTCGGACTCGGACCCCAAGGACTCGGGGACTCGGCTCCGAGTCCTCCTCGAGTCCGACAAAATAGGGTCTTTTTAGGTCTTTTATTTTTGTTCATTGTAAACTTCCACTTGATCAATGATCACATCACATGATTAATCTAAGTAATTTTGCATGCAAATAAATTCAGTAAATAAATGTACAACTAAAAAGCAAGATTGTTTTCAGTTATAGGCCTATCTTTAATTGGTTAAATGGATTTTAATCATGATCGTTTGTTTTGATATGACTGCTTTGTTAGATGCAAATCTAGAATGTATATGAATAATAATACCTTGGGGCACTCAAGTTAATAGGTGTGTCCGGTGTCAAACTTGGGAACTAAGAACTGATTTGGGGGGGGAAATAGGGGCTTGATGAACTGAAATTTCAACATTTTTGTGGAGGTCTGTGAACTAAAATTGGGCGAAATTATAGGCTTTGCAATGGAGCTAACAAATTCAAAATGTTTCCAAATTTGAGCTGAAGAGCTATAATTTTCAGAGTGTTAGGCTTAATGAACTGGAGCATGATGCAAATGGGGATCTTAACATACTTAAGGAACTGCAGGAGAGTCTGGAAAAGGGGACTCTTGACCGCCGCACATACCCGTACCACCTTTACACAGTGGCGTAGTATCATGGGGGCACGGGGGATGTGCCCCCGATTGATGGCAAAATTTAGAAAATCCCATAGTAAAAGTGCCAAAAAATGGCTTGTGCCCCCCCCCCTCCATCAGACCCGGCCCCCTCCTCAATATGATGACCCACGCTAAGCCACTGCCTTTACATGTTAGTGATCCCTCACCCCCGGAATAATACTGCATAGGCCTACAGCCAGATCCAACACCCCTTCGTTTGGCACCTGAAGTTTGGTAGTGACGTGACGTCATATTGCCTCTTTAAAACACAAGCCTAATAAGTTAACTGAGACTCTGTGATACTCTGTTTCCAAGGTATGCTATCTGAGGGGCTGAGCAAACATTATGAGCATGGGGGGAAGGGAAAATTGGGGGTAAGAATTTTTCTGGCCGGGTGGAACTAATATTTGGCAAACCGAGAGGGGGGAACAAATAATTTTTGGCACATATGGGGCACCTTTCAAAGAAAACGCTCTAAAACGTTTATAGAAAACAGTACAGAACCGTTTACATATGGAAATTTTCCTGCTCGCTGCGCTCGCATTATATATCCAAACCATTTAAGGTTTGTAAATTAGGATCTCAAAAAATGGCATGTGCAAAGGGGGTGCAAAGATTTATGGCAGGCCGAGAGGGATAAGCATTTTTTGCTAATTCATCCCCAAAACAATTCTAGGCATGCTAGGTGGGACAAGCAAATTATGTATTTACAAGAAAATAATATAGAACTAAAATTCTGGTAAAGTATAGGCCTATGTTGATAAAGTACTGGTGAAAACCCAGATGCTTGAATTTGATACATAAGGACTCGGACTCGGACTCGGACTCGAACATTGAGGACTCGGACTCGGACTCGGACTCGGACATCAGAAATTGGCAGGGACTCGGACTCGGACTTGGACTCGGACACCAAGGACTCGGACTCGGACTCGGACTCGGATGACGAGGACTCGACTACAACACTGATTATAGGGGCACGGAATCCAATTACTTCACTGAAATTTCAGTGATTCAAGACAAGGGGTTCATTATTATGTTAAGAAATGAGGTACATTCTAGCAGTACCTCTTTTCTTATCATAAATAACGTACCGCTTGTCTTGAGTCATTGACATTCTAGTGTAGTAACTGGATTCCTTACCCCTATAATATACATAAACTTTTGTTACCAGTGTGATATCATTTTTTGAGAAAAATGCAAAAATATTCACAAATTTATCAAGGGGTGTAGTACCACCTTAAAGGGTTATATGTTCCTTTTTTTTCATTTTTAATGAAACCCTAGTTGAATTTCAGTATTTTTAGCAATATGCTAATGTACATTTCTCTTCTTGATATTCATTTCCTCAACAATAGAATAACCATCTCGCTAATTACTCGTAAAAAGGTCATTGACCTCCACAATGTAATTAACATACGTACAATTATTTTAAATAGTTCATTTCAAGCATTAATGTATTGAGAACATATCCTCCAAATCTGATGACATTCTTGCATAAAATAAAAATTTACAGTCATTTTTGTAATTGAGGTCCGATTTGAGAAAAATGCATTTGAAAATTGAGATTTACATAGACGCCTGTGTATTAATTAATTAGTAATTAAGCATTATCTCAAAAATTAAGCATGTGCTAAGGTTAAAAGTGGTGTTAATTGTTAGAGGTTGTCAATATATACAACATATCAAAAAATTCATTTTTTGTCATTTTTGACCATGTAATGGAAATTGTACCCAATTTATGACATGCGACCATATATCTTGAGCAAAGTCATGAAAGTAAGCACCATTTTTGACAGTTCCAATAATTGAAACTCCCGGCTCCAACCGGGAGTTCCAATAGGTATGCCAGGTGAATTCAAATTTGCCATCAAACTGCATCATTTTATATATCAAATTAAAGCCCTTGAGTAAAGAAAGCCAACACTGAAAACCTTTTTGTCATAGCACTTTCCGTAGCAAAGTTACATCTTGTCAAAGATTGACTTTCATCAAAAAAGATTCTCCTAGCAAAATTCCCCAAAACAGCATTACGGGGTGTTTCTAGATCTTAGTCTCATGACGATAGCACCTTTTTTAATGGAACTGCTATCAAAATCTCTCTGAAATTCCATGTGCGAGTCTCTCATCACCAAAAAAAATCATATATTTGGGTCAAGTGAAGTATAGACAACATATTTATGAAGGTTTCCTTCTCAAAAAGCTTCTTTTTAATTTCAATGTAAATTTGAATGCTGGACGGTTCGCACCCTTTCAATTTCGGACCCGTGCACTTTCGCCCCCTTTCTATTTCGCACCCGTGCACTTTCGCCCCCTTTTTATACCGAGGTATTGTGCTGCTGTCATGCTGTTGTTTGATGCACGATCGATTACTTGAACTCCCGGCGATGCGGCGTAGTATGTTTATAGTACTGGGCCGTCGGGCATGCACTTAATATTAAGTCATGATAAACCCGGGAAGGAAGGAAAGAAAGGATATTTTAAAACAAAATAGAGGAACAATTTTTTTTGTCAGAATATATTACAGGCCAGATATTTTAGCAGCAGGCTTACCCAAAATAATGAAATAATTAGAATTCAATGATAAAAATAGTAATAGTAATAAATAGTAATAATAATAAATTTATATTTAATTATTAATTATAATAATGTATAAAAACAGGGGAAATTTGTTCCAACTGACGACCAAAGGATGGATCCAAAAGGATACAAGTGTCGACAAGCAATGGATAAAATTAAAAACAATGAAAGTATGACACAAAATCCAATGGGGGAGTAACACAAAACATATAAACAATAATATGATAATAATAAGAATAATAATAACAATAGTGATAGGCTGTATAAGGGTGTAGTTGCAAACAGCTTAGGGTACCAGCTTATTTGATGCAGCTTGGTGTTCTGAGTAATTTGACACCAATTTAATTGAAATCGGCCAAAAATTGAGACAGTGCCGGCCAAATAACGACACACAAGGGGGGGGGGGCAGATTTGTCCCTTATTTTCTAGTTTTAAGGGAATTTTATCACATTAAGGATTATGAAATGCATTTTTGGTATCTACTTACATAGTTTTAGGTCCAGGAAGGTCATTTATGCACTTTGTGTCAAATGAAACTTTCTAGTGTCCTTAAAATTAACGTTTTTGGGTAAAATTAGGCAGTGAGGGCGCTTTACCTTTTAGCGACCCATTTCGCAACCATTTTTGATTTTTAAGTTAATCATACTAGAGATAATCATCAATCATCCATATTCTGAAATTTTCAGCCATTTATCACATTTGGTGTGGCCGTGGCACTAATTTTTAATACAGGGGTAACCTGCCCATAGCAATATACAGGGGTCAACGAACTTTGTATCACATGTAAGTCAATGGAAGCGTCTGTACACATTTTCAAATGGGTACCACGCACAAGTGAAATAAGGTTGAGAGTTCAAATTTGGACAGAAGATGTTATTTATCAGTAACTTTGATTTGATAATAAGAAATGATAAAATTTTAGTAGGAGGGATACGTAACAGCTATTAGGCTGAACAGCGCCCTCACATCCTAAATTGGCTCTTAAACTTGCATCGAAACATACGATTTGTGTAAAAATTGCATAAATATATCCAAGGGACCCAAAATCATATATAAATAATCATTAGAATCCAACAAACAGCAAAGAAAATGCCCATAATTGTCAAAATAGTGAAAAATAGGGGGGGTCCCAAGAAATCCCCCTTATCGTGGTTTTTGGCGGCACTGTCTCATTTTTCAACCGATTTTTTTTAAAAGGTGTCAAAATGCTCAGGAGGATTAGCTGCTTCAATTCAGCTGGTACCCTAAGCTTTTTGAAACATCACCCTTTTTTGGGGGCTGTACAGCCTATCACTAATAACAATGATAATAAGGGGCTGTGCAATAACTATTGCTCTCCCCCGGGGTTAATTTCGAACGGCCCGCCATAAATCGCTTGCCCCCCCCCTCTCTCGGCCCGCCAAAAAATTGCCACCCCCTCGGCCCGCCAAAAATCTTTGCCCCCCCTTACACATGCCAAATTTTTGGGATCCCAAATTTCAAACCTTAAATATGTTGCGAGCGGAGCGAGCAGGATAATTTGCATATTAAAGCGTTTCTGTAAGTAGGGCCTACTGTTTTCCTAAGCATTTGTAGAGCGTTTTGTTTTTGAGGCGCCACATGAATGTGTGCCAAAATCACTTGCCCCCCCTCTCGGCTGGCCAAAATTTCTTGCCTCCCCGTGAATTTTACCTCCCAGGGCTCATAATTATTGCACAGCCCCTAATAATAACAATGATGATAATAATAATAACAGTAATAATAACAATATAATAATAGTTATAATAATAAATTGTAGCTAAGTTCCAAAATAAATACTTTAATGTGTAAGTATAAGAAAGAAAGAAGAAAGAAAAACAAAGAAAGAAAGAAAGAGAAAGAAATATAAAAAAGAAAAGAAAAAGAAAAAGAAAAAAAACTAAATCCAAAGAAATTAAGATGAACTGAATAAATCTAACTGATAGAAATAAATTATTATGTGCAGCAACATCCAAAAACAAGACATGTTTCAAAAGACAAAGCAGCTTTCTTGATAAAAAGAAAAGAAAAAAAAAAAGGCACTATAAAAAAAAAAAAAAAAAGTCACCCCTTTACACGATCTTCTTTATTAATATCTAAGAAATAGATACTATTACATTATTGACATCTTTGAGTTCAAACATCCTGCATTAAAATTGTCGGCATAAAGTATTTAGCGGATTAAGATACCGCGTAAGATATGCCGTGGTGTTAATGAAGCATCGTCATAATGAGTCAGTGATTGACAGGCCGGTAAACAAAATGAATCATGAACATATCATTTACAATGCAGAATTGGATAGCATTTTTCCACAAATTTGTTTAATTACTTATGTTATTTATTAAAACCATATTTATACAGGGTTACCCTTCAGATAAATCTGCTATTACAGGGGCCCTGTGTCATGAAAACAATATACATAACAATTTGCAGAATTATACATAGGCCCTGTAAGCCCTATATATGTAAGAATTTTTAAAACATAAACATCAAAAAATCATACATCAAATATATCAAAATTCATTAAAAGTATTTACATTTCTTTGTTTTATACAATTTACGTAACACTTACAGAAATACATATATTTAAGAACACAGACAAAATACATCATTCATTAAAAGACATAAAAGTTAAAACATTTGGTTCATTATTTACATTTCTTATTAAAACGAACAGAAAACTTTCCTGATTAATAATATTTTATATTTGGCAAAGAATATGGATGCAATTGTAATATTTCTCAATGTGCAATCGTAACATATTGTTCGTAAATAAATACCTTTGTATGCATGTATTTCTTGACAAGTTTATACCGGCACACGGCCGCGGGGCCCGGGGGGCTTGTCAAGCAATCGATCGTACGTCACTAGGCATAGGCCTATGGCACTTTTAACGTGTCTGTTTACGGTACCATTGATTGAACCCACACCATACCCGGCGCTTTCCGTAAGTCATTCATTACATAATGGGTTGAAGAAGTCACACCTTATGTATACAGTCACGCAGCCGCATGGCCGGAGACTTGTCAAGCAATCGATCCGATGCACGGGTATGTTCTGGGACAAATATATGCATGCTACTGCCTAGTCACCGTAGGCTACCATTGCATTGATTGAACCCATGTCACGCCCGGCGCTTTCGCGTACTAGTGGCAGCTAATACTTGCGGTGAAGAAAGGTGGCGAAAGTCAGCACAGCATTATCGCAAAGCTGCTGCCAGGCGTTTGTTTTGCTTGTGCCCATTTGTCTTTGAGAAATTTGCTAAATATTTTTTCCCCATTAGTTTCATGTCAAAGAAGATCAATTCGGCAACATAAAGATGGGATAAAATTATAAATTATAAGCCATCAAATTTTTGGCCATATCAATATTAGGACCTATAAATTTTATAGGCTATAAATAATTTAACACTAAATTATATAGCTATTAATAAAGTACTAATAAGGTAACATATTTCTAATCATAATAATAATAATATAATAATAATAATAATAATAATAATAATAATAATAAGCCTAATAATTAGTATTATTAGTATTATTATTATATAAAAATAACAAATAGGCCTAAAATAAAATAAAATAAAATAGGCCTAAGTAAAATAAAATAACAAATCAAAAACATAATGAATACGGGAATGAATACCAATCTTCAGTCGAAGCACATTTAATATATTGTAATAATATAGGCCTATTAAATTCAATTGAACCGGAGAGTCCATCAACATCCCGGGTAATATACTATTTGCTTTTGTACACGCTGGACTCACTCAGTACCGGTACTGCAAGCACAGACAATCAACACTAAACAGTCAACCAATACTATACACACAACACCCCACTGTACCGCCGGGAGTTGAAGCGATCGATCGTGCATCATCAATCAACAGCAGCACATTACCCGCGGTTTAAAAAGGGGGCGAAAGTGCACGGGTGCGAAATTGAAAGGGGGCAAAAGTGCACGGGTCCGAAACTGAAAGGGTGCGAACCGTCCTGTTTCCGTAAATTTGTATTGCCGGTTTAGGCCATTTTGACTGACTAACAAATGTGTTAACCGAGGTTTCCCTGATACCTAGTTCCAACATAGATACAGACTTTAAGGTACATATTTCGAGGTGCATAACAGACACAAAATTTGTGTCATAACAAACACCAAATTGGTGTCGATGACCTGACATGCATGCATTCTTTTGTGATGGTCTTTCAATTTGTGCCGAGTGTCCTTGGCAGGCTTGACTATGCTTCAGTGGTCATGAAAGGATTCAATAGATAACCTCTGCCCCACTAATCCCCAGCTATTGTCTGAAATTGCACCTCGGAAGATATATTATAACAACTCAGTCCCTCAAATGATAGTCATATAACGACCAAAAGATAAATGACTGACTATCATTGAGGACTGAGTTCCGCAGTCTAGTTCCAACAGGTGCTGTGTATGTGGTTGTATAGTGTTCAAATGTGCATTCACATACACACTTAGCCGTCAGTATGAAGAAATTGTAATCATTTTTCACCACAAAATATGATATGAAAACACAGGTGCAACTGCAAGCAATGTAAACACTAAATGTATGAATATGGAGAGGTCAAACAGGTTGTTAATTATTGTCAATATTATAATATTTTGCGACATTTATAATGAAAACAATTGACACTGAAGACACCCTATGGCACCTTCTACAACTTGAGAACAAGTCCTCAAACGTTCGCAATTTGTAGTTACTACAAATGCGTTTTTGATAATGTCAAGTATGCCGAATTCGGAAGTATTGCGAAGTCCAATGTCGAAAAACATGAAAACAACAGAGCTACTATCACTGCGATGTATAAATCAACCCTTGAACTTCATCTATTGTGCCTGCAAACGAATTTATAGTCTTCATTCTTTAATATTTTAATATCATTACTACATTATGATAAATAATAAATTACATACCATTCGAAATAAACGTTTATCTGCAGCAGTTTTGTTTACAAATTTTCCTCAGTTTCGCGAAAACCCCGCGAGTTAATTTCTTCAGTATCGCTCTTCACTAGAGTTGAAATGTTTTCATGGGCGGTAACAGATATCTATAATGAAGTTGAGACAAAAAAGTTTTCCGGGTTTTGACAGAAACTCTAGCAATGAATTTGGATTATTTTAAAAATTCTTGCAGCTGTGAGAAGTAACTTTGTTGCGATTTATTGGAAAACAAATTTTTTTGATGAAAAGTGGACATAGGGCAGAAGCGTAGCCGCCCCCGACAAAAAATTAAACTAGAAAATCTGAAGGATATTCTGGACGGCAAAGTAAAGGGGCATGGAGCCCCCTTTCCACCATTTGAAGTTCACCCCGATTACGGCCAAAATAGTGTTTAAAAAAAACCCTTTTCATCCCAATAGTAGGCCTACTAGTAGTAAAATACCGGTACAATTGTTGCGCAATACGCGATCCCAATAAAGCCTTTTTGGAAGCTCGCAGCGCAGACATAGTCTACCGTAAAGCCTACAGTCTCTCTAAAAAACTACTCGCGGTAGGCCTATATTGTATTTTTGTCTTTCCCCCGAAATTTTATTTCCCCCCCCCCCCAACGGCCTTCGATACATGGTAGGCCTATAGGCCTACTTGATATAGGCCCATTGATAATGTTGTGTTTTTCAATTAAAGCGTTTTAAAAATGGCTTCATGACTTTCTGAGTAAAATGCTATTGAAGTCTTTTGACCAAACCCAAACGCGGTTAGGGCCTATAGGGGAAAGTGGGGTAATGCCGGACTGTGGGGAATCCCGGACACGTCGATTGCAGCTAAACGGAGAAGGGTGGCACTATTATACTACCTTAGTAGATAGCATCTGATTACTATCTTCAGTAGACAAAATCTGATAGGCCCTACTATCTTCAGTAGATAGCATCTGATTACTATCTTCAGTAGATAGCATCTGATTACTAGGCCTATCTTCAGTAGATAGCATCTGATTACTATCTTCAGTAGACAAAATCTGATACTATCTTCAGTAGATAGCATCTGATTACTATCTTCAGTAGATAGCATCTCATTACTTCAGTAGATAGCATCTCATTACTATCTTCAGTAGACAAAATCTGATAGGCCTACTATCTTCAGTAGGCCTACATAGCATCTGATTACTATCTTCACTAGATAGCACCCAATTACCATCTTCAGTAGATAGCATATAATTACTATCTTCAGTAGATAGCATCTCATTACTATCTTCAGTAGATAGCATCTGATACTATCTTCAGTAGGCCTAGATAGCATCTGATACTATCTTCAGTAGATAGCATCTGATACTATCTTCAGTAGATAGTATCTGATACTATCTTCAGTAGATAGCACCTGATACTATCTTCAGTAGATAGCATCTCATTACTATCTTCAGTAGATAGCATCTCATTACTATCTTCAGTAGATAGCATCTGATTACTTTCTTCAGTAGATATCATCGCCTCATTGCTATCGTCAGTAGATAGCATCTGATTCCTATCTTCAGTAGATAGCATCTCATTACTATCTTAAGTAGATAGCATCTGAAACTATCTTCAGTAGATATCATCTCTTTACTATATTCAGTAGATAGCATCTGATTACTAACTTCAGTAAATAGTATCTGATTACTATCTTCAGTAGATAGCGTCTCATTACTATCTCCAGTAGATAGCATCTCATTACTATCTTCAGTAGATACCATCTCATTACTGTCTTAAGGATATCGCATCTCATTACTGTCTTAAGGATATCGCATCTCATTACTGTCGTCTGTAGATAGCATCTCATTACTATCTTCAGTAGATAGCATCTGATTACTATCTTCAGTAGACAAAATCTGATACTATCTTCAGTAGATAGCATCTGATTACTATCTTCAGTAGATAGCATCTCATTACTATCTTCAGTAGATAGCATCTCATTACTATCTTCAGTAGACAAAATCTGATACTATCTTCAGTACATAGCATCTGATTACTATCTTCACTAGATAGCACCCAATTACCATCTTCAGTAGATAGCATATAATTACTATCTTCAGTAGATAGCATCTCATTACTATCTTCAGTAGATAGCATCTGATACTATCTTCAGTAGATAGCATCTGATACTATCTTCAGTAGATAGCATCTGATACTATCTTCAGTAGATAGCATCTGATACTATCTTCAGTAGATAGCATCTCATTACTATCTTCAGTAGATAGCATCTGATATTATATCCTTCATTAATATATTCTCGTTCATTAATTGGTTAAACGACTGTCATGTGACCAAAATAGTTTTGCTATTTTGTAAAGCAGTGGAAAAGCCGATTGATGAGGGAATGAGGTACTATTCAAAGTACTATTTCCCGGGGAAATAGTTTTACTATCTCCTCTGAGCGCGTATGACCTCATAGCCGCGTCGCAGTTCCTAGTGGTCGGTGCAACTCGCCACATACGCGGGATATCGCTACCGGTTTAATGTGTAGCAAGTCATGTTGTCTTGTGAAGCACACAAGCAGCTACAACTAGTAGGCCTACAATCAGCACAGAAGTGCAGCTAAAATACGGCGGTTTCATGGCATAGGCTAATCTAAGTTACATCAGGATCAATATCTTATAATATTGACGGCGAAATAACAGAGAACATGCATAGAGGTTTACAACATTACAACGGTAAGCTTTATAGCCACTCAACTGGGTGCGTGCTTTGTGCATGTAGGCCTATGTGCATGCATTCAATCAAAACAAAGCAAGGCCAGCCTAGCCTTGACTCGGGCCTAGCTTAGATTTATGCATAGGCCTATGTATGATAAAGCCGGCCTTTCTAATATTTTAACCAATTAATGAACAAAGAATATATTAAGGATATAAAACAAATATTTACTGCTCTAAATTCGGGATCTGGTGGAATCTATTGGTCCCCTCGGTGAACTGGAAACCGTGAGCCTACTATTTCCCTCGACCTGGCGGTCTCGGGAAATAGTAGGCTCACGGTCTCCAGTTCACCTCGAGGACCAATAGATTCCACCAGATCCTCATGAGCAGTAAATATTTGTATACTATCTTCAGTAGATAGCATCTGATACTATCTTCAGTAGATAGCATCTCATTACTATCTTCAGTAGATAGCACCCAATTACCATCTTCAGTAGATAGCATATAATTACTATCTTCAGTAGATAGCATCTCATTACTATCTTCAGTAGATAGCATCTGATACTATCTTCAGTAGATAGCATCTGATACTATCTTCAGTAGATAGCATCTGATACTATCTTCAGTAGATAGCATCTGATACTATCTTCAGTAGATAACACCTGATACTATCTTCAGTAGATAGCATCTCACTACTATCTTCAGTAGATAGCATCTGATACTATCTTCAGTAGATAGCAACTCATTACTATCTTCAGTAGATAGCATCTCATTACTATCTTCAGTAGATAGCATCTCATTACTATCTTCAGTAGATAGCATCTGATTACTTTCTTCAGTAGATATCATCGCCTCATTGCTATCGTCAGTAGATAGCATCTGATTCCTATCTTCAGTAGATAGCATCTCATTACTATCCCAGCAAACACAAAAACGTTTTAATAACGCTTTAAATACGTTATATTTTGGCTTTTGGTTTAGGTAAAAACGTTTTAATAACATTAAAATGTCGGGTTAGGTTATGATAACGTTTTAAAACGTTTTGTATGAAAACACACTACAACAATATTTTTAAATGTTTTCAAAAAATGTTATTGTAAACTATTTTTGAAAACATTTTTGCCAAATATTGTGTCAATACTTAAATAACATTATGTTAAAATATTTGAACCCAGCAAACACAGAAATGTTCTTAAAATGTTTTTCTAAAACCTTTTAATAACATTTAAATGTCGGGTTATATAAAGGTCATGAAAACGTTTTTAAAACGTTACTGAAAATATTTTGAGCCAACATTTTTCGCAAAATATTTTTTCAACCCCAAAATGACATTCTGTTTAGAATGTTTTGTATCAAGTTTTCAAGAATGTTTTTGGAATGTTATTAAAACGTTTTTATACCCTTTATATAACCCGACATTTAAACGTTTTCTGTAAAACATTTTTGTTTGCTGAGCAGTAGATTATCAAAATTGTTTTTTAAGGTTATGAAAACGTTTTATACTCTTAATATACCCTTTATATAACCCGACATTTAAACGTTTTCTGACAACCTTTTATAACCTTTTGCGAATGATGTCGAAAACGTTTTGTGTTTGCTGGGATCTTAAGTAGATAGCATCTGAAACTATCTTCAGTAGATATCATCTCTTTACTATATTCAGTAGATAGCATCTGATTACTAACTTCAGTAAATAGTATCTGATTACTATCGTCAGTAGATAGCGTCTCATTACTATCTCCAGTAGATAGCATCTCATTACTATCTTCAGTAGATACCATCTCATTACTGTCTTAAGGATATCGCATCTCATTACTGTCGTCTGTAGATAGCATCTCATTACTATCTTCAGTAGATAGCATCTGATACTATATTCAGTAGATAGCACCTGATTACTAGCTACAGTAGATATCATCTGATTAAAAAGCAGAAAAAGATCAAGCTTAACCGTAAAAAGTACAACAAGGACCGTGGTTTTACAAGACCTTTCACCATGGAGGAGCTAGAAGCAGGAATCTCCATTCTAAAACCAGAAAAAGCGATAGGTTTAGACAACATCGCAACTGAGCAGATCAAAAACGTTGGACCTGAAGCAAGGAAGTGGTTCCTACAGCTCTTCAATCATTGTCTGGCAATACACAAGCTCCCGAATATCTGGAAGAAAGCACTTCTGAAACCTGGAGAAGATCCATCAATTTCAAAGAACTATCGCCCAATATCACTTCTGAGTCATACGTACAAGCTCTTTGAACGCCTAATACTCAACAGATGTTAGACGCAAGGTAGCAAGCATGAAAGAACACCAGCGTCAAGCCACTGATGTAAGACATCCCCTGTTTGGAAATGACCTTCCAGAAAGTCGTCTGAAGTCCAGAGATAGCTTCCTCAACAATGTAACTCCACTTCATCAGTCAACAGTAAAAGAGTGGCAAAATGGGAGGAGAGATCTACCAATCACCCACAAATTTTGAATATTCCTGTTGGTGAAGAACTATACCACCTGGTGCAGATGCAAGTTGAGCTGAATGGAAATGCCTCAACAGGTTATGGTCTGGTGTAGGAAGATGTATAGTCAACCTCAGCAAATGGTGATATCGAAAGAACACAGATGTAACCTGCGATTGTGGAACAGAACCACAAACAATGGATCACCATGTGTTGCCCCAACTGGAGCAAACATGCACAACTGCTGACTTAGCAGTTTACAATGAGAATGAGTGGCGTAGCACCGACCATGATTGGGGTGGGGTGGGGGGGTGGGAGCACCGGGTTTTAAATTTCAGATCAGCACGTGCCCCCCCTGCCCCTATGACGCTACACCACTGATGAGAATTCTTGAAAATGTGTGCAACACTGACTGAAACACATTTAATCTTGTGTTGTAGACACCCTAAGAAGAAGAAGAAGATCTTATTACTAGTTTCAGTAGATAGCATCTGATTACTATCTTCAGTAGATAGCATCTGATACTATCTTCAGTAGATAGCATCTGATTACTATCTTCAGTAGCGTAGATTTCTTTTTGACATGGGGGATGGGGTTGGAAAAATTGTCGTGAAGTAGGCCTATAGTGAATCCAGCACCTTTTGGCGACAAAAGTAGTTAATGGTACAAATGCGCATAAAAATTTGACATATTGAAGCTAAACTGGTGACATATGGTATAAAAGTCGTCTGGTAGTTTGAGTGCAATGTATAATTGTATCATCAACTTGAACAAGAAGTTGGTAATATTAATCTGTTGTAGTAAGATGTGTGATTGTTTATTATGTAGTCCTACACACAATATATACAGGCCGAGTTTTGAGCACATCTTGTGACAGTTCTATTGTAATCTAGTCTCGTTCCTAGCCGGCATTTTGCTCCTTGGACATTAAACATAATAATGACGAAGTATCACATACCGACTGGGACCGAGACTTTACTGTACATCCCGACATGATTGGTATTTATAGTGTTTTAATTGTTTATTTGTGAACGCACAGAATCTATACCCCTAAGGATACCGTACATCCATCACATACATGTATGCTCCCACTGTAAACACGCTTAATAGGTCCTAAGTCACAGGGGAAATTGACCAAAGTTGACAAAAATGGTCAAAATAGTATAAGGTTACTCAAAGTTCCCAAAGTTGCTTAACATTCTCTCCAAATTTCATAATAAAGTTACTCAAAGTTTCGCAAAGTTGCATAACATTTTTTCAAAACTGCCTGAAAGTGCTGAAACCGCGCTCAAAAGTTTTCCAAATTACTCAACATTACCATGAGTACTCAACTGCCTAATATCGCTCAATGTGGTCAGGCAATTTAAGGCACCTTTGTGCAATTTTACTTAACATTATAAAATGTTGTGAAATGTCATGTTTTTGGACAATTTGGTCAACTTTGTGCAATTTCCCCTGTGATACGTGGCCTCTTAATGTGTGCAATCATGATCCTGTACTTTTCATTAACGATGTCATTGCAGTTGACTTAGCATGTATTATACACACAGTGTATTTTTGTTGTGTGATGTGCCCTGAGTAATTTAATTTAATTATTTAACTTTGTTTACAAGCTGAAAGTATTTCATGAGATCGGAAACTCCTTGCACTTGCAAGCGTTTGTGTGTTATGGCATGTTCTAGGGGAATTCCCTTTCATTCATCAGATGATCAAAAAATGTGTGTGTGATGGTCTTCGTGCTTCAAAAAAGAAGTACATTTTAACCAGTTTACATAGCCAATAATTGAGCTAATTTTAATACAGCAACGAAGGAGATTGCGAGCACACAAATGTGCTCTTCCTCACCAAAGGATTAAAGTTCTTCTGTCGAATTGCTGGAGTTTGCTGGGTTTGTGAAGGCCACGCATCTGTCAAATACAGCGGAGCTGTGTTAAAGAAACCTGTTCCCTGGAGAAAGAGTGATTGGTGAAAGAAACACCATTTTTGGAGAAAGCAGCGCAAGGAGATATATTTTTGGAGAAAGCAGCGCAAGATAAGTGATTGGAGAAGCAGCATCATTTTCGTGTGCGGATTTCATACGCAAGGATATTTATAAACGCAAGTGTACAATGGACTTCGCTGATTTTCGCAGGACAAGTGAATAAGGATATATTACATCAGTCGTCCAGAACATTGCAATAACTCTAGGATCACCAACAAGAAGACCGCTGGTTAAGTACTGATAGAATGAAACTGATTGTATGATTTTAATTATTGTGTATGCAATATTGTTGTTATATGTACCAATCCTACTTTGTTTTCAATTAAAGACTTAGATTTTGTTAGCTTAATCAAACAGTGTATTTGTGTTGTGCATTCGTGTGAGTTCGGGTAAAAGGTGATTTTGGCCTTGAGTCAGTACGACTCGTAACAGTTGTGTTTCCTTTAAGGGATCGGTTATCCACAAATTTTATGGAAAGTTATTAAACATTGATATTTTGACATTTAACAGTCCTCGAAGTAAACTCAAATCTAATGATATGTACTTAAAGTGTATGTAGCTGGGTGGAAAAGCCGATCATCATTTGAAAATGTTGACCTTTCGTATTGAAGAATGAAGATACCCATTTTCCCAGAAAGATCTAAATCAGGAGGATGTTCCTCGTATCCAGAATGCAATTTAGTGTGATTCTGATGTACTCTCAGGTCCAACAAAAAATATTGTGCAAACGTCTCTATCTAAGACCTTAAAATTGTGTAAAGGTGCGTTTTTACACAGCCGTGACGTTAGTCACGGCTGTGTCTTTTTTCTTACAGGTTCTTTCTTCTTTCTTTCTTTCTTTACACAGCCGTGACGTTAGTCACGGCTGTGTCTTTTTTCTTACAGGTTCTTTCTTCTTTCTTCTTCTGCCGACCATTACATTTGCTCTAGCACTTACATGCTTGTACCGATTTTGACCTAACTTGGTCACAACCATCATTGACCATGCCCCTACCTGTCATAAGAAACTCGTGGGGTCAAAGGTCAAGCAGGGGTCATAGGGGTCAAAAACGTGATTTCAGCTCAAAATGCTTCTTCTCTCACAGATTACGTAGGAGAGTGACACCACTTGCACACATGCATTGTTATTATCCAGTGTCTATGGGGTCCTCACAGATTTGGGGTCAAAGGTCATTAAGGGGTCACTTCCGGTATAAAAGGAAAAACCTTCAAAAATTTTTATTTGCTAAGAAAAACATAGGACAGTAACGGTATGTTTACAAATAAATTGTAGTTACTCTGTGCATATGTGGTATTTTTTTATTTAGGGTCAAAGTTCATTAAGGGATACTTCCGGTATAAAACGAAATTCCTTTAAAATGCTTCTTCTCCCACAAATTACGTATGACAGTGACGCCACTTGCACACATGCATTGTTATTACCCAGTGTCTATGGGGTTCTCACAAATTTGGAATCAAAGGTCATTAAGGGGTCACTTCCGGTGTAAAACGAAAAACCTTCAAAAAATTTTATTTGCTAAGAAAAACATTGGAGTATGATGGTATATTCACACGTGAATTGTGTTTACCTATTGTACATGTGGTATTTTTTCATTTGGGGTCAAAGGTCATTAAGGGGTCACTTCCGGTCTGAGACGAAAAACCTTCAAATTGCCCCTTTCTGCCACAAATAACATAGCAAAGTGGTGCCACTTGCACCCATACATTGACATTAGCTAATGTCTATGGGCGTCTTATATATTTTGAGGTCAAAGGTCATTAAGGCGTCAAAACACGGCTGTGTTCGTGGTCTTAGACCACAGCTAAGTCTAGTTCTTCTTTCTTCTGCCGACCACTACATTTGCTCTAGCACTTACATGCTTGTACCGAATTTGACCTAACTTGGTCACAACCATCATTGACCATGCCCCTATATGTCATATGAAACTCGTGGGGTCAAAGGTCAAGCAGGGGTCATAGGGGTCAAAAACGTGATTTCAACTCAAAATGCTTCTTCTCTCACAGATTACGTAGGAGAGTGACACCACTTGCACACATGCATTGTTATTATCCAGTGTCTATGGGGTCCTCACAGATTTGGGGTCAAAGGTCAATAAGGGGTCACTTCCGGTATAAAACGAAAAACCTTCAAAAAATTTTATTTGCTAAGAAAAACATAGGACAGTAACGGTATATTTACAAATAAATTGTAGTTACTCTGTGCATATGTGGTATTTTTTAATTTAGGGTCAAAAGGTCATTAAGGGCTACTTCCGGTATAAAACGAAATTCCTTTAAAATGCTTCTTCTCCCACAAATTACGTATGACAGTGACGCTACTTGCACACATGCATTGTTATTACCCAGTGTCTATGGGGTCCTCACAAATTTGGAATCAAAGGTCATTAAGGGGTCACTTCCGGTATAAAACGAAAAACCTTCAAAATTTGTTATTTGCTAAGAAAAACATTGGAGAGTGATGGTATATTCACACGTGAATTGTGTTTACTTATTGTACATGTGGTATTTTTTCATTTGGGGTCAAAGGTCATTAAGGGGTCACTTCCGGTCTGAGACGAAAAACCTTCAAAATGCCCCTTTCTGCCACAAATAACATAGCAAAGTGGTGCCACGTGCACCCATGCATTGACATTAGCCAATGTCTATGGGCGTTTTCATATATTCTGGGGTCAAAGGTCATTAAGGGGTCACCACAACACGGCTGTGTTCGTGGTCTTAGACCACAGCTAAGTCTAGTTAGTCTTGTTTTTTCTAGTTCGTGAGAGTGTGAATCCATAAAAATACTGAGGCAAGTTAAAAATACAAATCTTTTTTGCAATAAAACAGAATAAATACTTAAATCACTTAAAAATCACTGAAATCATTACTATTTGTTCAATTACTAATAGTATCAGATATTGCGCGTTTCCCTACTGCATTATACAACATATCGATATTTTGACTAAATCGGTTCAAGGTAAATACAATAGAATAATTTTAACTTTTGCGCCATAATTATGTGGTTTTACTCGTTGTAGTAGGTTTAGCAGTCTAAACGCAGGACAACCGATCTTTTGTTCTGCTTAGTCGCGCTAAAAAACGATCGATACATGTTAAAATCAACACAATTCCGAGATACACCTTTTGCTATGAAATTTATTTTCTCGGTCAAATATAAAGCAAATTTTTTTTTTTTTCTTCAGTAATGTCAAATAAAAACATAGTGCTTGGATGAACATTTTTTTAAAATCCTGGTGTTAAAATTAAGCATCAAATTGTGTCTTTTAGTGTGATATTTTTGATTTTTATAGGCCTTTAGTTCGCCCGTGAGCTTTTTACAGAATTCATTTTTTAGCGTCTCAAACTAATATAGTTTGCTAAAGAAAGATATTTCCCACATCTGTAAAGCACATCGTGTGGGTCTATATATTATAGTTTTGTCAGAATTTCCGTTTTTATTTTACCCTTTTCCCCTTCATGCTCCGAAAATGTCAAACTTAGTACTTTACCTCGAGAGCAACCAGCAGAAATAATCGATATTTCAATTGTTGTCAACCCAGGTCCCTTTTCCATTGAAAACCAGGATTGCCTGACCAGCGATTTGGTAGCCCAAATCCCCAATTCTGGTAAATGAGGTGGATTTTGGAAATTTGCTCCCGTGATAGCCTGCAATTTCAATTTATAGGGGCTATGGATTCCATGATTATGAAAACCATTTTGTCTGTTTGTTTGTTTGTTTGTTTATTTATTTACCTAGGATGAGGTCCATAGGAAAATCCACTGTCCAAACCTAGAAAAATTCGCGTGTTATTAGAGGGGATTTTAATTTTCTGTCCCTGCTATCTCCAGGTGAATTTTGAATGACCCCCCATCGCGGGTTGGCATTTTCATTACACCCTTCAGACTTGCGTTCGGGTTTGTGTAGGCCTATTTGTCATAATTTAGCGCTATAGGACCTACTTTCTAAATGTATAGCTATAGCCGTGCTATATAAATATTATAAGGTACCGGTATCTAATATTATGTAGGCCTATGGGGGTGGGGTGGGTACTCAACACATTTTAACCATGACTTACAATGCAAGGCTCATTGTTACCATAAATGATTTTTCCTTTAGGTCATTATAATAGGTTGTTATAAACTTCCGTGTTTAACCTTGTATTGTTTTGGCTGCTTCATTATGACTTTCGGTGGGTTTAAGCAATTTCAAACAAACACAAACAAAAGGCACTATACCGAAACACTAGGTAATTTCTTTGCTATATTGAAGTTCTGGCAAAACTGTATCCAGGCCGGGCACCCAGAGATATCGATCCACAATGCTAGTATTTCACGCGTGGATTTGAAATTTTTCAGCTGGTAGTCAAAAATTATGGAATCAAAACGGAAATTCTGACAAAACTATGATATATCGCTCACGGTGATGTGCGTTAGAAAGTTGGGAAAAATCCTTCTTTAGCGAACTATATTACTTTGAAAAGCTAAAAGGTTGATCCAAAAAAAGGCTCGCGGGCAGAGTTGAAGCCTATCAAAATCGAAAATCTTACACTAAATGACTGAATTTCACGACTAAGTTTAACACTAAGATTTGAAAAAAAAATACAGTATCAAGCATTACAGTTTTTCCTGACATTTACTGAAAAAATGAAAATTATTGCTTTTCATTTGGCCGAGAAAAAATATTTTACACTGAAAAGGTGTAACTCAAAATTTTGTTCATTTGAATACCAAATTCGATCGTTTGTATTGCCTTATTAAATGACTGAGTGAGCCTTGCAGAACAATAACAATCGGTTGTCCAGCGTCCTAACTGTTAGTGTCTATTTTGGAAACGGTACAGATCACCAGCTTCACTTTGACCTCGGACCTGAACTTGAAACATAACAAAATCTTTTGTACTGTGTTGGAGTGTGTTTGTGTGGTAAGCTTTGGAGCAGAAAATCCAATCAATGACAATTTGCTATATATATTCCGTATATTATTATTAAGTTTATTGTGTATCGTAAAGCAGGTAAGATTTTCATTAATTTATCTTTGATCTCCGAAAATGAGTGATGTTTTAGCCATTATCATATGAGCTAGGCTAATATAAATTATTGAATTGTTTATTTAATAGTGATTCATTACACGGCAGTCAGATATATCGGTAGCGATACACCTTTGCATAATTATTTTCTGTCTGATGCGCGAGAGGCGCAAGAAAATTGATAATTTTAATACTAAAATGGGCCAAAAATAGGGTTAATTCAGGTCAAAAACACCAAATGCTCAATTGCAAATGTTTGTAAAGTTTATCTCTGCATTTTGAGGCAGGGTATCAACTCCCCCTGTACTAGATGTATGCACAAAATATATAGGCCTACCTATATGTCAGTGGCGCTGATGAATGGTGTGGTGGGAGGGGGTGGAGGGACAGCTCACACATATATATCGCCAATCTTGCATACTCGGTTTTATAACGTTTAAAAAACGCTACAATACCATTTTTTTTTAAAGTTATCAAAATGTTATTGTATAATATTTTGGGGCAAACAATTTAGCAAAATATTTTAAATAATATTGTGTATGTTAGAATATTTTGCATCAAGTTTTTCACAATGTTGTTTTAATGTTATTAAAAACTAAAACTAGCATCGGAATGCTAGTCATATAGGTCACTGACGAGCGCTCAATTATATGCACTTACAAGATGAATGACAATAGCTGTAAAACTTTTATTTCTCACAGATTCAGTAACCCAAGATGGCAATGATGTTATCACATGAAGAAGCTGTTAGGTTCCTTACAGATGTCCTGAAGATAGATTCCATCCCAGACAAGCTGACCAATGACAAAGCTGCCCTTCTGGATGAAATCATCAATCTCTACCAGCAGAAGATTCCAAAGCAATATATAACTATAATATCCAGGAAATATGAAGATCAACATCTGTCTACAATGGAAGACATCAAGACACAAATGCTAAGTACTCATGGAGGCATGTGTTATGATAATAATGTCTTCATGAAGCATCTTTTGGAAGCATTGGGTTTTGAGGTTTGTCTCAATGCATGTGACATACAGATGACTAATGTACATGACCATGTGTCAGTTCTTGTTAAAAACTTAGTAAAACCTCAAGATTTATACTATGTTGATGTCGGCGCAGGAGATCCATTCTTTCGAGCCATTCCATTGGATTTTGACAAAGAATCACCTGTGTACAAGTGTGGTTTCCAGGTCTATAAATTTGTCAAGGAAGGCAAAGAGTTCAGTTGGTGGCAGAAAGTCAATAGGTCAAATTCAATTTTACCCCTAAATGCGGAAGACATTATAATTGATGGGTGGAAGAAGTACATGACATTCACATTGGAGCCAAGGGAAATCGAGTACTTCAGAGACCCTATGATCAACAACTTTTTGAGCCGGAAGATTCCCATGCGTGTAGTGGCATATCCTGGGCAGAAGTTACTAGCCATCCTGGGCACAAGTATACTGCATGAAAATGATGAAGGGAAAATTGAGAAGACTAAAATCACATCTAGAGAAGAACTTGTAGGTCTCTATGGGAAATACTTCCCCCAGTTTCCTGCTGATTTGGTTACAATTGCTATTGACAAAATGAAGTACAACTTTGAAAAGTGAATAATAAATTAACTTGATGAAAAGTACAACCATGGTATATTATATACAGTATGAATATCAATTGTATAACAGGAAGAAGAGATTGTTTGGAATTGGATGGGAAAAGGTAAAATAGTTATAATTACTATACTTTTAAAAGGGTTCGTCAACTCTCAGAATAATCAGGGTAATGTATCATTCTGCGACCATGCTAACTTCACCAGGAATGGTGTTCCACTTCGCCACCTATTATCAAAGAAGGATGGATACCACCTCTCTTACGAAGGTACAAAATTGTTATGTAGTAATCTGAGATGTAAGGTAGAAAAGGTATTGAACATCCAGTCAAGATATCGACAGAAGGTCGAAGATAACCATGGTAACTAAGTAACTATTTGGTAGTTTCATTTTTCTTTTCCATTCAAGTTTTCAAAATCTTCTTTAAGTATTGCTGCTTGGAATATTGATGGGCTGTTTTCCCGCATTGGTAACACTCGTACTTCCAAACTAGATTTTACTGTTGTTCAAAATTTATTACAAAAAAATGATATATTTTGTTTAACTGAAACACATTGTGAAATATCTGATATTTTGCAGTTAGATGGATATCACATAGTTCAAAATCATAGGCCTCGTTCAAGAAATGCTCCTCATGCATTTGGTGGTTTAGCAGTGGGGATTCGTTCTACTTTAATTAAAGGTATACATTTTTAAAAACAACTCATTCTGAATTTATGTGGATAAAACTGTGTAAACGCTTTTTTGGTTTAAAGCAAGATGTTTATATTTGTAATGTCTACATTAGTCCTATTCGATCTTCTTTTAGTTCACAAAGAGATGATATTTTTAGTTTAATTGAAACAGATATTGTTAAATTTTCAAAACGTGGTATTGTTGTTGGTGATTTTAATGCCAGGTCTAATACTGCTCCTGATTTTATTATAAACGATTCTTCAAAATATTTAGATGTATCCTCTGATTATGTTTGTGATGCTTATATGAGTAGAAATAACTTAGATGCTGCAAACCCTGATGTCCATGGTAAATTACTTCTAGATTTATGTAAAAGTAGTGGTTTACGAATTGTAAATGGTCGGAAGTTGGGGGATTTTCTTGGTAATTTTACATGTTTTAACCATCGTGGTTCACCAAGTGTTATTGATTATATGTTGTGCCATGTCGATTTGTTTGATGATGTTGAATATTTTCATGTACATGATTTAGTTCCTTATTCTATTCGTTGTATGATATCGTGTACTCTTAAATCAAATTGGTGCACTTATGACCACATTCATGAAGATGTATTTCCACTTAATGAACTTCCTACACAATTTGTATGGAATACTGTATCCTCTAATGCCTGGAAAACCGCGGTTTGTCAACCAGAAGTTAAGTTATCTGTGGAAAACTTTTGTTAAGGTTTAAAAATAGTGGCTCAGAAAAAGTTGACGATATTGTCAATGGTTTCTCGGGGTTAATCGATTGTATTGGTGATACAGCTGGTTTAGTTAAAAAGGTTTCAAAAAAGCCAACTGCCTTGTCTACAAAAAAGAAAAACAGTAAGAAATGGTATGATGATGATTGTAAATCTTTAAGTCGTAAATTACAATCTTTGGCTCGTAATATTAGACATCAACCTTACAACTTGACTTTAGTCCATAATTATCGTCACCTTAAGAAACAATATAAACAATTGCTTAATAAGAAAAAATCCGCTTTTAGAAACGGAATCTTTCATATGTTGGATAAGTTTGAGAAAAATGATCCAAAATCTTTCTGGAATCTTTACGAAGATTTATGTGATTCTTCAAAATCGTCTACTGATAATCCAATTA
Source organism: Amphiura filiformis (assembly GCF_039555335.1). NCBI lineage: Eukaryota > Metazoa > Echinodermata > Ophiuroidea > Amphilepidida > Amphiuridae > Amphiura > Amphiura filiformis. The sequence continues at coordinate 7,313,180 of NC_092634.1, read as the reverse complement.
CACCAAAGGAATGGTGGAAACATTTTAATGTGTTAATGAATAGACACATACCTCATGGCGATGGTCAGTTCGAGAATTTTATTAATAATTTTTGCGATAACCATGATTTTCATGATAATACAATTAATTCTGATATTACAATCAATGAAATTATTACAGCTACCAGGAAATTAAAAGCTAAAAAAGCTCCTGGGTTAGATGGTGTACGAAATGAAATGTTAAAAGAAGGTATCATTACATTAGCACCTGCTTTATGTGTTCTTTTTAATTAGAGTCACGCGGTAGCCGTGACCAGCAAGTTTTTAATAAAAAAGACTGATAAAGAAGACTAATAACAGATGCTCCCGCGAGACTATATTTACAGCTAACATTAAAACACTTGACTTCTATTGTTCGATGTTATTTTTCGCTGGGTACAAAATGTATCTAAAACCATGCTAAATGTTATTTACAGTCCCAGGTGTAATATCTTGACAACTCTTTAATTCAAAAAGGGCCACCAATCCTACAGGCAATCATTGTTCGTAATAAACAAATATTTTTGCTTCCATTTCACGCGGTATTTCATAGCGAAAATTAGTGGCAAATCATACTGATCCAGAATTTTTAGACACTGCTACAGGTCTACCTGGTTATCACCTTCACACTACTTTTTCAGATTCACTTCCAATTATACCCTAGCAATTTCTGAAATACCGTACATACAAATTCCGAACCCCATTCGCCAAAAAATCAAGTTTTTCACAATTCTTTTGTTCTTTTCGGACGACACATCAATTCATATAATAAATATTGTACATCGACACGCTATTTCACAGCCGAGTCTCGTGGTGTAATGGTTAAGGCATTGAACTCCTAATCCGGGGACTCGAGTTCGAAATCCGATGACCAACTTGTTTTTTCAATATTTTATGAAACAATAATTTTATTGCCAATAATCAAGGATAACACAATTTTAATCATCCAGTGCTATTTATGATATTATTTTTTTTTATCAAAGCAAGATGTTTGATTCTCAGGGATATTACTTATTGCATTAAGGGCCTATTTAAAAACAACCAGCCGCTAGCTGAACAAATAATAAAAGAAATCTTTTTATTAATTTATTTATTTATTTAAATCTGAATAACACAAGAAACTACATCAGGTTACCAATATTTTTCTCATTTTTAGTTCTGTCCTACCACGGGGCGAATCGCATGATAATAGGACAATAGGCCTAAAACATGTGATATGTATGAATGGTTGTTGAATCGATCTAGAGACCTGTCCTTTTGTCATCTTCAGCTATCGTAGAACTGTATTCCAACATGACTGTCATTTCAATTGTTATACCGTTCCGGTTGGTTTATTGCATACACTCTATAGGTGTGAAAAATTATTATAGTATGGAAGGCCAGCAGGGACAAAAACGTATCCAAAAAGATACAACCAAATATGGAAGGCCATTAAAGTCACGTATAGTTACATAAAGACAAATTAGCAAAGCGGCAAAAATACCCAAATGCCTATTAAAAGGAGGGACTGTCCCCATCACAGATACACGGAACCCCCGATAGAGAGCAGGGCTTGAAGAATGAGGGAAATTAAAACGACAAACCGCGAAAGACCGCCAACAACCGCCGCTTAATAGGGATGTCAAACTAGATTGCCCTACATGGTTACAAAGAACCACAAACCGCGAATTTTGGATATCCACCTAAATTGCCCCGCGGGGCTACAAAGAAGTATGTTTATCCAACAAGCATAAGCTATAAATTACCCACTCCCCTAGAGATCAGGGCTTGAAGAATGAGGGAAATTAAAAACCACAAATCGCGAAAGACCGGCAACAACCGCCGCTCAATAGGCATGTCACACTAGATTGCCCCGCAGGGCTACAAAGAACCACAAACCATGAAATATGGATATCCAACCAGTTTAAAAGACAAATTAGCCACCGATAGAGGCCAGGGCCTGAAAAATTAGAGAAATTAATACCACAAACCGCGAAAGAACGCCAAAAACCGCCGCTCACTAGGGATATCCAACTAGATTGGCCCGCAGGGCTACGAAGTACCACAAACCGCGAAATTTGGATATCCAACAAATTAAAACCACAAACTGCGAAAGACCACCAACAACCGCCGCTCAATAGAGACATCCAGCTATATTGCCCCGTAGGGCTTCAAAAACCACACACCGCGAAGTATAGTTATCCAACAAGCTTAAACTATAAACCCCTGATAGAGGGTAGAGCATGAAGAATGAGGGAAATCAAAACCCCAAACCGCAAAAGACCGCCAACAACCGCCGCGTAATAGGGAAATTCAACTAGCTCTATAAATCTAAATAACTATCAACCGCAAAATTTGGATATCCAACTAGATTGCCCCGCAGGGCTACAAAGAACCACACACCGCGAAGAATAGTTATCCAACAAGCTTAAACTATAAATTAACCCCCGATAGAGGGTAGGGCATGAAGAATGAGGGAAATTAAAACTACAAACCGCGAAAGACCGCCAACAACCGCCGCTTAAGAGGGAAATCCAACTAGATTGCCCCGCAGGGCTATAAAGAACTATCAACCGCGACATTTGGAAATCAAACTAGATTGCCCCGCAAATCTACAAAAACACCAATCATGGTTGGCATGAAGAATGAGGGAAATTAAAACTACAAACCGCGAAAGACCGCCGGCGCCAACAACCGCCGCTTAATAGGGAAATCAACTAGATTGCCCCACAGGGCTACACAGAACTATCAACCGCGAAATTTGGATATCCAACTAGATTGCCCCGCAGGGCTACAAAAACTACAATCATTAAAACATAATTATCTTGCTAAGTCGTGGCACTTAGACGCTTCCGTTGTATATAAGCCTTGCTACATATACACGCATTTCTCAGCTTCAATTTGAGGTAAATCGCACTGACTCTGTGTCTCGCTGGCATCGTCAACATTGGGTATGTGTTGTTCATATTTACATTTTCTTAGTTGCCTTGTATAAAGTATATTAAAATGTATATGTATCCCTATTAACATTACAGTCACGCGGTAGCTGTGACCAGCAATTTTTTTAAATAAACGGCTGATAAAGTTTTATTAAATTATTTACTGTCATAAATCAAGGATAACATATAATTTCAAACATCTATGTTTCGTTTTATTCGTTTTATGGAGTACTTCGTAACCCGATGACTTTCCAAACTAAGAGCTGCTTGGCTACATTCATAAAAAGAAATAAAATCCACCAAAAAAACGTTGACAACGTAAAGAAAGCAGCAAGTTTAAAAAGCCCCCACCTCGGCTCACTTTTTGAAACTTGGTCCCATTTTGAATATCAACAGCAAATCGGTGTTTTTAACGTTTAAACAATAGCATCATTGCCATTAACATGCCTACTTGTTATTCGTTTAATTCAATCATTGATCATGAACTTAATAATTATTATAAAACAAAACATATATAGGATATTGGCCAAGAACAACATAATAACCTTTCTGATCGTTCCAGAATGCTAACAACTTAATATCGCATCGGCACATTAAAGATACATAACACTTCTGGAAATGTTTTAAGTTGATAATTATGACAAAGTTTAAATCAGTATCTTTTACAAATGGGACCAAGTTTCAAAAAGTGAGCCGAGGTGGGGGCGTTTTAAACTTGCTGCTTTCTTTACGTTGTCAACGTTTTTTGGTGGATTCAATTTACAATTGTGGTAAGTTTCCTTCTGCTTGGAGACTAAGTACACTTACAGTATTACATAAGAAAGGTGACAAAGGTGATCCAAAAAATTACAGAGGTATCGCTGTGTCCAGTAATTTGTGCAAATTATTTTGTTTAGTTTTACACAATCGTTTGGTGACTTTTACTGATAAAAACAATACTATACCTCCAGAACAAATTGGTTTTATGAAAGGTTCACGAACAAGTGACCATGTTTTGGTTTTAAGATCACTTATTGATAAATATGTAAATAATGCAGTTAAATCAAATCTATATTGTGTGCTTTATTGATTTTTCTGCTGCATTTGACACCGTGTGGCGTGGTGCTCTTCTATTTAAACTTGTACAATCTGGCTTACATGGTAATATTATTAATATTATTCAAAGCATGTACTCAGAAGTTATGTTTACTGTTAAATGTGCTGGTAAAATGACCAATACGTTTAAGACTTCTGTTGGTGTTAAACAAGGTTGTATTTTAAGTCCATTGTTCTTTAATATTTTCATTAGTGATATACCACAGGTTTTTGATGATAACTGTGATCCTGTATACCTTGATAATGACCCTCTATCTTGTTTAATGTACGCGGATGATCTCGTTATTCTTTCTCAAAGTGCTACTGGCCTTCAATGTGCTATAAATAAACTTCGAGATTATTGCTTAAAATGGAAGTTGTTGGTAAATATCAAAAGTCTAATATTATGATATTTAATAAGCGTGGACACATCTTGAAAAAATTTGAATTTAATTATGGTGATGATATTCTGCAGATAACTGATGAGTATTGTTATTTAGGTATTATTTTCACACCTTCTGGCTCTTTCAAAAATGCAATGGTTCGTTTGAAAGACAAGGCTTTAAAGGCATATTTTAAGATAAGAGAAACTATATACGGTAGTTCAAGTAAATGTAGTATTACACTATTCCGTACTCTTATTCAGCCAATTATTTCATATGGTTGTGAAGTGTGGGCTCCTTATTTACTTAATACACTCAATGATAATAATCTTATTAACATATGTGATAAACTACCTGGTGAAAATGTACATATTAAATTCTGTAAGCTAGTTCTTGGTGTTCACAGAAAAGCTACAAATCATGCCGTCAGGGGTGAGCTTGGTACTTAACTACTTCTAGTAACCATGTTATCACTTTCAATAAAATATTGGTGGAAACTTAATATTAAATGCATGAAAGGTCATAATTCTCTTGTTATCAAAGCTCTAATTGATAATAGAAAATTAGAAAAATTTTCCTGGTCTACTGGTATTCAAAATATTTTCACTCTAATCAAACGTGAGGATATCTGGTCTAAACCCATTCTTTTGTCTAAAAGTAATTTTGATAGTTTAATTACTTCATCTCTAAAGTCAGTATTTGATAAATTGTGGTTATTTTCAATCAATAATAATCTATCCAAATTACGAACTTATTGTAAATTCAAAGATAGCTTCACCATGGAAAATTACGCTATTTTACTTAATCGTTCTAAGAGATCCGTCTTCTGTAGATTACGTATCACACCACTCCACGCCATACATAAATTCTCCCAGTCACATTTCCCCAATATGAAATTTAAAAAAGTAAAATTTAAATTCTGCTTCTTTTAAAATTTGGCAGAGGCGGGGTTCGAACTCACGGCGCCGCTTATAATACTCTATGAGCCTAGCGCCTTAGACCACTCGACCACTTGTCTTCATGGAATTCATTTGAAACTTATTTGAAGATATAATCGCAACTTCAATATAGGCATACCACGTGACAAGCAAAAGCAGAAAACGTACCATATTTTGGAATTTTATTTGCCTAAATACATTAATGTGTATTAATAGCGCTCAATTGTTGTTAATCCGACCATAAACATGATAAATGCGCGTCTATATGGACAATACATGATATCGATTTTGACACGTGCTCTGACGGTGTCAGTACATTTCCATGGTCAGTAAAATACTATAGAGGAACCTACCATTTTTCTTGTATAGACGTTCGATGTTTTTATCAATTACATAAAAATTCCATTTTAGACCCCAAATGTTTTTTCGGGAAATAAAAGATTAGATTACCATAAAAACGAAACAGTAATCTTTTGCCGGGTCTAATGTAATATTCACATAGGATTTTCAACGTTTTTTCTATCCTTATTCTTGCTCAATTAAAAAAATTTTTTGGCGTATATAAAATTGAAATAAAATTCTCTGCCTCTTAAACGGCATCAAATGCGCCATAATTGGGTATCACGAATCGTTATAGGTCCCTATATGATGTGCAGTTAATATTCATATTTTCTTTTATACAGAGGATGCTTCAGTTTTGACAGGAAAAATATTTTCTTGAAAACCCTCTCACTCGGTTATTTTAAAAAGGTAACCACGCTTCCCTAGAATGTGCAATAAATTAGCATTAAAATTTTTCTTATTCTAACAGCAAGCGTTTCTAGAATGTATTTTGGCGAAATGTGGTGTGATTACGTATTAGTGCTCATTTATTAAGGATTGAGAGAGGGCGTTATTCTTCACCAAAAATCCCACCAGAGGATAGACTTTGTGTGTATTGTGACCTTAAGGAAGTTGAAGTGAATTCCATTTTATTATACGTTGCTCTTTTTATACCAATTTGCGAGATAACATGTATAAATATTTAGATGATGCCTTTAATTTTCTAATTTTACCAGACTTAGATAAATTCAAATTAATAATGAGTGCTAATGATCATGAAACTGTTCATGTAGTAGCTAATTTTATTGCATCAGCATTTAATAAGCGTACGTTAAGCACCAGTAGGACTAACTAATTGCATTGTTTAGTCAATCTAGCAGTCAAGTTATTATATTTGTAGCATTTATAAATTACTTTATAATTAATAGTTAAAACTATTATTTTGTATAAGTTATTTTAAGGTGTTTCATGTTTGTATTTAGGCCTATGTAGGCCTATATAGTGTTTCTAGTTTGTTTTTTGATTATACCTTTTGTGAGGTGAATGTCAATAAAGAATCTGAATCTGAATCTATCGCGTGCTCGCGATGCGCTCTCGCGGAGTATCAACGGGAGTGTGCGCGGAGTACAGTCCGCGCATCGGAAAAGCACTACAGTGTGACTAACAGGTGCATCTCATCGGACCAATAATTATAGGCCTTATTTTCAACACATATTTCAATATTAAGATATCGAACACGTGCACACACCAAACACGTGCATGTAGGCCTATTTTTATGAGAACATGACTATTTCCGGAAGGCCTCCCAGCAAACATTGTAATATTGGCCCAGTAATGGCTTAAACCGGTCTACTTCTGGCAATACCGGACACGGCTGACGGAATAACGCCAGTACACATCCGATACTGGTTAATGTTTGGCCGCCGTTTTCTTATCACGATAAGCTGTGCCGTACTTGGTCCATTATTTGGCCAATTGAAGACTACCTGAATATGGCATCGAGTCGGCGTGTACATACTGGCCCAGTTGCGGCAGAAACTTGTTGGCCGGGCTTGTAGGCCCCGAGTACCGACCCTGTATTGGCCCAATGTTGCATTAACGTGGGCGTGGTTTTGAAACCCTGATATTTTTTACTATCAAAATACAATATTTGATCATTATCATCTTCATTTTGAAGGGCCATCACATGTTATTATTATTATAAAGAAGAGGCAGCGAGTTTACGCTTGTTCCGAATATTTCATTTACTGCCTTGTAAAGAATCTACGTGAGCAAGGCATAATTTATTGTTATCTGATGACACCATATAATATATATTTCATTTATCAATGGCTCAGTTTTGTGAGTTTGGTTTGTTATCGAACTTTAATACTTTGCACATCAGCTAGGGCCTAATACCAATCCAATTATGCTGAGTGCAAGTAAATTTCCTTTTGAAAGGAAATATCTGGTTGAACAGGTGAAACTGACCAATAATGCCTCAACCGGGTAAAAGAGGAATAGAAGAACACTGCACAGCTAGACGTGGACCAAAAAAATAAAATAAAATAAAAAGGACCAAAATTGGACCATTACCGTTTACTTATGGTTTCATAATGGGAATATATTGGCAATATTATACTGGCCCAGTACAGTATTGAATAAATTGGACCTGTACTGGGCCAATTTCAACCCATTTTGGCCCAGTGCTGACAATATCTATTGGGCCAGTTGAATGCCCGTGTGCACGACTGTACCGGACCAATACAGGCTGCCATTCTTGGTCCATTATAGCAGCTTTTATAGAGCCAGTATCGGGCCGATTGTAGGCCCCTATAATGTTTGCTGGGCTATGAACCGTTTTTGCGTTCACGTTTCTCGCGATTGATTTCGGGGATTTCATTACTTTAGTAACGGCCTATATCCACGTCCAGATACTAATTTCGGTTTCTCTAAATGTGGTAACAGGGCAGGGCTTGGAAGAGGCGAATGATTGGTTTCCATCTGCAGATTATGGGTTTGCCTACCGAAGTAAGCATCACACCTTTAAAACAAACAGAGTTGATAAAGTTGTGTCTTGGGTCTTGATCATTGAGAGACGCATTTCTTAGTAGTTTAAAAAGTCAGGGCAGGTATATGGGTAACGAGTTTGGGTAATTAGAAATAGGCCTATCACGAGAAGCGCCCGACCCGAGAACCGCGAAATCTAGGCCTAGTATTATATAATTTGCAAGTGAAACTTGAGAGTCTCACTTTTGTAGGTAGGAATATTTTATAAACTGCAAGCTTAGGCCCCTTTTACAAAAGATAGACCTTGATGAAAATCATAATTATTCGAGGCCTAGGCCCACTAATAATATACAATTTCATGTAGGGGCCATAGGCCTATAGGCCTAAATTGTCCTATTTTGTCTTAAAAAGCTCTTTATTAAACGGGGGTTTTAATACACGTGTTAGTTAGCATATCTATGCTACTTAAACTGCATAAAAGTAGACTTTGATGAATTTTATGATATTTGTAATCGATTAGGGATAAGTGTTCATAAATAATTTGGTAGGGGGGTGCTGGAAAATATGTAGGGGGTCATAAAATTTTAGGAGTTCTGAAGAGGGGGGGTTAAAAAAGTTTTGGGTGTATGAACGGGGGGGGGGGGTAAAAAGTTTTTGGGCACGTAGAGGGGGGGGGGGTAAAATCTTTAGCAACATTAGGCCTAGTCCTGAAACAAAAAATATAAAATAGCCTGAAATTTTTTTTCGCGTGCTATGCGCGCAAATGTTCCCCTAAAACCAGAACAAAAGTTCATTCCATCCAGATAAGGGTATTATTTTGATCAGGTCCTTTATGTATTTTGAAAAGTCATCATAATAGGCCTACTATTTACAGAGTGTCCGTCCGTCCGTCCGTCCGTCCGCGCGCTATCGCGTTCGCGTGCCCACGGTTCGCGTTCTCGCGGTGTGCTATCGCATGCTCGCGGTGTGCTATCGCGGAGTATCAATGGGCGCGGAGTAGGCCTACAGTGCGCGCATCGGAAAGCATTACAGTGTGACTAACACTAACAGGTGCATCTCATCGGACCAATAGGCCTATTTCTCCCGATTGATTTCATTACTTTAGTAGGCCTATGGCCTACAATGTGGTAGCAGGACAGGGCTTGGAAGAAGCGAATGATAGATTTCCAGATTATAGGTAGACCTACCTAACTACCGAAGTAGGCCTAAGCATCACAGCTACAAAACAAAGAGAGTTGTTGTGTCAAGTTTGATCTTGATCATTGAGATACGCATTTCATACGGTATTCGTTTATAGGTCAGGGCAGGACGGGTATAGGCCTATCACGAGAACCGCCCGACCCGAGAACCGCGAAATCTAGTTCAATAGTATGAAGTGTTAAAAATTGTCTTGTTGTCTATAACTTAATTTTGAGGTTTGTTTCAGTTCCTTCTGATCTGCTCTTTTAATCACCAAAAGACTGCAATAACTTTGTTCTTCTTTAGTGTTGACAATTTTTACAATAATGTTTCATGCAGTAGGCCTACAGATTATTAATTTGCTAGGCGGAGGAATCTTGGAGAACCGGGGTAGGCCCTACACCGTTTCCACCCCCTAATTTTTCCATGGGGGACATCCCCCTAAAGATCCTAGGCCTAGTAGGAGAAAAAAAACCCGGTAACTGCCCTATGCAACTTTTTTAACACATTGAAAAGCACCGTGTTTTGGGCCCAAATAGGGTAAAATTGCAAAATTGTGCGCTTCGCGATCACACGAAATAGCAAAACACCCCATTTCGGCAGTAGCGTAGCCAGGGGGCAAGGGGGCCGGAAAGTGCCCCCATGACAAAGATGAATGAAAAATGAAAGATAAAATCTGGAGGGCAAAGGAAAAGAATAGGGGCAAGGAACCCCTTTTCCAAATTCACCCTGATCATGGGCCAAAATAGGCCTAGGCCTACATGTAGTGTAAAATACGGCGTTTGCGCGCTGTAGGCCTATATGCGAACATTGTCACAATTAAGGCATTTTCATCCCCATCATGGGCGAAAATAGTGTACAAATGCGGGGGGGTCAAAATAGTTTTGAAAATAATATGAGGGGGGGTCAAAAAAGTTTTGGGTTCGCGAAGAAGGGGGGAAATTTCGACATGAAAATTTTTTCCCAGCCCCCCCCACCAAAGTATTTATGAACACCCCCTTAGCGGTATTTTAATAATTTAATTTGAAAATAGAAAAACGCATATCTACGTGTATTTCATTGGGATGCTTATTAGGTGGTGTGCTCGTTGTTGTGGAATACAAGCTGTTTTTAGTGCGCGATACGCCATTGATCGATCGTGACCTCAAGCAAGTACAAAGGAAAGAAACCCGGTGTTTGCTGTTTATGTTTATGTGTGCCAGGGTAAGTTTAAATTTACAATCCTCATGATATTGTTATATAAATATGACAGGATATCTAGCTCCATGCCCTCGATCCATGATGTTACCATGATAACGTACGGTAAGATAATACAATTACAATACAATTACATGAATACATACATGTGCATGGTGCCATGGACAGGTAAGCTTACATTTACAAATTACATTGATTACTGTCTGTCCTTAGAGACTCGATTTTTATTTATTTGAAAAAATATGGGTTAGAATAAAGTCATGAAAGAAAATGTTCAAGTGGACCTCGGACCTAACAAGATTTTTTGGTAACATTTTGAAAATGTTTTTCTTCATGTCGACTTTTATTCAATTTTGAGTACTTTACGACAATAAAAATTAAAACAGGACCATACAATTATTCCTAATGATAAAACTTTTGAAAGGAAAGTCCATTTCACAGTTAGAGACCGATCTTTATTTACGGCAGGGGGGGTAATGGGCGTTTTGGAAAAAAATATTGACAAAAATTTTTTCGGATTCCCCCTTGTTTTCCCGAATTTCTCCATTTAAAACTTAACATACAGCACCAGACTAGATATTTTCCCCTATTTCATTAGACCATGATGATTGGGCAAACATTTTTTCCTTTTTTAATATATAGTGAACATGAATTCTATTTAATTTCAAACTTTGCTGAAGGAATTCAGTCAGTTTGATCTTACTGAAAAGCAGGCCAGTTTGTTCTTTGCGTTTTTAACAGTGGATCCATGCCGCGCTTGAAGTATGCGCAGGAGTCATGTTACGCAGATGCGTACGTACATGTTAGGACTATGCGGTTATACGGGAAATGTGACCTGCTGGTATATTAATGAGGAATACGCAGGTAGGCCCTACATATGATGGATTTTGTCCCAGTAGTATTTGTGACCGTTCACGGCGAATGAGCCGTAAATTCCTCCCCGGTCAATTTTGTTTTATTTCGTGTTTAAAAATAAACATCATAAACTTAAAAATGGTATATCATTTGACTTCAAACGATATCCAAAAGCGGGGTTATGGTTTGTTAAACTTTGCTCCATCAACAAAATTATAGCTTTTTACGTATTTACATACATGTGTCTCTTTTTCCACATTGCTGGCAATAAATATCAAACAGTCATAATTGGCGGTCATTTCAAATCATCCCCAAGTCAAAAGTTCGAGGTTTAAGAAAGTTATCTCATTGTAAATTTTTGGTTATGCATAGCACATACAAAATACAATGCCTGGTAACCCACCACTTGAACAGGATTTAGCAAAAGCAAACAAAGACCAGAGCTATTAAGACTGGTCTGCTGTATAAATCAAATAAGTGTTGGCAGACTTCAAAAAATGATTTTTCTTCAAACTTTGTGCATGGATGCACCTTGGGTCAAAGTCAACAGGAATGACATTCATCTCGCCTCTGCACCTTTGGTTGCCATGGCAACCGCCAAAATGTAAATTTGCCCAATTTTCAGCATTTTCTGCATTTTCACATGTAACAAAATGTAGAAATATCAGGTCAGATTTCAGGATTAAGGAAATCATGTTCAGTACCCTTCTTTTATACAGTGAATAAGACATCCTTCCTCTCTATAAAAATCATGTAAACACAAACAAATCACTTTCAGAAGTGGGTGAAACCATTATGTAAAATAGGGGTGTTTTTCATTATTTTCGGCCATGCCAAAACTTGTGTTGGGAAAATTGATGTAACCCCAAAGTAACACTTTTCTCACAATTATCTGCTCAGGGTAAGTAGATAAGATGTTGGTCTAGTAATATCATGAAAAAAAAGTTTTGGTAATTTTCGTACGTGGGAGCAGTGTTGCCAGAAAAATTGCACAATTTTCAGTTTTTTAATTTAATATATTATGAAAAATAAGGGCTTTTATCCACCTAGGGGATGATGATGCATTTTTATGATATTAGTATGAAGACATTACCAACTGTAGTGCATGAGTATCAAGTATTTCTGCCTAAGTGTTGCCAGAAACCTCACTTTTGTGACGTTTGAGATTTTATTTACAATGGAAAATGCTGATTTTAACAGACAACTCTCTTGTTAATTTTATGCAGCACTCTAGTATTGTTATTTGGATTAAGTGCATGGTGTGACATGATTTGCATTGGTTTCTACACCAGTGTTGCCAGTAGTATTGCCTTTTCAGGTGCTGTTATAAAGTAATTTTCATACGTGGGAGCAGTGTTGCCAGGAAAATTGCACAATTTTCAAGTTTTTAATTTAATATATTATGAAAAATAAGGCTTTTATCCACCTAGGGGATGATGATGCATTTTTATGATATTAGTATGAAGACATTACCAACTGTAGTGCATGAGTATCAAGTATTTCTGCCTAAGTGTTGCCAGAAACCTCACTTTTTTGATGTTTGAGATTTTATTTACAATGGAAAATGTTGATTTTAACAGACAACTCTCTTGTATTTTATGCAACACTCTAGTATTGTGATTTGGATTAAGTGCATGGTGTGACATGATTTGCATTGGTTTCAACACCAGTGTTGCCAGTAGCTTTGCCTTTTCAGGTGCTGTTATAAAGTAATTTTCATACATTAGGAGCAGTGTTGCCAGGAAAATTGCATAATTTTCAGTTTTTAATTTAAAATATTATGAAAAAAAGGGCTTTTATCCACCTAGGGATGATAATGCATTTGTATGATATTAGTATGAAGACATTACCAACTGTAGTGCATGAGTATCAAGTATTTCTGCCTAAATGTTGCCAGAAACCTCACTTTTTTGACGTTTGAGATTTTATTTACAATGGAAAATTCTGATTTAACAGACAACTAACTATCATGTTAATTTTATGCAACACTCTAGTATTGTGATTTGGATTAAGTGCATGGTGTGACATGATTTGCATTGGTTTCAACACCAGTGTTGCCAGTAGCTTTGCCTTTTCAGGTGCTGTTATAAAGAAACAGCGAAACCAGTTTTGCTAGTAACATTGTCTATTCAATGAAGTATAGCGTGAAGTATAGCGGGTCCTGGTCTGCTATTATTCACATGTCAATAACTGTATTGCTAGAAAACTCACTTTTGTATTATCGAGGTTAAATTTACTGTTTAAAATAAGTGTAGTATACTTTACTTTGCTCACTGTGATTTCAACACCAGTGTTGCTAGTAACCTTTTCAGTTTATTTGCGACGGCGAACCTGATGAGTTCGAATTTCAACCAGCCTAATCATGAAGCTCCCGTGGCCAAGCGGTTAAGGCGTAGGTCTCGTAACCCTGAGGTCCTGGGTTCAATTCCCAGGCTGGATCATTTTTTCTTCTTGTCTCCTTTATTATTTGCGGCGAACCTGATGAATAACAATGTTTATTTATATAATTCCCGTCGATCCTGCCACTGTTTTTCCGTGTAATATTTGTGAACTTGTAAAAACAAAGAGTCTGATCAAGCAAACTGTTTCAAAACTTAAGGACATATGCATATACCTCAACATCGACACCTAAACGTCCGTATATCAAGAAAATTGAAAGCTTTGTGGAAGGTTGTTCCTGTTTAGTTACAAACAATGTTTTGAACAATTTCAAAACATGTAATGTTTTTAAGCACTATGGGTCTTTTTATCTTTTCAGTTTCCGTAAGTCTTTTGTTCAGATACGAAAACGCAAGGGATTCAGTAAGTTACTGTAATCTGACTTCATTGTTAACTCTGAAGTACCAATCAGCCTATTTCAATAGAGGTGATTGCTTATGTCAATAAAATCGGGAGCACAGATTATGTTAACACCAGTGTTTTTAATGGCCTAAGCGCCTCTCGTCTTTAACATTGGTAAATCTATATTAATTTGACAAAATGCATGCCAATCCGAATGACAAAGTCCACTTTTTTCTGTAAAAACGTTGCAAATAAGCCCTAAAATCACAAAAGGTCCGCTTATGAGCCTGTCGAACCCCAAAGCACGTGTGCATGGTCACAGTGTCGCCCTTCCATCAATGTCTATCTCCCTATTTTGCTTCCTCTTGCCCCCCCCCCCCATAATCAGTCTCCCACCTCCCTCCCCAGTCCCTACTCTCTCCTCTCGAGTTCTTCTCTTTCTAGTCTTTCAGTCTCTCCCTCTCCTCTCTTTCTTCCTCACCCCTCCCACTCTCACTTGTTCAGTCTCAAGTATTTCCCTCTCTCCCTCCCTCCCCCCCTCCCTCCCTTGCGAAATTTATCAGTATGATCCATGACTGAAAATAAGCTCTGCAAAAATAAACATTTAAAATAAACCCGAGCCTTGCATATAGACCCAACCAATTATCAGATTAGCTTGCCAGTGATACGAATGAATAGAATACATTATCTTTGCTCCAATGCAATTCTTTTGTTGTATTTCAATATAAAACATGATTACCAAATCACCACTTGTACGCGCCTCATTGGGAGATATTTGACTATTTTAGGCGCTCGTTTCATCGCCAATATGAAAAACTTTTGCTTATAACTTGGCAAATGGTTAGTATATATTTCAATGCAAGACAATTTTTACGAGCCACTTACGTCTAGGCGTAAGTGCATATACACCAAACACAAGTCAATTGAAGCGTACAATTTACCGCGAATTTAGGACCGTAAAATTTAGACTCTTCTTTTGTCTAGATTAGCACCCAACCGCACATCTCAAAAATAAAAGAAAAAAATCTATATAACTTACCAAAACGAAAACTGAAATTCACGAGCTTCAAATTTTCAGTAACTAACAAAAGGCTAGAATAAAAGATTGGCCACACCTGGGAGACTACCACTTCAGAATAACAATGACTTACAAAAACTATTACGGTTACGGAAACAGAAACTGAAAAGATAAAACGACGGTATGTCTGTAAATGTCGGTTGGCAATCTTGTATCTTCCGTAATGTGAGTCATCAAATGAGATGAAAAAGGGTACTCTGCTGCATCATATCTAATGTATGAACTGCAACAGACATAGCTAACCATGTCACCTCTTTAGATTCTTCTGTAGCTTTCTCAATTGTTTCAAAATAACTGAAAATGTTACTAGCAACACTGGTGTTGAAATCACAGTGAGCAAAGTAAGGTATACTACACTTAATTTAAACAGTAAATTTAACCTCAATAATACAAAAGTGAGTTTTCTGGCAATACTGTTGTTGACGTGTTAATAATAGCAGACCAGGACCCGCTAAACTTCACGATTTGAAAAAATTGTGTATACTATGTATACCAGTGCTGTTAACCTCCTTTTCTGTACGTTTGTCAGTAAGAGTGTCATTATCCTGTAAACTGACTTGAATAGACAATGTTACTAGCAACACTGGTTTCGCCGTTTCTTTATAACAGCACCTGAAAAGGCAAAGCTACTGGCAACACTGGTGTTGAAACCAATGCAAATCATGTCACACTATGCACTTAATCCAAATCACAATACTGGAGTGTTGCATAAAATTAACAAGAGAGTTGTCAGTTAAAATCAGTATTTTCCATCATCAATATAATCTCAAACGTCAAAAAAGTGAGGTTTCTGGCAACACTTAGGCAGAAATACTTGATACTCATGCACTACAGTTTTTAATGTCTTCATACTAATATCATAAAAATGCATCATCATCCCCTAGGTGGATAAAAGCCTTATTTTTCATAATATATTAAATTAAAAACCTGAAAATTGTGCAATTTTCCTGGCAGCACTGCTCCCACGTATGAAAATTACTTTATAACAGCACCTGAAAAGGCAACGCTACTGGCAACACTGGTGTTGAAACCAATGCAAATCATGTCACACCATGCACTTAATCCAAATAACAATACTAGAGTGTTGCATAAAATTAACAAGAGAGGTTTCTGGCAACACTTAGGCAGAAATACATGATACTCATGCACTACAGTTGGTAATGTCTTCATACTAATATCATAAAAATGCATCATCATCCCCTTGGTGGATAAAAGCCCTTATTTTTCATAATATATTAAATTAAAAAACTGAAATTGTGCAATTTTCCTGGCAACACTGCTCCCACGTATGAAATTTACCAAAACTTTTTTTTTATGATATTACTAGACCAACATCTTATCTACCTATCCTGAACAGATAATTGTGAGAAAAGTGTTACTTTGGGGTTACATCAATTTTCCCAACACAAGTTTTGGCATTGCTGAAAATAATAAAAACACCCCTATTTTACATAATAGTTTCACCCATTTCTGAAAATGATTTGTTTGTGTTTACATGATTTTTATAGAGAGGAAGGATGTCTTATTCACTGTATAAAAGAAGGGTACTGAACATTATTTTCTTCATCCTGAAATCTGACCTGATATTTCTACATTTTGCTACAATGTACATGGGAAAATGCTGAAAATGCTGAAAATTGGGCAAATTGACATTTTCGCTGTTGCCATGGCAACCAAGGGTTTAGAGGCGATATGACTGTCACTCCTGAAGACTCTGACCCAAGGTGCATCCACACACAAAGTATTAAGAAAAATCATTTTTTGAAGTCTGCCAACATTTTTTGAAAATATCTGATTTTTACTGCATAGTGTTCTTAAAAGTTCTATAGCCATCTAAGGTAGAAGCTTATTATCCACTTCAACAACAGGCCTCGAAATAAGAAGAAAAATCTAAGAGTCAACCGGACCCTTGACCTTGAAATTTCAAGGGTCCTCACCAATTTTCAAGGGTCCGACCCCCGACCTTTGTCTTTATTAGCTACGGCTACAGTATGTAGATTGTAGAAAATTAAATATCCGGGTTGAAAACTTGATGGGAAACTAAAAGGAAAGTGCCCAGGGAGCTGGACGTATAATGTGAACCAGATCTTCCAGTGGAACAACAAAACTAGAATTTTCTACTCTTTGCCTGGTTCAATTTTTACGGGTCACACGGACCCGTACCGTAGGAAATTTGCGGGTCCGCGCCTACTTTCACTGGTATTTGACGCAAGGACGCGCCTTATTTCGAGCGCTGTTCAACAATAGGATTATTGATTAGTTTTTGACTATCAAAATGAGACGGATGTTGGGCCAGCTTAAGTTACCGATGAATACGACCTTCGTACACATTTTACACCGTAACTCAGAATACAATTTAGGGAATTTACGGCTTATTTGTGCTGCCGGGTCACATTTGACAAATGAGATTACTGAATTAGTATCAAGTAAAGGATAATATTAGTTATCCCCTGTTTGTTCATGCAATACGAAAAATATCACTGGTTTTTAGGTCGTATTCGGCTTCATGGAATACAACAGTAGACCATTGATATTTTCTTGTTTCTCATGAACAAATAGTGGGTAACTGCACTCATTGAAGCCGTTCAATATTATTATGTTTTTGAATAAATAGCAGAGTACAGTATATTGATTCAAAAAATGTGAAAGCATCAAATTACATAAGAATAATTGCATATATGTACAAGTACGTAAGAGCTTGTGTAGTTTCAAAACAAATTTGAAAACACATTTGTTCCAAAATGCTTTTAATTGACTCTTTCCATATCATGAACTATACAACACTGATGAACTGTTTTTGTTATTAATTGTTATAATATGTTTGTATCATTGTACATGTACATTGGTTGTTTTTTGCAAAGGGCCATGAGCGTCTCTCGACGGATACCGGCGCTTTATTAAGTGTACATTATTATTATTATTATGTAACATTTAAATATTATGAAAAAGTTATATCACACAGGGGACTGTAAATATCGCACCAGCCAAATTTGTACGCTACGGAGCCTGAAGAAAAGATCCTGCGAACCACAAATTGACACACGTATGGGCGCTGCCGTGGGGTGCTAACGGCAACGCGGGGGGGTGCTGCCCGGTGCTAATGAACACGTCGCCAGCTCAAGCATCCAACGCGATCCGTAACGTGTACATGTATAGGACGCGGCCGGTAGTTCCTGGGTACACGATTACAGGGTCAATGGCCGCTTCCACGCAGTAACATACTTCAGTACTGAGTGTCAGGGCCCTGGTAATATGCATCAAATAGCATAAAATACAAACAAAAATATCTACCAAAGGTGAATTGGGGAATTGTACGGAACAGGCAGGATTTTACCTTTAAAAATATAATGAATCGGGTAAAATATAAATGGAGTTTGGGGAGCTTCACAGATAATTGGCGGATGTTACAATCTAAAGTCTGTATAGGTTTGTGCCAGGTTTGGTTACAACCGGCCTAGTTGATGCGACTTGATTGTGATGATTCACCATGGCAGCAAAATTACAGTGCTTTGAATCCTCTAAGATATGGAAGAAGTCGCTATAATCCCAAAATTTATGATTTTATTTATTGTCGCTAACTCAGTCTACGAAGTCCCGCGCATCATACATGTATAGAAAATGTTTCTGTCCAGGGTTCGGTTTTTGCCGGCAAAAACCTGTTTTTGCCGGCAAAGTGGCAAAAACCTGGCAAAAACAGTTTTTGCCTGGTTTAAACCGGCAAAAATGGCAAAAACTGGCAAAAACTCACATATAGTCACTCAAATATTAAAAAAGTGACACAGAAAGCTCATAAACAGTAACACACAACTTTTAACGAATCATTCAACATATTTTTTGTCTCATTAAGTCCTTAATATGAAAAAGTTTTGAATTTGATACATGTGCCACATTTTGGTTAACTGCACTTGAGCAATGAAAACGCATGCCTTTAATTTCTTAATATATTGCTTATAATTACAAAATCTGGCCTTGTTACACTCTGGAACTTATTTTTGTAACTTAATTATTTGTTTTGAGATGAAAAAACTGAACTATAAATCACTTTTTTTTTTTTTGCCATTTTTGCCGTCAAAAACTGGCAAAAACTGTTTTTTGCCAAGTGGTTAAAACCATGTTTAAAACCACGGTTTTTTCCACCTCTTGGCAAAAACCTCAAGAACCCTGTTTCTGTCAGTCTTCATGTTCGCCAAAATTATGAGGTAAAGTGACAGAAACCCCACTGGATATTTTGGTGTTGAAAAAAAAAAAATAAAAAATAAAATATTGGGATTCATATAACACCTTTCACATGTATCAAAGCGCTTGACTCCGCTGTCGTTAGAATACATACTTGTATCAGTTGCCCTACAATGCCCAAGGCATGCACGCACATACTTTTGGGTGGCGCTCAGTCAGTGAATAATATTCATAACATTTCCCCATTTCACCCTTGGTTGATGAATTTGGCGCCCGGGGGCTCAGGCACGTGCCCCATTGCCCCCTACCCACAACCCCACCTCCATCGCTACACCATTGAAAACTACACTCTGTTGAGGCACAATTTTGGCTGATTCAATGATGTTTAGATGTACATGTATTAGTTGGGACATGTGTATATAAAGCATTACATAATTTACAAAAAAGCAAAAAAAGCAAAACTTGCCATTATGTACGACAAATACTTTCTTTGTATGATATGCATTAAAGGCTTTTTTTTTTACCTCAAAAGATAATAAAATAATCAGAGAAAGAAAAATGCCTACATTATAATCATTTATGATATTTGGATATTAATATGTACAGGGTGTCCCATAAAAACATCACCCTCATTGTGCCCTCTTTTTCTACTATTTCTGAAAGGTTAATCAAATATATTTTGAGGGTTCTATTTTTATTGGGACACCCTGTATACATAGAGAGAGGGAGGCTTGTTTATTTGGCAAGATATGACGGAGTTGGTCACAAAATTGCTTCAAAATTACTTTGTATATACATGTAAACCGCTGTAGGACAATTTCTAAATGCTGACACATTTTAATTTAAGTAAACTCATTTATTTTATTATTTACTTTTTTATTCATTTTAATCTTCCTGACAATACCTGCATCGTAAAATGTATTCAGTCATTATAAGCCAAACAAACAGCCACTAAATTAATTGAATGTTGTGGTCAATATGCTCATGGTGATACTCTTATCTATTTTTCTTCCAGAATCATGAATAATTTATCAGCCAATCAGGTGGACCGTATGAAGAATATATCAGCCAATCAGGTGGACTGTATGAAGAATTTATCAGCCAATCAGGTGGACCATCTACCATTTCATAAATGCAGGTACTGCAGTCAGAGATTCTGTTATGATACGAGTCGATATTTGACTCATTTAAGACACCATGAAAATTGGGTACATCCATATTGGAGTGGCTCCTACCAACAGGCAGTGGTAAAAACTGCGAGATTTGTAAGGTGGCACGACACTAAACGACAACACGTATGGGACGAGATCAATGCCAAGGAGACACCTTGTACAAATAGTGTCGACGCTGCTTTTACCAAGAACCATTGTAACAAAAGTATCAAAATCATACTTGAAAGAGTCCATCTCAAACTGTACCAGTGTGAATATTGTAAACAGTGTTTCTCAGATATTGGTACGAAAACTACACATGAACTGAACCATGCCAAAGAAAAACCTTATGAATGTCATTTCTGCAACAAGAGTTTCTCCAAAAAATATCGCAGAAATAGACATGAGTGGAATCACACAAGCTGCTATCGATGTAGACATTGCAGCGAGATGTTCCTTGATCCAGTTACTAGGTCTAGACACGAAAGTGTTCATATCAAAGAGAAACGTCAACAAAAACGCCAATGCATGTATTGTAAGAAGATATTCAAACGACCAGCTGATAAGATTAGACATGAAAGGATTCATACCAACGAGAAAGCCTTCAAATGTCAATATTGTAACAAGGGTTTCAATGATCGCAGTTTAAGGATTAGACATGAAAGGATTCACACTGGCGAGAAACCATACCAATGTATGTATTGTAAAAAGTGTTTCTCAGATGTAAGTAACAAAACTTCACATGAACAGATTCATCTTAGGCATGGAGCAGATGAAAAGAGTGCACAAATAAGTGTCATAAAGACTAAATATGAACGAATTCTTACCATTGAGAAGCCTTACAAATGTAAACATTGCAAGAAGACTTTTTCTCGGTCAAGTAAAAAAACTAAACATGAACGGATTCATACTACTGCAGAGAAACCTAACAAATGTAAATTATGTTACAAGCGTGTCTCAGATCCAAATGACAAGACTGCACACGAATTGATTCATACCAAAGAGAATTGTCACCAATGTACATATTGTGAGAAGAGCTTCATTCGGGAAAGTCACAAGATTAGACATGAACGGATCCATACCAAAGAGAAACCCTATAAATGTACACTTTGTAGCAAGAGTTTCTTTGATCCAAGTAACAAGACTGCACACGAAATGCAACATACCAAAGAGAAATGTTACCAATGTACATATTGTGAGAAGAGCTTCATTCGGGAAAGTCTCAAGATTAGACATGAACGGGTTCATACGAAAGAGAAACCTTACAGTTGTGAATTTTGTTGCAAGCAATTTTCGTATCTTAGTAACAAGACTGCACACGAATTGATTCATATCACAGAGAAACCCTACAAGTGCACGTTTTGTAACAAGAGCTTCTGTACATTAGGCAGCAAAGTTATACATGAACGGGTCCATACTAAAGAAAAACCTTACAAATGTCAATTTTGTAACAAGAGTTTCTCGCATCTAAGTACCAAGAAAGGACACGAAATAATTCATCTCAAAGATAAACGTCACCAATGTAAATATTGTAAGAAGTTCTTCTCTCGTGGAAGTGAAAAGAATAGACACGAACGGATGCATACCAAAGAAAAACCTTACAACTGTCAATTTAGTAACAAGAGTTTCTCGCATCTAAGTACCAAGAAAGGACACGAAATGATTCATCTCAAAGAAAACCGTCACCAAAGTAACAAGATGGCACACGAATTGATTCATATCACAGAGAAACCTTACAAATGCACATTTTGTAACAAGAGTTTCACATACCTAAGGTCCAAGATGAAACATGAAAGGATTCATACCAAAGAGAATCGTCACCAATGTATATATTGCAAGAAGAGCTTCTCTTGGGCGAGTAAAAGACTAGACATGAACGGATACATACCAAAGAGAAACCTTACCAATGTAAATATTGTAACACAAGTTTCTCGGATCCGAGTGCCAAAAACAGACACGAAATGATTCATACCAAAGATAAACGTCACCAGTGTATATATTGCAAGAAGTTCTTCTCTCGGGCAAGTGAAATGACTAGACATGAACGGATTCATACCAAAGAGAAACCTTACCAATGTAAGTATTGTAACACAAGTTTCTCAGATCCAAGTGCCAAGAAAAGACACGAAATGATTCATCTCAAAGATACACGTCACCAATGTAAATATTGCAAGAAGATCTTCTCTCGTGCAAGTGAAAAGACCAGACATGAACGGATTCATAAAGAGGAACCTTACCAATGTAAATTTTGTAACAAGAGTTTCACTGATCCAAGTGCCAAGATGAAACACGAAATGACTCATCTTGGAGAGAAACGTCACCAATGTATACACTGCAAGAAGTGCTTCTCTCGGGCAAGTACAAAGACCAGACATGAACGGATTCATAAAGAGAAACCTTACAAATGCACATTTTGTTGCAAGCTTTTTTCCGATCCAAGTTACAAGACTTTACACGAAAGTTATCATACGGAGAAACGTCACCAGTGTACATATTGCAAGAAGAGCTTCTCTAAGGCAAGTCATAAGACTAGACATGAACGCATTCATAGCAAAGAGCAACCTTACAAATGTAACTTTTGTTACAAGCGTTTCTCAGATCCAAGTAACAAAACTTCACACGAACGGATTCATAAAGAGAAACCTTACAAATGCACATTTTGTTGCAAGCTTTTTTCCGATCCAAGTTACAAGACTTTACACGAAAGTTATACGGAGAAACGTCATCAGTGTACATATTGCAAGAAGAGTTTTTGTAAGGCAAGTCATAAGATTAGACATGAACGGATTCATACCAAAGAGAAACCTTACAAATGTAAATTTTGTTACAAGCGTTTCTCTGATCCAAGTAATAAGACTGAACATGAATTGATTCATACCAAAGAGAAACCTTACGAATGTAAGCATTGCAGGAAGAGATTCTCCACTGAATTTAGCAAAACTATACATGAAATTATTCACCAAAATAAAAAGAAACCTAATGATGACAAGAAATTGTCACCTTACGTCGAGTGCACAAAGAAGAAAGGCACGAAATCGAAATCTAGCAATTCTTGCAAAGGAAGTAGCAGTGAACCGAGTATCAACGGCGAGGTTGATGCTAGGGTAACATATGTGCCAGTGATTCCCGTAGAAGGGAGAAATGGGTGGCTCAGTGGCATTAAGAAGGACGAAACCAAATCTAGGCCAAAAAAGAAGAAAGAGAATCTGGACTCAAATAAGAGCAAGATGAAGCGAGCTTCTGTGTTTTGGACTACGCATGGCTTTGATGAAGATCTGCTGCCACATTTGGCAACAGAGGATCTTGATGCTCTTGTTTCCTTGAACTGCGTAACCAGAAAATAAAAGAAATAATCAATATCCAGATGGCTATATAACAGCAAAGTGAACTGATGTTCACTGACAGAGATGTTAGAACTTGGGAGTTAAAAAAGTGCAATAATCCCCCGGGGGGCTTATTGTATTTTGCGAAACGAAACAGATTTTTAAGGTGTCCCTAAACCAGTTTATGATTTTTATGATTTGTTATTATTCATGTGTTTCAATGACCTAGATTAAATTGTTATTATTATTACATGTATTATTTAGGAGATGAATCTTTTCTTGGAGATTAAATGTTTTTTACATGAAATTTCTTGTTTTATATTGATTTTCATTCGTTGCTTAGTAAAGGTTAATTACATTGTAGGCCAGAAATTTTCCTCTTGTGATTTTTTGCTGTTTGTAAAGGTTGTCATTACCGCTCGAGCTCAACATCTTGAAAGCCATCTTGACTCGACGGATTGTATCAATTACCAGCCCAGCAAGATTATGTTTATTTCATTTCATTGGCATTCCTTTATGGTCAGGGAATTCGGCGCCTCCATTTGAAATCAACGATAAACTCCCTATAGAAGATATGAATATAATATCCTACACATGGGTTGTAGATTTCAAATGGAATCACCCATTCAGGTAACCCCAATTGAAATACACACTCCGAGTGTGGTAACCCCATTTGAAATTCACACTCCGAGTGTGGTAACCCCAATTGAAATTCCCACTCCGAGTGTGGTAACCCCAATTGAAATTCCCACTCCAGAAATTTGAAATTCACACTCCGATTGTGGTAACCCCAATTGAAATTCCCACTCCGAGTGTGGTAACCCCATTTGAACTTCACACTCCGAGTGTGGTAACCCCAATTGAAATTCCCACTCCGAGTGTGGTAACCCCATTTGAAATTCCCACTCCGAGTGTGGTAACCCCAATTGAAATTCACACACCCCATCCGAGTGTGGTAACCCCAATTGAAATTCACACTCCGAGTGTGGTAACCCCATTTGAAATTTACACTCCGAGTGTGGTAACCCCATTTGAAATTCACACTCGAGTGTGGTAACCCCAATTGAAATTCCCACTCCGGTGTGGTAACCCCATTTGAAATTCCCACTCCGAGTGTGGTAACCCCAATTGAAATTCACACTTCGAGTGTGGTAACCGCAATTGAAATTCACACTCCGAGTGTGGTAACCCCATTTGAAATTCCCACTCCGAGTGTGGTAACCCCAATTGAAATTCACACTCCGAGTGTGGTAACCCCATTTGAAATTCCCACTCCGAGTGTGGTAACCCCAATTGAAATTCACACTTCGAGTGTGGTAACCGCAATTGAAATTCACACTCCGAGTGTGGTAACCCCATTTGAAATTCACACTCCGAGTGTGGTAACCCCATTTGAAATTCACACTCCGAGTGTGGTAACCCCATTTGAAATTCCCACTCCGAGTGTGGTAACCCCAATTAATGTAAAATTCCCACTTCGAGTGTGGTAACCCCAATTAATGTAAAATTCACACTTCGAGTGTGGTAACCCCAATTGAAATTCACACTTCGAGTGTGGTAACCGCAATTGAAATTCACACTCCGATTCACAATGGATTGTGGATTTCAACTGGAATAGACCATTGTCGGATGGCGCCACAGTAAATTGGATGTATCCTGTTTCAGATAAAACCAACGAGGAGGATCGGAAACTAATTATATAAACTGTTTATGGCCATTTATTGAATACTTAACTTGTGATTGTATAATTCGAGTTTAAATGAATGCGTATATTTGTTATTTATGAAAAACCTATAGCATAGTCTGATCTGTGTCGTACTGGAGGTTAATAAAGCAGAATAGTCGCGCGTGATAAACCTGAAAATGCTCCGATTTTACCAAAATGGTCTAAAACTATCTGAAATAGTATCAACAATTAGTTGGCTGGTTTGTAGTAAAAACGGGTTTGACTAAAAAAGAGCTTGGAATAGGGTTTAATGAACTAAATTTAAAATCGATAGATGAGTTGTTAAGTGAATCCTCCGTAGTAGGGTAAAGTACACTGATCAGTAGGCCTACCTTTGTTTGGAGCAAATCGGACACACGGTTTCCATAATAGGGCCTACATCAATTTATATTTCTTTAGTATCCTATTGTTTTTGTCAATAACCAATATAGTTAATGAGCTAAAAGGACCGGAAAAGGCTCAATAATATGCAATTTTTGCCAATATTGTGCTAAAAATCAATGGATAAATGTTCAGGGTACATTTATTTTGCATATTTTTGCCCTGAAACTTGGTCAAAGTGTTTCTAATATGTTCCAATGTATATAGTGAGGCCGCCCTCTCATTTGCATAATTAATGAGCTAATTTGCATAAATGCTAATTAATAATGCAAATATGCAAATTTAGGGGGCGGCTTCACTATATAATATATTAGAAACACTTTGACCAAGTTTCAAGGCAAAAGTATGCAAAATAAAAGTACCCTGAACATTTTATGCTTGGATTTTTAGTAAAAATTATATGTTAGGCCGTATAAAATTAATGTTTTGGTTCTCGTCCAGAGGATTTTCATGAATTGATGAGGGAGGGAGGTGTTTTTTTTTTTTTTTTTTTTTCATGTAAAATTAGCATTGTCAGTAGTTTTCGGTCTTCTCCAACAGTGCTCGAGGAAACGATGAGGCCCTTTTTTTTTTTTTCAAATGTGAGATTCTGAGGATAAACCCCTAGAGTACCACAAAAAGACTTGGAAGTGATGCTTGTTCTCTAATAAACTTATTCATATGTATGAAGATTTCATAAATCATTCCAAAGTCTAAAAAATTGAAAAATCTAAAAAAAAAAAAAAAAATCTGACAAATCCCAGAAATTGAGGAGGGAGGGACGAGAACCAAAATATTAATTTTACACGGCCTTAACGAGCTTCTTCAGTCATTTTAGCTCTCATAGAAAATATAAATTGATATATTTTGAAAACCGTATGTCCGATTTGCTTCAAACAAAACGCATATTGCTCTTCTCAATTAAAGGCTTAATGTACGATTTCCTTCAAATTTTAAATTTGTCATTATATACTCAAAATGCTGAAATAATACTAGTAATAATGATCGGGAATGGTATCTGTCCATTTTGAGCTGAAATAACGAGGTAACGTGAAAGAAACACTGCTTGTTATTTTGGCCGTTTAACACGCAGTTCTATGGGCGGACATAAAGTCATAATTTCTTGAATTATGACTTTATGTCGAACTTTGCTCTGTTTACCTGCAAACACAACAAATTTGGCTGATTCCATTTAGGTGCAAGTTGTGACATGTGTAAACATTACAAATATGCCAAAAAATCAGGTTTGAAAAAAATTAACCAAATTCATATTATAAGATCGTACATTATGACTTTAATCTGTTCAAAACATGCTTAGAGCCCTTCCATAATGCCTCCAATACCACCTAATATTGAAGAATAATACCCATACAGAAACATGTATTACATTTATCATTACTTGTCAATTTTTAATATTTTTATATTTAATTTGTGCCCAACATACTGCAGTTACTGTCCGTTTTCCTATACACAATACACAGTGTCTTTCCCATTGACGCGTGACCTCTACAAATAGCCCTACGTTAAAAGTATGGGGATATGACTAGTTAACGTCGCTGTGTGAAAAATAACCGGCCAATATTAAAAGTACTCTTCTAAAGTTCTAGACAATATAGTATTTTAACATGTCCTAAATCAGTTTTAGCTAATTTAGATGTTTGGAAATATTCGTACTTTGGTGTTCTAGTTAATGTTATAGGTAATAGTACATTGCCTAGTTAACGTCGCTGTGTGAAAAATAACCGGCCAATATTAAAAGTACTCTTCTAAAATTCTAGACAATATAGTTTTGTAACATGTCCTAAATTTTTAGCTAATTTAGGTGTTTGGAGAGGGTCGCACTTTTGTGTTTTAGGAAGGATATGTAAACGACAGATAACACCAAAAATATGAAGAAATTATTTCCAAACCGTGTTAAGTCAACAATCATTATGTTGCTCATTTTCAAGAATGCTGGTTTACAAAAAGCAGGCCATTGTCTCATTTCGTGAACAAAGGTACACATACCATTGTTTCCTTTCGTTTCCTTTATAATCGGTTACCCAACTGAAGCTATAATACCAGCTTTATTGCGATATCGCACATGAAAACAGACACATGTGCACAACCAGAGAAGATCCGATTTAATCAGTTGAGCTGTTTCAATGAGTGTTATCTTGGTTTAATAGCTTTTAATGGGGTTTAAGTCCTGCAAAGGTCGAGATGAATTCTACTGTAGACATGACTGCATCATGAAAAAGGTCTAAAATAGTACATGTAATAATAATAAAAAAATAAATTACGTGTGTTCAATGGGCATGTAATTGATGGTGTGCGCCCTTGGATGGAATACAAGCTGTGTTTAATATATGAACGAAGTACTCAAAATTTTAAATACCGGTAGTAACAAACATATCTCAAACAGACGTCAGACAGTCAGACAGTGAGTCTAAATAAAAACCATTATCACCTTCCAACTAGGTACCTGGTATTTTGCGTATACATGGTAAGTTTATTTAAATAATCACAAATATTCATGATATTGTCCCGACCATATCAGTATAATTAAATGATATTTAAATCATGATCATCCCACACATGTAGTACATAGTCACGATTATCGCACTTTCAGTTTCCCACGCGTTTGAACGGGAATTGGATTGCGTACTTTTTCGATGTCTAGTGAGCAAATTTTTCAATATTTTGAGAAAATGATGTCAAATTTTCTATTCTATATTGTTTGGTAATAATGTCTTTTGCCAATAGTATGTTTAAAGTTGTAATTTTGTGTTTTTGATCGCAAAGATCGGATATTTTCGTTCCCGATTCGAATTCGGAACCCTTCGCAAGGGTGCCGATTTCGGCAGAACTTTGACGATAATTTTGCCTTTTTGGACACTAAAATGCTTTCGATCCTTAATTTTGTTTCAACCGAGTCTTAAATTAGCAAGCACAATACGGTTGGTACCACTTTTATATACATTGATGAAATTTTAAAGATTTTTTTTCAAGTTTCTAACCGGCGCAAATCGTTAAGTGTGTATTTCCCATTGACATCCAAAATGGCGTAAGCCAGTCCTCAATATACATAGGTACGGCGTATATAGGACTGGCAAGCGAGTCTAGTAGTACAGGGATATGTATAGACGAATCCAACGAGCCAAGTCATGGTGAGGATTTGGTCGGCCATATTTGGGTACCCGCATGCACCAAGCAGTTGTGAGTACCCAATTGGGTGGATAAAACTCGCTTAAAATTCGATGTTAGATTCTTTTGTGTTGTAAACTGTCATCATTCTTTTGTCTACGGGTCACAGTGTCGATAGCATTCTAAATAAATACTTTTTCCCTGAAATGAATCACGTCCTAATACTCTGTTGGTGAGCGACGGGCGATTGGTATTTCACTAATAAGAGACCTCGCCTTTCCGAACGCAAGAAAAGGAGTCATATCTGATTGGCTAGAAACCTATCGCTAGATCGCTCAATGACGAGTGTACAAACTCATGTATTCAATTCCATTTCAATCAATATTCTATTATTGACGCAGATAAAGAAAGTTTTATAGCTATTCACTGTGCTGTATTGTATTAGACCAAGTAAAATAAAAAACATGTTTCACGTCCAGCTTTTTGAAAAAAAGGAGGAAGAGGGGGCTTTTTATTTTTTATTTTTATCGCAAAATCAGTGTAAATACCCATAATTAGAGCTGCTTTAGCGTATACAATATTACAATAAAGCCTGGAATAATAAGGAGGAGGCCTCTTTTTATTTGTTGTTCTGAGAGATAGGCCCTCTCTAACTATCACAAAACCTTATAAAAGTGTTTCTTGTATAATTTTTTAGCAAGGCTATAGAAAGCATCTCTACTTCCTAGACATATTTTTTGAAAAGTAACTGAATTTCAAAAAATACAAATAAAATTGAAGAAACCTCAAAAATGGAAGCGAGAGGGGACGTGAAACATGTTTATTTTTTATTTGGCCTTATAGATTTGTGAGCACCGTGGTCTCAGCTGAATGGGCTTTCATTTCGTTCTTTTCATAAATAATATTCTCAAACAGTTTAATATATCACAATTTTTACGGTCGATTTAAAATCTTTACGCTGAAAATGCAGTAAAATATGTCTACACCAAACAGCTATCCCCGCTTATTAGTGTATTGCATTTCAAGTTAGTGTATTGGAAACAAATCCTGCGTTTTACCTGACAAATCAAATTTTCTTGTAATAAACATATGAGGTACTGAGCATGCACAGATTGCATAAACGTGTATGAATGGAAACGCTGCGGTATCTCATATCGTAATTGATATGCTTCGCCTGAGTCGCTCGGCCTATCTCGAACAAAATCGCCATGCGTAGCTTTTGAAGAAAGATGGACTCGCCGTACTATGACGGCAATTTTTGACATGAAGATATAGGATGATGACGCTGTGCGGATTACATGGGTGATAGAATGCAGTTTATAATACCCTTCAAGGCTGCATCATCCCACATTTTAGGTGGGATAGTTGGGTACCCGTTGCGGCTAATGGCTACCATTGAGGAGCAGGAATGTGTGAAATTGGATTCGTCTATACGATGATATTGTTTTTGGGTGGATCACCGTATAGGCATTTTACACGTAAAATATACGTAACCCATGTACCGCGCAATTGAATAGAAGACCGGTACTGCACAGTGCCGCTGGTTACAGTGGCGTAAGAATTTTGAACAAATAAGGCCTACCACTAATTAATTTTGGTTACCGGTACTACTATACTAGAAGGTGAATATCGGTCTTAAAATGTTCTTTCTATTGATTTTGTGCTGAAATGCACGCAAAGCGCGCGAAAACAGGCTGAATAGGTCAATTTGGCGCCTGGGGCACGTTGCCCCCTCTGCCCCCCGACTTTTTATTCCCGGTAAGGTAGGGGGCCTATTTTGAGGAAAAAAATCTGATTTTCGCCGAATTTTTCCGTGTACATTTGTTAGACGAACCTTTTTTTTTGTTCAATGGCCTAAGTGCATAATATCAGTACTATTATAGGTAAGTGGTGTGCAATAATTATGATCCCCCTCTCGGTCTGCCAAAAATTGTGTGCCGCCCTCCCCCTCTCGGCCTGCCCAAAAATCTTTGCCCCCCCTGCCAAATTTTGGGGATCCCAATTTGCAAACCCTAGTTAAATGGTCTATATGTTGCGAGCGTCTTCTGCTGGACTCTGGGTGCGATGGTACACTGCAACAAGGAAGGCCCTTTGCTCTGACGTGTACTGTGGAGTAACCATTTTAAAGTTGCTATTCTCATTGTCAAGTAGAACCTAGCATATGTAAGGAGATAGTTGCCCAGATTTACCCAAAGTCACGTGTTATGTAACTCACACATGCACAGGATTGGAACCCTAACAATGAGGACAAATGATCTGTACACCTGCATGTTTCTCTTGGCTGCACAACAATAACAAGCACTGGGCATTTAAACCCAATTGACTTCGCGCAACTGCTTTTTGTGCTCGGCTCACAAAAGTAGCCACCAAATCCTTATTAATGGTCACACGCCAGTGATTTTTCAGCTGTAGGAGGACAAGATGTTGATCAAGTTATCAACTAGAGAATATTGACCAAAGACCTCACACTTTTTAATCTAGCGACATTTTTCAAACTGAATACTTAATTTTGATACACCCTGTAGAATCACTGCTGTCTGTATGTTATTATAGTCCTGTCACATTCTCAATCTTGTGTTTTAGTCACTATTAAATAGGAATAAATGTAAGTTGATATCATTTTTTGGGGATCCCAATTTGCAAACCCTAGTTAAATGGTCTATATGTTGCGAGCGTCTTCTGCTGGACTCTGGGTGCGATGGTACACTGCAACAAGGAAGGCCCTTTGCTCTGACGTGTACTGTGGAGTAACCATTTTAAAGTTGCTATTCTCATTGTCAAGTAGAACCTAGCATATGTAAGGAGATAGTTGCCCAGATTTACCCAAAGTCACGTGTTATGTAACTCACACATGCACAGGATTGGAACCCTAACAATGAGGACAAATGATCTGTACACCTGCATGTTTCTCTTGGCTGCACAACAATAACAAGCACCGGGCATTTAAACCCAATTGACTTCGCGCAACTGCTTTTTGTGCTCGGCTCACAAAAGTAGCCACCAAATCCTTATTAATGGTCACACGCCAGTGATTTTTCAGCTGTAGGAGGACAAGATGTTGATCAAGTTATCAACTAGAGAATATTGACCAAAGACCTCACACTTTTTAATCTAGCGACATTTTCAAACTGAATACTTAATTTTGATACACCCTGTAGAATCACTGCTGTCTGTATGTTATTATAGTCCTGTCACATTCTCAATCTTGTGTTTTAGTCACTATTAAATAGGAATAAATGTAAGTTGATATCATTGTGTGACGCTTGAAGTTTCTTCAACATGAAAATTGTATCAGATTATGTTTTACTTTTGATGTCATAATTGTTTTTGTTAATTGGTCTTAATGTTTTAAGTTGTTTAAGTTAAATATCACAGTAAAACTATACCATTGATTTATAAACACTTTATGGAATTGTTCCCGGGAATTGTTCCTGATTTTTCAATTAACCAATTTACTGCTACAGCAATGGTAAATTATTATTAGTTTCCTGTTCACTATAATATAATCCTAGAAAGGCGAGGTAAATCGATTCACTTCAGCATGGAAGAAATATGCTTAAACTGAGTGAGTACAGACTTCCTGTCACCAAGATATTAGCATTGTTATGTTGTTGACTATACGTGTAAGTGGTCATAGAACTTTATGCATGTAATTGTAATGTTAATTTGGAGGGAGGAACAGGGGGTATTATTTTTTTCAATCAATATAGTGTCCTTTGTATTATATTATGACATTGTATCGATATCATTATAGCAAAGAGGGGGACGAGATGGTTACAGGAATTTCTTTCGGAATTCAAGGTGCAATTTCCATCAGTGGCAGTGCATTCATTGCATTGCAAAAAGGGAACATTACGCTTTCTGCAATGTTTATCGCTGTTATTTATTCGGAGGCGATGGACACAATATTAAAATACATAGAGTAAAGGCTAAACACATAAAAAATGCCGAAGCAGAAGAAAGACCTGTTGGTATGTCTACAAAGTGAAAATCCTAAACGTCAATCAGATTCATAGACATAGTGTACCCGGGTAGTGTACAAACCTGGCAATTTCAAGGAGCTTCGCGGGGCTTAGGCCACACTGGCCCCTGGACCCCACCCATTAATCAATGAGATCTAGCGGTGGCTTAGGAAAGATTTCCAAAATAATACAATATTGTAAACTTCCATTCCCAAAGATAATCGCCCAAGTGACTCATCTCCTTGCAATAGAAACTGCACAACATAACGTCGCGAAAGCCAGTGATCTCCTTGTAATGTAAACCGCACATAATAGCATCGCACAAGCCAGTGACCTCCCTACAATACCAACCCCGCAAAATAGCGTAAGACACGTTAGGTGGTCTGATATGTTGTTGGAGAGGTCTTTTGGCACGTTTAGAATACTAACAAAAACCTGTTCCAATTTTGAATATGTCAAACGTATAAGTACAGACTAGTCTACACCCTATGATTTATTTCTCAATGAATTAAAGTCAATATGCTCACACTCAACTTGCTCACACTCATCTTCTTTACTTGCAGAATCATGAAGAATGTATCAGCCAATCAAATCGACCGTCTACCATTTCATAAATGCAAGTACTGCAGGCAGAGATTCTGTTATGATACGAGTCGATATTTGACTCATTTAAGACACCATGAAAATTGGGTACATCCATATTGGAGTGGCTCCTACCAACAGGCAGTGGTAAAAACGGTGAGATTTGTAAGGTGGCACAACACAACACGACAACATGTACGGGACAAAACCAATGCCAAGGAGACACCTTATCAATATCAAGTTTGTTCAAAGAGTGCCTACACTGCCTTTAACAAAAATCATTGTAAGAATAGTGTTTCACACTTGAATATCAACATCAGACTTGAAAGAGTCCAACTCAAAGTCTCAGATATAGGTATAAAATCTAAGCATGGACTAAATCACACCAAAGAGAAACGTTATCAATGTAAATTCTGCAACAAGAGTTTTTCCAGCAAATTGTACATGAATGGACATGGATGTAATCATATAAACGATTACCGATGTAGACATTGCAACGAGAATACACACGAAATGGTTCATATCAAAGAGAAACGTCAACTAAAAAGCCAATGCATGTATTGTAAGAAGATATTCAAACGACCAGCTGACAAGATTAGACATGAAAGGATTCATACCAACAAGAAACCTTTCAAATGTCAATATTGTAACAAGGGTTTCAATGATCGAAGTACAAATATTAGACATGAAAGGATTCACACTGGCGAGAAACCACACCAATGTATGTATTGTAAGAAGATATTCAATCGACCAGCTGACAAGATTAGACATGAAAGGATTCATACCAACGAGAAACCTTTCAAATGTCAATATTGTAGCATGCATTTCTCCGATCCAAGTAACAAGAATGCACACGAATTAACTCATATTACAGAGAAAACTTACAAATGCACATTTTGTAACAAGAGCTTCTCTAGGCTAGGCAGGAAAGTTATACATGAACGGATTCATACCAAAGAAAAACCTTGCAAATGTCAATTTTGTAACAAGCGTTTCTCGGATCCAAGTACCAAGAACAAACACGAAATGATTCATACCAAAGAAAAACGTCACCAGTGTATATATTGCAAGAAGAGATTCACTCGAAAAAGTCAAAAGATTAGACATGAACGGATTCATACCAAAGAAAAACCTTACCAATGTAAATTGTGTAACAAGAGTTTCTCGGATTCAAGTCCCAAAAACAGACACGAAATGATACATTTCAAAGACAAACGTCACCAATGTGCACATTGCAAGAAGTACTTCTCTTCGGCAAGTAAAAGGACTAGACATGAACGGATTCATATCACAGAGAAACCTTACAAATGCAAATATTGTAACAGGAGTTTCACTGATCCAAGTGCCAAGATGAAACACGAAATGGCTCATCTCGGAGAGAAACGTCACCAATGTATACACTGCAAGAAGTTCTTCTCTCGGGCAAGTACAAAGACCAGACATGAACGGATTCATAAAGAGAAACCTTACAAATGTAAGGACGAAACCAAATCTAGACCAACAAAGAAGAGAAAGAATCTGGACTCAAAAAAGA
The DNA here is from genome assembly GCF_039555335.1 of Amphiura filiformis. Classification (NCBI taxonomy): domain Eukaryota; kingdom Metazoa; phylum Echinodermata; class Ophiuroidea; order Amphilepidida; family Amphiuridae; genus Amphiura; species Amphiura filiformis. The sequence continues at coordinate 7,278,009 of NC_092634.1, read as the reverse complement.
GCAAGATGGAGCTGGCCTCTGTTGTTTGGACCAAACATGGCTTTGATGAAGATCTTCTGCCACATTTGGCAAACGAAGATCTTGATGTCCTTGTTTCATGTTTCATTGAAAATTCGTGTATAGCCAAAAAATGAAATGAAATCTCAATATCCAGAGGCTTTGTATCAACAAACTCAACTGATGTTCACTGACAGACATACTAGAAGTGTAATTTTTTTTAAGTGCAATAATTGGGAACAGACTGATGTTTTTGAAAATCATACAGATATTTTAATATCTGTAAAATTACAATCTTGGGAAAAATCTACTCATAACAATATTTATTTTCAAAATAAACTTTAATAGTCTATTATTTTTTTGATTTGGGCTTAATTTAGCAGTTGTATTATTAATTGCCATTAAATACGTTGTAATAAAACATGATTTTAAATATTTGTATGTTACTTTTTGTCTGAGGACTTGCAGCAAATTGATTGGTCTGATTTAATTTTTGGTGGTGTGGCTACTAATCGGGTAATGATGATGATAATGACGTCGACGATGGATGATGACGATGACAGATGATAATAATAATGATGATAAATACACAAACGACAAAAAGGAACAAACATGCCTAGCATATAATTCTATTTTTAACATGGAAAGATTTGACCTGGCTTACAGATTATGCATATATGATCTCTTTATTGTAAAAGTCGATTTGGCCTTGAAGAAAATATGTTGCATGCTGTTCGAATTATAAAGACATGGTTGGTTGACCTTATAATGTTTGTGCAGTCATAAATTGACCTCTGAACGTATTGGGTATAAACACACCATACTCCACAACGTCAAGTTAACTTTCTTGTTGAATGCAGGCCTCGAGGTCACTGAACTGTGTCTTTGGAGTTGATGTATTTTTTTGCTCAGCAAATATGTTAGGGCAAAACATTGAGTGAGCAGGGCAGTTGACCATTGACACGTGCTCTTTGTTTAAACATTTGTAAGTAAAATGAGTGGCAAACATTAATGTTTCATATTGCTTGTATTATAACGCCCTCCTCCCACACCCGGCTCCCACAATCAATGTCAGAGCCAACATTAGACTAATTGGCCGTTAGTCTCAGTATCAAAACAACATTGACTGGGTGGGTGCGTGAGGCGGGGAGGGGGTGAAGATTGCATACTACTTAATTTCATCATCACCACCATGATCATAATAATCATCTGACATCATCAGTATCATCCATCATCATCATCATCAACATCATCATCATCATTTACATCGTCAGCATCAACAAGATCAATATCATCATCATCATTAAGATCATCAACATCAAATCATCATTATCATGATTACCACTACAACCACACCAATAGAAATCATATATTAACTGCAATTCATCAGGAAAACAAAATATTTAAAACACATTGTTATTTTATTACTGCGCGCACGATTTGCAACAATGACATCAAATGCTAGATTATGCTCAAATGAAAAATATAGACTATCTAAAGTCTATGATGAAAAATACCTTGTTTCATTATAGCATTTGTTGAAGAAGTGTGAGATTTAAATATCATGTACATTTGCGAAATAAAAAAGTACTACATGTATATTGCAAGATTGACGATATTTGAGTGACGGAGGACTGCAAATTATATCTTATGCTTTGGAATGCATTGCAGATCAGTAGTCTAGCCGGCAAACGCAATTGTCCTGTTTGGGCGTCTTGAGCTATGTTTACTGTCAATATTGGGTCATTTCTGTGAACGTTCATACAGATGTCAACACTGTTAATTCAAAATGGCTCAAATATTGTTACAAACATTACATTAAAGTTTTTCCTCTGGTAATTTTTATTTTTATTTTTTGATTATTGGATGTTAATGTGTGCAATGTTTAAAATTTTTAAAGGACCCCGTCGGAAATAAGCCATTCTTACGGCTTAAAGGGTTATCCTATGCATATCTGCAATTGTATTGTATATTTCAATTTTAAATGTAATTTTAATGTCTTTTTTATATTCTTGTTTTTTAATGTGAATGTTAAATTGAATATGCATGAATAAACTCAAATCAAATCAAGTCTGGTGCCTAAGCCAAAAACCTGAAAGTAGCGCCCGCATAATGTTTTCTTGTGTTTTCTATATCTCTGAGATGTACCGATTCAGAATCTGGCGGGTGCCACCCTGGCACCCTTAAGCATTTTGGAATAAATTATCCCAAAAGGACCCCATAGGGTTATACAGGAGTCAACATTTGAAAGTGGTCAAATATCACTTTTGTCAGTTTTTGTTTTCAATACACTGGCTGGAAGTTCAATCCACCGACAAGAGAGGACCATATTCTTTCAACACATATATTCAACTGCAAGTCCAATTATAGGTTTTAACATAGACCAAAAATAACGGGATATATTCTATGATTTGAGATTATAATCACACATTGACATATCAAAGGAAAATGCACCACCATCACTATACATGTAGTATTTTTCATAAGGAATAAATACCAGAAATTTAGTACAGGGCGCTATGGGTTTGAAATTTTATATTCCTACATTATGTGATTATTAGAAGCGATGTTTTTGGCATCCTTATACCTGAAATTGTAAAAACTAGGAGGTTACCCGTATTTTGCGGTTTTTGGCTATCATGGTTTTTGGCTTTTGCAGATCTCAAAATCAGGGTGTGTCCTTTGGCTGGGATCACTTTCCTCACACCTGAGCTCAATTGCAGCTTTTTGCAATTTGACCTGACTTTCGCCCTCAATTTGAAATTTGACCTGACCTTTGACCACGGATGACCTAACAAACGCAAACCTGAGATTCCTTGGCCAAAGTTACACCCACCCACAAAGTTTGAGCTTAATTATATGAGCAATTTGAAATGCTTACGTTCTTTGACCTATGACCTCTTAACCGTAGGTCTGACAAAAAAGGTCACCATGGAAACTTTTGTTTGTTAGTCCAAGGTCCACCCACCCACCAAGTTTGACCTCCATAGAGGCAATTTGAAATGTCTACCTTTTTTTGACCTATGACCTCTTAACCGTAGGTCTGACAAAAAGGTCACCGTGGAAACCTTTGTTAGTCCTAGATCCACCCACCCACCAAAATGTTCTGAGGTTATAAATTTCTCAAATAAATTATTTTCCTATTTGGATTGCCGAGAGGAGTAATTTAAGACAAATTTCGATTGAATCGGTGCATTTTGACAATTTGGCTTCTGTGCACGAGATATTTGACCTTATTTACTCTACAAATCCTGGACTAAGCACCCTAGTGCAATATGACCGATGACCTTTTATTCCTAGCAATGATAGGAAAAATTTGAGGTATAAAGACAGAGATTAACGTTTGGCCCCATTATGACCTTCGACCCCTCGTGGGAAATATAGTGGGCACAGGAACAAAATGGAACCAAAATATTCTAGTTTTATCATTAATTTTGAGGTGTAAGGATGCCAAATAACATTGGTTCCACTAATGTAGGAAAACTAGATGCTAACTCAAAAATCACCCAGTAGCGCCTTGTACTAAATTGTAGAACGCTGCAACATGTTTTTCTTTTTCCAGTTATAGCTATGAATAAAATTATCTCAAGGGGCGGACTTTTCAAATCATAAGCTCTTGTATTATGTATTAGACTGGTTCTATTTTGGAAATATGTGCTTATTTAAGCATCTAGTGGCAAGTTCACGTAAAAACTGGCAAGCAAATTATTTTGGTCAATTCGGGTATGTTGAATTCATAAATTTTGTCTGCCAAGCTATACTGGAACCTCGTGACCCTCAAAAAAGACCCCCAAACCCCCCGGGCAAACCCCCTACAAAAATGTGACATATTTTTGCACGTAGGACATTTAGTTGGGGCTAAACAGGTCCAAGGAAAAATTAAAGTTGCTCCGATTTTCGTAAAAATGGATGCAAACTGTTCCTCAAGTTCAGAAGATAGATGATAAATAAATACAAATTTCATTGAATCCTATTATATCTTTTGACTCTTTGCTGTGTAACATGCTAATTAGACATCGCAGATAGTGCAAACTATTCTTTTTCTGAAACCTCTAAGCTAGGCAACAGTTTGCCGCAACTTTTATGAAAATTGGAGCAGCTTTGACTTTTGACCAGCAAATCGACCTTTGGCCCATAACTTCTTAACGATAGGTCGTACACGAACGAACATTACATTTCTGGGACCTGTGGGGGCAGACGCATAACTTGACATGTTTGAAAGTGTTATTGGAATAACATCAATTTTTGCCCTCTATTATGATCCTATGGGGTATTTTTGAGGGTCACGGTCTCAAAATACTGCTTGGCAGACAACAGATTCGGGTTTAGCATGCCCAAATTAACAAAAATGCCGCTAGGAATCCCGGCTAGGAATGCGATTTTTCCAAAATAGAACCATTCTATATTGTATTAATGCGTGGTCTGTGGATGTCAATTGAGAGAGTGCAAGCTTCAATTATCCTCGTTATCAATAGGATTATGACTCAGCTGTTAAATGGAATGGGAAAGACATCCCAACAGGTGAATTTCATTTTAGTACTTCAGTAGCTTGCTGTTATAAACTAGCGTTTGATGGTGCGTTTACATTTCCACGTGATTCGCTACAGGACGTATCAGTTCCATTGGTTCGTTTCCGTTTGTAATGTAATTATTGATCTGGTGCTGACGACGTGTGTAGGGGCTTTACCAAGGGGGTGACACTAAATTCACGGTTGTTCTATTAGCAACGCAAAACCTATGAAAAATTCCGCTGGTTTACTAGCTAGAAGTGAGGCCAGTTATCGATCCGTTATGAATAATTCATGTTCGACCCCTTGGATCATGTTAATTGATATTGGCAAATAACAACGTTGTTAGTTTTGCGAACTTTGCCTGTTCAATGAGAGTATAGCGCGCCCCAATACATCTGGGCACAAACCAGGCGAAAACGATCCAGTTTAATGAAATGGCGGACGAGTATTCCCATCAGGCACCAGTGATATGTTTTTTCAAAGAAAGTCTACTAATTTGATATGAAATGACATTTTGCAATAGCAAAGTCAAAATTAGGACTTGCTGTCAATAATATGAAGGAAATATGTGACACAGGCAAGGTGTGAAATACAAGTAGAATTTGAAGTTACAATAACCTTTGATACCCGACCTGACCTTCCATCATGGCGCCTTATTCGTCTTATGTATTTCTATTATGCTCTAAAATAAAATACTAATCTGCACTAAACAGACAGAATGTTACTTGGCTCCCAGCATGAATTATTGATTTTATACGGAGGTAAAGAAATGCACAGTTGACTATACGACTATGCAAGCCGTGCAACAATACTCCAAATATTTACGGTAAATCTGAATAGTGGTCACATGTTGACATATCATGTGTTCCGGAAATCACGTGGCAACATTTTAAGATTTCAGGCTTGTTTACTAGTTAATTGCCATTTGTACTCTTTTATTATTTATCTTTGTTAATTAACGTATATTTTAAATGCTGATAAATCGTGGTTGGCTGCCCATGATATCTGTTAAATTCAATGTTTTATGAATATAATTCTACCACGCAGAGGGGTCACGCAGCAGAATTTCACACCACCTGACTTAGCTAGATTTCGAAGCTCTGCTCTTCAAATTCATGTAAATTTCAAAGTTTATACACTTGATATATTTAATATGATACTAATCTTTTGTTATAACCAACTGGTGCACGAAATATACTAGCTTATTACCTATACAGAAAGGTGATTATCAGCCTTCACTCAGCAATTTGACATGCCCGGCATATGCAGCCATTCTCCGTCTGGATAATATGACTGTCGCCCTCAATACGTCTGGGCACACATTTAAATAACAATACGATATTTACATATCAATGCGGCCTCATGCTAATTAAAGCTGCCGCTTCCAGGAGTTCTTCTATGGCTTTACTTACAACTGACAGGTGATTAGAGATAATTTCCAAAACGGTCTGCAAAAAAAGTTGATAAAAAGCGCAGGTAATTATTATATGGGTCGTCGCTATAATGATGGAGGGTGCTTCGGCCTGGCTTTCTACACCAACCGTCAAATAGTTAGGCCAGCCTGCCAAAAACCATCTGCACAGAGAGCCACAGTCTGTTTGTGAATGATTCTTGATCCGAATGGCGGGGGGGGTATTCAGAATGTGTACTTGCTAGGTATGGAAAGTCCTGGAGTATAGGCCTAATTCCTCTCATCATAAGTGACAAAATAAAAAGAATCCCTAATCCCTTTGGTTTAAAAGAATCCATTTTGGTTCTTTCGCTAGAGAGGGGGGGTTGGGACCTAATACAAATTACCTTATTGGTATGTTCCCCGGAACGACCCCCTTTTTGGATTTCGTAGTTTTAGAAAGTCCAAAATAGTGCTTATTAATTACTATATTAAGTTTGCCACTGTTTCCAATAACTATTCCTAGGCAAAATTTGATTTCAGATAATACGAGTTCGTTCTACAACCATTTGAAAATTAATCTGTTTGGTCATATCAATTGAGCTCATTAAGTCCACACTATGCAGTTCTAATGTGCTGTCTGCGGGAAGCGATCCTCGGGGAAGCGATTAATGTTTCCTTGTTCCCTATTTTAGGAGCTTTCAGGTAGTGGTCGGGGTCCAATACCCTTCATATCATTCCAACTTGAACCATGGCGATCTGTAGAATCTAATTTAAATACAATATCAATAAGCCATTATTATAAATAAACGTACACGCAGCAATTTATCTTAATTTCTGAGCTTCTTAGAAAAAATATATTAGCATATTCCTTCCGCTACATATTTTACTGGAAATATCTTCGAAAATAGTTATATTAGCATATTCTTTCCGCTGTATATTAAAGTTTCAACATGAACTAAAAAACAGCATTGCCGCTCACACGCGTCAAAAGCTGCAATTAACTATTCTTAATGTCATATCAGTAAGTGCAGAGGCAATATGGTACTTAGAAGCTTCTCCTGCGTTGCATTATTATATTTTCTTTTTGCTGAAATATTTGCTCTAAATACAAACCAAGTATATGAAGGTAATGACGTGATGGCTGTTGTTCATGAGGAAGATGTAAGAGATGCAGAGAGACTAAACACTATGGACGATGATAATATAATTTCATTGATCAAGACTAAACGTCGAACGAAGTTGAGGAGCACACCTGTGTATTTCTGTAAGTATTCGTTACTATAAGTACAGTTAGTCCACTCTGAAGTACAAAGTGACAACGCGCGCGTATACAGCGCGTAAACAGTGCGCAGTTATGCGTCTCTGCTACATGTATGCGTGCCTTCAAAGTCGGCACAAAATCCGAGCTAAAGAGTACAGGTATTGACTGCTTGTTTTAATTTTGACACATTTTTCTTTATTTAGGATATACAGGGGTGAACACAACTGGTACCTTAATATTTTGGCTTACCATGCTTACTTTATATATATTATGAATATCAATTGTATTTTTTTATATTTATGTCTCTTACTTACTAGCATGCCGAGAATATCCCAATTGCATTTGTGATAGACGATTCCACTACAACAATCCCAGACATATCATCCACTGCTCAGGTAATGATGCTATTGTAAGGGGCTGTGCAATAACTATGAGCCCTGGTTGAGGGTAAAATGGGGGAGCGATTTGGACGTGAGGGCAGGGGCTATTTTAACGTGCCTCACTGTCACGTTCGTGCAATGAGATAAAAGTGTTGATGAAGTAGAGTGCGTTTCAAAAATTAAAAAAATTGACATTTTTACCTGAAAATGACCGTAAGAAAGGCTCTACCATTGTCTACTATTAAAGCATATCTACACGGATTGTTAATTGTCACTGCACTGTACGAATATTTTATCTCGACACGTACGTGACAGTGAGGCACGTTAAAATAGCCCCTGCGTGAGGGGGAGGGGCACGCATTTGTGGCACGCCATTTGGATATTCCCCCCGGACTCTTAATTATTGCACAGCCCCTAAAAGCAAGACTAGAAACTTATGTAGTTCGCGTCTGACGATTCTGTAAATTTTTACCCCACCCTCACTTTCCGCCAGAAAATGTGGGTAATCTTTCTGATTTGTCCGCCTAAAATTATCTTACCCCGGACAAAATCTTGATCCTGCCACTGTATGTAAGATAATTAATTGTAAATGTTGGAACAATTAAAGGCATGCATGGAAAGGGTGTCGCAATCGCAATGTGTGTGTTGCTAAAATACATTTGTTTTGATTTCACGATACCTTTACTTCTCAAAAATCCAGCATAAAATGGGTATCTAAATCACAAAATGGATGTAAGACTTAGAATTTAATATTTTTCTTCCCAGAATTCCAGAAAATGTTGAAAACCATGTCCGTCGTAATTTGGGATTTTATAATCCTCACTCGGGGCTCGTTCCTCGCCCCTCGTTCGGCTAGTTCGGCTTAAAATCGCCAAATTCCACCGCCCATTTGCACCCCGATCCATAGGGGATTTCAACCGCTATTGTATTTTGATATCGCACGTAAAAAGGCCGAATCCAATCTCCGGCAAATCTCTGGTTGGCGCTGTGTATATCACTTTGCGATTTGGGGCAGCAAAGGGTCGGATTACAAAAATTGGGCGGATGTGGTTCTGACGCTGCCAGTATGCGCGGTATATAATAAGGAAATTTTTGCCATCGAGAATTCATTGTATTGCTTTTTATTTTTTATGGCGGAGCTCCATCGTTGTTTAGTTGCCAAAAATATCAACTTTCGGTTGATACTCATCACTAAAGAAAGAGAATTTCACAATTCACAAGCAAGAAGATGGAACAGAAATACTACAATTTGCAAAAAATAAAACAATCCAGATGTAGAAAGAGTCCAAGAGTGAACCAAAGGATGATAACATTATCCTCATACACACAACAGTGAAGTTGGCTACAAACTTTGTGATTTTTCATTCCACAATTTGCAGAAAATATTTATATCTTATAATATTTTAGATGTCTGGGTCAGGAGTTTTGGATGGGAAAAAATTGCCTAAGATTTACCCATCAAGGTTATTTTTGGCATGTCTGGCTTTGTATTGGTTGATTTGGTTGGCGGTTATGGTGATTCAAAAGAGTTTTCGTCTTTTGGTTGCAAATTTTTTCAAGTGTTGTAGAGCACGACTGCAACCATGGCAACAGGTGCAATTGAATAAGCCAAGTACATTAATTGTTCCATCGTCTTACCAGCTTTTGTAACTTCTGATATTCTTGGTAAAGCTTAAAACTTCACATCATCTACTTTCTCATCAATATCTTCAAGTTCGCTAGAGCCAAAAATCCTCCAAGTAATTGGTTCGGGAGATTAGTAAGATCGCGCTCGTCAGCAGCTTTACGATCTGGAACGCCCGCAATGAGCCACATTGGGACGCAGCTCCTTACCTTAAAATCTAGCTCCCCCTTGCTTGCTGCCATGCTTCTCCCAACGTTCTCATTTACTGTGTTATAAGCAATGTTCAGGGCATAATGTATTTTATTGTAGTTGTTTTTATATATTGCGTTTTGTGTTGCCTTTTTAAGGCCCTCTTGCGTGTTATCAATTTGTTTTGCAATGAAAGCAACCGTAAAATTGGAGAATTTCTGCATGTTTTCGATTTGTGAAGCAGGATATGTAATCTTTACAGGATTTGCGTTTTCTTCATCATTTTTGGCTTCTCTCCATATTCGATACAATCTTGGTGAACCAATTCTATACTTTTTTGGACTTCTTTCGTGGGCATTCTGTCCCTCATATTAAGAATTTCATTCAGCTCATCTTCCGTCAAAATTCTTTTCGTAGGAATTTTGATTTGTATGGACATATGTTATACTAGAAATTTTTTCAGTGCAACCCAGAAAAGTAGAATTTTCCAGCATTTGTTGCTCAGATAATTGAGCAACCACTTGAGCAATTATTGGAAATCTGGCGCTTTCTGGTTCTGCACCGGTGTGTCACCAGAAAAGTAGAATTCGCATATCTCCGTCTTGTTGACTTCAGTAATTTGCGGACGCCCAAATATTTGCACTCCGCAATTTGCATTTGCTCGGCATAAGATTGTATCGAATATGGAAAGCCAAAATGATGAAGAAAACGCAAAAATCGGCACTGGAAATGCCCCCTTGTCCCTATCGATATCAACAGGGTTGATGGTAATGTTCTTAGCAGCGGGGCTGATGGTATTATCCATAGCAACGGAGTTGATGGCATCATCCATAGCAACGGAGCTGATGGCATTGTCCCTAGCAACAGAGCTGGCGGTATTGTTCCTAGCAATTGAGCTGATGGCATTGTTCCCAGCAACAGAGCTGATGGCATTGTACATGTCCCTAGCAACGGCGGAGCTGATGGCATTGTCATTGTCTCTCTGAGGGCGCTACAATCAGCTGCCAAGACGTAGGAAATTTGGTTCCTGCATTATTGAGTTATTTTACATCATTTTACACCATTATTTTCTATTCATCGTGTTGTGGCTGCTGTTTTTATGTGTTTGTGCCTCATCTTGCACCGTCATAGTAACTATAGAACTACATCAATTGTGTAATTTTGCTGATAATCTTGCCGCTCTGACTACTACAGAACTCGTAAGCTTTACCGATACCGTGTACACATATCTGACTGTGTTGTAGCGTATTATTTAACATAAGGGTGACATTACTATTTCCGTATCTATAAATTGGAATCCACGTACATCTATAGTGGCAATAATGTCAGCCCTGTGCAGAACGTCAAAAACAGTGATCCATCAGGTTGGCACAAGGGCATCCAAATGATCTGCAACAAGAACAGGCAGCGCCCTATTATCTCTGCTCCTGGCATTCCCCAGAATGACGAGAAAGCAATTGCTGAAGCAATTAACCTGAACTTTGCTTCCGTTTCGCAAAGTAGGCCCCCTGTCAACCATGGCGAATTACCTGCTTTCTTGCCTTCCAAACCTCCACCTCAAATTCATATCTGGGAGATGTATAGAGAATTGAGAAAATTGAATGCTAAGAAATCAGCCGGTCCTGATGGACTGCCAGGTAAACTTTTAAAGGAGTTTGCATGTGAGTTTAGTACCCTCGTTGCTGACATACTTAATGCATCCTTTGCTGAGTCCCCCAAATATGGAAGGATGCCACTATTGTGCCTATCCCTAAAGAAATGCCAGCAACAAGTGCTAAGCTCAGGCCTATCTCCCTAACTGCTCTTCTGGCTAAGGTCAGTGAAAGTTTTGTATCCAGATGGATAGTTGAGGATATTTCCAGCTCAATTGATCGTAATCAGTATGGGAGCATTAAAGGATCCTCAACTACTCACTGTATGATAGAACTTCTCGATGTGCTCTACAAGGGTACTGATAAAGCTAACACAGTCGGTACGTTGGTGGTGACGGACTTCTCCAAGGCTTTCGACTGCGTCGACCACACCCTGGCCATACAGAAGCTGTATAACCTTGGTGTTAGAAGTGAGCTCATCCCATGGATTGCCAATTTCCTCACATCCCGGCGTCATAGAGTGCAATATTAATCTGCACTATCTGAGTGGGAGACTCTTTCATGTGGCGTGCCACAAGGCACCTTACTGGGTCCCATTATTTTTATTGCTCTTATCAATGATGCTTCTGAAAATGCCAAAGCTTGCAGCTTCAAGTATGTCGACGACCTGAGCCTTGCGGAAGTCCGTCCTGCCAACCAGCCTTCTCAGATAGATTTGGATGTCCAGAACCTGGATGATTGGGCCAACATGAACCACCTCAAGCTTAATCCTCCAAATGTAAGGTTATGCAAATCTGCTTCAAAAGGCAGCCGCCCAACCCACCTGATCTTGTTATTGCTGGAAAAAAGCTTGAGTTGGTGAATGAAACCAAGATTCTAGGCCTTACTGTTCAGTCAGACCTATGCTGGGACTTACAAGTCAACAGTATGATTTCTAAAAGCAGTCGCAGAATTTACATGCTAAGCAGACTGAAGCGTTTTGGAGTACCCGTGGAGGACCTTGTTTCTGTGTACGTGGGATATGTTCGTCCCACTGTTGAGTATGCTTCGCCTGTATGGCACGGCAGTATCACCATCCAGCAAACTCAACGGATTGAAAGAATCCAAAAAAGGGCCTGCCGCATCATTCTTGGTTCAACATATACCTCGTACACAGATGCATTGTCCCTCACGGGTCTCCAATCGCTTGAAGAAAGGCGTCACCACCTTTGCTGTCAATTTGCAAAGAATTGTACCACCTCTGAGAAATATACTCACCTGTTCCCTTTCAACAAGAGTTCCCATGGTATGTGTCTTAGAAGATCCAGCACTTACCATGTCCCAAGGTACAGGACCAATAGATATGGTATCAGTCCCATTCCTTACCTCACAAGGCTTCTTAACCATCAGTAATCAGTGTTTAAATCATCTGATCTTCTCTTGGTTTTTTTTTTTTTTGTTGACTAAGTTGCTTTAATTTTTCTGTGAGGTGGGGGGGTTGTGCATTAGTGTGTTTCATTGGCGGTGTGTTTTAATCATGATTATGTAGCAGCATTTTTATCTAGTTTTATTACAATTTGGCTGGTCCAATCTATATATGTGCAATATCTTGTTTTTCATTGAATTGAATGTAACTTCATTGAATGAAGTTCTTAATGCCTGTGTTTATTTGTGTGTGAGGGCTGATAATCTGAATGTTAGAGTATATTAGCGTTGTAGAAATTCGATGGGTTGTGCGGAAGTGTGGGGTGTGTGTGTGTGTGTAGGGTGAGTCTGTGTATGCACATGAGAGAGCTTATAAACGGATTCCGCTTGAACTTCCAACCAACTACTCCGAACCTGGACAACACATTTTTGCACGCCAAGAACAACAGGTGCCTCGCAAAATGCTCACGCAATTTAATGCGTAACACTCTGCAATCTATGATCCATCAAAAGGAACATTACCATGATCAACGGATGGCTCTACTAAACAACCTAAAGAACGTCTGTGAACAACGTGAAGTAAGTGCCATCTCTAAAGTTATTCACAATTGTAATCGCACTCTGTACAACGAAATCAGTGCTACCAAGAAATTCAAACTTGACGAACTCAAATCCGAACGTGAACGTAATAAACCCGCTATCCGTTACAACAATGAACATCATGATCGTAAGGTTGTAACCATACCTGAAGATCTTGAACTCACGCCAGATGAAAAGTCCGTGCTTGCTAAGGGCCTTACGTTTATCCCACAAAATAATCGTGTGGATGATTTCACCACTAGACATGACGTTGAAGAATTTTACCGCCGTCTCCGTTTGCGCTACCATTTCTCCGACAAGAATGATGACGATGATGAGATAGTTGAAACCGATGATTTCAAGAAACTTGCTGAAGAGAAGAAGTCATACTGGACGCCTCCAACTAACGAAAGTACTACCCTGGACCTTTACATAGATAAATGCCGTCATGAGATCGAGAACATAGACCTCAAGAAAACTACATCAAAACCCAACAACAATATCACACCCGGAGAACGTCGAGCAATCAAATCTCTCCGCAACAACCAAGACATAATAATCAAGAGAGCAGACAAAGGTGGTGCCGTTGTTGTTTGGAAGAAAGACCTGTACATCGCCGAAGCAGAACGCCAACTCAGTGATAGAACTTTTTATGATCATGTTGATATTGATCTCACTGATAAACATCAAGCTAAAATTTCTAAAACCATCAAAGAATTTATTGAGACTGAAGATCTACCCGCTACTGCTTCCCATCTCATTCAATCAAACCCAAGAACCCCGCGCTTCTACCTCCTTCCAAAAATTCACAAACCTGAAACCCCCGGGCGTCCCATTGTTTCAGCTTGTAACTGCCCCACAGAGCAAATCTCTAAATACCTTGATCAATTATTCACTCCTTTTGTTCAATCACTTCCCACTTACATCAAAGATACTTCTCATGCACTTCAAATCTTCCGTGATTTTGAGTTTACAGGTCAACACGAAGTCATCTTTAGTATGGACGTCAAGTCACTCTACACCTGCATCCCACATGAAGACGGACTGAAAGCCATTGAATATTTCATGGACATAGAACGCAAAGAACCATATCCACCAACTTCGACCATTCTTCGTCTGACTGAACTAGTCCTTACTCTGAACAATTTTACGTTCAACGGTAACAACTACATTCAACGCAGAGGAGTTTCCATGGGACAAAAGGTAGGCCCTGCATACGCATGCCTGTTTATGGGATACCTTGAACAGAAATTTCTCGCCTCATACCAGGGACCTAAACCAGATCATCTATACAGATACATCGATGACTTCATCGGTTTTGCCACCACCTGTTCTGTGAGTGATATTACGAACTTTATTAATGCTTTCAATGAATTCCATCCTTCCATCAAACTCACACATTCCATATCTGAAGTCAGCCTGCCGTTTCTTGACATCAACCTCTCTATTGACCACGGCCACTCCAACCCTAATTCCAGGATTAGCACAACGATTCATTACAAATCTACAGACTCTCACTCATACTTGTCATACGACTCAAGCCATCCTCGCAAATGCAAAGACTCGATACCGTACTCTCAACTTCTACGTTTACGACGTATTTGCTCAGATGATGATGACTTTGTCGCCAAGGCAGATGAGATGATGACATTCTTCAAACTTCGTGGATACCCTGAACATGTCATTCAAGCAGCACGGAAGAGGATCTCCAACAACTCCAGTACTGCACACACGGAAAACGCCAACAACACCAGAATCCCGCTTGTTATAACATATCATCCCATCAACAGCTTGGTTGTCAAAACATTGCTGAGTAATTTTAAATTACTTCAGCAATGTAGAGACACCAAGGACATCTTCAAAGACCCACCCCTTGTGGCCTAAAAAAAAGAAAAAAACCTGTCAGATATGTTAGTTCATTCGGCAGACCCTAAACCTACTTGCCAACCAGGTACCACAACATGCGAAAGACGGGTCTGCAAGACATGCGCACACATTAACTACGCCCCTAGTATTAATGGAACAACTGGATCCTTCTACATCAAAGATACCTTCAACTGCACGTCTAAGAACATAGTATACGCAGTCACTTGTTCCAAATGCAACAAAGTATATATTGGAGAAACCAAGCGTCGCCTTGGGGACAGATTTGTAGAGCACCTGCGGTATGCTACCAAAAACAACCGTGACACGCCCATCACACGCCACTACAACGAGATTCCCCATATTCCGTCTGATCTCAGAGTCACTGGCCTTCTCCAAACCTCAGGTTCAGATCACCAGCGTTGGTTGAAGGAACAACATACTATATACCATTACGGCACCCTTGCTGGCCCTGATAGCATCGGACTTAATGTCCAATTTTCTGCATTCAAACTTTAATTTTCTTTTGGTCACGCCCTACTCATTTGGTAGATCTTCATTCTCTCAATTATAGCAGTTTTTTGTATTAATTTCCTGTGTTTTCTCATTTTCTTTCTTTCCTTCCTCCTTTCTTTCTCTCCTTCCTCTTCTTCTTTCTTTCTTTCATCCTTTCTTTCGTTTTTCTTTCTTTCTTTCATAGACCTACTTTCTTTATTTCCTTTCCTTTTTAGCTCTTTTTCCTTTCTTTATTTCTTTCTTCTCTTTTCCTTTTCCTCCCTTTCTTTCTTTCTTTTTCTTTCTTTCTTTCTTATCTTATTTTCTTTCTTTCATAGGCCTACTTTCATTCTTTCCTTTTCTTTTTTCTTTCTTTATTTCTTTCTTCTCTTTTTTTTTTCCTTTCTTTCCTCCTTTCTTTCTTTCTTTTCTCTTCCTTTCTTTCTTTTTCATTCTTTACTTTCTTCCTTCATTTTCATCTCTCTCTCTTCCTCTTTCTTTGCATTTCATTTAATATCTAGAGTTTGTCTGCGATCGCGTATGCTCGCGCTGCTTTAATTTGCGTGTTGCGCCATTTCTAGTACGCACCTTTTAACATCGCGTTTCTCATATTTGTTTTCCGCGCTCGCAGACATTCTCTATTTCATCACTTTGATAAAGTACTTTTGTACGAAACGTCAGTGAATTATTTTATATTAAATACATCGTTGAACAACACCTTTTTGTTCAGTTTCTTTATATTTGGAGTGTTTGCAGGGACGTGTGGATATAATTGAGTTTTGTGAATTTTGATTTATAATTCAATGTAAATTTAATATGTGTTTGATGTATTCAAGTGCTTCAGTAAGTGCAATTAATTTCTTTTAATGATCCTATTGAGTTTTTCAATGTAATTTTTTTATGTTTTTTATGTCATTATAATTGTAATATTTCATGTAATTTGGCCTCCGGGCCACGAATTGAAATAAATTTAATCTGAATCTGAATCTGAATCTGAATCTTAGCAACGGAGCTGATGTCCCCAGCAACAGATCTGATGGTATATAACCCTAGCAACGGATTATTTTTACAACTAAAGAATTCTACAGTATATAAAAATGTCTGCTTACTCACTCAATAACTTTGATGCACTACTACACTCCAACACCACAACACAGGAACGCACAAAAGCCATCAACATGGGCGAGCTCCAACAGGACAAACCACATGATGACTAAGTGGCGCGAAATAACATACACAATACGGTGATGAGCGCACGCAAGCAATCGGTACGCTTGAAGACGAAAGAGAAGTTTGGATTCCAAATTCAATGTTGTGCAAAATTCGGAACGCAAAGAAGGGCCGTACATGTTTGTGTACCGGGGCAGGAAGAGTGATGAATGGAAAACATTTATTATTGATGTAGTGCGCGTTGATGTGCTGCGACCTAATGGTATTGTGCAAGAAAATAAATCATATTCGATATTAATAATAACTCAATTACTGTGAAATAGCCACTCTTTTTTTACGGCTGGAATTTTGGGTCCCGAATAAATCCCCAATGAGTCGGGTGAAAATGGGCGGTGAAATTTACGTCGTTTTTTAGTACTTAGCACTTCATCAATTTGGCGATATTAAACCGAACGACGGGGCGAGGAACGAGCCCCAAATGAGGATTATAAAATCCCAAAATGTGCTCAGTACAACGCACGCCATGACTGTTTAGTAGCTTTGCGTCCCATAAGAAGGAATCTTTTCCTGGAAAAGTTCGCTTTTTGAAATTGCTTGTACATCACTCTCTGCTTGTTTGCAGTACGACTGCCAACTGTTGACGGCATTCAAAGCTATATGTACTCTGTCAGCAAATAGCTGATACTTGGTTGGTGGCGTTTTGTACAGTATAAACCTCTCCAGTTTCAAATTTTCTTAAATTTCTTAAAACTTGGATTTTGAATGTTGAATCCTATAGTTAGTCTTCATACACCGACTTTTCGAATAGCAACATTGTTTTCGTAGCTTTTCTAATACTTTGCACCCCATCATTATCATACACGACCTGGCAGCTCCAAAGAGTATTCTCATAGTCTGATTTATTCTAATGGGGAACTTCGGTATTTTATTGTTGTTGTTTTTTGTTTTGTTTTGTTGTTGTTGTTGTTGTTGTTGTTTTTTTGTTGTTTTCTTCGATTAACATAATACTCATTTAAATTATTTTTCAGATAGCGTTTACTCAATACCATTAGCACAAATCATGAGCGGTAATACACACATGTTGAAGATGAAGAACCGAAATAATGTCTTGTAATCAGAGATGTCTGGCAACGTCGGCAGCGGCTGGCAACACCGGTTATTCGAACCTCTACCTCTACTTTTTTTACCGATTGACTATTTAGCAAAATTCTTAATATACTGCGCCAATAAAGTATCCTTACACACTCATAGAAATTGTTCGTTGGCATTACTCAGTAAGTTGATGTAAGTCGTTGCGTCAACTTTCCGAGTATTGCCAACGCGTACTAATTTGAGTAACGCTGACTCGATATCATTATGTTGGTCGCACTCATTTGCACTTACTTTATTGAGTTGTTACAACTCAGAAAATGAAACTAGGTTAGCATAATTTTCTAGAGGTGTGCTATAATATACAAAATTTTGCACTGATTACAAAAATAAATATTTGAATACTACTGCTAATTGTGCAGAAAATGATCCAATTACGTGAATTAAGTAACAAAGTACCAAATTGGAATAACTCAAAACAATAAGTACCAGTAACTTAATATGAACGAGTTACATCAACTCAACTAATTGGTTCTTTGAATCTTGTTTATTTTTCTAAGTTCCCTCAACTTGAATTCAGAAGTTGGCATTACTTAAAAAGTTGACGCAACGACTTACATCAACTTTTTAAGTAATGCCAACAAAGTTGATTAGTTGACGAAAATGTTTGAGCTTTTTCAGCATTTTTAAAGTTCGGATTACTAAAATGAATTTTGTTTTGGCAATTTTTACACTATTTTTGAGTGTCCAAACTTACTCCTTTTGAATTGCGCCAACAAGGCGAACAAGTCATTTCTATGAGTGCACTTGGAAAAATATTCACAATTTCCAAACTGAACAATATTGGGGTAAATTTGTTTTCTTAGCAGATGCACTATCTAATTCTGCACATTATGACACCACATTGAATCCAATGTGACTTCGTGACTTGATTAGACGAAGGTCCAGTTTTAAAAGTGACGAACTGGCCTATTCAAAACTCCACAGACTAGACGTCTGGTTTGAGAGTTGTGAATGGCTAATTTATGCGTTTGGCTTTAATTAAAAACAAAAGGAACAAAAGAAAACTGAAACAAAAGAACTGACAAATAAACTAAAAGTTATTAAAAGTACAGAGAAGTAAAAACTGAAATAAAAACGCTTCATTGAAGAAACTGTGTTGTCTCTTTGTTGCGCTTGTTGAAATCTTTTTTGCGCTTTGTATAGGCCAGTTTGTCACTTTTAAAACT
This sequence comes from Amphiura filiformis, assembly GCF_039555335.1. Classification (NCBI taxonomy): domain Eukaryota; kingdom Metazoa; phylum Echinodermata; class Ophiuroidea; order Amphilepidida; family Amphiuridae; genus Amphiura; species Amphiura filiformis. The sequence continues at coordinate 7,259,233 of NC_092634.1, read as the reverse complement.
GGACCTTCGCCTTTCAATTGCTTGTAACTTTATTTCTTGAGGTCACATTGGATTCAATGTGGTGTCATAATGTGCAGGATTAGATCGTGCATCTATTAAAAAAAAAATTTCCCCAATATTGTTCAGTTTTGAAATTGTGATTATTTTTCCAAGTGTAAGGATACTTTATTGGCGCAGTATATGTTCAAAATTAATGAATGTCTTATAGAGGATCAACGTTTTTACCTTAGAATTCCGTCTACAAGCATATTGCGAAATCTGGGTTTTTGAACGAAAGAGAAGAAATGCAGATCGACACCCTCCACAAAAACATTACAATAGATTTGTCTTACAAAAATACATGTTTGAACAGCCGCCTGTATCAGTGATATAATAATGTTTTTTGTGGAGGGTGTCTTCCTTTCTTCCCTTTCGTCAATAAATCCCTCATTTATAGACACATGTATAATAATGCTTGCAGATGGAATATTACTGTAGCATGAGTAGTCGTTACAACATTAATTAGTCTTGGATTGAGATTTGATCTATGTTGGAGTACAGCATTACTTATAGAATTACATGGATGAAATCCCCGATGTGGTGTACAACAAAATAGGCTATGCGCTACATTTTAATTTTTTTGATTCTGATGTCTATTTCTCGACTTACGATCAATTTTATTCACTCGGTAATTTTTTCTGGGACACCCTGTATAGTAACGTCCTGGTAACGCTCAGGCACCTTAGCCTAAAATTTACGCACGTTCGCACAACAACGTTGTGCGTACTTCTGCCACAGTGGACACACAGACTTATCCTTTATTTCATTGACAAGTTCGTATTTGATTGACAGTTGCTGGGCATTTTCAGTACACCAAATTTATCCAAGATGGCCGATGTCGAGTGTTATTTTACGTACTCTTTCCAGCAACAATACAGCTGATTTAGCCAAAGTCAACATGGGGTCATCGCAGATAATATTTTCCTAGCATATTAAGCTAACTTCTCAGCTACTTGGTTTTTCACAATATGATAGTAATGGAAAAAAACAACCAAATGTTCGTCGGTTTTCGCAATTAATTTTGAAACGATGACGTAAACATGCATCTCTTCCACAAGTGATACACTCCTACACAGCGCAAGCCATCACATGCATGAACGCGCATTGAGTGCGTGACTGACTTCATTTGCGCAAACGAGTGGCTTATCCTATAGTATATTAGTACTCGAGAATCCTTGATAGGGCTTGGTTTCCTTGGGACCAATCTTATTGCGTTTTAACAAAGAATTTTGAAACTTTTTTTTTATGTCAAAGTACGACATATCAATCATCCTAAGTGTTGCTCTGCTGTTTTTGCAGTGTATGTAGTTAGTTATTAATTGTCAGTGTCAAAGTTACAAAATAAATGTTTCATGAGTATGCAAATGCCGTTTGTATTTGTGTTCTTGTTGTAAACTCGGTGTATCATAAAATTAATAGTAGTCAGATAAGATGAGTGAATTCTAGAACAGGTACCAAAATTACAGATTTTCCCAAAATATGTAGTATGTTTTATTTAGATGAAGCGCATATTATTTGATAAACAATTTTCTCGGTGACTATTTTAAAACAAAATAGTCACTGGGAAAATTATTTATCAAATAATATGCGTGACGTATCAAGACTGCACAATTGGACTCTCTCGTGGCGAGGGGAGGATATGGAGCACTAAACGTTGAAGGGGGACGTTCTAATCTTCTGAGCCATTGCCGTGACTGTATTTCTGGATTTGGAACAAATCATATTCATTTCATTCATATTCAGTTTGTGACAGCAAGCATAACATAGTTATCTTACCCTAAGAAGGGTAAGCTCCTTGGGTAAGCTCGTATTGCGTAAGAATATGTAAACAAAACCCATCTTCACTACGTTTTCGTAATAATAGTTTAAATAAATATCAAAACAACTTTATAGGCTATGTACATGACGTCAGTAGGGTATTAAGTTGAGTATCACCACCATCATGACCATCAAGAATTTAAAAAAAATCACAGACTTGACGAATTATGCTGCTCAAAATCCTGCTAAACCACGCGAAAGTTATGGGCAATATGGTTTTCTCCATTAAGTTTTGCTTTGGTTCTGTGCTCTTTTCACATGTGCCATAAAACCTGATGCATGCTAATTGTTATTCGCTGTAGAAGTGACATAATAATCGGATTAACTACCATAGCAATATATGAATACAATGTTTGACTAGAACGTTCATGCTGAACCTATGCATTGAACCATATCATGCTGATCACTCGCAACTGTAAGATTAGTATCTTTGAAAGAGAGGTATTGTAGGCTATTCAATCTATGATTGCAGACATACACAGGTAATTAATGCAACCTGCTTGTAGTGTCGGGCGATATAGTCAAATTTGTATTCACCTATTGCTACATCTATGGTAGTTAATCCGATTTATTACTTCTACAGCGAATATGCAATGCCTCTGTGATTTCAAAACTGTACGCAATACTCAGTGATTTTGCGTCACCCACAACATGTTTGTGCGAAAATATATGAAAATCCTCCGCCCTCCCTGGCGTAAATAGTGATCCCACCCTAATCACGTGAAGTCTTCTACAAATTTGGCCTACTTATTTGGCAAATTAGAAGACATGCCCTGCTCTGCATGCTAGCCATGCGCTTCAACGAAAAAAGTTGAAGTTTTGAAATATTTTCTCAAAATATCAAGGGCTATCTTAAGAACCACTGGACCAAAACTAGGCTTGTTGGTACTCATTTTAATGCATTTTTCATTCTTATTCCAAATATGGTCATGGAAATTTACATGACTGAAATTTTTGAATTTTTAAAAAAATTTGAAACTTGTCGTCTGCAGTCGTCTCCCGCGTGAAGAGAGTTAATAAAGGAGTGTGAAATACAACGTGTTACCTGTTTATCAACATGCGCCCACTCTGTAATGTATCGTAACACTAAAAATTAATCTAACCGAGGTATTCACAAATTAAACACATATTCCTGAAATGATTGTCTTTGTTTCTTCCCTTTGTCAAACACCGACGATGAAACCATTTGTAAATTCAACATTTCTTCAGGGATTTATTACTAGAAAATGATTGAAATGTCGGTCGGTGATGAGGATTTTCAACTTTTATTCCTGCACGTTTTATCAACGGAATTATTTATTTATTCATGCCTTCCATTTATATTCCTTAGGCCCCGTTTTAGGCCATAAAAGTTTCCTCATGTTGGCCTATTTTGACAAAATACTTTTAGCGGTTCAGCGGGACGATTTGTAAATTGTTGCTCTCCCCGGCTCGAAAGTCCCTAAACGCCTCTGTTCTATGTGCAGACGGACTTGCCAAGTAGGTATCGGTCGGTCGAATTTCCTTTTTTTTCATCTATTGCAATGGTTCCAATATTGATGGCGCATCGTACATTTAGATGAAAGTAACTCAGAATTTGAAAGTTGAAGCAAAGTCCTATTGCCTAGTATTCAGTGTCCGTGGAATAAAATGTTTTCTACGCTTATTGGATTAATCGTATTGTTTTGTGAATTTGGAGGAGGTCAAAACATGTACGTAATAATCAATAAAACACATGTCATTATCACATCAGTGGTCATTGTTTACTTTATCCCATATTAAATCATTATAAGTTCAATGTTTTCTGTGACCGAGAAGGTCACAAGATGAGTTACATCTTTTGCGAGCTCCTCCCGATCAATAAATTTTGAATCGAACTTTACCACTAAAAGGACAACTTGCAATTGTAGGCCATTTAGGACATTGTAAATCAGAAAACAATATTGAAATATTCATATTTTAATTTGACATTATGTGAATAATGATTACTGATGTGAATAATGACAATTGTTATTGATTATCACATGTTTTGATCCCCTCCAAATGCATGAAACAAAATGAATACTCCAATGAGAGCTGATAAGATTTCCTTCAATGGATACTGAACAGAAGACAATAGGATTTTGCTGCAAATTTCAAATCTTGGGTTACTTTCATTAAAATGTACCCTGCGACATCAATATTGGGACCATTGGAACAAATGAGGTGTCATAATGCGCAGAAATGGATTTTGCTTCGACAATTAACGGTTGAGGAATAATGGCCATTATTTAAAGGGGGTAGTTACTTTTTGGTAGATGTTTATTTACGTCACGGTTGTTTGATGCCATCATTTATTATTTTTTCTAACAAAACATTATTATAATGTTTAATTCTAGACCTGAATAATAACAACAGTTATCACACTAATAAACTGTATACACATTGTAGCAATTTTTAACATAGATTTTCTTTTCTATATCAACTTTTTTACCCTTTTCTGCTTTTTTGTGGTAATTTTTATTCTATGATTTGTGAGCAAATTGAGGGCACTATTTACATATATTTCAAATTTAAATTAGCCAAATAATATGAGTTATACCTTACATTCGTTATAAAAGTTTTTTGAAAATTCCCATGTCATTCTTGTCATTTGTTAATCTGTTTGCTGATGTTTTAATACCATTTTACACTTAGGGCGAATTTCTCGACGGGTGGCTTAGCAATTGGCTTGTCTAGCCTCAAGGCTTAAGAGGTCGTAAGACCAGGCTTAACTGAAAACGTATTTCCCGAAGCACGGCTACCATAGCCTCGAGGCTTCGTTAGCCCGTGGGCCAGGCTTGTAGGATTAGCCCCAGGCTTCAGTAAAATTTGCATTTCTCGAAATCAGTCTTCTGTAGCCGTAGTCTACGCAAGCCTGTTAGACCAGGCTTACAGCGGCTTTTCTTGGCCCTGCCTCAGAGCAGGTCTTAGGTCGTAAGCCTTGGTCTATTTCTATTTACAAATTATATAAATTGTAACGCAAAGTTTATCTTTCATATTTTTGACGGTCTTTCAATTAACATGAGTAAGCAGCGCGTAACTAGGGGGGAGCGGAGGAGCTCTTGCCCCCCCCCCCCCATGAAAAAAAGTAAATTAGGCCTACTTCTGAGAGTTAATTAACCTCATATTTGGTCAATTTAACCTTAAAAACTCAATGTTTAAGGTTAAATATATTGCATTTATCCCACTTTTGTACCATTGGCCTATATGTCACCAGCTTTAATAGCTTAAATATGGCATTTGTACGATAATTTTTTTAAATCCCACCTCCCCCCATGTCAAAAAGAAATCTACGCCAATGTTCCGGGGACACATTCCAAGCAGATCCCATAACTCCTCAGACCCACTCCACCCCTTACAAACCCAAACAGCATGAACGATGCCTGCCCCTCATTTATAATGTTTTCCCCCGCTTTCCCCCATCCCACCCCCAAATGAAAATGTCTAGTTACGCCACTGTGGGTAAGTAATTGTTCGATTTAGTTGAACATTTCAGCATTTTATTTTTGTGTTCATTTGAGTTAGTTGAATTTTTTAAGTAGCTGTTGCTATCAAAAGACCTACACATTTTGAATGATGATTTTTTTTAACAACGAATATAATTTTTTTTAAATTCTTTTACTACATCATCATCATCATCATCATCATCATCATCATCATCATCATCATCATCATCATCATCATCATCATCATGAAGACCTATATGATACCACATGTCCCTATCCAAGCCTTAATAGTTTGATACTCGTACTTTTCATAAGTAGGCCTATTACAATATTATTTTGGAGTGCCTATATTACACCAGGTTGGACATCAATTTAATACAATAGAAGAAGGACAAAATTGGTAAAGATAATAGTACATTTAGTGGGTTTTTATCGGGTTCGCCGTCGGACAAGTTTGGAACTGTCAAGCTTTCGTCAGGAGTAGCTCTGACTTCTTCAGGACAAAGGTACCTAAGATTGAGACATGTAGACCGCCCCTTGTCTACTGATGACTCTGAAAAGAGTCGTTCACTGAAGACTGCCCCTTGTCAACAGAGAACAAGTAAGCAGATCTTCAGTGAACGACTCTTTTCAGAGTCATCAGTAGACAAGGGGCGGTCTACATGTCTCAATCTTAGGTACTTTGTCCTGAAGAAGTCAGAGCTACTCCTGACGAAAGCTTGACAGTTCCAAACTTGTCCGACGGCGAACCCGATAAAAACACACTAATTGTTATGAATTCCCGTCGTAAAAGCCTATCCCACAATAATAGTACATATTTGACACGAAACAATAATGCATGCAGTAGTATTAAAACTGAATTTACTGATAAGATGCATATAATATTGTTATATCTTCTACTATAATTATAAATATTGTACCAGCAGATAACTTCATGTGAGATCTGAGAAGACTACTGATATTAGCAGTAGATAGCACGTTGGTTGCTTTCCTTTTTAGGGGAATCACAGATTCCTTTCCATTAGGCTTACAGTTTTACCCTTTTGGGGATGCAAAGAAAAAAGCATAGACGTATCATTCATACAAGTTGGACTCATAAAAAGTCAAGTGGAAATAAAATAATACATAAAAGACACAAAAACAGACACAATATTCTTGCATCAAGTTGTGTACGGTATAAGCCCAAGCACAAGACCGCGGGTCGATCCAGGCTAGTCTTTGCGCCGGGAACATTGCGATAATGAGACGGCAACCTTGTTAGTACGGTAAACCGTGAGGACCACAGCTTATGTACATCTACCTCCAACAGCCTATACAATTAAGTCGCTGGTTGAAAGGGACGAGGTTGTCAAGCGTTAAGCCTGCAAGGCCACTAAGACTAGGTTGAATTTGCGTTGAAGAAATCCGGCTAGAGTTAAGACTCGGGCTTCGAGAGCGGGCTAGGCTTAGTAGCCGCAAGGCCACCTTAAGACTACGGCTTAATAAGACTCCTGTCGGGAAACTCGCCCTATGTGTCTCCTCTGGTAAAGATGCAAACAATATTCTATATAGATCAGTAGCACCATCATTGTTCAACTATTCTTAAAAATGACTCAGTTTTACCAACCATGTTACAACCAGAATTTTTATTGGAAATATTGTGCCAATATAATCACCATACAAAGGATCGACCCCGATAATGAAGTAATTTCCACTCCATTGTGTGGCAGGACATAACGATTCTAATAAATGGTTTTAAATAATCGAATAATTTTGAACAATTTTAGTAACAAAATTGTCATAATCAGAATGTAACTATTGTAATAATCTTACCGAGTCAATAATTGGGTTGAATAATAGATGAAACATATCCTATCACATTAATTTTACTCTTTTTATTTTGATAATATCTCATATCTACGTGTTTATAAATCGACGTTTTATAGACCAGGCTGTAGATGAGCTAGGTGTCACTTGGAGCGTAAACTTATCCCATATGGTTTTTCTAGATCAGAATTTCATGAGGAATAAGAATATCTTGGGTATGTCATCCACTTCCGGTCAATGGCCAAAACTTGGATTTTCATTAAAAATGCTACTCCTCCCACATATTACATAGCACCGTGACGTCACTTACACACATGCATCATCTATAGCCAGTGTCTAAAAGTTATACCACAAAATTGGAATCAAAGGTCATAAAGGGGTCACTTCCGGGAAAAGTCTGAAAAATTTGTAAAAAAAAAAAAAAAAATCACTGTCTTTACAAATTACATAGCAGAGAGTCGCCATTAGCACATATGCATTGCTACTAGCTAGGGTCTTTAGGATGCTTACAGTTTTGGGGTCAAAGGTCATCAAAAAAGTTTAAATTTTTTTATCTCAAAATGTAAACAGACCAGAGTAATATAATCATCATACATGAATCAGTGTTACCTGATGTATGCATGGTATTTTTATTTTGGGGGTCAAAGGTCATTAAGGGTCACTTCCTGTTTTTAGCTAAATAATTTTAAGAATTTTTATCTCAACAACTAAACAAAGTAGAATTTTTTAATTAAAATTAAAACAATGCATTTTGTCGGTGTACATGTGGGTTTTTTTTCATTGAGGTCAAAGGTCATTAAGGGGGTCAAAAGGTCAATCATAATTTTTTTTAAAAATCAAAATCCATGTATAAGTTCCGATTAAGCTGAAATTCACCAGGAATATTCCTTATGACATCCTAAGCACAATGTAATATTTTGCGGGGTCAAAGGTAATTAAGGGATCACTTCCGGTTCTCACAGATTCGGGATCATAACTCATTTGTCACTGCTGGCTGTGCATGCTCGTGGTCGCAGGCGAACGCAATCAGATCTCGTTCTTCTTTCTTTCTTCTGTCAAACTAATAACGAGCCATCGTAGCCATATGCTTTAGACCAGTGTAACCATGTTTGGTCACAAGGACCATTGGGTGGGGCACAAATGTTACATGACCAACTCGGGGTCAAAGGTCATCCAAAGGTCATTATGGCCAAAATGTGATTTTCACTAAAAATGCTTCTTCCACAAATTACATAATACAATGACGTCACTTGCATACCTGCAATGCAGGTCCTGCATCGCCTTTAGCCAGTGTCTAAAGTTGTACAACGAATTGGGGTCCAAGGTCATTAAGGGGGTGAAATCTTACAATTACAGGGGCGTAAGGGGTATGGGGCTCAAACTCGGTGACAACAAATCTTATGACCAGGGGAACATTTTACAGGGGTCAGGTTAAAGGTCATGCAGAGGTCAAATTTTAGAAATGCATTTTTTGGACATCTGTAAGGGGTACGATGCTCTCAGGTCCCACAAAAATATTGCGAAAAGATTGGTGATCGAAAGAAGTTTGCAATTGGAATCATTGTGTGACGTTTTCGTTAAAGTTTGTCATATAAAAACTATATTCAATGTCGTTCAATATTAAGAACACGGTAGTGCTGTTAAAGAAAAAATACCTGAATTTAAAAGTTGCAGTTTACAGCGGTCAATGGTTATTATGCAAGCATTTCTTTTTCTGGACATCTGTAAGGGATATGGGGCTCAAACTCAGTGACAACAAATTTCATGACCAGGGGAGCATTTTGCAGGGGTCAGGTCAAAGGTCATGTAGATGTCAAATTTTAGAAATGCATTTTTATTGACATCTGTAAGGGGTACGATACTCTCAGGTACCACAAAAATATTGCGAAAAGATTGGTGATCGAAAGTAGTTTGCAATTGGAATCATTGTGTGACGTTTTCGTTAAAGTTTGTCATATAAAAACTATATTCAATGTCGTTCAATATTAACAACACGGTAGTGCTGTTAAAGAAAAAAAATACCTGAATTTAAAAGTTGCAGTTTACAGCGGTCAATGGTTATTATGCAAGCATTGTAGCTCGTACAGCCCGCCCTTATCTTCGCGCTGACTCCAAAGCAATACAATAGCTGCAACTTTTCAATTCGGGTATTTTTCTTTCAAAACACTGCTGTGTTATTAATACTGAAAATTGGACAAATGAGTATCAAAATGCGCGTAAATACACCATCCTTCACTCTATGCGAAACATTGTGAATAGAAATAATAGTTCTGAAGCTATAGGCGTATTTATAACGGCTGTGTTACTTTTTGTGCGTGCAGTCTTTAAGTACATCTTCATGTGTAAACCATCATAATAAAGCCAGGAAGTCTTGAGACTGGTTTATCCATTCTCAGACAGATATTACAAATATATTAGCATTATGATGTACCTATGATGCCAATTAGCCCTTGGAGAACAGTTGTCTTCTGGCGAGATTAATACTGAGTGGATATAGACTGTCGCAATATACAGATTCAATATAGTAAATCAAATGCTGAATCTTAACCGTGATATTACAATCAAAACAATCATTATAAACCAATCAAGAGCCTATCAAGTATGGACAATCCACCAGTAGTATTCGCTGTCGTAGACCGACGTCACTTCCTGCCGAGGTCACAACTACTTCCGTAGTGATGGATCAAGCGGTTGCATCTACGCTGTACGGGTCGATGTTCTGCTGTTTGAAAATCAAGTTTTAGCCATTTCTTATAGGTTTCACTGCCTAGTAAGCTATTGCAAGATGTTTTCCTTCTGAAATCGTGAGGTTTCAGGTCTTAAATATGACTGGTAGTTTAAAATGTTGATATAAAAATTCCACACATTGATATCGCCATTGCGATTCTCATGAAAGTGTGATCCAGTCGCTATGGTAACGCCCCGGGGTCACCAATGTCTACGATAGCGAATAGCATCCATCATATGCATCCAACTCGCAAAGGCCAATACAAGATCATATCAAAAGTCTATATCCCGGGATATAAATGCCCTTAGTTATAAAGGTCAAATGTCATATTTTGGGTTCTAGAGGGTCAACAACAAATGTTCGGATTTTAATTTAAAACATTGTCTTAGATTGTACCTCTGGAATATAATTTATAAATCAAAAGATGAATAGTTTTAGATGTTTGTTTAATTATATATATCACGGATACGTCAAGGTCCACAGGGTTCAATGGGCCTGCTACTTTCAAATATGTTTTGATTTGTTTAAATTGTTTTTGCAAGCTGAACAATTTGACACAATTATTTAATATAAATATCTGAAAAGCTTTCAATATTGTTGAGCTTTTACCGACTGCTTATAACAATCGTATGTTTTAATACAAATATTGAATGTTTATGAGTACAATGGGAAGAATATTTTGACGAGGTGAAACATGGACTGTTTCATTCAACGAGGCTTTGCCGAGTTGAAAGGAACAGTTTATATTTCACCGAATGAAAATATTCTTTTCATTGAACGAATAAGTTTTATATAACTCGTATACAAATTCCCTTTCTTCCACTTTATTTTATAAATCACCAGGAAAACAAAATATATTAAAATATATAAAGTGTATCTATTTTAGAAGCGACACCCACACCTATAATTGAAGAGTCGAGGTGGTCACCGTGCTCGCTATACGCTCGCGTTTGTCAGCGTTGCCAAGGTAGCTGCGCGTGAGTGCAATGGAAAATGGACTATTGCACTCTCGCGAAGTGCAATAGTCTTTTTCTAAGAATGGTAAAAATAATCAATAGTAATTGACTGATCAAATGCATCATTTATATACGACCTTGAGTAGCCTAAACTGTAAATACAATCTTTGCTACTACAACATAAACATCTGATACTGCATCGCATAATTTTGCAGACAAATCGAATACCATCTTGAAAGAAATTTCCGGGCGTTTGATCTCCATGACATACATGACATATCACTACTTAGTCTGTAAGACACTCTACGTGTATTAAAGCATCGTGGTCTATAGAATGTTATTTTGACATTCATATTTGTGATGTAATAGTAAATGACGTCACCGCCCCATCTTGACATTAATGTTTGCAATGTAATGCTAGAACATAATCACACTTAATTGTTTAGTGCTGTATGACAAGCCTGCTATCCACAAATATTAATTTAAAGCTAAGGCATTAGTAGTAAATACAAGCTTCTTGGAAATTCTAACTCGATCTGGAATAGAAAGGGTGGAATCGAAAACCGACCAACGATAGTATGGTTAGCTCGTCTCGCATAATTATAAACAAATTAAAATGGAAATAAACATCTGATTAAAATATAGAACACATACAACATGTCACAAACTTTCTATTTTGAACAAAATGTAATTACCAACTTGCAGGATAAATAAAATTCAGGTGTCCCAAAAGTCCCTTTTATATCAGTTTCGTTCTAACATTGTTATTCAGCAACCGACAGCAAACATGAAGGTATCTTGTCACATAAACGTACCTACTTAATTATATAATAAGTAAACTACAGGAAAAGGCACATTACACACAAAACTATACAGTATACAGCACATCTCCGGATCCCAAGTATCCACTACAAAATCTCCTCTCAACATCTAGACCAATTTCCCCAATTCAATTGCAATATTAAATAGTTCTCATATTGATTACAAAAGATGATATACAATACCAACAAATATGCTTTTATTCAGAAATCAAGCCAGTAAAAGCTATTTTCTGAAGTTATGTCATTATATATCCTTCAATAATATTGTGAAATGAAAATTAAGACGATTCAAAATGGTAAAGAGACTTTTGGACACCCTGATACGAATGAATATGTTTTGGTATTTAAATGCCCAAATCAAATAAAACTAAATAACTGATATGGTTCAGAAATTAATCGCCTATTACATACTTTTTGAATTTTTCCAACTGACCACACCGTTCTTGATGTATAAGAATTTTACCAAACTCCCTCTGTTTTCAAACCTTTCCACGCACTCAAATATCAATCAATGACCCGAGAAGTGCCATAATGCGCATGACGCGCCATTGATTGATATTTGACTCCATGGGACAGATTGCAAATGAGGTAGTTTCGTAAAGTTCTTATAATATCAAGAACGGAACGGTAAATTGTCAAAATTCAAAAAGTGTGTGATAACTATTTTATTCCTCAATAATATCAACTATTTTAGTTCTGGTTGGTTTAGGCATGAAAATAGCCAAAAGGTTCCGAGCGACGTTACCGTTCTTTCAGGGACACCCTATAGATATGCCGTATCAATCGGACCACCCTAGACCTTTAAGGGGTATCTTCTTTTGTGAGGAGGGTTTAGAGGACACCGATTGAAATTCTTAATCAGGTTATGTACTATTCCTAATAGAATTGAATTATGATTAGAAGACGGATGCTTCCTGTAGAAAAATATATTACTCACCATAGGTGCCTCATGAGAAATTGCATTTTGAGGAATTTTATAATGCCGAATTAAGTTTTAATCTAAAGAAAAAAGGAAAACAAAGAAAAGAAAAAGTAAAACGGTATTGATGTTGAAAAAATAACGCAACAATAGTTTAATCATTTTGAAGGAAATGCTCTAAGAAATATTTCAATTCTGAATTCCAAACAAAACACAATTGACATAACGAAGCCATTGTGGTCATGGCTTAATTGTGAATACTTCATCAAGTTTATGAATAAGAAAGCATCTTCATTATGTGATGGTAAAACTCCTCACGATGTTTACGGTGAACCCACATAAATTGTGAGATATTCCAAGACACCCAATGCGTGCTTAATTAGGCGCAATTGGTGTGGAATCGTGTAACGCTAAACCACAAGGTGCAGTTTATTTTTTGTGCCCATGAATGAGAATACTTACCTTATTTCCCCACTTTTGTTGTCTATCAAGCATTCACATTTGATGGATTTTTTTTGTAGATATGGATGGGAAGTAGGGAAGTTACCAAACATAAGGGTAATTGTTAACATTTTAAGATAAAATAATATTTCGGCCCCCCGGAGGGACAGTGCATTTTCGATAGGGGTTTTGTTTCTAGAGGAATAACTCATGCATGATACACTGAATTCATATGCAGTGACCCTTTCATCAATCAAGAAACAGCCTTCCATAATACATCTCAAGCAATATTAGCATCTTATTCATCACCATTAAAACATGATATTTTGAATAAATCCTACACAAAAATATGATTAATAATTTACTTAAAATCATTGCTTCAAAATATCAATGTTTGATGATATTTATTAGATATTGTATGATGTCTGACGTAGATTTGTTTAAAAGCAACCTGACAAGATAATTCGGGGATTTAACAATCATTTTATGTCATGTTGACTAGTAAAATATAGCCTTAAAGTACACTCTGTCTGTTTTAATTTTACGCACACCTGCTAAATGCACTTTGAAATAATGCTCAAACATGTTGTTGACACAATAAATCTTTATTTGGTATTTTAATCAAATTCTAGTCGATTTGTTGTGAGAATTCAACACAACGTGAACCATCTGCTTAAATTGGTTCAGCTTCAGCACTGTAAAAAATGGCAACCATGTGCATTTTATTGCATTTGATCAAAGACCCAGATTTGATAGTCTATCAAATGGTCAACACCCTAAGACATGGTCTCTATTAAAATATGATGTAATTGCTGGGCCATATGGAACTGAGTGATAATTAAATTTCACTCAGAATAAGACCAACAAACAAACAAAATGTGTAACTCTCATCTTCTTTTTCATTATCTAAATCAATATATTATTTGAAAATAACACTTTGATGTTTTGCAAAAGTTCATTCCACAAATCATTACTTTGAACATTTGCTTGATTTGTTGTTGTGAATGAGTTATGTACGTTTTACAAAGGTGTTGTAGTTTCAGCCCTCTTTACAACATAACTTAAGAACCATAGACCATGTAGACATAAATATATTTGTGATATTTGAATTCTTTTACACATTCGCTATGAAATGATCAATGCAATTTGTTCCAAAGCCCAATACCATTCGTAAGATGCTGGGAACTACCAAATCACAACCCTTTAAAATAATTGCTAACCTTAAACGGTTTGTATCTAGTGATCCGAACAATGATTATGACAAAATTGTATTTAAGTACAGAATAACAATTCAATGTTACAGCCATTGCATTATATTATTAATGTTTATGATAACTGGGTGTACCAGAAAAAGCTGTATTGTCAGAAACATATTTTTTGAGTATTTTAATGCAGGTAATGTGAACTGAAAATGAGATTCGTAAAAATCTTGTATAGCGGTCAATTGTCAAAATTCAAAAAGTAGTAGATGACTACATGTCTGTACCACACTTCAATGAAAGACAAGTTTCAGCAACCAACAACCAATTATAGAACGTGAAAGATACTTCACGTGGCAGGATATTGTTTAAAACGAGTTACTAGACCGGATATAGTTAATAGAATGCTGCTCTGCACAATGGATTTTTTCTGAGAATAAATAGGTAAAAATGCTCTTAGTTTTATTTTTCTATTTTTCCTGATCAAGCTTAAAATAATAGACAGAGGTTTGCTTTTATCTTGAACAAAATACGAGGGAGTGAAATGTGGAAATTAACAAATGAACGGACTGGAGCCACGTGGTGGAGCTCGTGGTAATAAATAACTGCGTAAAACACTTTTAATTCCTTAAATATGTTCATAGAAAATACTCGAATAATTGAACTTTGGTCCGTCTCAAAACACAACGCCATGTTGATTTCGTAAGTGTAATGCGCTTGGTGTTGTAATACCTAAACGATTCTAAATCTACAAGTAAACCTACCCTAGCTCTAACTTTAATTTTGGGAATAGCGAACCTTATGCTAGGACTAGCGAACCTTATGTTAAGACTCACTACCTTATTTCAGGACTACAATCCAGGAAAAAAAGGTTGGCACACTTTGCCTGTCTTTTGGTATATCTCTTCCCCCGCTCCCCCAATTCAATGTTGGACCAATCCATGTTGTCAACAGGTCCGTGAGACCCTCCAACATTGAAAGATGGGGAGTGGGGAAGGATGTGATATAGGGGGGGGGGGGGGGATCCGTACTTCACATATATTGCATGCATGTTTCACTAGCCTCTCCAATTTTGATAGGGCACGCATTGCCATTGTTTAGTGCAAGTGTGCCAACTATTTTCTTACTGGATTGTAGAAAACATTAGAAATAGTAAACCTCAGGACTAGCCTTCTGTCCCATACATGAATGATGCAACCCTTGATTACGTTGTAAACATATTTATTACACACACGGTGTGTGACACACCTTGTAAGATAAATTAGTTTTCAATTTTTGATTCATGTATGGCGAATGTACACACATTATACGTACACCGGACAATGTCGACATTCATTCTTAATCTCATGGCATCTGCATCAGGTCTATATCAATTTGTGTTCTTTTATCAATATTTGACCCATCGCGTAGCAAAACTCGTAATGTAAAATTGTCAGATATTGCTAATGATTATGTTGATGAAGTTATCTTTGCTCTTACAGTTACTGCTACGTGTGGGTACATTATTTTAAGACTTGTTCCCTTCTCCAAAGGTGACACGATTTATGTCGTATTTATAAACTATACTTGTATAAACAATATCTTAATTTATTATGTGTATACAAGAACCAGTGCATTTCGATTTTGGGTTTGCATGGTAAGTACGCATATTCATCGTATGCTACAAAACATCACGTTTTCATGTATGAAACAAAAAGCTAAAATGTAACGAGTCACTCAATCATATCAAATACATACCGGCACATAAAACCATCGTGATTGATATTGTCTACGCAATTTTTTTAATTCTTGGTTTCATTCATAAATTTACATACCGTACTAGTTATATATATCATGACATCATCAAGCAACATCAGTCACTTGTCGCAGAAAGCGCTTTCGAGGAACTTCCTCATGGAATTTCTTCGTAAGGAAAGGTTTGTTATCAGCTCCTCACCCTCTGCGGAAATTAATTTAAAATACTTTCAATATATTCATTGTTGGAAATAAAGCATGGAACGTTCGAAAATGTGATATAAGTGTATTAAAGAATGCCAACGGAGCGCGCGAAAACTTTATTTTATATAACTAAAGATTATGCACACATTTTCATTGCAAGTTAAAAAGAATGCGGCCGTAGCGCACACGAAAATTAATTTTTGAGTCACCAACTCTTAATAATTTTATACCCCCCTATGTTTGGTGTAACTCTCCTCCATTTAGTTCTATGACTCTCACGAGTATATTCATGACCCCCCCAGCCCATAAGGCAACGAAAACAAACCTGTTCTACGGTCCCGACCGACTCAGATTTTTCGTGTTTGGGATTTATTAACACTAGTAGAAATTTAAAATGAGAATTCTTTCAACGCGATGAGAATTTATTAAATAAAGAAATGTAGATATTTATATAGCGCTTTATGCCGTAAACAGCCTCAAAGCGCTTTACATTTATTCCTCCGTTACTAGAATATGTCGGAACCACGTTTGCTGCCTACAAATGGCACAGGGTTCATCAGTACAACCACTGTGACTACCCCTAACAGCTTCCCATTGCACCTGGGTGGGGTGTAACTTTGTAACTATGTAACTTTCTCATCCAAATGAATGAGAAATACTTCGTAACCTGGTAACAACCTGTCACACATATTTGTTTGACATTGAAATTAATGTATTCTTCATTTATCATAAGGAATTATTATTATTACTATTATTATTATTATTACTATTATTATGATTGTTTTGTCTTGATGCAAAACACATACATTTATTTGTGTCCAGATGGGTGTATATAAAATGTAACGAAGCCATAACCAGTATCTTCAGATATTGTTAATTTATAATCGCAAAAATTTCATAAGTGATCATAATTTTAAAAAATATGAACCGATAAATTCCGCCGTTTTAGGTGTCATCCGAAATTTTAAAAAGGGATAAAGAGCAGAATTCTAAAGGGAAATCGGCGACAATGAGACTCGAACTCTAGACCTCATGTTCACAATGCAGGGCCGTTGTTATTCGTGCAAATTTATTTACAATAAATATAACAAGTTGGATAAGCTTCGCTTTGTTAGGAGAACAGCACTTGAAGACTTGAAGACAAGTATGATTATTATTAATGAAGCAATAACGATCTAGCAACATAATATAACTTGAAAGATATTATATATTAATTTTACATTATGTTAGACCGTACTAATTTGGCTTAAATGGAGGAATAAACATATTTCTTTCAATAGAACCGTTCATATGAATTTCACCATAGTATATTTTATTTGTATAATTTCCAACCTATTTTGAATCCCTTTCCTCCCCACCAATCTATGTAGGAGCAAATATTGAGCAGATTTAAAATATGCGGCGCTTGGTATATTACATTGAAAAGGGGAACGGGGAGAGTCATTGAACTGTGGAAGTGTCCCAGCAAATTTGCACTTGATTGTAGCTATATATAGCTTAAATCTCCTCATTTAAAACAATGTGACAGGTGGTTGACACGTTAATTAGTATTAATCATTCATGTGGATGAGAAAGTTTGATATAAATCAGAAAATTGACAATTCTCATACTTTTGTCCAATTCTCATTGCTTGAATAGCTCTCATTTAATTTCTACTAATATAAGCTGCTGCCGTGGTTTTGCCGAAGTAGATTAATTTTGACTATAATTTGTTGAATCTTTTTCAAAATAAATTGCAAATACTTCGAAGTTCAGATTTTTTTAGTTTGTTTAATCGCCCAACCCTACTTTGAAAGTACGTCCTCCTGTAGAACACTTTGTGTTCTTGTCACCTATAGTCAAGTTATTTTGACCATTTTGTTGACAACTACGTTTGGACACAAGAATCAATTTTGCCGACAAATACCTCCTTTCGTTTCATATTGTCGTCACGGTTGACTGCAGTGATGATTTAGTGTATTGATTGAGCTGAATATTACGTGTTTTAACGTGTCATACAGGTATTGTTGCATGTCTGGCAATTAATTTATCTTATTTTGCCTGATAAGAATAACCATTATTATTTTTAGCACATATAGGGCACAAATTATTTCATTTTGTCTAATAGTTGTAATGTTAAGGTTAATTTGGAGTCATATTGTGTGAACGAGCGCAAAAGGTCCTTCATTGTCGTAAGATTCTGTATAAGTATGTGTAAACTATAGGGACATTTATCTATATTGACTATTATGGGTTTGTGTCAAAACAAAAGAAAAGTTGAACAAATGCGTTACTCGTATGTTATCAATGAAATCATATTTTTTTCTTTTTACCACCAGTCTTAATGAGCGCTTTTTCAGGACAGTATTCAGGTCACTAACTGCAGGATTGTATGGTAGTCTGTCAGTAAATGACCCACTAGTCAGTGGCGTAGATTTTCTTTTCTTTCTTTCTTTTTTTTTTTTTTGTTTTTTGATGGGGTTGGAAACAAATTCTTGAAGAATAGTGAATCCAGCACCTTTTGGCGAGAAAATAAGCTGAGGAAAATTTTTTGCCATGGTGAGATATGGTGCAAAAGTTCGAATAAATTCGCGCGAAGCGTGAAACAATTGGTACTGTTGTTGCTAATATAGCCCAATTTGAGGTTAATTTGGTCAAAAACCCACACACAGGCGTCAACATGGGGGGGCATGATTTTATGGACCATCACTCTGGCAAAAATATCGCAATGTGAATGTCATTTTCTGTACGGAAAGTATCACACACATTTCAATGGGCAATCTCTGCGTATGGACATCGCGTATAAATTTAGTCGATTTTCAACACATCGCTGTACCTTTATTATAATGATTTGTTACAAACAAAAAGGATCATAATAATACCTAGACTTTCCTTCGTATGTTCGTTATCCTTGACTGTCTTTAAAATAATTGTGAAATGGACAAATTTTGTGCATGTTCAACTAAACGATGTATCTACGTTCATTTCGCACGTGGAAAATCTTCAAAACTGGCTAAATACGTGACCTCGCTTCGATACAGAAAAGTGGTTTTGAATAGATCGACGTACGTCCGATACCTGTACGTTTGGATATCACAATCTCTACTAATACATTCACACCTTGACGCCGAAACAACGTCATAAATAACGTCCGAAAATCAACGTCCAATATAACATTGTCCCAACACGAATACAAGTTCATAAATTAACGTATTTACAACGTAGATGACTTTTATATGAAGTAAAGTTGTTTGCTGGGGAGCAGCATCCAATAATCATCTGATACTTGAGTATCAGATACATTTTTGTTTATCGTTTGCAAACACTTGGGACATTGTAACATATTTTTCTAAAACCAAAGTAAACACTCAAACGGCACTTTTGATTTTATTCTTGTTATGATTCAACATCTGCAAGTGATAAACAAATAATATTTGATGTAATCAGATACGATGTCTAAATTATAGGATTAAAACAGATCCTCAAGAGAATTGTAGTGAATAATAATAGATTTATTTCTATCACCACTTGGACAATTGGTGTTATGATATGATATGATTTTATCAGCGCTGTGTTACATACAGGGTGTCCCTGAAAGAACTGTATCGTCTGAAACTCACTTGTTTGGGTATTTTATCGCCACATTTAACTAACTGGCAATTGACCAGTTCGTTAAATAGGGATTTTACGAGACTCCCTCATTTTCAAACCTTTCCACGGATTCAAATATCAATCGATGAACTGTATTTGGAGAACCAATCACTGTGCATCATCAGCGCATGAGGCGTCATTGATAGATATTTGAATCCGTGGAACGGGCTGAAAATGAGGTAGTTCCGTAAAATACTTTTATTTCAGAAACGGAGCGGTCAATTGTCAAAATTCAAAAAGTATGTGACAGCTGATATATTTCCTCAACCACATCAGTTATTTAGTTATGATTGGTGTATGCGTTAAAATACCAAACAGTTCAGTTTCCGACGATGCAGTTCTTTCAGGGACATCCTGTACATCTAATAAGCAAGGAAGGAGAAAAGCACAGTAGTAAGTGCATGGGACAATATGGATTTCTCAATTTTTTATTCATGGATAGTGGAGAGTAAGTTCACCCCATGCACACAAACTCCAAAACACTACACCCTTACAACCTTTACACACCACATACATACCTTAAAGCTATAATGTACATTGCAAAAAGTAATTGTCTTTAGATTTGATCAACATGATGAGAGAGTAGTTTATCCATACCACGTTTTCCCGCACAAACTCCTCGCCAAGCACTAGTAGGTGACCTATATCTATAAAGAACAGATGCTTACTTCAAAGTTTTGATTGTATATTATCCCGATAGACCAACGCTATATGACGATAATGGGACATTTAACCCTTGACATCAGTCATTATACTGTATACGTTGTAAAGGCATTAATTTATTGCACACACCTTGCATAATTATTATTAACGAGCATGTGGGGTCTGTAATAGCCCGTTGCATGATATAAATCACTCCTAAAGTCAAACAGTTTTCGATTTTGCTTCATGGATGGCCGACACGTCGTACACTCAAAAGGTCCAGCAGATATTAATCTTGTGCCATCTACATCTATATTCAAAATACACAAAACATGCGATCATTATATCAACAGAATATCGGTGGGCCACATTTATTTTAAGATGTTTCTATCATCGGATAGCTCCGAACTTGGAGCCCATCCACGCAAATAATATTGTCAAATTTTACCACTGCATGACTTTTGACCCAACATGTCCCTCACCTCCTCAGGTTTATATATAATGTCTAGTTTATTTCCAATTAGAACACTTGTAAAATGTGTCCAAGATAACTTTTGACCTCCAATGACCTTGATTTTTTAATATGTTCGTCTCTTCCTCAGAATTAACTCCAAGTTTGAGCCCATTTGGAGCAATTCTAGAATTTGATCGACGACCTTTGACCTCAAATAGCCTCCTTTGGATAATTACCATGTTCCGCTCATCCGCAGGTTCATGTCGACAAACTTTAAGCCCAATGGGATTATCTTTTAACATTTGACCCATTTGGGGTTTGTTACGAGTCGTACTTGACTCAAGGCCAAAATCACCTTTTACCCAAATTCACACGAATGCACAACACAAATACACTGTTTGATTAAGCTAACAAAACCTAAGTCTTTAATTGAAAGCACGTTATTATTGGTACAATATTATGACAACACTGCACATACACAATAATCAAATATAATCACTCTTTATCTATTTAGTACTTAGCCAGCATTCTTCTTCTTGGTGATCATAAAGTTCTTGCAATGTTCTGGACGACTGATGTAATATATCCTTATTCACTTGTCCTGCGAAAATCAACGAAGTCCATTGTACACTTGCATTTATAAATCCTTGCGTATAAAATCCTTATACGAAAATGGTGTTCTCCAAACACGTTTATAACTCCTTGCGCAGTTCTCCTATACTAAACTCCTTGCGCCGTTCTCCAATACTAAACTCCTTGTGCAGTTCTCCAAATTTAACTCCTTGCGCTGCTTTCTCCAAACTTGGTGCTATTTCCACCTTTCACACAATATCTTCAGGAAGCAGGACTGCGATGCAGTTGTCCCCACTTATTTTGACAGTTGCGTTCAATCAAAAACCCAGACTTCAGCAAGTCGACAGAAGAATATATATTCCTTTCTTGGAAGAAGTACGTTCTTTGACGTATTCTAGATCTTCTCCGACAACACTGGCAAATAGTAGTACTTTGACTACATAAAATAATTCTGGTTTGCAATTTCCTTTCTTTGAAGGAATTGGACTGTAAGCATATTAGCTAGCTAGCCCAGATCAACACTATAAACTGTGAAGAAATATGTTTACCTTTTCTTATATACCAAGCAGTTGGAAATCCCCAAATATTAAGTCAATGTGATTGTGGGAATTCCCAAGCCTTAATTATAACATTAACTTTTCTCATTACATCACTTCCTGAGGGGAAATCCCATTACATCACTTCCTGAGCGCAATCCCATATATGATGTCATCTTCACTTTCCAACCTCAGGGGGGTTTCCAAATATTCCAAATTAGATATGATTCAACTTGCTTTGCTCAATTTGAGAGGGGAATTCCCCAAAATGTCATCACTCATGTAACTTTGTAAACAAAGATAAATCATCAAATTAAATTACTCAGGGCACATCACAGGTTAACCTACCCGATTCCCCCTACACACCCAAAGATTTGTATAACTGACATAGCAGAGATAGGACCATTACAGTGTATGAGGTTTAACATTTTTGAGACAGACACCTACACACCTAGCTGCAGTCACCTTACGGATTGCTAAGGCGGCCTCCCAGCTATGCTAGCAACCCATAAAAAATTTTAATCTGCATTTTCTAATACTGATCCATCTTGCAAACCCCGACTCTACTCGCAATGTCAAAATGAATTGTCAGGTGTGTCTAATTATATGTGTTGATCACATCGACGGAGTTATCTGTTTTTTAGAGGTTTATTTAGTAAAATTCATAAACCATACATGTATCAACAATATCTTAATTTATTATGTTATGTATACAAGAAGCAGTACATTTGATTTGGGGTTTGCATGGTAAGTACGTAGATTAATCGCATGCTACAAAGCATTACGTTTTCATGTATAAAACAAAAAGCTAATATGTAAAGAGTCACTCAATCATATCAAATATATACAGACACTCTCGTGATTGATAATGTCAGGCAGCAATTTTTACAGTCGGTGATGCATGGTTTCATGTATTTACATACTAGTTTTATCGTGACACCACCAAGTAAAACCAGTCATTTGTCGCAAAAAAACAATAGTGGTTTGAAATTCAGATTTTGACCACTTAATAATGATCATAATTATATGAAAATCCAGAAACATATTATAGCTGGGCATCTTGAAATATGGCGCTAATGAAAGCAAAAGAGTGCAAAAGAATTTGACTATATTTCGACTTGTTCTACGGGTCGGGTGAGGTTTCTCCTGAGTGGGAATATCAGAGGATAAATCTGTCGGGGTGGGTTTGGGGAGTTGGTATGTTTATAAAGACCGAAGTAGGTTCATTTGGACTATAAATTGTTTTTTGGGTTTTTTTAAATTTGCAAACAATTGTTCAGATTTTCAAGCGAACAACTCTACATGGATATTCCGTCGCCCAATAGAACAGTGTGGTTCTTTTTCGTCTAATAATATAGTCAAATTATGTTGAACATTATGTTGACAACTACGTTTGAGCACAATTTTGCCGACAAATACCTGCTTTTGCGTGATCGTTTCATATTGTCGTTAGCTGCAGTGATTTAGTATTTTGATTGAGCTGAATATTACGTGTTTTAACGTGTCATAAAATTATTGTTGCATGTCTGGCAATTAATTAATCTTTTTGTCTGATAATATTATGCCTAATTATTTGTAACAGATATAGGGCACAATTTATTTTGTCTAATATTTGTATGTTGCTGAGATTAATTTGGAGTCCTATCGTGTGAATGAGCGAAAGGGTCCTTCATTCTGCATAAGTATGTATTTATTAAGCTATACGGAAAAGATAAACCAAACAACTAGGCACAAAAACAGGGAAAGTTCGGTGGCCAAAAATTACCAATTCCAGAGCCAACAGAGAAACAGTACAAGAGTACACAGGGAGTGATGGAAATCACTGTGCACTGCACAAAGCAGACAAGCAAAACTAAACAGACAAAACAAAAAAACCGACGTTTCGAGTAGATAAACTGCTCTTCTTCAGGGACAGACAACAAAATATAAAAGCAATCTACGAAAACTACATGCTGTAGTCAAAAACTAAAGGCAAGTTCAAATTGAACTCAGTAGCATACAAGACAACAATCTCAGAGCAAAAAAACTGTCTTAACTCAATCGGTCGTTTCAAGTTATGAGTTTCAGTATAGTTTATTCTGCCTAAGCTCTTGACTGGCGTCATTATCGATATCTTTGTCTGTACCCTTTGTTAGAAACTTAAAACTTGTAGCAAGTAGTTTCGGTTTTCATTTCAGTTTGTTTCAAGCAGTCAAGTTAGCTCAATCGATAAGGCGTTCGACTATGGTGCGAGAGGTTGTGGGTTCGAACCCTGGTGGTGCCTAGTACGCTCTCGTGGAAAAAAAATGAGTTATTTTGAAATTCCCCTGGACAAGGAACTTACTGCTAATTTGTCTCGTTGTAACCCGTACGAAACTCGGGGAGCTGATCCTGGTTGCGAAGGTTATTTGTGGAATTCTAGGGTGTGCGCTCTTGAAGCAGCAAAGTCCCTGAATTGTTGTTTAATGGTTTATGGAATGATGTGGGGCCATAGTGGTCAGCGACAACCTGTAAAGTGTGCTGAGGCTTGTGGATCAACGTCTAGGCGTTGTGCCTGTGCGTAGCGCACTATAAATCACTGCGCTTTTTTTTTTTTTGCTTTTTTTCTTTTTTTTTTTCTTTTTTTTGTTGTTACATAATCGTGTGAACGCAAATTCGCTTGGTTTGAAGTCATACCTGATCTACAAAAGAAGTACTTAAATATCACAGTGCAATGCTCACAAGTGTTATAATTGCAGACCGGTTCTGCCCCACTTTATAATCCCCTGATTTGGGGTTCTGAACAACAGAGAAACTAAAACTCAGAACTTGAAACGAGGGACCTCAGGTCTCGGTCTCAAGACCATCTCAAGACCTGGTTTTGCAGGTCTCGGTCTCGGTCTCGGTCTCGATCTTGGTCTCGGTCTCGGTCTCGGATGTCAAGGTCTCGGATGTCAAGGTCTCGGATGTCAAGGTATCGGTCTCGGACCTCAAAAGTCTCGGTCTCGAACGTTTTTAATTTCGAGACCTTTCGAGACCTGATGAAAAAATATGATTTTCGGTTGTTGCTCATTATAAATTCTTACCCTAAATTTCAATGAATGTTGAAACTCGCAATCATTCATATGTAAACAATGGAAATGGGCGCCAAACTTGAATGTATACCACACTGCCAATCTTTTATGTTTTGACTTCATATTTAATTTAAATGGGTTGAATTATTAGAGAGTAATCATGCGTAAAATTGACAAACAAATTTGCCCTAAATAAAATATAAAATGGCAAAATATTGCAATATTATCACTCACTAATAATATCAATTTATAAAATAGAATGTACAACTATTTATACGTAGGCTTAAGTTTTCAGATAATATCACAAGATCATGTAATCCAGTGACCCTCTGGATGCTGGGGTCATGAGATGAATGAAAATATGTTTATGTTTGTATAATATTCATAAATATGTTGGAGTTATTAATGATTCATAAGTGATCATGTTCAGATGTGAGCTTCCAATTTCATTTAATGATTTAACCCCCGGGCATTAACACAAATGACCATGTGGGTATGCCCCCCGGAAAGACCCCTGTGTTTGAACCACGCAGCTCCAGAATACCCCTGCATTTTACCAAAACAGCGTGCTGAAAGACCCTTGATTTTGATA
The DNA here is from genome assembly GCF_039555335.1 of Amphiura filiformis. Taxonomy (NCBI): domain Eukaryota; kingdom Metazoa; phylum Echinodermata; class Ophiuroidea; order Amphilepidida; family Amphiuridae; genus Amphiura; species Amphiura filiformis. Next base: position 7,233,663 of record NC_092634.1, on the reverse strand, counting down.
ATTTTAGCTCTAAAAGACCCACAAATTGTTCATTCCTCACATTCCAGGCGATTTTCAATCGATTTTACCGGTGCACCGTCAGCTCTCAAAGACCCACCATCTCCGAATTCCGGGGGGAGCATACGTACCAAATAAAAATTGAAGAGATGTGACACACCACCCCCCGATTAAACCAAGGTATCGGTCTCGGTCTTGGTCTCGAAACTTAGAGGTATCGTTCTCAGAAAAGGTATTCTTAGTCTCGGAAGGTTTTCTCTCAGTCTCGGTCTCGATCTCGGATGAGCAGGTCTCGGTTTCGGTCTCGGCCTCGGACATACACATCCAAAAAGTAATCCGAGGTAAAATTGAGGGCGTCGCTGTGGAAAAAAATCACATATTATGAGCCGACTCATTTATGGAGCAAGTACCCAGCAAACACAAAACGTTTTCGACATCATTCGCAAAAGGTTATAAAAGGTTGTCAGAAAATGTTTAAATGTTGGGTTATATAAAGGGTATATTAAGGGTATAAAACGTTTTCATAACATTAAAAAACATTTTTTGATAATCTACTGCCCAACAAACACAAATTTTTTACAGAAAACGTTTAAATGTCGGGTTATATAAAGGGTATAAAAACGTTTTAATAACATACCAAAAACATTTTTGAAAACTTGATACAAACCATTCTAAACAGAATGTTATTTGGGAGTTGAAAAAATATTTTCCGAAAAATGTTTGCCCAAAATATTTGCAATAACGTTTTAAAAACGTTTTCATGACCTTTATATATATAACCCGACATTTAAATGTTATTAAAACGTTTTGAATAAAACATTTTAAGAACATTTTTGTGTTTGCTGAGTACAAATGTTTTAACATAATGTTATTTAAGTGTTGACAAAATATTTGGCAAAAATTTGGCAAACATGTTTGCGAAAATAGTTTACAATAAAATTTTTAAAAACATTTTTAAAATATTGATGTAAAGTGTTTACATGTTAAACGTTATAAACGTTTCCATGACCTTTATATAACCCGAGATTTTAATGTCATTAAAACGATTTTACCTAAACCAAAAGCCAAAAAACTTATTTAAAACGTTTTAAAAACGTTTTTGTGTTTGCTGGGTAGTGACAAAAATCATACGAACCATGCCAACAAGTACCCGATACCTCTTACACCCACATCTCACCACATCACACGCATTGTGACGTATCCAGAAACACATAAATGCGCTTTATTAGTCACTCATATAGTACGTAAGTTCCCCCATTTATCCGGCGTTTACATCCGATTGGTGAAAAAGGCGTTTCAAAGATATCATTATGAAACATTCTTGTCACTCATATCCAAGCAGTAGGTTAACAGTTCTTGAACCTTTACACAATGTTGACTGACACGCATCTCCCTAAAGAACAACATTTCCTCCTTCATCTGTTTTGAGGAGCATGATTTTTGTCTAGGAAATGCTAGTTTCTTGTTGAGCATGATGTAACTTGTGTATACAACAACATGTCAACGAACAAATTACATAATACATAAACGATATTGGGAACCGAAAATGTTTGTTCGAGAATTTCTTTTGACCAACCATGAAAGCGTAGGCTATACTTTGCGACTCAACAGATCATGAAGCTATTACTTCATAAACAGATATAATTATATAAATAAATGTATGAACATGCCACTGCAAACAATAAGAAAATACAATTTAAACATGAATATAAAGTTATCCTTGCATTCAGTCTACATTGTCATTGACTTTCCTTCTAAATTGCTAAGTAGAACAATGTTGCTTGTGTCTTTTACGATTCACCATGTTCACATAATAGCTGTTGACATTCAAAGTCTCGACTGCTACTTGATGTTTAAGCAGCATTCTGATATATCAATATTTTATTTCATGAAGGAATCTAGGCCTATATAAAATAAGTCCAAAGGCTTGTCAAAGACATTCTCGTCACAGAGCGACAACGCCTGGGAAATAATTGTATTGTACGGCAGGGAAACTAAATCAATACCCGGTATCAATGCACGTGTATCTGCCATGCACGATTTGATGTTCAGAAGATAAATCTTTGGATACCGGGATAGAAAATGATGAATTTCTCCCGCAATTTTTGCTTTCTAAAGAAGCCGATTGTATGGCTTGCACTTGAATATATGTGTTGAAAGAACATGATAGTCGTTAGCCAGCGTATTGACAAACATCCCTGCGTTTCGAAATCAAAAACTGACGAATTTATATGTGCAGGACAAAAAAATGACAGTTGCCCTCATTCGAAAACACTCGGGTCACGGAACATAACACGGTACTATAGTGCAGTGTATACCACTGGTGGAGGCATTCTACTTGAGATGACGTACCATGCTCCGACACCTACAGAGGTTTGTCAATTGCCTTAGTCAGATGTCCCTCGGCCCATTATGCGTCTCAAAACTATTAAACAGTTCGGAACAAAATGACCATGCCTTGCTGTTGAAGAACAAGTGGATTCGTTCTACCATCATGACGATTTCTGCCATGAAGATATCGGGCCGATGACACTGTGCGTCAATAAACAAGGTGTTTATATTTAATGTGTTTGCAACTATGCTAACGTGGCTCCCTTGTCTTATATAGATCACTGGGGAGAGTATGGCATGATGGTGAGCGTACTCGCCATTGGTCCATGCCCGAGGGTCCATGAGACTTTCCGGTCCAATGTTTGGCGGTGGCAAAATATCTTGAATATATTAGCTAGTCTTAATTTAATTGGCTACATATTATGTAGATTAAATTCCCGTTGTCCCCGTGGTAAATTTAGAAATAGTGTAAATGAACCATGAGGATACCCCGTCACTCGGAATTAATCCGTCGCTTTCGTGTCACACATGTAAATATCGCAATCAGCATCTTTTTTACAGTGTTCATCAATTCTCATTGCTAAGAAAACACTTAGTTACTTTTTAAATCCCAATTAATTTGGACGGCTCTTTTCAGAGCCACCAAAACTTACAAAATCAGCAGATAGGCGAGATCTGCTAGTTTCTGTTGACAAGGGGCAGTCTTCAGCAAACGGCTCTTTTCAGAGTCATCAGTAGACAAGGGCGGTCTACATGTCTCATTCTTAGGTACTTTGTCCTGAAGAAGTCAGAGCTACTCCTGACGAAAGCTTGACAGTTCTAAACTTGTCCGACGGCGAACCCGCTAAAACCTACTAATTGTTATGAATTCCCGTCGTAAAAGCCTATCCCACAACCCAATTAATTTGTTTTATATATGAGAGTGACAGTAGATAAGTCACATGAGTCTGCATCATCAAGATCATGTTATTAATCGAAACATGTCATGTCGTAAAAAACATGTGCTAAAGTAATGTCCAGCTTTAAGATAGAGTTACACTTACACTAGTGGAAGTTTTGGATGAGAAAACGGACATTTTGATGAGAATCGGCCAAAATGGTGAGAATTTAATTTTCTCATTCTCTTGGATGAGAAACTTCCTGGTGTGTGTGTCAATCATTATTGTCTTATTAAAACTGGTGACAATTGCTAATCCCCGATTATTATTTTCTCATCCAAAAGAATGAGAAAATTAAATTCTCACCATTTTGGCCGTTTCTCATCAAAATGTCCGTTTTCTCATCCAAAACTTCCACTAGTGTTAGTCGCTGATGAGCGATGAGCGACTGAATTTTGGCTAATTAATTTCCGAAACAACAAGTATCATTTATCTTGCCAGTGGTTGCGGTATTTTGAAGATTTGAGTTCACAAAATCAACTGACGTATTGACATTACGAGCAATATATTCGAGCTATTCCTTGATAAGTGTGTTATAACTTATTTCTTGTGTTTTTTCATGTTTTATTCAATCCTTCAATATGGTACATACTCTTTTGTGGGCAACTTTCATGTTTCAAAATTTATCATGGTATTGTAGCCTTTATGAAGATGTGTAATTATGTATTTAAACAAACACCAGTAACAACAACAATAACAACAATAACAACAACAACAACAAAGACAATAACAACAACAACAACAACAACAAACAGTTCCAGTTATTTTGCCGGAGATTGTAGCGTTCCACCAGTCAAACAAGATACATTATTTCTTCACCCTTCTAAACCCTGTCTTCAGCTGTCCGCACGGAAATAAAGAACAAAACATTCGAATATGTAATTCATACAATTGTTTTTTCTTGTATATAATATATATAATATACAATATACCTTTTTTTAATAAAGAGGAAAGCCGTAGCGAGAAATCTGTTAAAAGTCAGTTTACTCACCATTTGCCCTCAGGTGTACTCTTAAAAAGAAATCACAGAATATATTCAAAATTAAATGACTACATACGGATATGAGTTTTAAAAGATGCCGCAATTGGCCTGAGGTGCAGGCTGCTATACACAACTGCGTGGCTATTGTATTCGAGCAAATTAAGCAATAAAATGTGAGAAAATAATGCATTTCTTGTAATATTTATTTTACTTTTGTAATATTTATTTTACTTTTGTAATAGGTTAGTGGCGGACTGGTGGCTTAAACTTTGTACACAGTATGCTCTCATCCGGCTAATTTTAGAAACTTTACAAGAATAAATGTTAAAACAAGACTGGAGATGTTTGCATTCATTTTGTTCAGCTGTATTTTAATACAGATTAGTATGTCTGTTACAAGTGTATTTTAATCATTTCACTTTGGCACTTCACGTGTGATAAAATGGTTAACACACAGGGTTAACATAGTGGTCATGTTACGTATGTTATCCAGCAATTATTTAGTGGTATGTCTGGCGATGAATTACATTCCAATTATAGAGTACTTGACCAAATTGAAAACCTAGAGGAGTAGAGATTACATGAACCAGATCATATGTGTTTTCGTAAACAAGAGAAACTTTTATGATTGGTTGGTGATCACGGGTATTTGTGACTTCTTCACTTATTTTGGTGAGGTGTAAATCGCGCGTAATGGTGGATGGTTGGCCTTACACCCCCGACTTACACCCGGCACCCGGCTATGAAAGACGGAGGGTTAACATCTGTATCACCAAATGAGCTTAATAGTCCACTAGGCCTATATACTAGGCACACCGACATCGCCTGGCTAATAATTATTTGGTGCAGCAGAGACATTAAAATGAATACACGGGATCCATACACGTGAATTGCTATGCACGATTTTGATATCAGACGAAAATCTTCGGATACTGGGTTAAAAAATGATGAATATCTCCTGTAAATGAATTTTTCTCAAGAAACCAGATGTGGTCTCATACACTTGAAAATACGTGTTGAACAGATATTATAGTCGTTAGCGTGCGCTTTGAAAATTGGCCGTGCGCTTTGAACTAAAAAATTGCCCAAAACTCTCAATTTTATATTGCCTTGGTCCTATATGGACTACAGCGCGCAGCAGGCTATAGCGGCACTCACTCAAGTGGAGAGAGTATAACCATTGACCGCAATGTCGTATAAAAGCTTGCTCACAGAGCGAGAAATCAATTACCCCGTCTATTCAGTAGCCTTAGTCAGGTCACTTCGCTAATAATATGCATCTCATAAGGTCCGAATAAAATGGCCATGGGTGGCTGTGGATTCACCCTACCATGGCGATTTCTACTATGAAGACATCGGGGCGATGTCACTGTGCTAGGTTTAATGTGCATCCCCAGGACTTACGTGAGATAAACATAATATTGGATGTATAGCTTTACTTTCATATATACATGTATTATATAATTTGGTGTTATACAGGCAATATCCTATATGTAGCATTATTAATTATGTATGCAGTTGAAATATTCATTTTGTATCAGAATGTGCTTATTTTCTTTATAATATATTAATCAATTAACATTTGCCGTATAAAATATTATTGTATAACACTGTAATATTGATGTTTATCTCATTCTAATGTATATCATGTTATTGTATTATTGATTTTTTTTATGATTAATGATTGATGAATTGAATTGGATTGAATTGATTCTACCAAACCTACTTTTTAAACTTCTGTTCGGTCCTAAAACACATTCAAGATGAATTAAAGTTTTAACTTCAACACTTCGCTATTTTTCGCTCACCTGGAACGTTTTCACTATTCCGACTAATTCATTCAGCTAGTCGCTAGTCGCACTAGTAAAAACGTTCAAGGTGAGCGAAAAATAGTGCAGTGTTAAAGTTAACACTTTAATACATTTTATTTAACACTACGTATGAATATCTACTCGTACACATTCAATATGTTAACAAATGTTTCGCCATATTCAAGGTCAAATATCAACACAGTGGTCAAATTTCAAAGTTGTTAAAATCTGGTTAAAAAGCACCCCAAATTCTTCTTCTCAGTTATAGGATTCAGAAATAGTACATTTTGGCCTACCTGAGATATACCTTTCTTGATTTTTATAAACAACAAGGTCAAATCGTGGGGGTGGTCAGCTTTTTGGCCACACATAGCAGCCACCCCTTCGTATGACTAGAGTTACGGATAGAAATGTAATCCAGGCAGCATCTAACATGAGTATCAGATGCATTGTATATTTATCTTCTGCAAACACTTGGACATTGCAACATGTTTTTTTTTCTCAAACCAAAGTAAACAGTCACTTGTTGTGACAAACAAAGTAGTTCATGTAATCAGATGTCTAAAATATAGTATTTTAAAGCAGATCATATAGAACAAATTTATTATAAGGGGCTGTACAATAATTATGAGCCACGGACGGTGTAAAATTTCCAAACGGCTCGCCATAAATCGCTTCCCCCTCTCTCGGCCCGCCAAAATTCACTTGCCCCCCCCAACCTCCCCTCTCGGCCTTACCATATGGACAACTTGTGTTATCTTGGTGTATATTATTGATTCTGTAGTTCAAAACATTATATATTTTTGTAAATTTGCAACTCACTTTGCTACGTTGCGTCCGAGAGCATCGACAAATGCATCTGATTGATGATATTAGACAGATTGCGAAGAGGCGTTCACTGCAAACGCCTTACGGGCTACGTATTACGACATTGTGCGGTAGAACATCATAGTGCCGTTCACATCCAAACTTGGCGAAAAATGTTGCCACACCTGAGCGTTAATTGGCCAACATCCTGCCTCATAAAGTCTGACCGGAGACTATATCAAAACACAATTGCAATAAACTCATGGTAGCGCTATGCTGAGACAAATAATCCACCTTGGGTGCATCGAACCAGAGAAGATGCGAATAGATTATCTTCTTCTTTCTTTGAACCCACTTTCCTCGGTATTGATATGCAAATACGACTGACTGTATCTATTGCTCTAAGCATTCAGTCCTGTTTAATGCAACGAAATAGCAATGTCGAAAAATGACGTTGCACATCACCCGTCCAAAACAGACAATTCTACCGCATTTATGTCGTAAGACGTCACGATCTTGCCTAAAACGCCTCTTCGCAAGCTGATTTTTGGACGGCATTTTCCACACACAAATGAATAGGCAATCTGCCCGTTCGAATTCGCGCCGAAAAAAATCTAAATGTATTCACTTCTTCTTGCCTATACTAGGTCAAATTGTAACCCCCAAAATGAATTATATTACATGTCTGACTCTACTTGTTCTCTTTGGATACTTTGATTCGCTTCATTACACGACAAATTAAACTTTTTTCTAAATTTTAGAATGCGTTTTTTTGTCATTTTGGAACGTCATTTTTTGCTACCAACCGCAACGTAATCGCCTTACGATAATTCCACGATTGACCAATTCACAATAGATTTCACCCTCTAGAGGGCATACTAACTGATTTTCGACTAATGTAGCTTGCCGTTGGCGTTCCCGTATCACATTTATCGTAAATTTTGCAATCTCTCTATTGTGACGTCAGATGTGGTTCATACAGCGAGGAATATCTCGTAACGCCGAGTCACATGCGTTAGACAACTGGAAACGGTGTTCCCCTTTCTTGTTAATGGCGGGCTGCTCCACTCTCTCCCATATGGACTCCCCTTTCGTTCCACCTCTCCTCCTTATCCAGGATAACTGCTTCCTCGGGATAACTGCTTCTTCAGAGTCCTTCTTTTAAGTTCATTAATGAAGTTGAGTCAAACATCAAATTCACTCAGGGAGGAATGTGTGGTGCCTGGTGCATTTGAACAGTGACGACGTTCTCACTCAACGGCGCCCATGTTCCAACGAAGCTCAAAACTTCGCTGTGTAATAAGAACACTGAACACTTCTTCAACCATGAGGGAGCAGTTGTCCTGGATAAGGATAGAGGTGGTTCGAAAGAGGAGTCAGATAATCCATATGGGAGAGAGTGGAGCAACCCGCCATTAACAAAAAAGGGGGACCCGAATTCCAGTTGTCACACGCATGGGACCCGCTGTTACGAGACCCCGGGTACGAGACATTCCTCGCCGTCTGACGTCAAGACATCTGACGTCACAACATCTTGAATCGGATGCCTGATGAAGTCCGATGCTTTCGGACGCAACGTAGCAAATTTTAGTTCCAGTGTTAGATTTAATTTACAAAATAATAAAAATTTGTGTTATGATACATGTATGTGTTGTGATATGAGGTACCGTTGTGTTACATACTAATACGCATACTAAATGAATAAGACGAAATACGCAATATTGACCGATGGGCCTTATATGCAAGTATGGGGAAGGATAGGACAAGTGGCGTAACAATGAGGGGTGGGCAGGAGCTGCCCCGGCTGGAGCCCTCCTCCAATGAGTTTAACCGTTAAATGGCGGATAGCTATTTAGACGGTTAGGGGGTCCAGTCCGAAACTAAATCGGGGTTCGCTAGTCCAAAACTAAAATAAGATTCGTTAGTCCAAAACTAAAATCAGGTCCGCTAGTCCAATAAACCATATCCCATACCCGAAACTTTTCTGAATAGCAAAGGTTATTCTATTCTAGGCTATCACTCTAAAATCTCGCGCTTTTGATTGTTTGGTAGTGACGTAATTGCGTATTTTGCGTAAACATGACGAAAGCACTCTGCTCACATCACTGTCAATCCTTATCACAGTCCGGTCAACAATTCCAATCCATTCTAAACACTGATACCCATTACCTAGAGATGAACCATACTTCTTACCCATACGCGTGTGCGTCAGATAACCACAATTATTGGAGAGCTTGAACTTGATACAATCAGTGTAAATGAGAATAACACTTTGCGGTACGTCCTGGAACGTCTTGTCTCTATGTCATCAACTTTTAAACCAACAAGATTCATATAATGCCCTAAAAAGAAGAAACAAAAGAAGATTTCATATAATACTGTGTTATTCAATACCACCACAGAACTACGTCATTGTTAATCATATCATATCACATTGATGAAAATAATCAATATATTTTCATTTTAAAGGGAATTTACCTCTTATTTCGTTTTACAAAATGTAAGAAAAGCTAACATCTTAGATAACGTTGTTAATGCCTCTGACAAAATTATCGATGACCTCAGTGTCCAATGTCATTTTTAGGATGAATTTAAAATGGTTTCAATTTTGTGATAATATACTTGTAATAATTTAAAGAGGTCATATTTATACTAGAATTCTGAAATTCTCACGAGTTAACTATTTTCTTTTTTTTTTCCAAAAATTGACGTTTTTGTTGTTCAAACAAGGGAAGAGGCTTACGCATCATACACTGGAACATGGAAACATTTAAACATTACAAACTAGCGCACGATATCAAATTAATGATACGTAATCGTTATACTGAATATATTAATATACAGGGGAAAGAAGAATTACGCATCGCACACTAATTAAACATGAAATTACAAATGGAAACATAACTTGAATATGCAGATATACCAAAGAAAAACTCCGGACATACCTGTCTGTGCGAGGACTTGAACCCCAGACCTCTCGCTTGTCGGGCGAGTTCTCTACCACTGAGCTACACAGACTGTCCCTGATAAACAGGACTCAAGTCTGGTACTTATGGATATGAGCAGTCATATGGGGTAAACAATACAAACAACACATCACATACCAGTGTACGAGATCAATTAATGATGCTTACCCGCCAGCCTAATATAATCATATAAACAAGGGAAGAGGCTTACGCATCATACACTGGAACATGGAAACTGGCTATTGTTGTGTTATTAATGATGACGGTAATGATCGATAATGCTGGTACTAGGGTGCGTGTGATGGGGGTGTTGGGATGCGCGGTTGGGGTTTGCGGATACGGTACAGGGTACGTATACGTTGGGGTGTGTATGGTGTAAATACCCTAGCATGTACTTAGTAACGGGGTAATATACCCCGACTGAACAACACACCGACGCGCGGCACAACGCAACGAGAATCTCGTTGTTCACGTCGAGGACTTAGATACACCTATGTTTTTAAAACGTAATACACGTGTTACACACGCGTTTTGGCAAAATATTATTGTAAAATATTTTTGGCAAACATTTTTACAAAATAATCTTGCCAACACTTCAAGTTTCCAAAAACGTTTGATGAATTTTATTACAACATTTTGTACTCCGTTATATAACCCGACATTTTCTCCTGTAGCGTAACCAGCGGGGGACAGGGGGGTAGACTCCCCCCTGACAAAAAAATCTAGAAAAAAGTGGCCCCCTTACCAAAGGACAAAGGAAAAGAAAAAGGGCAAGGTGCCCTTTTCCATCAAAATTCACACCGATCATGGGTCAAAATAGTGTAAAATACAAAACGCGCGCACATTGTCATAATAAAGCAATTTTCATCACGATCATGGGCAAAAATAGTGTCAAATTCACTATTTTTGCGAGCGCACATCGCCCCAATAAAGCCTTGTTGGGAAGCTCGAAGACATGTACAGTCTCTCTAAAAACAAAAATTGTATATTGTAACTGCAATTTTTTTAGCTGTGCCCTGAAATTTTATTTCCCCCGACCAAGAAAGCTGGCTAGGCTACGCCCCTGATTTTCTGCACAAAAAAATTGCGCCTGCCGGAAACAAACCTACGCTAAAGTGCTTTGGCCCGAATCAAATCGCAAGGTGACGTATTGACCTTTACTTCATTTAGACACAAATTGACTTCAACTCATTCCTGTCAATTAAATCCTGCCATTTATTTTTGATGACCGTTTTACACCCAATATGACATTGTCAAAACCTAATGCTGTTATTTTTAAACGCATCATGAGTCATTCTATGTACTTCTGCTATAATCATATTTGTTATAAAGGTACGAGCAAGGCATGCGTCGCAGCATAAGAATTTGTACACGTAGATATCAGCAAGCAATGGGGCTAGTCAAACATTTATGTTGCTTAGTAGCCCTAGATGTTAAAATGAATTGGTGAAATTGAGGAAATTAAGCAAAATGTCAAGTCTATTGTAAGACGCGGAACTTATTCAAGAACAGTTCCTCTTTACAGAAACATTCACATACATTTTATGTGACCAAATATATTTGTGTATAATTCTGGGTGTATAAGGACTAAATATTTATATTAGTTTTAACAATCATAGACGTAAATTCCGGGGGACAGGGGCATACCTCCCTCAATAATTTGATGAGGGGCGTGGTCCATACAATCATTCCCCAAATGTTGACGCCTGTTAGTGAATTTCTGATCAAATTAACCTCATATTTATTCATTTTATTTTAAAAAGTGCCAATTGTTTCGCTCTTCGCGCGTATTTGCACCATATTTCACCATTTTAGCTTCAATATGATAAAATGTTTCGAGCGCTTCGCGCGCATTTGTATCATAAAGTTATTTTGTCACCACAATGGTGCTAGATACACTATACTTCAAGAAATTTGTTCCAATCCCATATTTTCTATATACATGTTATATGGCTTCGCGATTTTTAACACAAATCTTAATGTGACAAGGATAAGCAATTTACCTTATTGCTTTTGTCGACAAACCTTTAAAGTTTATTCACTAACGATTGTGTAGTTTAAGAATTATAGAGTTCAGCTATATTAATTGCCAAATATCGTTCATTTTGAGAGGACCAAAAATACATGGAATAGTTAAAGCAATATAAAGATGGACTGAAGTCTCATATCAGTTTTCGATGTGACTACAATCAGGTAAAAATCCAAGCTTAACGTTTATAAATGATTTCATTTTCAAGCTGACCAACATTGATCTATAGAAAACTTAAGGAATCTCATTCGCTCCATTGGTGATTGCTTCTGACAATTTATTCCATTATCACAATTTGTTATTTTATGCACTCTAACTAATCAAAATATTCACCAAAAATGGTTAAATGCTCATAATTCGTTCCGACAACGTGAGACAGTGACATCAGATAACATAATCACATCTTGGGTATTTTTATATTATGAAAAGTATGTTTACGTCATTGAATAGATTCAAAATCGTGGGCAATAATGGTCACGTAACTGGGACATCAACTTATACCAGAATCACTGTACGGTTTTTGTAAAGACGGATATAATTAGATACGATTCGATTATTTGACCAGCCTATACCAGTTTGGGTGATTGGCATAAAAAGTTTAATCAATGACAAATGAATATCTAAATATTTTTACAGAGTATTGTTATTTTGAAATAATGTTGCTTTTCTTGACTTTGTTTGAAATACAGTAAACACTTACCTTAATATTTATCTGTCACCAAGCAGAGAATAGGAGTAGTAGACTGGTTTGACATAATAGTATAACAGTATGTTCGACAATATTTATAAATACGTATTTATGAATACGCACGTGATCACCTCCGCGCTGCCATAACAACTTGTAGACAGTAAATCTCAAAGTGACCTTCTACATAGCGGGTGGTCTTCCTGTACATTTGAATGCAAAGGCGGTAAGCAACACGGACTACTGTGCAGCAAAACAATGTTTTTCTAATTCAACTTCTAATTCTAATTCATGAGGTACCCAGCTGATTGACGGTATGCATACATGCATGTATTGTATATGTAACATGATACACAATACATGCACATATTAAGCTTACCGGTTGTGGTGGTAGCTGTCGCCGATAAATCATCGTAAGTCTTGATCACAGTCTCGGCCTCGCACACACTTAAACTAAGCCCGAAAAAATGATAAACTTTATAATATAATTTCCTACATTCAAACGTCTCCAATAGATCTTGAACGGGGGCTAGGGGGCACTTGCCCTGGCGCCAAATTGACTAATTCGGCATCGATTCTGCGCCCCTCCATGCGATGAAAGTCAAAATAGTCATTTGAAAGATCAATTTAAGACCGGTATTCATCTACATTATAACCAAAATTAATTAGTGGTAGGCGCTATTTGTGCAATTGTTTCAAGAATGGAAGGGACGCTATTATGTATCCTTAGCCCCTGGGCGCCACAACCTCTAGATACGCCACAGCTATTAAAAATATATGCTCCATGTTAGTCTACGACCTTAGGGGGTCAATCATAGCGTCATAGTTTTCTACTTTGATTTCTCTTTACCGACGTCATCCAAAAGGCAATCACATAATCGATGACGTTATGACGAGTTGTCGATGATAGGCACAAGTTGTAGGTTGGGGTAATGGAATTGTTTCAAAGGTAATCAAAGCGATTGGTACGCAACTTAATTACTCTCTGTATAATATCCATTGTGACAATCGTGAATATACACTCATCAATGTAATTCCAGTGGCAATTCATTTACTGATTGGGGTTCATCGCATAACCGAATCGTATACTAGATATCTACAACCTCATCCCACATTTGCATTGCCCTCTGAGCATGTTAAGATATCGTTAGCCTAATTGCCTAAGTCATACAAAGTACCAAATGTGGTTCAAGCATGCATCCGTTACGTAATCGCCGACATTATTTCGGATTATTCCCTTACATTTGTATCATTATCGTTTGTTCTTGTGCAAAGGTGAATAAATATGTTTGAATGCATGATTGAACCATATTTTGTACTTGACAATATGTCTATCAGAAACCTATCAGATAAGTAATCATTTGTAGAGCACAAGCCCAGTCACCTCTGGAGCCTTATTTCACCCTAATACAGATGAGCACTCCATTATAATGCCACTTTGAAGTTTTCCCGGAAAGTATTTATTGAGCTGCATATTATCTCTTTGTCTTGGGTTGGCATCAAACAATTCTCTGAGGTCTCTGAACTTAGGACCAGACTCTGGTGGGTTAAACCGGTTTTAAGGGATCCCAACCGTCTCGCTTCCCTCAGAGGTAGATGTAACTAAACCATCATCAGAGATTGGGCACTCCGTCTTACTTTCAGGCTAGGAACAGCTGGTATGAGTGGCGTAAACCAGCGTACCAATTCAATGCCCCTATATTACCAAGCAGACCCTTGAGCTAGAGTCAGCTGAGCAGAGCTTGCACTGCTGGAACTGGGATGTGCAATGTCATTAAGGACAACGACATGTCACAGGAACCTAGTCTTCCTATCAGTTGGAATGTCATTTGGCATATTTAGGTCTGAGTGTCTTGTGCTGGTACGTCTTCTTTATCTTCAATTGGAGACGGTTCCCAGCATTGAAACAGGTCTTTGTTTTGACTGCATAACCATATCACATATGCTGGTTCTAAGAGCAGTTTTAGAGGCCACATCCATGATCTTACGTCTCTTTCCACTTGGTACTCCACGAGCAGTGATGCATTTTGTCAGCGATGTGTTATAGCTACTTCTGCTTCCAATTTCAATTGGGAAGTAGTGGGTACACCATCCCCTATTTGCGCAGTCGGCTACAAGATCTTGGTATTTGCTTTTCTTTCTTGCATTGGCATTTAACAGGTTTTCTTCCATTGGGACTGTAAGCTCAATGATGATAACTGCATTTTTTGGTCCTTTCAGAATAGATGGTGATATCAGGACATTTTGCAGTCTCTGTGATTATGGGAGGAAATACTACTTGCTTATGGTCCTCATCCATCAGGAATTTCCCGTCATTGCCTTTCTGTAAGACGTTTATTGTATCTCGTTTTGGAAGAGGCAGTGCTGGAAACACTGTGGAATTTGATAGTAGTCATTTAGTTGGTATATTCTGGAGGGATATACGACTTCTGATTTGCCTCTTCAATGAAGGGAATTATACCATTTGCTACAGCTTTCAGTGTCTGATTATGTCTCCAGTTGTATTTACCATTCTGCAGAGAATAGTTGTATCCATTTAAGATATGGAATAGAGTGCAGTTATTATGATGACATAAATGGCAGGATCCAATATTGTAAGTATTGTAAGTGTACATACAAAACTTGTATTTTTTCCAATGTAGCCTTTCATTCTAAATTAGTACATGTAACCTGTTTATTTAGAAGATTACACAATAACAAGAACGTAATTCATTTCAAAATAAAAAACGAATGGTGATCAACATTTCAAAAATGCTGATTTCTTTATCAATGCATTGATTTGGTACTCTTTAGACGTAAATAAAAATATATATTTGGGTCTCAAATCTAGTGATAAAAACGTACCTTTAACTAGTAGTCTATTATATAATGGTGTCGATTGTCTGAATACAGCATCACCGTCTAGACAATGTTGAATGTATAGAAGATATTTTAATTGTTTAACGCTCAATGATACTAGCCTTAACACTTATTACAATAATTACAGCGTTACAAACCTTCTTATGACGTAAGCTAGTTCTTACAAATCATTAACGATTTTGTACAACTGAGACATTTTGTAACACCTCTAACGATGCTCCCCTTGATTTCTCTATAAATATTGGTACCAATGGATAGGTATCATGTGTTTCCTCTTGTGATTTGCTCGTAGTGCCGCTATCACGTCATGCAAGTGTGCCCCCTCAAACTAGGAAAATTCTGGCTGTGTACTAAAGTATATTACAAAATATGACTTTTGGCTAAATAAGAAAAGAAATCACAAATCTAATGTTTAAGCTTGAACTCAATATCATTAAGAATATGTTTATGCGAGCAAAATAAAAATCGCTGGGCCTCAACATCCCCTACACTTAGTGTTGGACATCCTACCCTACGCCGGGTAGGTGTAAGTGGTAGGGTCAACGTTTTGTCACTAAATGAACGCAAATGGTTGAACAACTACATGGAGCCGTTTGGTAGTTTGTTAAGCCCCTGAGCACTACCTGCCGATCTAACATTGCGTCTGATTGGTGAATAAAATGAAGATATCATGTAAGTGACCAATCAGAATGGCGGTTCGCAAATAATTCACCCCCATTTTTTGCGTGGTGAAATTATTCTATAAACAACGTTGCTGATTGGTCCAAGTGATAATGAAAACTCCTTTTTTTTTTATCAATAAGCAGGTAGTTTTCATGGGGTTAAGTGTCAAACGATGAAAGGAAAAATCTACCTCCTGCTTAGACGTTTAAGTTTAACTTGCATCTATTGCGCCAGAAAACGAGGAATAACAGAATTGTAGTTGCTATTCTAGTTTGTAAAGTACAGGGATTAGTTGACACGGGGATCAATAGTCGGGATATATAGGCGACTGAAATGCCGTGACGAAACCGGAAGGTGTAGCCTAGGTCTGGACAATAGGCGGCCATTAGCGGCCATTTTGTTTCCTACATGATATTATTCACGTGTCGTTATACTTTAGTACACAAATATATAAGTTCATAGGTTTACAATATTTAAATTATATTTTAAGTATACAATTATTCTGTAGTAAATTGATTAAATGACGGTGATTGTTCAGATATTATATGCTTGATAGAATTAAACTGTCCGTGACCAGCTAGTATTTTCCTCCGCCGTCAGAGTGATACCAGTCACTCCAATATATCGTGTTGCGAAGGTGAAGGAGACTAAAGCTGTATTGACGAACACGCATGCGTTAATTGATGTAGCCTAGGCCGAACAATAGCGTGACGTGGTTCCCGACATTGCCCCTATGAACTCTCACTCTCCTGGTTGACATCTATCGTTGGGATACTAGATTTTATTGGCAGTCCTATTGACAATTAACGATATCAAAACGACTAGGCGGTTTAGTTTCGTGTCGTATCGTTTGTTTGAGTTACAAAAAGTGAGCATATACAGTAACCCCGGAGCGATACGATGAATGTGGACAAAAGAAGGAATAAATATCAGATTTTATGAAAGAACTAATATGAAAACAAAATCAAAGACTTGAACTGAGCATAATCATTTTGCATAATGAGCAAACAAATGCATTTATCTTGACTAATCTTGTATCATGGAACTTCTGTAACATAATCGATGCTGATATGTAAGATGCATGGGTACGGTAAGCGCAATTGGGTCGTTTTATCATATAAACGTAATGATCGGATAGATGAATACAAAACTCCTTAAAATCTTTTGTTCTGCTGAGCATCTGATTCTCATTTGTATTCGCTGTCGAAGCGACGTAATAATCGGATAACTACCATAGCAATTCGCCAGCGAAGTGGTGATATAACTCCCTGGTAACTGGATTACGCATCTTTTGAAATTGATCGTACATGCTCTAGACTTTGTGTTGCGATCATTTCGATAGTGGTGCAGAACTCCAAAGCGTGATCCAGTTGCCATAGTGATAATTGGATTACACGTAACACTTCGCTTACGAATAGAAAAAAAAAAAACAATTTTTGAATAGATCGCCCTGCACTACAAGCAGGTTTCACTCATCACATGTGTATGTCTGCAATCATAGATTGAATACAATACCGCTCTTTTCAAAAGATACTAATCTTACAGGTGCGAGTGATCAGCATTTCTTTGACTTCTATGGTTAAATGCATACATGTAGGTACCGCGTGAACGTTGTAGTTCAGGGTGATCTATTCAAATATGAACGAATAAGCCTAATCTGATTGGGTGCATGCTGTATCATAATGATTGGTACTCATCAGTTTTCTTATAACGGATGAGTCTGACACATCAAAATTCAACATAAGATACAAATAATGTGTAGATTAATAACAAGTCAAAAACTTTAAATTTTGGATATTTCGAGAGTATCCAATATTGCATTTGAAAAAAACATGCTTTGGATTTTCAATAAACATCAAAATTGATGGGTACCAATCATTTTGATACAGTGTCTACCACTCTTCACGCACACTCTCCAGCCAGTCAATAGCCGACCAAACATTGACCACTAGGAGTTTAGGAAACTGAAAGTATTATTTTGCTATACGAAAAAGACAAATCGACCCATTGTTTATGTATTTGAGAATGACAGGCAATATTTCACATCTATTGCAATTAATTTCAGACAGTTGGGAGTTTGTTATGTTTTGCGTTTGTTCTTCAAAATCAAGTGGAAAATGTCACACTGCATTGAATAAAAAGTTAAGGCAAGACTGAACTTAGGCCGTGTAAAATTAATATTTTGGTTCTCGTCCCTCCCTCCTCAATTTCTGGGATTTGTCAGATTTTTTTTTTTTTAGATTTTTAATTTTTTAGACTTTGGAATGATTTATGAAATCTTCATACATATAAATACGTTTATTAGAGAACAAGCATCACTTCCAAGTCTTTTTGTGGTACTCTAGGGGGTTTATCCCTCAGAATCTCACATTTGAAAAAAAAAAGGGCCTCATCGTTTCCTCGAGCACTGTTGGAGAAGACCGAAAACTCCTGACAATGCTAATTTTACATTGAAAAAAAAAAAAAACACCTCCCTCCCTCATCAATTCATGAAAATCCTCTGGACGAGAACCAAAACATTAATTTTATACGGCCTTATAAATGTGATTTTCCAACGTTTGCAACCAATTCTCTTGAAACTTAGCAGGAATGTATACCTTAGTGAGGAATAAGATTTGTAACGTAACAATTTGCAATATTTTGTCGCGTTGCCATCGCAACAGCGGCCATCTTGGAGTTTGAACGGTGTATATTGCGCGCACGTTTTCTCAAAAATGGTTAAAGGTATGAATACCACACCAAAGCTTTGATTTGCTGTTGCTTGAGAACCAAATGGCCAATTGAGCTCAAATAAAAAGCAAATAATAGCTTTATTTCTAAAGCATTTTAATCTGGAAATAACTAAAAAATTATGATATTTGCACTATTTGGCTATTTCACCTGTTCAGTCTTGCCTTAAGTTAGTGAAGATATGCAAAACATTTCTTTAATATATCTCGAGTCTAATAGTAGCCTTTCCAGCTCATGAAGTCGAAATACCAACTTAGAATAACAACAGTCAATACACAATTCATGTTGCATTTCAGCAAATTTCTTTTTTTATTCATGTGCACAAAACTAGTATCTTCTACAAGGCAAAATAAATTACATTAACATAAATCATTTGAAATTAAATGCAATGTAGTCAATTTAAGGGGTGTGAGCGATACGCACACAAGTCAACAATGGTGTTGATTAATACCTTCTACAAATTAAGCAAATAATCCGATTTAAATTGACACTATTTTCCAAAATATTGTAGACTATATCCATTTTAAGGTGTTTATTTTAGCGTTAACCAAACTGACAGTCTTCATTATAGTCCAATTTTTTTTTTAAATATGCAACTATTCAACACCAGACTATAAATATCGGGTATTTGTGCGTTTAGTACATTTTAAGTTAAAAATTATATTCAACATTGTTTTATTAATTTGAATACCGAGATCCAGCTCAGGCTCACGCAATACTACATAACGTACATTGCGTACATTTACTTGCAATAGAATAAACGTAAGAAATGGACGTTATGTATATTGCGTAACGGATTATGTACATTATCCCTTAACATGAATATTGGTACACCTTTGACTATGTTCAAATCATGAATGGGCAGACTCCCTTCTGTTTGACCCATAAACGTTTGTTAATTATTAAGCAAAGGGTGATACATGAATTGGGATAAAGTTCGGAGTGGTTTAGTGCAATAAGATGCCAAGGATTTGATTCATTTAGAACAATAACTCAAGAACCAAACTACACATTTGTCAGAACCAATGTGTTTAGCCCAATAAATACCTGCTCACTTATTTAATGTATAAATAGTTACAAAAACTTAACCTGCTCAGTTAGAGATCACTGTGGGAGTTACGGAACTTTGCATTGGGAAACTTTTTTTTTATAAGCCACTTCGAACTTTGTTATTCATTGGGGTTATATCCGAAAGGTTTAACAAATGTATTGTTTGGTGCCGGCTTTGGTGGGATCTTGAATGGGCTATTTGTTTCTCAAAGACACATTTAGTTAAGCCGTACATACCAAAAATGCTTTACATAATATTTAAATAACATGTTCCTTTCATTCATTATCTCTCACTCACGCTCTGAAAAAATCCAAGTAAATAACGATGACCAAATTTTATTAAATTGACAAAGCTTTATTTGAACGATACGCTTCGACACGTCAAACAAATCATCGAACACAAAATGTATCAAACTTCCGTCAATTACGGACATTTTGGCGGATATTTGCAGCTTTTATGATGCGCTAAATTTAAACCACAAACAGCCCAAGAGCAGGTATATTGGAAGTTATTATTCTGAATATGAATCTTGATTTTCCATCTGACTTGTAAATGCAGCGTGGTTTAATATTCTCTTCCTAAAATAACTCTTGTTGATGATGAAATTTATCTGTATTTTGAATAGAATGACTTCCAATAATGTAGGTTTTATTACCTTGGCTTTCTATGTCATATCGGCTTTCCATATTTCATATCCGGACTTTGTTGAAAAGATCATTTGTTTGGTCTGTCATTCTAGTATTGTCATAACCATAAACACAACAAAGAACTCAATGCGCACGTGTGATTAAATCTATTTAAGTCATGTTGTTTAAAATAATAGTAAAATAGGAAAAGTTATTTAACAATCCACAAAGCGCCAGATTCTTATTTTTATACAAAGAATAGTTTTTCTGTTCTGTTATAAAATACACACCTACACATCATGCCTTCGTATATATTCTTCTATGTGCGTTCTATTTTAGTGATATAATGTTCTTGATTTATACATTATTAAGCGTAGTATGCTACAAAATAATTCATCTAATTTACACTTTAATACCCGCTTTACTTTACTAAATGTTAGTAAGTACACAACATAAAGATTGACCACATTACGAAAACAAGATTGGACTTTTCCAGTTGAAATCCATACACCCCCTATAGAAGACATGACAATATTATCCCACAGAAGGGGATAGATTTCAAATGGAGTCACCCACTCAGGTAACCCCGTTTGAAATTCTCACTGCCTGTGTGGAATACTAAAGGTGATGCCTTCCATAGGGGTGTGCGGATTTCAATAGAATACCATTATAAAATGCAGCAGGTGATTTTCATTCTGATCTTATTTAAAAATGGCTTAAGAAAAGTTGTGATTAATCTTGTCTCAATAACCATGAGGCAAATGCACACAATTAATTAACTTGTGGACATTGTTCACTGCCAATTGAATGCAACATCTGCGATAATCTTTGTGAATATCGCTCAATGTCAATCTTAGATGTATACGAGGTACGATTTGACGGTTTCCTATTTGATTTTGTAAACATTCAACCAAATTAATATGTTAATAATTCTGAGCAGATATATAAACTAAAAGATTTAGAACTCAAAAAACAAGTCACAGTGGTATCAAATAGTTGTACCCAAAATACTGAATCGATAGAGGTCTGTTTATGAGTATTCGGACCCGAGAATAGCTAGTTGTTATAATACAAGTAATCAATATACAATGGCGTATCGGTGAGATTATCGACAAATATCCCCTAGGCTAATCCAGTGTCGACCAAATATCAATCCATATTTCAAGCATAATCTTCACTATAATCTTTTTTGACAAATTGGTATGAAGTGAAGTTAAAAATAGAAATTTCTTGTTTTTCTTTTCGATTCAAATTATACACCAAGTTTCTTAAATGAAACTGATTGTGAGAGTATTAATCCAGGGATGTTATCAAATGACATAAAAGGGATTTTTAAAAGGTCAAAGTTCAAAGTTTATGTGCATCGTGAGAGACCTCTGCCCTTCCAGATATCGTAAACACATCCGGGTCTTCTGCGTTTTGTTGGTTCTTCAATCATAACGGCATCTTCATCATAGTCGCGTTTGCCAGCGTTGTTAAACCGAGATCGAAGTTCTTGATTCCAGAGATGCATAACCATTTTAGCTGCAACATTAGCTACATTATTGGCATCCTGCAGGAGATTAAAGAAAAAAGAAAGAAAACAGATAATAATTAGTACCATGAGAAATGCGATATGTGTCAATATGGTAGATTTTTGAGATTTGGATTGAACCAAAATTTGACATTACGTTCAGCTAGCGTTTGTTTAAGTTGGTTACCTTTTTAATTCCAAAGAATTTATATTTGCGAAAGTTTGAATTTTCCGAAAGTCAATGCATTTTTGTTTATCAACAAAATGTCAGTGCAGGGTTTGAAAATATGGTTGTAAAATTACACAACATTGATTATATTTGGTTCAAAGTGTTGAATCTACACTTTTATCCTATGTTAAACTGTTTTGCCATATATATATATAGAATTATCACATTTAGGCCAATGAAGTAGAGTCATTTGAAGTCAGATTAAGCATTGACATATATTTTATATTTGGTGTGTGGGGGTAGTTTGTGACACACATGTCTCAATAATACTCAACTACAGGGAACACGTTATTGACTGATTTAACAACCAATAAGTTGCTATACGGGGTACACTAGGCAGCGGAAAGATGACATTGATTGCTAAATTGAATCATATGTGATATTAAATTTTCAGTGTCTTATAGGATAGCAAAAAACATTAACAAAGCTGCATTTTGTATAAAACCCCATTGAAATTGAACAACCAGTTCCAAAGATATGAGCAATTAAAGAGTTTCCAAAACAAGAGGAAACAAAAGGAAATGTTTCCATTGTTTGGCTGTATCTCAAAATCAATATTTTCGACTTCCAACTTGCTTGATCGCATCACATTGTGGTATATGCATCGAGCCATTCCAGTTGAAATCCATACACCCCTATGGAAGACATGACCTTAATCTTCTACACTGGGAGTGGGAATTTCAAATGGGGTTACCTGAATGGGTGACTCTATCTGAAATCTACAATTAATGTGAGGAAGATAATTGTTTCGAACAATATGAAATTAATAATTCAGGTATCATAAAGAGGTGCACTGGATATCAGCATAGGTAGTCATTTGTAGTCGTTTGTTAAGCGGGCAACAAAATTACTTTTTAATCGATTTATTTTCTCAATTTTGCTAGATCGAATAACGATGTTTAATTAAAGAAAATGTTGATTATCAAATTGATTCCTTTTAAAACGAGACTAATATATGCACTCTAAACAGATAGCTATTAACCTCTTCGTTACTTCCCATAATTCTTTGCAGTTAGACCTGAGATGTCGTCATTTGACGTCATTTGACGTCACGCCGATCGTTACTCCGTATTTTAAAGTCGTGAAGTGCGCAGTAACAATTTGCGCATCGGCGTGACGATGGCGAACGACATCGTAAGTCTAACTGCAGATTATTGATGGGATATACTGATAAGTTCAATTGTGTTTCAAGATGTTAATACAAAAACAGGGAAAGGAAAATATATCTATTTCTGAATGCTCGTTTCAGAGACATATTATCAATTCCAGCATCTAAATTAACATTATTAGGAATGTCATACAGAAAACATAGTCACATATATTTGAAGCTCTGTGTAGAATAATAACTTATGCTATTATAACATAATGTTCGACAAGGTCACGTCATAGATTTCATCTAAGATACTTGTTCTTATCACGTTACGTAAACATTCCCTACTCATCAGTATAATAATAATAACATAGTAAGTTACGACAGATTCAACACGTGATTGGCCCAATACCGCGTAACAAAATTCCCTTGATTGGCGTAACCCGACCGACCCTAAAAAACCACCAACCCACATATTTTTATTACAATTTCAGAAAACAAATATTGTCCTTGACCAGACCGTATTTTTTCAAACATTACAGAATGTAAGATTTTTTTTACTTTAGTATTATTTTGAAAATCCAGTGCTAATATAATGAACAGTGTCTGTTTTTACAAATCACAGTGCGCAATATTGAGTAAATGGTCGTAAAGGTAAGTGACGTACTTTTCGTAGCGATCTATATCATTGGTCAGATATCAATCCCACCGCTTGCGACTTGCATAAAGTCAGCTTGAGATAATAAAATGTTTAGTATTGAGGCCTAAAATATGGCGGGCAATTTGAACTGTATATTATTTAATTCATTTAAAATAGACTTGGTGATTTATTAAAGCATTATTTACAATATTGTTTCATGCAGACCAGCCGAAGCCGACCTACACTCGTCAGAATAAGCTTATCACTGGAAGCTGATTATGATGCCCCGATTTCTAGCGCGAAGTGCTCACGCCGCGAAGTGGCGACGGCGAGCGCGAAGCGCGTTCACCGAGCGTAAATAATGCTTTAATAAATCACAAAGTCTATTTAAATGTATTCCAGCTCCCTTCTTGGTTGAGCACTTTACTGTGGATGATTTACCTTACTTGGATTTATTTATTATTTAATTCATTTATATGAAATAACTTTTCAGTTCTGTTTCAGAGCGGAAGATACCAAGTGGTATTTCTAAAGCGAGTTTAAAATGCTTCATTTAGCCTTTTCTAAATACAAACAATTACCGTCCTTATAGTCCTTATCTCCTATTTTCTTTGTTCACTCAAAAGGAGTGGTTTTTGTCAGTGTCAGAGTTTGTCAGCAGCTTTTTTGTAATAATACAATGATATTAAATAATTTTCAATATAAACTGCTTTAATATAAATCATCTGATGTGACCAAATGGCGTTTTATGGTCACTTTTATTTCGTCCATTTTCTCATTTGTAGATGGCTGACCAATTGTTTCTCCATTGCCGCTACACTGAAGTATAATTTCATTTTCAATTCGCTGACAACAAAATGGATAATATATCAAACCAAACCTTTTTTCACAAGTTCGAAAAGATTCTATTTAGGATTTTTTTTTGTCTCTCATACGTATTTTCAACAGGTACTACTAATTATAGTAATTCCTCTCCATTTATTTTTAATGTGTAGTTTAAGTGTGCCATAAATTATAATATTATCCGCGATTCAAATAATATTTTAAAGTATTTCCTCAAGCTACCAATGAACAATTTAAGGATAGGCAGGTATTGTTGGTCGAAGCAACCAAAAAATAGATTTTCATTATCTAGATCAATATATTATTGAAAAACAACACCTTGATGTTTTGCAAAAGTTCATTCTACAAATCGTATATTTTGCAAACTTGCTTAATTTATTGTTGTTAATGAGTTATGTACGTTTTACAAAAGTGTTGTTGTTTCAGCCCTCTTTACAACGTAACTCAAGAACCGCATAAAAGTATATATGTGATATTTTAATAGAGCTCTTCCTTATCATGCTTATTGGCTAAAAACTACTCATCGTTCAGCGATGTAGTTTAAAGTCCGATAGGATTGTTCTTTAAGATACCATATTGATTGACAACCTGTTTTTTATTATGTTTAGCAACTTAATCGCCACTAGTCTTGCATAAATAATGGATTACTTTAATTGGTAAGTGCCTCTTAGAGGAACGGAGAATAACAGCGATGTCCTAAGGTTCGCTAGTTCGTTAGTCCAAAAAGATAATTCGCTAGTCAGAAAATAAGTTCGCTAGTCAGAAAAATAAAAAAGGGTTTGCTAGCGTAAGTTAGGGCTAGGTTTAAGGTGTGAGTTAGTGATGGGTTATGTTTTGGATTAAGCTACCAGCAAATTTCCAGACTAGCTACCCTTACGACTAACGGATCTTAGGATTAGTGGATATAACTAGCCCACAGGAACAGCGCAAAAGTCTTCTGCAATAAGATCTCACCTACAAGGACACCTTGGCTCAAAACAAATGACGCCTCCTTGTTATGATGTCTCTATCATTATACTTCATGATTACCCGGGATGATTACACCTACATGCGAACGTGAAAGTCCCTTATTCTGCAATAATGGGTCAAGCGCTGTAAAACATTCTACGCATAGCATTACGGCAGTAAAAACGTTTAAATAATTGGTTCGGCTGCGCCTCACGCATTATTTAAGTTTTACTGGCTTTACTGATTTGACACAATATATGGGTGTAAAGGATACTGCGTTGCACTATTGTCTTAGTTATAGAAATATGAAAAACGTGAAAACCAGTCACCATAGTTTCAATTATTCAAAACCAATCTATCAGGGATCGGAGACATTTGCCAACACGAGAAATCTAATATCACACACATTTTGAATATTTCACATTCACAGATCGATTACGTTTCTTTCTATTGAAGCTAACAGATTCGGATACTTCGGGTACACGTTATTCGTGGCGTAAGAACATTACATTATAATTTAGAAGCACAAATAGCTCTACAATTCAAGTTTGTATGATGTTGTTGTCTCCCACTATTTACACGGATATATCAGTAAAAACATTAGAATTCGATTGTTAAATTCATCAAATAACACATCCGTACATTCTGCTTGATTTTCAGGAGAAAAAATCAATTCAAGAAAACCTTTTAGCTTTCCTTTTCATTTATATTCTTGTTAATCTACGAGGAGAAAGAAATGCATTATTTTTTAAGCCTTATATTGTATGCTAAGTGACATCGCACCAAAGAATACCATTCTTATTCCCAATGCCTCAAGCTAAGTTCATGGTCAAATCGCTCTCACATTTCGTATAAAATTGCGTCAAGGTTCTATGCCCTAAGCAGCCCTATTGACTTGTGTATCCACGTAAATAGCGTACAAAAATGGCCTTATATTCGCCCTCCTAAAGTGTCATATACACAGGGGAACCAGTGACTGAAGACAATATCCTTTCGACTTTCAAACCTGTTCGTTGAGGCTATTCCCACTGTGAATACCCCTCAAAGACTTGTTATTTTGTCATTCATTTTGTCTTTCATTCATCAAGAGTTGCTAAAAGTATTGTTATATTATTTCCCCCTTTTTAGAAGGGCCTTGAGTGTGGCTTGCATGCAATTGTTACTTCACAAGGCGAACAATTTCTGTTAACTCTGTCATTCACCAAACGACTATATTAATTTCGTGGAGCCTCTCTAGTCTCATGAGAATTGACGAAGTTTTTATTACATGTCAAGTTATCGTCATAGGTTAAAAACACTGCGATCATTCATGACAGGTTTAAGAGCAGCAAAATGTGTTCAGTCATGTTGGTCATTTATAAACGGGAGTTATTGTGTTAATTGGAACAGACATCAGGTGCTTAACCGTTCAAGTTAAATATTAATATCTTTATTTTGCATTCTAATGTTTACTCATCAACACTTAAAGATAGAAGTAAGTGACTGATTAGAAGGGTACAAAAGTGTCAACCGCGTGCTAACACAGCAAAGTACAACTAAATTTGTCTAACATTGCCATTTGTATCTATTCATTTAACATTTCATTTCTAATCTAATTTCTATTCACATATTTGTGCAAATTTTCAAATATACACTTTTCTATTTTGAAGAAGCTTTTCGGAGACTTTTTTTCCAAGCGGTGCTTAATTTCTATTTGTGACTACACCCCTTGAAAAAAAAAAGATATGATAAAATCCACATTGATAGATTCGTTCAGAACTTTCTTATAATCCTAAGTTTGTTTTGTAATTATTAGCCTTCTAAAACACCGCAAATAGTTATATGTTTCGTAATTGCTTCGATAATTGTTTTCCTATATTACTTAACTTTAAGACATCACGTATATCATCTATATATCCGATTCCAAACACTTGTCTGTGCAAAAGAGGTGAAACGTCTTGATGGTAGACGTGTCGTTAAATCCCGTGAAAGCCCTTTCCAATCTAGTGCCTACCGAATGGTAATCCACGCTAACCATCAAATTCCAGTTTGGCGCTCACTCGACTTACTTCAGAATACCTCTTAATATCGTAATAGGATAGTCCTGAGGAGTTTCAACTTACAATCATAAAAAGGCCCACGCGGCGGTGCAATTACATCTTTTTTCATCATTTATGTGCTCAAAATGTACGATCATGATTCTGATATCACATCCTTCCCATGCAACCGATTACTTTCAACAAATTTAGTAGAATGTTTTAAATATTTCATTAAACCAATCCTGGAATGCGTCAATGCGTTATTGCCATGTATATCTTTAGAGATTGAAATTCGTCCAAGTCTACTTGATATGTCACAAAATGACAAAAAAATATAAACTCAAAAAGAAATTCTAAGAAGAACAAATAACATGTTCGGAATATTGCTGATGCGATTCATAATGTTGATAATTAATACATTGATCATAATTTCAAAAAAATCATTTGGTTTTGAGCGAATTATACTATAACAAGGTACACTTGAAAATATGGCGTAATTTAACGGGAATTTCAGGCAGTAAAGTTACCGGAACTGCTGTGTCCTCAAAAACTACATAACTTAATAAACTCAGATATCGTATTTTGTGAAGCATGTTCATACTCTTGTAGAAAGTTGAAATACTTTTACATACATTTTCACGGAACCGTTTCCAGCAACTGTGCTGCCAGAAATATCCGTAAATTTACAGAACCTATTTATACAGTATATGCAACTTAAATCCCTGGCTGTAACACTTTTTATACACGTTAGGCGTTTAGCCAAATTTTGGTGTTTCATATTTCAAAACTTTTAATTTGTATCTAAAAGCATCCTAAACACTTGTATCCGGCCAAAACACGTTAAATGCCACCGTTTAGCTAAACGACATGTTTGGTGTTTAGCGTGTGTAGGGATTTACGGTGTATTCAAAACTTAACCTCTCCAGCCGAGTGCAGACGACAGGTTTCAATTTTTTAAACTTTAAAAACCTAGGAATTAGGTACATTTGCATGACCATATTTGGAATCAGCATGATCAATGCATTAAAATGAATACAAACAAGCTCAGTGGTTCTTGAGATAGCTCTTGATGTTTTGCGAAATTATCTAGAAACTTTTTTATGTTGAAGCCTATGGCGAGCACGCAGAACATTAATCAACAAAGTTTTGGTATTCTCTTCTCTACCGTTTTGGGTGTCATCCGATGATCGATTGGGTAGGTATCACTTACGTGTTCAGGGTAAGGTGACTTTGAATCTATCCGTCAACATCTTTCCGGTAATTATTAAATAATTACTCCAATTGTTCTTCGTAAGAGTGTTGGAATGCCTTTGGCGTAACACTAGAATAAATCGAGTCAATATTTAGATGATACATTGCGATAGAAACTTACTTTCACTTCATGATATTTGAGTGTGGAAATGGTTAACTGTACGTGGAAGAGAGACGCACTCGAAATGTCAAGTATTGCAATGCACACGCAGAGGCTTTAAATGACTGGCGTTTAGATTAACAGTGTTATGATTGCGTTCAAGTGTTGGATTTAAAAATATTTACTGCAATAAGGAAGATTTGTAGAGATATCATTCATATTCATATGGAGTATTGGACAAATCGAATTACATGCCTTATTCAATAAACATGATAAAGGTATTAAGAGTCAACATAGACGATATCTACAGGTGTGTGCTGCCGGATGGCTTACTTCATGGGTGAATCATTATACAGCTACATGT
This sequence comes from Amphiura filiformis, assembly GCF_039555335.1. Lineage (NCBI taxonomy): Eukaryota > Metazoa > Echinodermata > Ophiuroidea > Amphilepidida > Amphiuridae > Amphiura > Amphiura filiformis. The sequence goes on along the minus strand of NC_092634.1, from coordinate 7,204,192 downwards.
TTTGGGGCATGGGATGTATTTAAACAGACATCATTTTTCCAGTTGTGATAAGTTATAATTTACGCTTTTCGATTGAAGATTGTAATGCAGTACCAGGTACCAGTTATGTTCACCCATGTATTATTTTTAAACAAAGACCAATATTGTCAAAATGAAAACAAGCGGCCAAAATCTGCATCCTTTAGCTCTGATTTAAGACCTCATTTGTTGAAATCGGTTGAGAAACGGTGATTTACTGGGAATGCACGGCGCTAGTTCTCTTATTCAAGAACGCTTTGTGCACAAATCAATAGGGCATCCAATGGAGCAGTCTTTGCAACTTTTAAGTATGCATCTTCCTTTGGTTTTTGGATTAATGCGTCTTTATTACTTGACCGATTCCAATGAATGGGCTCAAAAGCGCAGCTATTGGCTGTTTGTTCTAATTATGACATATCTGTCTTTATTAGTGGTGAAAAAAAACCGGTACCTAAATTATTTTGTCTGTATGGCTGAAGATTACCCTCATGTACATCTGAGCGCTTATTTTGGTACAATCCCTTAAGAAGACGAAGGTTCAGTATAATACAAAAAGGATTAATTCAATGTTACATGACCAAGTAAATAAATAAATATGTAAATAAAGAATATAAATAGAGTACATGAATAGTTTATTCAAATATATTAATAAATTCATTAGTAACGCTAATAATGATAAGAAACCCCATTTCAACAACTCTTCCTATACCTTTGTACAGGAGCCAACCGTTGTTAATCCGTGATGAACCCACACTTTTACTGTAGCGTATACGCGAACGCGAGCGAGACTATGCGTTAAGCGAGAGCGCGTAAAATTCGTCATGCCTGGAACCTTTGTGCGTATGCAAGCTTACAAGTTGAATTCAATATTTTACAGGTAGCGGCTAAACATTGCCGTTTTATTCTGTAGTTTTATTGCTGATATCAACAGAGAAATCATCGACGTTTTTGTAAGGCTGAGTGGCAATGATTAACTGACATTCCTCGTAAAATAATCGTGAATTATACGATCAACGGTACGATCTTTAGCTTCTTTTCGTTGTTGAAACTCGCGTCCGGCGCGTCTGCGTGGTTTACTTCGCTCGGGCAGCTAAAGCTGCCCTCGCGAAGTAAACCACGCAGACGACGCGGACGCATCGTTGTTAATCGGTGTTGAACAACGGTGATGTAACAGGATTATTTACCATAGTGATAGGTGAAAACAATTTTTGAATGTATTGCCCTGCTCTATAAGTAGGCTGCATTCATCACCTGTCATGCCTGTGTATCTGTGTATCTGTGCAGTCATATATAGAATACAATACCGCTCTTTTCAAAGACACTAATCATACAGGTGCCAGCAAAACGTATGGGCTCTGCATAAATGTAACATTTCCATAGAATTACGATCTATTTCTTTATCCATATTCTTTGATAATCAATGGTGCGATGCAGAGTTACAGCGCACGTCTAATGCAGGGCAATACATTCAAATTGATTTCACATATCGCTATGGTAATTAATAATCTTACATCACTACTTCTAGAGCGAATGCTGGTGAAATTGCTAGATCCATTGACCAATATCTAATTGCGTCGCGCGCATTGTAATTGACTTGGGTAAGAATCGCGCTTATCCATCATAAAAAATATTTTAAAAAATGCTGTAGAAATATTTGTATGACTCTAGTTGTATGACAACAAAATCCAAGTAAAAGCACACACGGTTAACCCTTTTAACAATGCAAATACAATTCCAATCCACACTATCGTAGCTAGTACTTCATGATCTAATAGATTGGGCTATTCCTGTTAAAATCCATACACCCCACGTGGTAGGCATGACCATAATCTCCCAAACAGGGCATGTAGATTTCAAATGAGTCACCCATTCAGGTAATCCCATTTGAAATTCACACTCCTTGTGTGGAAGATATAGATCATGTCTTCCATATGGGGTGTATGCATTTAAACTTGAATAGCCCATTTGGCGTTGTACTCTTGTAACCACCTGTCAAGTGGAAAGTGCTGTGTAAAGCCTCTGCCAACTAGAACATTTTCTGCCACAAGCAGAGAGAGAGACTTTATACACAATTATTTCATTGAATCTAATCAGAGAAGGCGGACAGCACCAGGTTTACATGTCGACATTGATAAAACACCAAGCGGCTGTTTCACCACACCTTTGCAAAGTCCATGATGAGGTAAAATTTCACAAGTATTTTGATTTGACCTTTCTCAAAAACATATACAGTAAGCCAAAGAATTAAGGTACCAGTTGTGTTCACCCTTGTATATCCTAAATAAAGTCAAATGTGTCAAAATAAAATCCTGCAACCAATGCCTGTAATCTTTAGCTCTGATTTAAGACCTTGTTTGTTGAAATTGGTTGAGAATTAAAGAAACAGTGATCTAAAACCAAATGAAGAATTGCACTTTTGTGTTCTAATCAATGAAAGCGCGGCGCTAGTTTTTCGTGATAATCAATGACAGCATGGCGCCGGTTATCGTGTTGGAGAAAGCTTTGTGTACAAATCAATAGGACATGGAATGGGCAAACTGCAACTTTTAAATTTGCATCTTTCTTGGGTTTTTGGATTGCCGTGTCTTTATTTCTTGAACAATTTCAACAAAGGCCTGGTAGCTTAATTTTTTGGCTTACTGTATGTACCGATTGTTTACTATTCTAGTACCAATGTTCGACCACCCAATAGGACACATCCTTCAAAGCATTACGCATGCGTGGATTCAAACCCTCCCGTTCCCAAATGCGTATATTCATAGCTAACTTTTGTCCGTTTTAATGACTATTATTATATTGTTCTTATTAATTTTGGTATCACCTAGCAGCATCAAAATAGAGGTTATCCACTTTACTCATGTGTAACTTTTAACAAAAGGCATTGATTCCCGTAGTATGTCTCATTCAAACCAATCCAATGCACGATCTCGGAGTTACCTGCATGACTTTGGGGGGCTATTTTGAAACAATCATGGTTGCGCATACAGGTATATCTTTTGAAAATCCTAAACAAGGTATAGCCGTCTCCGATAGGATATGCAACTTATAGAACACGGATAACCTCTGTTGAAACATTGACTAGACATGGAATCACCAATTAAATAAATACAAATGTTAAATATCAATGATTTCTTTTTCTATAGAGATACGTGCCTTTTAAAAAGCAAGAGAATAGCCTACTTCAAAATGTTATTCAAGACTATCAGATGCTTATCATGATTATACACAGACTTTCTAATGTGTGTTTTCAAAAGAAAGTCAAGAATCGTCCTTAATTTTATCATTTCAAATTTGGGTTAATTCCTTCGGAACGTCGAGGCATTCCATTAGAAAAATTCATCAAAATTAAGACTTTGATTTAGTGGACAGCAGAAGATTTCGATAATAATTTGTACACAGGCTTTACTTCATTGGTTTTACAGATATGATAAAGCATTATCATTGAGGCGGTGCGTTTGAACTGCCAAAAGAAAACATATTACACCATTCGTCTTTCAGCCAGCCCACGTTGTCCAAGCTTACATTCGCTATTTGTAAAATAACCAATGAATTAGTCTGGGCTAATTTCTTTTTGTAAGAGTCTTAAATCAGACGTATGTAAGTCGTCCCAATTGTACTTGATGGCCTCATTATCTAAACAAGAAATTCATCTGTTGGAATGACAAATTGCAACAAATACCTGAATATGGTTTCTTAGATCATTTAGATTGTCGTGTTAGAGCTGGGCAGATATATTACTCTAAACTGCAATATTTTCCCTCGGCCACATTTGAACAAAACACCTTACAGGTTCCTTACAACGAAGTAAAGGTACTACATATCATTGGATTTATAAAGTTTACTTCGAGGACTGTTAAATGTCTAAAATATCCATTTATAATGATTTACCATAAAATTTGCATTAAATCGCGAATTTCAAAAAAATCAAACTATTTGATATCAGAAGGACATTTCTTGTATTCAGCATGCAATTCAATATTTCTAGTGTGCCCCCATGCACACATTGCTATCCGATCCCTTAAGCAAACTCATAGGGCTGCTAACAACAGGTACTATGTATGACATATTCACTAAGACGGCGAATTGCGTGATATTGGATCGTTGCGAAATGTTATCACCCATACAGGTATTGCGTGATTTCTTTTCAATGGAAGACTCGACTGTGGAACCGACCTTGAAAGGAAGAATTCGTCAATTCTTGTGGTTGGAGACTTGGCAATCCAAAAAGTATTAGTGGAGCTATAGAAAATGAATTTCTGGGAAGACTAAAGTTTATTATCAAATAAAGTTTAATAATATAAGCAGCAATTGTGTTTGAGTGGATTGAGCGCTTTTACTAATCAGTGTTTGTTAGTAACACTTCTGATGTTAGAACAGTCATTCACAACATAATAATAAGCTTGACGCCATAATCATAATTGTGATTCTCACATAAGAAAGTAAACATTATTTAATATATCACTGGCGACTATGAGTACTTCAAGCTTGTTACAATATTATTAATAACGTAAAATTACTTAAAATACACTGGATTAACAGAAACTAAATAAATATTGTATTCAAAAACAATATTGCAGAAAGAATGATTCCTTGGATTTTATTGACAGTTCTAGCTATCATCCCGTTTTCTTTTTATGTAAATAACACTGCATTGGGATCCCCAAGCATATCAATAAATCTGCGAGGACATCGTTCTGTAAGCATGTTACCTCTGGGGTTAACATCTGGGTTTGTTTTTGCTAAAATCAGCCGTTTTGGGGCCAAAATGTTAAAAAAATATTTTTCAGAAAATTTGTCAGATTTGGGTTCAATTTTAGGATAATTTTAGCCTCCAGGAAATAAAAATAATAATAATAGAACAGGTTTTTTCTTTTCGCCGCCTTATTAGTGAAACAAAACTATTTGGCTTGGAGTGACTAGCCTTTTGTGAACAATTGGAACATGTTATAAGTAATGTAAGCAATGATAAAGTGTGATTGAAAAATACGGTTTGAGCTATGACGTTGTCAAATTGCATGGCATAAATATTATGTAATTCGGTGAATAACATCGTATATGAAAATGGAATGCGGGGTGATCAATTGGCCCATATAATATTAATATGATCTATAAGCCTTCGACCTATATTTTCTAAAGTGAAAACTATAAAAGCTTCTTTCGTCCGATCGTTAGTGATTGCACTCTTTACTACCACCTGCGTTGATTTCAAATTCTTTATCAGTTCGTATAATTTGCATAACGAGAACCCAAAATGTAAATTGCCTTCTTGCCACTTTCATCACATTTGATATGTATCTTTCATGACGTCTGTTCTTGTCAGACAAATAAACTTTGAACTTTGACACTCATTCATAATTTCACGTTTTTGTATGATTATGTAGCATACAACAGTTATTGGTGATTTTGTTTTCCGAATTTATAAAGAACTTCTAAATGTTTTGTTTTTAACAAATGTACTAAAAGAATCCCGCTGATTGATGCTACCGCGTTCACCATGTGACAATCAAAATCTTCAACAAGTCGCTGATTACATTAAAGCTTAGATTGGATCAAATTTAATTACATACAGTAAAAATGAAGCCATCTCAAATGAAGACCTTCGCGCAAGAAGACCGTAAGTCCACTTGGCCACTCAACATGTATACACTAAAGTTACGTATAGTTTTCTTAGGGTTTTATGATGTTTAATACACGTTCCATCATGCAAGGCTGTGAAAGATTTGTTCTGGCCCCTGAACATGTATAAAACATTACCAAACTATATGAAATTATACGCAACTTGAGTGTATACATGTTGAGGGGCCAAGTAGACTTACGGTCTTCTTGCGCTCAGGTCTTCAAATAGCCTCATTTTTCTTTTCAATTTGCTAATACACTTTGTTTGATCAAGTAATGTCTGCAAATAGGTGAACAACTAATTAATTGCAATAACAGGTTTGCAATAGCGGCATTAATTAGTCGAAGGCGGCTGTGAATCAACAAGCGTCTCCTCAATGGCCTTGAACAATCCATAACCAACGAGTACTAAAAAGAACCGGATAAATTATGTTTGTTTATGGCAAATGCAAGCAAAACATTTGAGGACTTTGTTGCATAAAATAATTCCCTAAAAAGGTGCGTTTGCATAAATAGCACCTGGGAGCAAAGATGCGCCGTGCTACAGAATAATAATTATGTTATTATCTCTTTAACAAAAATGCACTGTATTGTTTTCCATTACAACTTATTCAATATTTCAATTGTTTAAAAAACAATGGTAAGAAACAAATAGTACAGTGCCTTCCTTCTGGACTTGTACACATGAAGAAAGAAATGAGGAAAAAAAGTCACTCGACGTGTTATATGTAAATGTATCTATTCATTTAAATTATACACTATAATACATGCAGCCAATCTCTCATTCGCGCGTATAAAATACCGTTTTTATTATAACCGTTGAAAACATTACCTAAATGGTCCCCGTATTTCCCTACCGCATATTAGGTATCAAACCCCTCAAGGACTTTGCATAATTAAGAGAAAAGATTGTAAAGAAAAAATCGTTTGTTATGTGTTATAATGTTACAATGTTTACTTTGACAAACACAATGTGGAGCAATTACAAACTAAAGTTAGTTACAAAAGAGATGAATAAAGACCGGGCCTGGATATTTATTCGCTTTATGAAACGTAATATTAAATTACTTGAGTGATATTTTTTACTGAGAGATAAAAAATGGCTGGTAAATAACCCAGAAATGGCGGGATACCTGTAACATGTGTAGTGTAATGTCGTCTGTGCAATTTGAGCTATGCAAAGAATTCACTGTGGATTTGAGTCATAATAGACACTATCTAAATGATAACATTTAACAAACATTGCATCACATATATAAAAGATATGCTGGTAATTTAACACCTTACGCGGGCGTCAATAGTCTACACATATTATACACAACTACGATACCATATATCATTAAGTGAACGATATAAATAAGTGAGTGACGATTTTGCTATGTAGTGCAAAAACTATAACAGTGGCATATATATCTGCGTGACAGAATGTTTTAGACAAATAATTAATTGATGTGCCCCTATTGGATAGAGGAGCAACCATTCTCTGAAGACACTTAGGAGTAAAGATGATTGTATTGTCATCAAGTCCTGGGACCTTTTATATTCAGCAATTATCTCCGTATTGAAAGATACGCCCGCAAGAAATCATTTGAGTTGAAGTATTTTGCTGCTCGTTTTGTGAATTTCTTGAGAATAAAGTTATCCTCCTAACAGTGAATTTTGAAGCAATAAAAAATAAAGCGGTGAAAATGATTGCTCGCAGGCCAGGATAAGAATGATTAATGCATATAGATAGAAAAAGACGATTAATTTCTTAATATCGTTAACAGGTGGCAGAAAGCAAAAAACAAAGATTGTCATTAATCTGGTAATAGGGTGGGTGTATGTCATTGATCGCAATCGAAATAGAAAATCTGTTTAGCTATCTCCATGTTATAAATCACTGACGCGCCATTTGATTTCTTAATTGAAGAGGTTTGAATGGCATATCAAAGAAATAGTGACAGACGCCTTATTAAATGATAGTCACTATAATAGGCTTGACTTGTTTTTGTTTAATCATTGCTACTTGAATATTTCACAATTTTTGATTTGAAACAACATGACTGTTTTTCCAACATAAGTAGAGTGACAGTTGGGAGCCAAATGACCTTGTTCTGTGTGGGGATATTAGTGTAGTTTTGAGATGAAGCAATATCGTGGGAACTCAATCATTCGCTCGTTATTGTAATCAGAGTGTTCAGTTTAGTCATTGTTTTTAGCAAGAATCATTTCGACACATTTCACTCTAATACTTTCAATGAAATGAACACCCTCGGTAACGTTGTAAAGAAAGCATTGTCATCATGGGGTAAATGTGCGGCGACATACTGATAACCTTCAAATTTTGAAAAAGAGTTGAAATCCGGAGTTGAAAATGAATATTTATTGTCCCACGCTCATGTCAATTGGGTAAGTAAAATGGCACTCACAATGACACCGTCAATGATATAAAATATGTTGAATGTGTCAAAGTATTCAAATTGGATTCGACCTTCAAATGGATGAAAATTTCGTTGATTTTTACAAATAGAAATACACTATTTGTGCATTAAGAAATCAAATGCCGCGTCAGTTATTATATAACACGTCAGATTTATAGCATGGAGATAGCTCAGATTTTCTATAGTCCGTATGGACTATAATGTGCGTGTTGAAGAAAGTAGACAAAGTATAGGACTTGAATGCATAATTTGTGATATTTCTCAAATAAATTCTTAAAATGAAATATATTGATATTATTTCGCGGTGTTATGAGGCCCGCCGATCACGAGCTGATCAAACCTATAGGTATCCATTCGAAGTCGATTTCATCAACCTCATAGATACCAATGACATCATCAATATCTCAACATCATTATTATATTATGTTGACACCTGTGTTTGGTTACCTAGCACTACTCACTATTCATGTAAAACTGATTGTTCACTTTAGTTGAACGTGACTTCTAAAAGGTTTCAACTTTCCTGCAATTAAATGTTGCAACGCATGTCCGTAATTAAACAAAATAATACTCAAGGTCTACTGAAAAGTGCACTATATTAAAAATGAATTGCTTAATCAAATTTCTAAAACGAATGAAAAATAAGTTTGAAAATGCTAAGAGGTTGGTTTGTGTCTCGTATTTAGAGCGGTAAGATGAATGCGGACAATAAATAGATAAATCTCCACGGCTTGGCTTTTCAATTTTTTATTCAAATTTAGTCTATACCCATAATATATTCTCCTAGAATCCTTAAAAACACGTGTTCAGCGTACATTCTTTGATTATATAAAACGTATTGTTACGATATATTGAAGTAGGTTATGGAAAATGGTATTTCGTATTTCTGGCCTACATAAACATTTCTAGTGCTGATGGATAAATGTATTCAAATATCCCAGATTCGTCCATAAAACTTCATTTGTTATTTCACCTTCGTATTTTGAGATGGCATTTACGTCTTATGATGATACTCACAATATCTGTCTTGATGTATTCTACACCTCTTTGCGTAGGATTTCACAGATATATAATATGCTTTTGTTAAATCCGTTGCAATATGCTAGGACATGTGTGTTCGCTACAAATTTGGCACAGATGCTGAATTTCGTGTTCAAACATATTTTGTAGCGTCGTGTATTTATATGAGTTATATAAAATTGTAAAAACATAATTATGAGAAACGTCAACATATTAATAGTGTTTGTTTTTATGTCTCTGTGGCACAAAAGTGAGCATTGATAATGTTTGTCAAATATACTTAGCCGGGGGTTACTCCACGAAATTCATCATGTGTGACATCATACGATAATACAAGTACAGAATGACGTATGCCCCTTTAATCCCATTTTTTTACTTTGGGTAATCCAAAAGCATTGTAAATCTTATTCTTAACTTTTACTCAAGCATGAACATCAGATTTTCAAGGATATTTGTAAATTTGAATGAAGTTGTGTCTTGTTGTGTTTAATATCATTAACTTAGCAGTCAAGTTAGCTCAATCGATGAGGCGTTCGACTATTGTGCGAGAGGTTGCGGGTTCGAACCCTGGCGGTGCCTAGTATGCTCTCGTGGAAAATTGAGTTAGCTTGAAATTCTCCTGGACAAGGAACTTACTGCTAATTGTCTCGTTGTAACCCGTACGAAATTCGGGGAGCTGATCCTGGTTGCGAAGGTTATTTGTGGAATGTATAGGGTTTGCGCTCTTGTAGCAGCAAAGCCCCTGAATTGTTGTTAAATGGTTTATGGAATGATGTGGGGCCTTAGTGGTCAGCGACAACCTGTAAAGTGTGCTGAGGCCTGTGAATCAACGTCTAGACGTTGTACCTTTGCGTAGCGCACTATAAATCACTGCGCTTTTCTTTTTTTTCTTATTATTTTCCGTTAACCTTCCCTTACCTGCATGGATAAACAAACACAGACAAAAAAAACCACTCAACCAACAAATGAATGAATAATTCCTTTAATGGATCCATTCTTTTGTAAACGAGAATGAAGATGTCGTTGTCCTAAAAGGGTATGTCTTAGTTAGAGATAATACACTACATGTAAATATGTTTGACAGTAGTAGATACATAAACCCAGTCCTTTTGCCCAGATTGTCGTTTTATTTGATATGAAAAGTTTTATATTTTCCCGAAATTTGTAGTATCGCCGGTAAAAGCAGTACATTGTTTCTGAGTGGGTTATAAAAATTATAAATATAATCTAGTTTTGTTCAACTTGTCTTACAATGGTTTTAGACACGTGAAAAATTGTGAAGAAAAACGTGTCACCTGAATACAGGAACCGTATCACCTACTAAACCGTGATTGCTATAAATATTTGGAGATTCACCGATTCAAGATTATACCAAGCCACTTTCAAATAACAATCCGCACTTTTTTTCGTAGAACGAGTCATGTGATTTGAATGAAACGGGAATGGCTCTTCAGTTTAAGCGTCGCCTTAGGGAGAGCACAAGTTAATCTAAAACTCCTAAATGTTATATTCCTAAATACACAAAGTATTTATATTATTACGAAGTTGTGCAATTATGCGCGAAACACATATTTCGCTATATAAACGGTCTGCTAAAATGTGTGATAGTCCAAATTAAAGGGTGTGACTAGATTGTCAGCCTCATCCCCAGCCCCCGCTTTTTATCCTATCAAACAAAATGGAGATGTTGACATCAAGAGAAAGCTTATATTTATTAAACAATTCCAATGAATGTTTGGATGTTTAGATGTCATATCACCCCCCCCCCTTATGATTGCCACCATATTATATCATGTATAGTGTTCTCGCCTTTGTGACACACGTTTTGCTTCTAATATCAAAATCACTCAAAACTTAGGAATCATATTATTTTGATACGTGGCTCAATGTAATATACAAACCACAATAAAATCTGACCCCCTTTAAAAACAAAAAAAATGGTGGATTGTATTTTTTTGTATAATAGCATGGACAGTACCTCCACATTCAAATGACGAAGTAAATCGCAGAATGTCATAGAGGGACAGTCAGGCATTGTTGTATTTGCGTTGTTATGATTTATGTTTCACCTCTCTTGTTTCATCAAGTCTTATACGTTGATCGGTTGCGATAGATGTAACTACCCTCAAATCATTCACGTGATTAACTTCCAATGTAAGACGTCATATTGGATAAACATAGCAGTCTGGAACGCAGAGGAGATTAGAAAAAAGCGCGGGAATGATTGAGGAAATGTCTTGATGTGATTGACAGATTGATAGTCTGCGGTTCCAGGCGTATTACGAAACAGGTGGTTTGTGTGCCTGGGTGCTTGATAGGCAAGTGAACCGTATATACATTTTTTATGTTTTCTTATTTCTGACTAAACTGTATTGTAGCGAAAAATGGTAATGCTTCCCTGGACTCCTTAAAAATTTAACAATGTTTTTATAGCAAAAATGAGACATTTCAAGGAAAAGGAAAAGAGGTTGTTATTGATGTTTTTCAGGTGGACGTGGGAGCTTAAAGCCACGAAATACATTGTATATTGTGAAAGCCCAGCCGGAAAGCTAAAAGCGTATATTTATTAGATGTAAGAGCTTACAATATATTCCAAATCATCTTGGGGTTTTACGCAAAAAGTTAAAGAGCTTTTAACCGTAATCAATGCCTAAAATAGGGACCAGAGTTAACAAAATAGTATTGATCTACGACACAATTGAATTACTGTAGTCTGTGGATTTAATGAGCCGTCAATTTATAGTAACACTCGTACGAGAATACCTGTTCATTCAAATCTTTGGTAAATTATAAATTGATTCTTTTTTAATCAAGACGAAAATAGAATGGTAAAATGATATTATGTCTTTACAATGAATGCACTTTCCTTTACAAATGGCTATAAAAACCACAATGGGCCTTTTCAAATTTTCAGTTTTGGTTTTTATAATAGGCAAAAACTATAAATTAAGAGATTAGAATTACTATGCTAGGAAGCTGGAACCTAGTGTAGTCTGAATAAACTTTTAAAAAACATTTTTAATCTAGGTTAGTTACAGACGTACTTTCATCTAAATGAAGCTTACTTGTTACAATTTATCATCCCACTTATATATTATCATCATTCAATAATATTTCACTTCTCTGCATAGATTATTTTAACATTTACCACGCTTGCAAATGCAACTGTACCTGGTTGTTCCCCTTGTTCATACTTGCAAAAACTGCACTGCGAAATTTAAAGACTCTTTTCATTTACTTTGATCAGCTGACTCTAGCTGGGACGATAAACGGTCAGATGATTATACGTAATAAACTAAAAATGAAACCGGAAATGCAAACATGGTTTTCTTCAAGGCAAGGCTGTCGATAACCTCTTCCAATGAGAAATTAGCTATTACAATGGGAAACCACGTGATCAAAACTGAAAGTAAAAACCAGGAATTGAAAAATCTAATGCGTGCGTTAGATAGACCTATCAAATATAATTAGTATGCTCAAAAGTTGCTAAGAAATCTCTGCAAAGGTATAGTTTCTTCCGTATCTGTGAGTGCAATTACAATTGTGTGGGAAGTTTTTACAAAAGCTTACTCTTTTCCATGTAATACCAGAGCCGTATGTTACTTGCGAATGTACACATGAACGAGGCAAATGCAGATCACTAAAACGCTCAGTCGTGATTTAGTCTGCCATCGTCTGCAAATCTATCATGAGATATTCACGAGATCCATGACTTCACTGACAAACATGTGGCCCATCCTGTAAGAACTCCAGAAATCCTGACTATAAGGAAGCTACACACTATCGATTTTTAAGCACTCTGTGCTGATGTAGTGTGTTTACTGCGCAGTGCGAGTACACGAAAGTGGTGTTCTAATTGGTATGCCCAAAAATTCTTATAAACGGTTGGGCAGGGTAGAAATACCTGTTCCGGGTCTGTACAAACTTGTAAAGTAATATCTACTCCTGAAAGTTTAAAGCAATTATCTAAATCTCCTTAATTTTTAGGAGTCGTTCCAATTGATACAAAATGTAATAATATTGAAATAAATCAATTTTTAAACACTGGTGCGTCTTACTTCAGCTAAAGTTGAGATTATTAGGGTAAGTAGTACATGTGTTTCATTTTTGTGTCATTTTAAGCTAAGGGAGCAATAATCCCTATTTTTACGTTTGTGTCATGAATGTACACGAGGGCACGTATGTGGGTTGAAATGTAAACGAGATATGTTCGTTCTTATAAGCAGAGAAAGACGACCGTTAAGCTTTATCCGTAAGTCACATAGGAGTAAGAGATATACATCTCACATCGATGAATGAGTTATATTTTCAAGTATCGTTTATACAAGTCATAAATCATAACCTTACGTTTTACATTCGAGATGATTGTTAATGGTACAAGTCACGTGCGTATATTCGTGGCCTGATTATTATTTTCTAATCAAAACGTTCAACGCATTTGTGATAAAGTATCATGTATTCACTAGGATCCACAACATGCTCATCTATCAGGGCACCGTTCTTTAACCTCAATACATTTGTACATTCATTGTATGACCTTTGAAAATTTGGGTACAAAAACTCATACTCTGCAACTTGAGGTCACATTTTGCACTATGAGTGTTTAATTGAGGTTATTGAACTATGCCATTGGCATGAGGCCATTGTGGTCCATTGTGATACCTCATGGGAAATAATTGAAGAAATGCAAAAGATGCATTTTCGTTTCAGAATAGCATATTTACGTTATCATGGTAAAAGTATGAGCTCTATGGTATACCCGTCCCAGGTACAAGTATCTACACTGTATATATATTCTACAGGTGCATCAAGAACAAGAACTATATACTTCAGTCAGTCAAGCAATTGGTAGTTACTGTACATCACAATGCGTTCTCTTAATACATTATATCAAATATATAACATATGGGTCACATTTTTAAAGGTTCCTTTCCAAATCTGAAGATGCAGATCGTACAGAATGCGTAAACTCCTATATATTTAACATTGGTGCTGTTATTGAAAACTTCTTTTATGATTAGGTTTTGATTTTGAATGTATTGGTGCTGTTATTGAAAACTTCTTTTATGATTAGGTTTTGATTTTGAATGTATTGGGCCTCTATGGGTATCTTGACCAGTGATTTTACTAAAGATATCAAGGAATCTGATGGTATCGAAGCGTAACAGTTTTATAACTCTCAAGTCATGTGAGAAATTGATGATTACGAGTTACTGCTGATTAATTGTATGCTTGTGATGTGCTCTTTCAGTAACGTAGGGCAGAATTGACTCTAAATATGTAGCTTTGGCCTTCTGATACAGTTAATAAAAAGAAATGACTGCATCAAAATGGCGCCAGAAAAAACCCACAAAAGACGGTATCACCTTCAAACTGCCTTCAAACGATATTATTGCAAACGGTATGTGCAAAATACGTAAGAAACTGTTCAGTCGTCAAATCGGTACATTGTCCTAGGAGAATATAACGGAAAGTGAGGAAACTTCATTCAGAAGTTAACAAGTCCCAGAAATTCTGAACAGTTATTAAATCAATACAAGTGCCACAGTTCCCTTAAACTCGGCATAAATTTTGTGACGCCACGTGTGTATTCTGTTTATTGCTACCTATATTGTTAATTTCCTCTATGTTCATAACAATAGAAAAATTATGAGCGCAGTTTCATCCTTTTCAGCACTTTATTTGAAATGTTGTCAATTTGTTTCCAATGCGTAATTTATGGGTGTATAAAAGAGAGCATGCGTCTAGGTTCCAGCGGATACTCAGTGTTAAGCAAAATAATGGTCATTACAGATAAAACACCTCGTGTAATGAATGTTATCTCGAAAACAGTAGTATAGTCCACTTTCCTATTGTTTTACCTGCTTCCTTATTTCTTTCGTCTGAACCTCTATTTGCTTTGATTATAATTCTCTTCTTTCGCGTCTGTCATTCTACCTTTGTTGCTTTCTTTTCTTGTAGCAATTACGGCTGGTCACACTCTTTTTAAGACATCGGTGTTGATTTGGCGGGAAATAAAATAGTAGCAGTGTTGATAATATCATGGCTCAAAATACTGACCGCAATAGAATTAAGGTACCAATTATGCCCCCCCCCCCCCCTATATCATATACAAAGACAGGTATGTCATAACTAAAACCAGCAGTCAATACCTTGAAGACATCATTTGTTGAAATCGATTGAGAATTTAAGAAACGGTGATCTCAAACCCATGTAAGGAACGAAATCAAAAGTGGCATTTCGATGTTCTTATCAAAGCACGGCGCGGCGATGTACTTATCTTGTTCAAGAACGCTTTGTGTACAAATCAATAGGGCGTCCAATGGAGTAATTTGCAACTGTTAAAATTGATTTCTTGTTGAGATTGCTTCCTTTTTAATTGAAAACCTAACGCGGAATACGAGTTGTATTTAAAGATTTTTTTCCTTTATTTTTTTTTTCATCTGTCTGACGAGCTTTTTGACATATCTTATTAAGATTTTTTTCCAAATCCAACACACAAAAATCTCACGTCTGACATCGACAATAATTAACCACATTTTCATCTCTCAAGGAGGTTTCCCTGTGACGGTCAAGGTGAAGAATTTTTTATGATACGTGAGACGTAAAGAAATATTTATCAGAAGATTGGAATATTTGAAAAAAAAACATGTAAAAAAAGTGGGGGCTTTGAAACAAACAATTAAATTATGATGACCTAACCAACAATACCCAACACAAACTGCTGTCTGCTTTTGCTAGCTATAGCCTTCAACATAAAATCTTGAGAAACACTGAACCAAAATTGTAAAATAATTGCAACTTGTCGTCTGTTCGACACCCGCGTGGAGGGAGTTTAAGGGTTAAAAATGATAACAATAAAGGGATGTTGAAGCACATTTCATTTCCGAAATTGTGACTATTTTAAAGTAACTGTCGGTAATAACCGTTTTATAAAATATCCTCATGTTTGGAGAACGATCTTACAAGTACCCTCTAAACATCACTTAACACCAGGAACTTCATTGCAATAAGAAATCAAATTATGTATCGTTTAGATTGTGCTCAGTCCCAAGGCGCTTTTAGAAAAAAAATGATAATGGAAAACTCTGAAGTTTCGACATAGATGTTGCTTTTTATTGTACAAACTAAACCTAATTACGTAATTCATAGAAGAAAATGTAAAATACTAGTAGTTTGCTAAAACACCCCAGCTCTTAGGTCAACGTATGCAATACGCATTTTTACAACAAATACCCTTTGGGATTAGCATGAATTTAATCAATAAGTGAGTCCAAGATGAACGCAGTTTAACCCATTTCACTTGTTTAACACAATTGTGGGTTATCTCGTAGTTGAAAATGGGCGTATTTTGTAGATGCATCATGCATTAGATAGCTGCTTTAAGTTCAATGATACCAGGATTTACCGTTTATCACTATTTCTTGGATCATATCCAGTATAAACCCCTGGTTTATCGTTCGAGCTCAGACTCGGACTCTGCTCGGCTCAGCTCAGCTCGGCTCCGACTTGGACAAAAAAGGACTAGGACTCAAAACCGATTCCGGTCCGTGTCCAGTCAAATTAAATCCAATTAAAAACAATTTATCGAAAACAGGCAATTAAATCTCACATTTAATCCAAAAATTGTATCCTTTAGAATACCCTACCATTTTTCTCATTTTACATTTTACATTCGGCTCAGTGAGCTCGAAGTCGGACGAGGTGGACTTCTGGATTTTGTGCCAGCTCATGTGATTGGTTTATAGACAAGCAACAAGAATCCAACAGTGGCCAAAACTACGGGAATGCGTCTTGTTTTTAAATTCTTTGATGTCTACACGTAGAATGTTTCATAAAAATATTATATGTAACATCTACAATTTTAACAACAAAACAACAAAAATGGGAGCCATCGTATTTCCTTACATAGCAATATTTCATGCACTTCCCTGGCAGCCGGAGGTAGCGGATATTGCCTAGCTAGAAGTCACTTTACTAAATTTACAGCCTCTTTACAAATTTCCAATCGCACGGACATACAATGTGTGCTTATAGGAACAAAAGCAACGTGTTTAACACGTGAATTTGGGCGAAACAAAAATCGATCCTTAATTTCGCCGCTAGATCCATAAATGACATGTAATGTTTTGTTTTGCGCGCCAAACTGAACGAGAAGACAGCATCAGTCATTATTAGCATGAAACCAAGCGTGACAAATGTGTGTTGCTATAGTTACTGTATATGCTAAGAGTTATTCTAGAGAAATCAGGTGGGCTATATAGGAAGTTAAACTTAACTTAAATTGCGACATCGTAAACGTTATATTGTACACAGATAATTTCCTATAATGTATAAAAATCGAAGATATAGGTCCCTAAGGATATGACAATGACTTGAAGTAGGCGTTATAATTAATGTACGCAAAGCGGTGTACTGATATTGGTCCTAGCGAAGCGCGAAGCTTTTGTATTATAAAGATAGCTTCAAATGGCAAAGTATTTTATTGAAATCAATATTGCTTTTAAAAAATATTCCAGAGAAAATTTACGTACACCTAACTAAAATATTAAACTTAAAACCCGTGTATCTAAATACAATTATTTTTATTCTATTCGACGGATGGTCATAGATATTTAAATATTTTGACTGCATTTGTTGATGAAAATGAAATTTCAGTCACAACATTCAATTTAACATAATTGCTTGTAATGTGATCAATATAATTGAAACAAATACACCACACACACAGATTATAATAATTATGACAGTTAACAAAAATAAAACAGAAATGACTTTCAAATAATGATAACTATTGCACCTACTTAACATCACCAATACACCCGTCTAAGTGTTTTTATTTCATTTTATATATTTTATTGTTGCAAAAATGATCTGAGATGTTTCAGTTTATTACCCGGGTTTATTAATGTGTCTTTAACTGGTTCCCACTGCTGCCATCCCCAGAGGTACACTGTTGCCCAGCTACTTTGTGGATACTCTAGAGTACCAGTGCAATACCAATCCAGAACCATTGTGCGTACTGTCGTATGTGTGATTCCGATGTGTGTACTCTAGAGTACCCACACACGTACTCTAGAGTACCAATGAAGTACATGGGCAGCAGTGTATTATTTGTAGTGTAGTGTACAAGTAGGCATAGTAGTCCTTAGCTACAATAAATGTTATATTTATAATTTTATTTGTTGTTCCTTTCTTCACTGATGTATAAAATGCATGGGTGGCACTTTATCGAAGGGTTTGTGCAAGAATGTCTCATCTTCAATAGCTGCTATGTGCCATATGTTAACATGTGCCACAATATACATATGATATAGATTTCGAAAGTATCAAATATATATATGGCAGCTATTGCAGGTAGGGCCTTCTCGCGCTGACTCTTCGATATAATGACATCGCTTTCAAGGTTTTAGTATTTGATTTACTACACATTACACTTGTTTCTGGTTGACAGAAATTAATTGTAGGAAAACATATTATTGTTTAAAGTACTATATAAAGACAAAATATAAAATAATGAATTAAAAGTAACAACTAATTATTTTACCCATATATATTTTTTACAATACCTCTGCTTTCAGTGGCAAATGACAGTGAAACTGGTTAATAGTGTTAGTCTTTCAAATAATTGAATGCTCATTAAAAGGTGAAGCGAGTAATGGAATGTACTTTGTTCTCGCTTAAGGGTGTCCATCAAACGTCTGCAATGCTATCCATTGTATGTGCTGTGTACGTGGCAGTGTGGAATTAACGTTTATACTATACTGTGGGAGGGTAATCATAATGTTCATGTAATTAACTTTGGTTTCTAGAAGGTGACATATCTATTGAAAACGAATTATCAAAATTAGGAAACAACAACAGTTAGAGAATATGATAAAATCCTAAAATATACCGTGGGAGGGTGTTAACCATGCAATTAACTTTGGTTTCGAGAAGGTGGCATTTCTATAGAAAACGAATTGTCAAAAATAGGAAACAAAAAAAGGATATGACAAATCGTATAGGATTCTTGTTTTGAAATAGCAAATGATTGTCTACACTCTATATAAGTATGGAGAAACGTGATATGGATTTAAACATGATAAAGGTGTGTGATTCACACGGTATTCAGAACATTTCTCTCTAAACTGTGTAATAACAGGCTTAATGAAATAAGTGCACATTCTGCTATTTGGTTTCATTTTTAAAATTATGTTTCAAAAATATTACTATGTTCACGTCCAATCTTGAAGGCATCATCAGCCCTACTAATCTTCTGGCAGATGTTATTTCCCTAAAATTTCCTACTCACGAGTAGTAAGTCTATAGTAAGTATATATATAAGTTCAAATGAGAGACAGAACCACACATGGGGGTTTATTTTCTTCTACTACTTTTTTTCCTCGCCATCGGTCATTTTCTAGTTCAACAATGTGCCTTTAAACTACACGAATTATCCCTAAAGTCAACAAATAATGTGTACAACGCATAATGGAGTTTAACTCTACAAGATCATATTAAGAGGTTCTGGGAAAGTGAGGGAAATCGACAAATGCGTGATCTGTTTTCATGTTGAAACTAATTTTTTCAGTTTAAATCACAACTTTCACATCTCATAGCTTTTATGTGATCTTAACAAACAAACAAGCACTACCCTCTTCCACATTAAGCTGAATTTATACTCTATCACTGAGCGACGAGCGATTGGTATTTGACCAATTGGGTATTTTCCAACACAAACAAAAAGCGCTTTTTGAGGCAGCGCGCTTTTTCCAACACAAACAAAAAAGCGCTCTACCTCATCATTGGCTAAATAAATACCAAACTCATAAGGCTATTGTGGTGCACAGCTACGTGGCTTGTGTACCAGAAAGACCATCAATATTCTTAAGCTTGGCCAACCCTACAGTCTGTCCACATAGAAGTACAAAGTAAACAGGCCTCGGAAACTGGAGGTATGAGAATAATTATTTCAGTGCAATGCTTCTTTGGCGCGCCAACTGCTGCGCGATTTGTACTTGCCGAGCGCACCACGTTCTTTACGCTTCGCGTCGCGTTCGCGTGTGACGCAATCGACCCCCGATGTCACAGATTTTATTTAAAGGAATAAATAAGGTTTATTCAAATGAATAATATCTACGTGGACAGACTGTATTTGATTATTGGTATCTAATTCTAGAAAACCTGGTGGGACCAATGAGCGCAAAGAGTAGACATCAATTAGAAAAAGGTATTTGGCACTTGATTTTACTCTTAATTAGATGATAGTAAAACTAATAAACAAAAACACGCGGAAACTTATCATATTTTTGCCATAAAGCGCAGTAACAGATTGTGTTTGCAGACTGATAAGTGGCTTGCTTCTTGCCATCTTCACATTTCCTCTTAGTTGACTTTGATTTCCTGCATGTCAATTGTTAGATACTTGATGATTACTAAGACTATTTGAAGGTTGACAATTTACCCCAGGGTGTACAAGTACACGACACGCTTTTCCTCATGATACACCCAGGTATATTGGAAGCTTCCTTTGTAAATTGCTTGCATCATAGACGGGTATCAGCAACCTAGTTTAGCAAGGTTTGCTGAGCTAATATGCATTGCTTCTTTTATACTGAAAATCAAACAAGCGTTTTGGTGACATAAGTGTTTAAAGCCTTATAGTGGATATCTTTGATGTATTCAGTTAATGTTTAGCTACAAAAGCGTAGATATGCAATTTAAAGCGATTGAGTACATTAATCGTTTAAAAATATATAGTATAAAGATAAAAGGGCGACAAACTCCCTGACACCATTCAAATGCGGTCGATATTGTTAAAGAAAAAACTTATATCACTTGTTACTTGCTTGTATTTCAATATAATCAGGTAATGTGAATCGATCTTTTAGTTGTATATGTTTATTCTTGGAAATGATACTTAAAGTGAAAAAGAATTTAAAAAATAATTTTCACGTATGCAATTTGGTATTTACGTAACGAGTGTTAAACTATTTAATTAAGGTACTGTATATTGTGGATATGCGCGTCCATTATGTGCATAAATTTATTATTCTGAAATGTATGGACTAAATTAATGTGATCTATAATTAACCCCCCCCCCCGAGCACTACCTGCCGATCTAAAATTGCCTCTGATTGATCAATTACATGATATCTTTACTTTAATCACCAATCAGAATGGAGCTTTACAAATAATTCACCCCAATTTTTTTCTGTGGTGAAATTATTCTAACAAGGCTGCTGATTGGTTCAATTGATAATGAAAACTTCTTTTTGGCCAATCGGCAGGTAGTTCTCATGGGGTTTTAAAACGTGCTAAAATGCAAAACGTTTATTACAGCTACTACAAACGTTGACAATATGACACAATATCTAGGCCCCTGATGGCATAATCAAGTGATTCATCGCTACATAGAATTCCGTTTCATGTTTCTAATGATTTTAGCAGGTGTATGTAAGGCCATTGTAAATAGATAATGTGTGTGAAATGAGAAATGGTTTTATGTTGGAAAATTATCCTCAACACCAATTTGAATTACGTCATTATTTATACCATTAACTACAAGGTCATTAATGATAATGATAGTTCTATAAATGATAAACAGACATTACTTTGAATCACAATTTAATAATGACCGTCTAGATGACTTAAAATAAAACTTTACACAGTTTTTACCATGCGCTTAAGAAAAGAGAAACTATAGTAATGTAATTACAGCAATAAAACGTGCTTTATGGTGTATTTACAACACTGTTGTGGCACGCACTGGACTGACTGGTGAAGAATATATAAATATCCAAAACAATATCATCAGGTGAAGAATATAGCTGTGAAAGTAGATACATATTCATGAGTGATATTTATTGCACTATAATAAATGGACCCTGTCGTAAGATATGTTTATGCTTTAAAGCGCTAAACATGATGCAAACACAAAGTTTAAATTAAGCCTTGCACAAACTAGAAATCATACAGACCGTTTACCAACAGGCATAGTTCCCTTTGCTGTGAATTCTCGTATATTCATGAGGGTTGGTCGTGCGTGTCTAACAAATCAAGCCAGCGTTTAGTGCATCGCGTTACGCGATAGAGCTTTGCATGTCTTCGTGTTTACGCAAAAGACCGTAAAAATATGCGGTATGTGCGTATCAGTTTTGTCTCTCGTACTTAATGGAACGATTGGCTCTCATTATTGGGCCATGCTGGGACTTCTCCTGTTGGAAATCGGTCTGTGAATTTTCTCGTCTGTGAGTTGCACACATGAGAAATAATAACCAACATAAAAAATGTTATATAAGGGGAAATAATTATAAGCACGAGCAATATTGCATAAGGTGTGTTAACAATGTAATATAATTGACTTTTTGTAGAAACAAATCCGATCAATTGAATTGACTGAAGAAAATAAAAGCTGAGTTAACTTGCTGTAGTTATCATGCGCCAAAGAAAGCTTGTCAATTACTGGGGGATATGACAATGTTCTCTGGTTATCTAGCCTCTCACGCAT
Organism: Amphiura filiformis; assembly: GCF_039555335.1. Classification (NCBI taxonomy): domain Eukaryota; kingdom Metazoa; phylum Echinodermata; class Ophiuroidea; order Amphilepidida; family Amphiuridae; genus Amphiura; species Amphiura filiformis. The sequence continues at coordinate 7,181,623 of NC_092634.1, read as the reverse complement.
ACCATAAGGATCATGTGCAACATTATTGATTCCGTAACAATCACTCTACAGGCAGAACTGTTGGCGTAAAAGGGTGCTTAATTATTGCTATCGTTATGCGCCGCTATAAAGCTAAATGATTTCTTTATCCTCTGGCAGTGGATTCTTGTTACTAAGAATGTATGGTCTTTCACATTGTGTGTAAAACCGAATACCGTATGTTTCTAACAAATCAAGCCAGCATTTAGTGCATTTGCGTTACGCGATAGAGCTTTGTATGCCTTAGTGTTTACGCAAAAAACCGTAACATTACGATTGGCCCTCATTATGTATCAAATTACAATAATCGTTCCTGACCAAAATTAATCTAATAAAAGCAAAAACTTGTTACTGCTCGCTTAGGTCGTATGGTCAAAATGCGCATCGTTTACTCCAAATCTACTTTGTGTGATTTTTTAAAACAAATATGAGGATTTGTCTATAACTCTGAAGAGTAAATTTAGATCATTGTTTCAATTGCCTCATCTTTAGATGAGGAATAGTACGATAATCGTTCCTACCAAATTTAATCTAAAAAATCTGAAGAGTAAAGATTGATCATTGTTTCAATTCTTTCAAAAGATGTAATAAAAGATGTAAATTGCCTCATATTTTGTATTGTTAGAGATTTGCTACAAATCGAATCGAAAACTTTTAACTATGCCAAATACATTCCTTCTTGTATCCATAATCTTAAAACGCTTCAGCATTTGGATATTACTCAAGCATAAGTCATACAATCCATAGGATCATAATTAATTATTTGAGATGCATGAGCTAGCTGTGGCCTTAAGAATTGACGTCCACAAATTGATGATTATATCTTTTCTTCAATCAAGTGTTTTTATGAACTAAATAAAAGAGTCTTTTGACATGACTCTTATCTTGACACGTTGCCTTTTATTCGTGTTCTGTCATTCTACATGCAAATATCTTACACAAACAATAACGGTAATTAGATTTTAAGATAATAGATCCAGTACTTGGATTAATGCGTCAAATTGAGTTGAGTTGTCATGTCAAATAATAGGTACCCAAGGTTAACGGGCTAATGGATTCCGCCGGCTAGGTTGCGCAAATATCAAAACATTAAACAAAGAGGAGCACCAGAGGTTGACACACCTATCGTGGCTTTAGATTTCAAAATTGTAAATTATAATGTGATCTGCTTCAATTTATCTTTGTGGTTTAATGAGGAGAAAACGACATTGCAGAAATGATGAGCGTTGTGGAAACCAAAATGCAATAACAATTTGCATGTGATGCCGGGAATAGGGAAAAGTACATTGATCACGGAGTTGTGTGTTGTGTTTTAACGATGAAAAAGGACAAGAAGAAGAACAAAAGAAAAAGAAGAAGAATATCATAAAGAAGGCGACAAAAAGAGAAAAAAAAGAAGCAAGATGCGATGAAGAAATAAAAAGGCTTACTTGTAGAAGATGACAAGGAATTAAGATAGAGGAAAGGTAGACGAAGTCAAGAAGAATTTAAAGAGGAACATGAACGATGAAAAAGAAGCAAATATAAAATGAAGAAGCAAAATAATTATAATATAAAGCAAAAGAAGAGGATAAAGAAAGCAAAGAAAGAAAGGAAAAAAGATCCATAGTCATATACAGAATTAAAGAGGAGAGGCAAAGGGGTGAAGAAAGAAAGATAAGAAGATTGGATCGTCGATGTCATCAAAGGAATAATATCAACAGCCGATGCATGATGCAGTTCCGATTTTAAAAGTCACAATATCAAAAGAGACAAATCAAAACAGGTGCACTGTCTTATAGCTTCAATTCCACTGGATACAGGCTCCTCCATGAACCGTACATAAAACAAACAACTAAATGTCATTCCTTAACTAAATGCCCCTATTTTACAATGGGCTTAATGATGACAGACCGAGTCATGTATTATACACAACATAAACAACATGTACAGAATCCCGGGATAAACTGACTGAGTCCTAAAACGGAAATGCACATTGATAGTGATTTAACGTTAGTAATCGACAGTTTAAGTATTCAGATTGGTCTCTTCAGCCAAATGTCTGAATAATAAAAATAACAAAAAAGATTACTGCTGTCATACCATTTTCCACCCTGATGTGGCAGTGACGTCAGTGCACATTTCATTGGGCGCAGCTATAAATCGCTAGGGTTTCCTCAAAGCGCTCACATTTACACGAACCCGCTTAAAGACGCTACATAAATGCGCGCGCGAAACAGCTGCCTCGGCGCTTTGACGTCACTGCTACATCAGGGTGAAAAATGGAATAGTGTAGTGGTCAATTATCGCCTGGCAAAATTGTATTTCTCTCAGCAGATTTTTCTGTAAAAAAATGTTTTGTATGTTGACACAATTATCATTATGCGTTCCTCTACCTAACTAAACATATATTCTATTACGTTACAAGGGAAAGTGCATGCGAGGAGCGAATTCAAATCAATATATACATGTTTAGTTAAATGGGGCTTTGTTAGCTCTTACCACGCGGGTGTCAACTGTAGACGACGGCATTTTTTGTTAAAGTAGATATTATACATTTTCATTACCATTTTGGAAAACGCATTAAAATGAGTACAAACAAGCACTTTTCAATGGCTCCTGATAAGACTCTGTTCTCTACTTTTCTTCGGACGAAAGAGTCGGCATGTTTTATTACGCGAAACTGTAAACAATTCATTTTGGCACACTAAAATTGTTCCATGGAAATAATGAAAACAGTATGAAATGATTTTTTATCATATTTTAGGATTGTAAGAATCTCTTTTATTAATGAAAGTAATTTGTCTAATGCATTTAAGTGCTTTCCCCTTCCAGATTTCTGCCCCATAACGCTCATAACAAGCAATCAAAATAGCATAAACATTCTTTCTTTCTTTCTTTTCCTTTCTTTTCCTTTCTTTTCCTTTCTTTTCCTTTCTTTTCCTTTCTTTTCCTTTCTTTTTCTTTCTTTTCCTTTCTTTTCCTTTCTTTCTTTCTTTCTTTCTTTCGTTCTTTCTTTCTTTCTTTCTTTCTTTCTTTCGTTCTTTCTAATACTACGGCGAATTGCTACATTATTCGCTCTGAAGGGACGTAGTAATCGGTACTGCGTGAACGTTGTAGTGCAGGGCGATCTATTCCAATATTATATTCATCTATTGCTATGGTAGCCTTACGTCGCTTCTACGGCGAATACCCGTCGTCTACTTGTTGTAGAGTTCATTGCCCTCTGTTGATCACTATGTGCATAATGATATATATGGCCGTACACTGCGAATGAGCCGTAAAGTCGGCAAATTGTATTTTGAGTTTTTTATTTTTGCGTGAAGGTCATATTCATAGGTATCTCAATTTGATGCGACAAGTTTCTCATTTTATAGCGTTTAAACCAATCAATAACTAGTCAATAATCTAGTCTTTGTTTGCTTTGGTTAAATCCTGTTCAAGTGGTGGGTCACAGTGCATTGTATTTGGTCAAAGTATGTATAATCAACAATTAACAATGAGAGGACATTCCTGGACCTCGTTGACTTGGGGATGATTTGAAATGACCGCAAATTATGACTGTATGATATTTATTACCAGCAATGTGGAAAAAGAGACACACGTAGAACCGAAAAAAGGTACCATTTTGTTGAAGGAGCAGAGTTCAACAAACCATATCGTTTGAAGTCAAATGATATACCATTTTAAAGCTTACGATATCTATTTTCTAAACACGAAATAAAACAAAATTGACCGGGCCGACTTTACGGCTGATTTGTAGTCTCCGATCACATATGTGATGCGATCAAGCAAAATCAGTAAAGCTGGATTTTGTAGAAAACCCCATTGAAATTGAACAACCAGTTCCAAAGATATGAGCAATTAAAGAGTTTCCAAAACAGGAGGTAACAAAAGGAAATATTTCCTTAGTTTGGCTATATCTCAAAATCAATATTTCCGAGTTCCGACTGATTTTACTTGATCGCATCACATATATTGAGAGAGTATGAAATATTTATAATAAGTAAAATTATTATGATATCTAGTGAATGAATAAAGTAACCTCCTCATTACATATCGAATGACGTTATTACTAGCTGTACTCTCATATTAACTATTGCTCACTACAAATCACTGCTTTGCACTGCGAAAATTGTATGTGTTTAAAATTATCATACTTTTCGGGCCACGTTTTGAGCAAACTTTGTATTGCACTTTATCAGAGGAATAAAGATAGGAACATACATACCACTTAGAACAAAGCGAAAGAAAATTAACATTTTTTCTTGTAAATTGCAAGAAAAGAGTCCTCTCTGAAGAGAAGATGGAGGGTATTCTAAAGTCTTGATCCTGTTATAGAAAAGCCCTGTCACCTATGGAACAATTTTGTCGTTCAATCCACTATTCCCATAAATCCCCATACAATTTTCTTGACGCATTTTAGTACTTTCTGCAAATGAAGCCTAAATGTAATTTTTATGTGCTTGATTTCACTGCGGAAATTAGTTTATTTGGTGTAATTTTGTATTTGTGCGATAAAATATAATTTGTTTTTAACAGGAGAACCTGTTATGTTACAAAAAAAGACTAATTATTCTGCGTATTTATTGAAGCCCTGTTTCACCTTTGCCAAATTTGAAGCATCAGTATTGTCCGGTTTGAAAAGGACATGTGATTTGCTTAGACACAGACATGTTAATTCCTCATTTCCTTAGAAAATATGCAGGTGTAAATTTCACCTTAAGCACACGACAATAGGTTTGATTTACCCCTAGACCACCCAATATACACTACCTATTGAGACCCTCGCTTCAACATCTGTTTGGTTTTCGGGTTGTTTTTTTTTGTCTTTTTTTGTTGTTGATTTTCTTGGGGGTGTCGAGCGATGCCTTTAAGCCCAATTGTTTTTACATAAATGTATCAGCGGTAATGAGCAGATGATTATTTTGTTCTACTTGTGATATTGTGTTCATTAATGAACGCCATATTATACACCAAGGCTTGTAAAATTGGTAGAGCTTTGAAAACCACAAATTGTGAAGGCATTGTTGGTATTATCTGTGATTTAATTAAATTTGTTCAAAATGAGAAACCCATGGAGACTGGTAAGTAAACAGATGAAGTAAAAACATGATTAAATCCATCACTTAGGTGTTCTTGGTTGGATTGATGTTATTGTTTTTCTTTTCTTTTCTTTTCTGTCTTTTTTTTTTTTTTTTTTTTGGTAAGTGCAGGAAATGGGTTGACTACGGAATGCATTGTTTGTTTCAGTCAGTCTGTTTTTGTTATATGGTTTGATCAGCTCGTAGTGGGCGGGAGGGAAATTTTAGAGTTTTACCACTACGCCGAAAAGTAGACCCACGTTAGGGGTGATATATACACCAGGCACAAAATGAAACTCGTCAGTTATATTCATCCTTGCTGTTCAATAACTTGTTAATTCTGAAATATACATTTTGTTAATTGGACTTTGCTTTCTCATTTGACACCCTGTTCGTGACCAGGATATGCGCCTCCAAAGCCTCAAACACCAAAAGCAAAAGTTGCATTTTCAACGATTTTCAATGGGAACGCATCGTTGTATTGCACACAAGCACCACGGGCCAATCAATAAAGCACACAGTGTAACAGGCACAATTGAATCGTTAAAATTGCAACTTTTCATTTTGGGGTTTGAGAGTTTGGAGGCGCATATCTTGGTCAATTCTTGCTCAATGTTCACGAACAGGGTGTCAAATGAGAAAGAAAAGTCCCATTAACAAAATGTATATTTCAGAATAATCCAAATTTATCAAGTTATTGAACAGCAAGGATGAATATAACTAACGAGTTTCTTTTTGTGCCTGGTGTAGATTACTTATCTGGTCTATAATGTGCATATTAAAGATAGTACACAAAGTATAGAACCCAAATTGATAATTCGTGATGCTTCTGGCGAGATATCACAAGACAATTATATATATATTAATCCGCGATGTTATAAGGCCCATTGATTACGAGCTGATCAAGCCATAGTTGGTATTAGTTTGATAACACCTGGAAAAACCCGGATAATATTAATTATGGGGTCTAGTTCAGAATGTGAAAATATGGTTTGTGGTTCATTTGAAAAACACATTCATTTATCTACTTAGATATATATATATGGTTCTCATCATCAGACAGCTTTAAGTAGACATGACCTGCATTCCTATTCAGATTGTTACCTTTGCAATGTACTATGACACTATTCATGTTGACATTATCCGCGGTATCATTGATCAAACATTCTGACTTCCTCTGAATATCAGAAACCAATTTCTAACCAGATCCGAGATATAGAATTTTCATTTCATCTTTTTCATCTTCAAATTGTAATGCACTCAATTCTACACAAAAACTGGCCATTACATATAAGAAAAATATAATAAAGGTCTGACTTTGAATGGAATGTACTTTGAGCTATGAGGCACGCCTTATTGATGGATCACGTTGTTCATTCGCCTCTGCTATATAGGCTATTCCAGTTGAAATCCAGTACCCCCTATGGAAGACTTAACCCTAATCATCCACACAGGGAGTGTGAATTTCAAATGTGATTACCAGATATGGAGACTCCATTTGAGATCTACACTCCCTGTATGGGAGATTAAGGTCACGTTTCACATAGGGGGTGTATGTATTTCTAATGGAATAGCCGATAGCAATTTATTCAATGCAATAGTTGATAAAAGACTACCCAGCCTTGTTCTATTACCGCCGATACCTCACCAATGTTAAGAATCGCTCACTTCCAATTCATTAGATATGGGTGTCACTGATGTAAAGATTAAGGTCTATGCTGACGCCAATACAGAAAATTGACAAATGAAATATTTGATATACGTAAGTCCTATAGCTTCTTCAAAGAAATCACAGAGGTGCTGATTTCTTTTAAAAGTCCAAGTGATTCCTCATTTAAGAGGTTTGAATTACTTTGGAGTAGTTGAAATATTTTGAGTGTACAATTTGGGTTTTTGTTTGTTTGCTTTTTAATTATTTTTCGTGGCAGAACAAACCTGATGATATCTTAATTTATTAATTTGGCTTTCTATTCATTTTAGTTGAGGCTTGAAAGTCGGAAAATAAATGTATAGCACTTAAAAATATGTTTTTAAAATTACAAATCTTGTTTCCGCTTTTAAATTTTCATTTAAAAAGAAAATCTCAATAGACATGATAGAAAACTTTTCTTGGTCAAAGCGAAAATTATATTTCTTTAATTTAAATTAAAAAACGAATCGCTTCTAGTCGCAAACATAACGTACAGCGTTTACTTTCTATTGCATAAATGGATTATTGATGTTTAAAGCAATTTTCCTAAATTTATCGCCGTTTTTGTCACAATATTAAGGTGTTTCTTTTTTAAGGCAGCCATAACCCATTTAATTTTTTCATTTCAATATGATTCCATCATTGATGTTGTTGCTTACTGTGAACGCACAAACCTACACTGAATTACGTGCCGTTATTGGAAAATTTGTATCAAAATAACGAGAAGATGTAAATGAAAAACCACGATGTACTTGATTAAAAAACTATTGGTGAGTAAAATTGATGAAATAATTCATGTATCATCACGATAACTTATATTAATCAGGTGTCGTCTTCCAAGTGACAATGGATCATGTGGAGGTACGTGTAGTCATTACAATTTTAATTTCTTAAGTGTTTTATCGTTAAAGGGTGTCACAAAAATGATAAAATAATTAACATGTTTCAAACTTGCTGTAATTTACAAGATACAAATTTAGTATATACATCTTTAAGGGAATTTCTTATTTGACATAGACATACTAAAAGGCTTTCACGTACAAAAAGGACACTCGCAACAAACTAATTATTTCTCCAATTAATACAGTTTGCCCTTTGGTAACCTATCAAAATTATACACTTGTTAAGCAAGCAGTCGCTAATAGATAAAAATGTGTGAAAACAATAAACAGAACGTGATACTGTTAATGCGACATTACTTGAGTGGAATGCGTTATGGTGCGTTGAAGACAGCGATGAATATTGTATCATTACTATGTTTTATTTAAAAACATAATGTATTGCATTCCGCAAACAGTATGGGCCACTACCCAGCAAACACAAAAACGTTTTAAAGAAGTTATATTTTGGGTTTTGGTTTAGGTAAAAACGTTTTACTAACATTAAAATGTCGGGTTATATAAAGGTCATGATAACGTTTTAAAACGTTTTGTATGAAAACACACTACAAAAATATTTGTAAATGTTTTCAAACACTGTTATTGTAAACTATTTTTGCAAACATTTTTGCCAATTATTGTGTCAATACTTAAATAACATTATGTTAAACTATTTGAACCAGCAAACACAGAAATGTTCTTAAAATGTTTTTGTTTTTTGTTTTTTTTTTTTGTTCAAAAATTTAAATAACATTTAAATGTCGGGTTATATAAAGGTCAAGGTTTTTAAAACGTTATTGAAAATATTTTGGGCAAACATATTTTGTAAGATATTTTTTCAAACCCAAAAAAACATTCTGTTTAGAATGTTTTGTATCAAGTTTTCAAGAATGTTTTTGGAATGTTATTAAAACGTTTTTATACCCTTTATATAACCCGACATTTAAACGTTTTCTGTAAAACATTTTTGTTTGCAGAGCAGTAGATTATCAAAAAATGTTTTTAAGGTTATGAAAACGTTTTATATTCTTAATATACCCTTTATATAACCCGACATTTAAAAGTTTTCTGACAACCTTTTCTAACTTTTTGCGAATGATGTCGAAAACGTTTTGTGTTTGCTGGGTATACGATATATGAAGGTTTAGGTCAAAAAACTTGTACATGTTGTATAACCAGACAGTGTATTGAGTAATTTGTAGACTGGAACTTGATATTCTTTCATTTACCACCATTAGATCACATGAATCATTTATTATTCCAAAGATTTTGCTTCTTTCATTCATAGGGATCATATAATTACTGGAAACTCTGTTGGCATTGACGTTTAACTGACTGCTATTTGCTATTTTCAGAAAAATAAACAACGGGGAATTGATTTCACCTAAATCTGTAGCGATCCGAGGAAAAGTGCTCTCACTTCGAATGATTTTTAATAACGTTATTTAATTGCATTGCTCGCAAGGTCACCCCATCCTACATTTAATATGGTATTTGCCGATGGTGTTAGAAACCACACGATTTATATCAAGACGGTTTTTAAACTGTCTTGATATAACATTAAAACATTGTTAAAACATTGATTCGATTTCAAAGTATTTTATTTTGCTTTTGATTAAAAATGCCAAAGCATATCTGCCGTGCGTGTAATGGTATTCATGTTGTTACGCTATGATAGACGGCAATGGTCAAATAAGAATAATGCAAAATGTATTTTTTATCAAAAAGTAGTTATGATAATATTAAAAAGGTTTTGAATAGTTGTTAAGTCACCAAATTGTTAACATTTTACAAAATATCTTTCAACCTGGAGGAGTCTTACTTTACGGATATCGTAATAGTTGAAAGTATAATTATACTCAGTCTTCTTTAACTACTGCTTCAAGGACAAAGTAATAATTATCTGGTTTCTTGGATTGGTATTGAATTGGGCCAATATATTAATCATTGTCCTATTTAATACAAAGGAACGGGAAAGAATAAGGGGAAAAGAATGAAATGGATGAGCTGTAACAACCCTACGGTTTTCGTCCGACATACTGAAACGCTTGGGTTTACACCCAAATAACGTAAGCTAATCGTAGTTCTAGATCCATCCTTTGTGCTCATTGCTGTGAACTCATCATCTTAAACGGAGTAGGACCGACCATCAAATTAGAACATTAGGGAGGTTGGTGAGGCCCACCATAGGTTTCTAAAGTAAGACCCATGAAAACTAATGTGCTCTTGTGACTCTTGTGAAATTGTTCTCAGATAATTATATGGACGCTAAACGTGGTAGATTAAAATAGTCAAATTTGTTATGTTTAGCAGAAACCCCGGCATGTTCGTTGAATGTTTAGCCAAAAATCGATTTTGCTATTGTACGTATCCAGTATCTCCCAATATTGCAAGGGTGCGCTAACACTATGATGTCATAGCGACATTAGGTGGAAAATTCTTTACTAATTTTGCTATCACTGGATATAGGAGACCCTTATACGTTGGTAATAAATAAAACAGTATTATGACATTTAATATAGAAAAATATAGAGTGGTGGTAGCCCCATTTGTAGTGTTACAAATATTGTTCAGCAGGACGAGGGTTAACAAACATGTTCTAGAAATCATGAGGTAATCAAAAAGCTTAAGAACTTCCCTCCTGATGATACTTAACACACTGTCACTGTATTATACACTCATTCTTGAATAAACTATGATATCTTATATCCTTGGGCAGTGCATCCGTCGCATATATCAACAAAATTGTCAAAATTCAGAAAAGGGCACGAAGTGTTAAGTAAGTAGCCACAGAGGCAGTATACAATTCCACTTGTTATTAATACAACGTGCTAAGTGTAAAAGATATGTGTTATTTGGTCACAATACCGGCCTCCTACTAGATGAATTTGATGACATATTCCATAAGTAAATTCACAATTGGAACTATAAGCTTCTTTGTACAGAGAAAACGTTTTGTGAAAAATCCATTTAATTCTCAGTCCTAAGTTGTGGAATAACATCGACCGCATTTCCATCACAAATTCTGCTAGAGTCAAGCCGTTCCGCATTTTCGTATTTAGAAAATATTCATGAGTTCGTACGGCTTCTTTACCCCGCTTGATTAAGATACTTTCCTGTGTTCTTAAAGTAGTATTTAGTTCGTCAAATTGTGTCTCTGCTTTAATTTTGCTTTCCTAATTTTGTTTAGAAAATAATATTCAAAGGGATTGTACGTGTGTTCTAATTATTCAAAAGGCTTAAATGTAGAGGTCACCACTATTTGGTTCTTTAGAAATGTGTGTCATTATTATAGAACTATGTATTTGAAACCTAATTTGCATATTTAAGACTTACGTTGGTTAAGACTTATAAACTGTCCCTTTACCATGTTTACTAACAGAAATCATGATGAATAACACGAACAAATGTCTAAATCGTGAAACAAGTGAACAACAATAATAAAGTAGTAATAATTCAAATAAGTAGAGATTAAAGGGGTATAGGTGTTTCGCTTCATCCCCGACTTTTCAGTAAAAAAAAGTTGGGATTTGTAAACCATCGAAAACGGGCTACTTTTTTTTTGTAGAAAAAATGTTTGGCAAAAATATTGTCAAATTTGCATTTATGTTCTGTTAACCGGATAAAATTACAACATTTTTAAACACTTCAACCCGTTTATTTCCGTACATTTCACGTAAAGGTATAGAGGGCTTTGCTTACGATGAACACTACAAAGCGCTTATCAGGATATTTTTTTCATAACAATTATTAATACACCAACATATTTATATTGCTGGTAGTTTTCATCCACATAGTCATACCGGGAACTGCACTTCTATCCACTTCCAAATTATGTACTATGTCTGATTTCATCAAACCAATTTACCGCAGTAACACATTGATTGCTCTTTTTGTAATGGTGGGCGAGACAAGTCAAGTTACATTACTTTCTCTTAATTGATTCCACAACTCTATAACCCCATAAATCAATAACGACTTCCAATGGCCTATTATGTGTTTTATGGCACCGTTGTTAAAGGTTTTAATGGGAATCACGAATGGAATAAATGTACTGTATCGCAATGATGGTTAACACAACGCAAACACACATAAATATGACGTCACGTGTCTTCTGTAGTGAGTCGCTATTGCTTAATTCAAGACGATTTGGGTGTAAGTACTGTGTTTATTAATATTTATCGACATCGGGTAGCTTGGTGATTTCGTCTTCTTCAACAACCTGAAAAACATCTGGTAGATCAGATTCTTTGATTCTATTCTTAAATAGTTAAATTATATTGCTTCAAAGCACAGCTTTTGACTACATTCAAGATGCTACTTGGAATAAATCAGTATACCAACAATAGTTTGCTAGGTATTTTAAAGCTCGTATGATTTGAAACTGGTTTATTTTTACACAAATTGTAAAAGTCAAGAAGAGAATTGCAATTGCTTATCAGCCTTGCCTTTTACGATGCTACAGGTTCATCCACACGTGAAAATGACCGATCGATCTGATCATATTGACAAACACAATTATGACAACCTATTCATGCTTCTACATCAAAAACAATATTTTCTTGCCCTCATCGAACAGACAGGAATAAAAACGTCAAATAAAAAATATAGTTACAATAACCCTCAAAGTATCCAATGGTACAGATTGGGCTATTCCATTTAAAATCCACAATACTTCTGTAGAAGATGTTGGGAATATCTGCCACACAGGGGGAGTAACTGTGGAAGATTCAGGTTATATATTTCTCAGAGGGGGTATGAAATCCAAATAGAGCTGCCTAATGTGTTCCTTCAATCTGAAATTCATACTTCCCCGTGGCAAATATTTCCAAAATCTTCCACAGGAGTAGTGTGGATTTTAAATGGAATATCCCATTGAAACGAACCTGCTATAACAATGATAACAAAAATTGGTATATTCGTGGCTTTGAAATCCGACGCGTGTGTCACTAGATAGATTGGGTGAACTACTTTCACTTATCGTTCTGAGTATCTTGTCTTATCTTGTACAAAGTGGGCTATCTTTTGTTGACTGCGTGTGTCAGAAGCTTTTTGTCGGTTGTTTCTGATTACCTGATACTATTTTCTCGTCACAACTCGGATGCGATAATTGTCTTTACCATGATAACAACGCAGATGACCACACGTATTGGGGGAGGAAGTCAAATTCAGTACAATTCAGCAATGCAAGATGTGTGACAAGCAAACTTCCTGGTCGTTATAGAAAAAAATGCCCTAATTTGTTTTTGATTATGCAATGATTGTGGTAATTTAAAAGGATGCTACCAGCTGAGATAGACAGTATATATCATGAATTCACATGGTATCTTTAAACTTGTATAAAGGTGGCTTTTCTATTTATTTTCTATTTATCAAATTGGGTTTCGGTGTTTCTGTTTTAATTTCATTTTACTAATTTGTTTTAAACAGGGCGGAATATTGTTGTTGTTACTTAGGAATCGTACGTTTGTTATAATCCCCCAAAGTCTAACTTTTGATTGCAATAATTAAGATGCTACTAGGAAATGAAGCAGTAAAAAGTTTGCGCTAGGTATTTTAAAGCTCACATGGTTTTAAAGTGTTTATGGTTTGCCGAATTAGTCCAATATGATAAGATTTCTATTCAAATAAGTCGTAACTTTAATCGTCCCTTGTTGTTGAAGTAGAGAATTACAATAATTGCTTATTAACCTACTTATTGACCTAATTGCTAACGACGTAACCCAGTACTAACTTCCACGTAGTGGGAGTGGGGTATATTTACGTGCTGGTCACCCCATAATGGTTAGATGCAAATGCCCCAGTCCTCAGGGGTCATTAAAAGCGTCCACGTAGCGATACCTAGCATATTGTTGTATCTGTAGAAAAATGCAACCCAGTACAACTGCACTTTTGTGTATGTTGTACATACGAAAAAAAGAAGAAGATTAACCTTCCAACGCTCTTTCGAACACTACAGCTAGAACCACATATCAATATGACTAATCATATTTTGACAAACACAATTATGACAAGCTATGTGTGCTTCTAATGCTTAAAATACATTATTTCTTGCGCTATCGTCTGTATAGACAGTAGATTAATATAAAATAAAAACAAATTGTTACAATAACCCTGAAAGCATGCAGTGGTGGAAATGGTAACGAACATGTTGTACCATAATAATAATAATTGTTATATCCGAGGCTTAGAAATCGGCTTATGTCCCCAAATAGATTGGGTGAACTACTTTCACATATCGTAGCGAGTATCTAGTCTTATCTTTATCAAAGTGGGCTATATTTTATTGACTGCGTTTGTCGGATGATTTTTACATGCCATTTCTGATTCCCTGATGCTGTTTCCTCGTGGTAATTCAGAATGCGATTATTGCCTTACCATTATAACAACGCAGATGACCACAATTATTTGCATAATTGGGGAGCAAGTCAAATTCGGTACGTTTCAAAAATTCACGATAGGTGACAAGTAAACTTCCTGGGCGTAATAGAAAGAGAGGTTGCTTAGTTTGTTTTTTTGCTTACGCAATGATTATGGTAATTTGACAGGACGGTACCAATTGGTACATGGAGAGAGTGTATAGACAATATCTCATTAACTAAGATGGCTCTGATCCGTGTACAAAATGTTGTAGATTTCTTTGTATGCTTAATTGATCAAATTATGTTCCTGATTTAATGATGCTGTACGATAGGCCATAGAAGAATTAAGGTACCACTTATGTTCCCTTCTGTACATCCTAAATAATAACATGCGTTTTTTAGCTCTGATTTGAGACCTCATTTGTTGAAATCGGTTGAGAATTTAAAAAAAACGCGAACGGTGATCTTAAACCCAAGGAAGGAAAGAAATCAAAAGTTGCACTTTAATGCTCCATTGGAAAGTACGGCGCTATTTGTGTACAAATCATTAGAGCATGCAATGGAACAAAATGCAAGTCTGATTTTGCATCTTTCTTGGGATTTTGGACCCCCGTGTCTTTACCAATTTCAACAAATGTGGTCTTAAATCCAAGCTAAGTGATGCAGCTATTAGCTGCTGGTTCTAATTGTGTAGGATATACAGGGGCAACAATAATTGGTACCTTAAGTCTTTTGCGATCTGTACTTTGTTTTAGACAGGGACGGGTGCATAACACTGTTGTTTGATATGATCATTTATTAATTTTTCTAACAAAACATGATATAATGTTCAATTCTAGACCTGGGCAATGCCAACAGCTATCACACTAATATTCACATATATTTTTCAGCTATTTTTAACTTAGATTTTCGTATTCAATTCAATTCAATTCAATTCAAGAAACATTTATTTCACAACTTCAAAAATACATAGTATAAATGACAAATGCCATAATTTTCAAACCAATTACATACAAAGCAAAGTTGTGTATCCGATCACAAGCCCACTGATGACAGTCAAATGTGATCATGTAAGAACAAACAACCTATTATTAAAAGGCAAGAGACAGGACAAGTGGGCCAGAGACAAGATTAAGAGGGGCATCAGTAAAAAACCTAAAATAAAGTTGTGGGGCAACACGCGTGGAGCAAGCTCGTGGGTGCGGGTGCGGGTATATCAAAATATTCAAGTTTTTTTGTTAATTTTTGTTATATAAACTGAAGGCCGTATTTACGTATGTGTTATTCCTTACATCTATCTGATTCCATATTTTGAGTTGAAGTGTTCGAATAGTTTGGATATTAAGCACGAACTACGTCACAATGTAGCATTGAACAGTGTGCTGTTGTGGTTGTGCATCATCATTGTGGTGGTCGTGGGATAGTAGGGACTTGAGAATGATATGAGCTTTTATTGGATGCAAAAAGAATCTGTAAAATAATGGAAAACTTATCGTGTAGATTGAGAATGTCAATCTGCTCACCCTCCCTCGAAAATTCATAGCAGTCGACAGATATTTACAGTGTATTTTTTTAAGCTTGTTCATACTGTATAACAAAATTTTCCGTTTCAGTTTTCCTATTTCGTATTGTAAGTTCCAACGTCTGGTTGCCAAGTCCCATGGTTGGCCCGAAATAGTGTGAAACGCTTTTTTGTGGAGCTGAAAGACAGATCAGTATAGACTGATTCGTTTGTATTTGTTTGAGGCAATCCATTCTTTCGATTGGTTAGATGTACAAGATTGAGTAGCTCAAGCAGAAAATATTAAATGAGGTTGGTGTACTGAAACGATCGAACGCCCACTTTATCCACTTGCACTCTGATTGACTTTGTGGTCTCCCAATACTATTATAATAATAGTAAATCGTAATAGTAAATGTTAAGTTTATATAGCGAATTTTTCAAGAGATTTCAAAGCGTTCAAATTCCGATGCCATTGGTAAATAATCAGAATCAGATCTCATCAACTAGGCCGGTTGCAGCCGAACCCGGCGCAAATCTATCCGCACTCAGATAGTAACTGATAAATGGGACATGAAGTTCAATGCCGCAAAATGCAATGTCATGAGAATATCAAGACAAAGAACTCCAGGGAGTGCACACTACACCATGATGGGGGAACATCTTCAAGAAGTTACAAATCATCAGTATTTAGGAGTGCATATTGAAAACAATCTCAAGTGGAACAAGCAGACAAAACATGCTTCTACTAAGGCAACAAAAGTGCTCAATTTCATCAGGAGGAACTTTTATAACTGCTCCAAAGGTGTTAAAGAGAAGCTGTATCTAACCGTGGTTAGACCACACCTCGAGTATGCCTCGATAGCATGTAATCCTGTCACAAAAGAAAACACAAAACTCCTCGAAATGGTGCAAAGACGCGCTGCACGCTTTGTCTTAGGAGACTATGGAAGAAAATCAAGTGTGAACAATATGCTTCATACCTTAAATTGGAACACTTTGGAGCAGAGACGTGAAAAGCAACGTTTATGTGCTTTTGAATTGAATAGATACACCACCAAGAAAGTTGACAGACCAAGACGGACGCACAACGAACAATACCAGAGCAACTCTAATTTCATCACAATAAGCCAGTTCGCTACATAATTTTTCCCCCTTACAATTTCATCTTGGAACCAATTACCCCAATCGACTGTAGACATCAAAACAACTGAACCCTTTAAACAAGCTATTTCAGAAGTGGACCAGATCTCAACGACAACGACCAGAAGTAAACATTAGCGCCCCACACTCTCGTCAGCCCTGTGTTACACTTCCACGAGGAGGTCTACGGGGAGAATTTCTACAAGGTACAAGGTAACATCATTATCTGTGCAGCTCCCCAAAGAACATTGGGTAATTTTTGATAACCAAAACAACTAATCACCGACTTTGAAAGCAGGAGGAAATCGAAGATCCAGGAGAAAACCTGAAAAAGCGAGCATGCATCTGGGTAGACCAATTGCACATACAGTCCTTGATTAATGATATATATTGTAATATAATGATACAGTAATACAATCATTATCATTATTATCATAGTGTTGAATTGAAAGGCATGCTATCAAGCCGTTCTAAGTTGGTATCCACTGAAACTGCACTTTTGCCTTCCGTCCACTTCCAAACCATGTAATGTGTCCCGTCTCATCAACCCAATTTATCCCAGTAGCACATTTATTGCTCATTTTGTCAACTTACATTACTTTCTCCTAATTGATTTCACAACTCTGTTACCCCCATCAATCAATAGCAGCTTTTAATGGCCCGTTATGCGTTTTATCGCACCGTTAATTTAAACTTGTCAAAATTTTGTTCACAAAATAGGTCCTATTAGTTATACATGTATTTAAAGAAAATAGCTCATACTTAAGGGTATACGATGTATTGTTGGTCGAAGCAGCAAACAAAAAGTAGTTCACAGCATCGTGCGAATGGTAGTGCGCTTTAGCAAAAATTGCATTGCTCAATTCATAGCGAGCATGTAGAAAATATCACAGATAAAGCTTTGTAGGTCATGTGGTTCTTGAATTATGTTGTAAAGAAGGCTGAAACAGCAACACTTTTGTAAAACGTACATAACTCATTAACAACAATACATTAAGCAACTTTTCAAAGTATATGATTTGTAGAATGAACTTTTGCAAAACACCAAAGTGTTATTTTTTAATAATATATTGATTCAGATAATGAAAATCGATTTTTTTTGGCTGCTTCGACCAACAATACCTCGTATACCCTTAATCTTTCCATATTGTTTGCTGCACTTACAGTTTTATAATTACCTATTAACCTTCCGACGCGATTTAGAACACTACAGATGCAACCACACGTAAAAATATTTATCGATCCGATTAAATTTGACAATTATGACAACCCATTCATGCTGCTAATAAACATGCATCAAATTTAATATTTCTTGCGCCAATCAAAGAAGCTCGATATCAACGTGAAATAAAAACAAATTGTTACAATAACCCTCAAAGCATGCAGTCGTGGAAATTGTAACGAACATATGTTGTACCATAATAACAATAATTGGTATATCCGTGGCTTAGAAATCTGCTTGTGTCACCAAATAGATTGGGTGAACTACTTTCACATATCGTCGTGAGTATCTAGTCTTATCTTGTCCAAAGTGGGCTATATTTTATTGACTGCGTGTGTCGGATGCTTTTTACAGGTCATATTTGATTACCAGATACTGATTTCTCGTGACAACACAGATGACCACAAGTATTGGCAGTATTGGGGAGAAAATTTAGTATGTTTCAACAAAAATATGGTGGGCGACAAGAAAGCTTCCTAAATGGAATAGGAAAAGGATTTGCTATTTTTGGTTAGCATTATACTATGGCTGTAGTCATTTGAAAGAATGGTATCACCTGGTACATGAAGTGATTTAAGACACAAATACACATTATAGATAGACACACGCATATCAAGTTACCAAAACGTGATCATATGTCATGTGATCAAGCAAAATCAGTCGGGAATATTGATTTTGCGATATAGCCAAACAAAGGAAGTATTTCCTTTTGTTTTGGAAAATCTTTAACTGCTCATATCTTTCGAACTGATTTTCCAAATTCAATAGGGTTTTCTGCAAAATATAGCTTTATAAATGCTGTCTACATTCCTATACTATAAGGAACTGAAAATTGAATATGTCCGACTTCAGACTCATTTCGCTTGATCACATATACACCCACACTTGTGTGAACAATAAGTGCGTCTGAATGATGCAGCAATATCTAGTAATCATTTTAACTAAGCCGCAAGCACACCATTAATAAAAACAATGACTAGTAAAAAAAAAAGCTCTTTTCTTGGTTATAACTGTATGCGCTACCCAATTAAGTCGAGCTGACTTAGCAAATGCGCGCAGAATATGGTCATTCTTTTTCATTGTGCTACGATTAATTAAATTTAATTGACATCGTTGTCAAATTAGTGGATCAAAACTGGAATAAGGATCACATGCTTTAGGGCTTGGTTTTCTAATTGAAGACCTGAGCACAAGAAGACCGTAAGTCCACTTGGCCCCTCAACATGTATACACTAAAGTTGCGTATAGTTTCGTATAGTTTGTTAATGTTTTATACATGTTCAAGGGCCAAAACAAATCTTTCACAACCTTTCATGATGTTTTCTCCCTGGAACATGTATTAAACATTATAAAACCCTAAGAAACTATACGTAAATTTAGTGTATACATGTTGAGGGGCCAAGTGGACTTACGGTCTTCTTGCGCTCAGGTCTTCAATTTAGTGTAATATTTCAATGAGAAAATAACAGCATTATTATTGTAACACACCGATTGTAGCAACGCGCAACCTGTGTGTTCTTATAATCATATTTCTCCGGTTTCAATACACATAGTTTTCTATAGTTATGGTTACATTACCATTAAACAAGTATTGTATTTTTTAATAATATTATCTATAATAATATCCTTACCACCATAAAAATATCCTACTAAAATTGTCCACACTCCGCCTTTTAACAAACTATCAGTTTAATGTTAACCTTTCATTTTAGTTATTGTATTGTTCTAAGCGCTGATTGTATGCCGATATCCCAGCACCCGGGTTACCTGTTTACACAGGACCTTCGCTATGTCATTAGCAGCCAAAAGAACGTGCCGTAGTCTGACAGCACCATAGCAATTTGTTACCACTCCATTTCTGTAAATGGGATTATTTTGAAAGCCAATTCCCTTGATGTAAGCGATCATGTAGCTGTAAATGAGTGTTAATCTAATTGTCGATTCCTCTCGCAGGGACTATCAGGCTGGCTTAACCCATTATATTCCCGATGGCTCTGGTTTAGTTTTAACTCTCGCTCGTTATCAGGCGTGTTATAGCTCGTTATAGTACAAAAAATCAGATATTTGTTGTTAAATATTTGATAATGAACATATGCGAAAGACACATTGAATGTATCCCACTTTTAGGATTCTATTAGTTATTTGCTTTTGGGTAAAATCTGTTAAAATATAGCTTGTACAGTAAAACCTGTTTTTTTTTCTCTGCGATTGGCAAGCGAGACAGAGCATTAAACACACGGCAAAGCGTGATATGCTTTAAACGATGTGCGTGATTCGCTATTGGCAAAAATGTTGCTAAACGTTTGATCGAGAATGAGCCAAATAAATGTAGCTACACGATGTTTGATGAAACATGATCAAAAGTGGTTTAAACATTGGGCACTGGGGTCGTTTATAACGGCAAATGTAGGTCAATCAAAATTCATTGAAAAATATTAAGAATAAAATGAAATCATATGATGAAACATCAAATTACATACGTGAACAATTCTATATGATGACTTATATTCAAATAATAGCCGTGTCAGTGCAGAACGTAATATTTTCCAATATCGGAAATTATTTGTCTCGAGAGCAACAAAAAACGAGATATATTATGATTTTGCATATCCTTTTTTATATCTTTATTGTCAAGTATTGTCAAGGAAAATGCCTTTATTCACAAATAAATACTATATAAATTTATTACACAATATCACGCATACATTTTGTCATAAAATTTTACATCTATAATAAGAAAAGCGTATTGTGCTTTAAAGCTTTCTAATAATTCATGTTGATACTTTGAGCGTTGTCATTTATTGCATACTCAAGATTGAACATTCATTGTCCATTATTTGATTCCATACTAAGGCCACAAACGAAGAAAAGAAACAACAGAGGCTATCAGACTTATAATAACCTTGTCAATGTTTCGTTCCTTTGTTTGTCAATGTCTCATCGTTTTTAGCACTTCGTGTGTCATTATTCACAATGGTGAATGCTTCATACCAGACAAATTTAGGTAACAATTTCAACTATACAGGCGGAAAAAGTTGATTTGTCAGCAAAAGTCACAGATACCAATAAATGACTTTGTAATAGACTCACAACTAATCTATAGGTCGTGGAAACCAAAATTAACGTTGTGATAGATTGATATAGAAGAGTATTTTGGAATATCTGAGTTACCTATATTATTACCTTCATTGTTGCCCAGAGATCCACATCTTGCCCAGATCTAGATATAAAGTCAACACGACCTTCTTTCCTACATGTTGCCACCGGGCAGACATCTTGAGAAGTATGGGTAATAAAAGGCTCATTTGGATAGTTTGGCGGGTAATGATGAATGGAAATTCAATGGCCTTAAATGCGTTGCATTTTACTTGCACTATAGTAAGCCAAAAAATTCAAGGTACCAGTTATGTTCACCCCTTGCATATCGTAAACAAAGATCTGTCATAATTGGAACCAGCAGCCAATAGCTGAATCTTTTAGCTCGAATTTAAGACCTCGTTTGTTAAAATTGTTCAAGAAATAAAGATATGACGATCCAAAAACCCAAGGAAGATGCCAATGTAAAAGTTGCAGTTTGCTCCATTGCGTGCCCCATTGATTTGCACACAATGCGTTCACGAACAAGAGAACCAGCGCCGTGCTTCCATTGATTAACACGTTAAAATTAGCGACGTGGTTTCATTGATTTGAACACAAAAGTGCAACTTTTGATTTCGTTTCTTTATTAGGTTTTTCGCACCGTTTCTTTAATTTTCAACAAATGAGGTCTTAAATCAGAGCTAAATAGTACAGGTATTGACTGCTTGTTTCAATTTTTGACACATTTTTCTTTATATAGGATATACAGGGGTGAACACAACTAGTACCTTAATTTTTTGGCTTATCTGTGGGTGATATTTATCTTACATCCCTAATGCTAGAGCCCATTGGATACCAAAATATGATGTTAGTCTGATTTGCTTGAATGTTGCCGTTTCACAATAATAGTTTGTTCAAAGTTTTATGTTTTATGTTTTCCCCTATCTAAGTTAAATTTAATATATAAGCGACTTATAATTTGTTTCAGCTACCTCTTCCAAATTTTGGGTTCTACGTATATCTTTGGATCGATAAACATTTGAAGTCACATAATCCAACATAGAGCTTTTTGTAATGGCAAAATTAGAATCAATTAAGGAATTAAGGTGTTTGACTTTCAATTTTCCACGAACGAAACGGGAAAAAAATGTTTATCACGTGTTTATATAGTCTGCATATCAAAGCTTCACTTCTCCATAATATCCTTTGAAAAAATATACTTGCGTAAGTTTGAAATTATTATAAATGCGAAAAAGTAAGTTTTGATGTTAAGTCGTAGTGATGGAATATTTTTTGTATAAAATATGAGCGGTACTCTTCTTTACTGCAAAGCTATTTTACTATACCGATCTATCGATCATGGTATCATTTTACTCATTAAAAAGCATTCTCCCAATGCCTGCAGTAAAATATCCTTTTATAAGTGCGTTTTTAATGTATATCTATGTATATTTAATCTACTTAACGTGTTGTCTGTCTGTGACTTATATTTTCATTGATATTACCACAGACAATATTACTAACGAGTTCTGATCGTTAAAAAAATAACGGAAAGTCTTCCACCGCAGCTTATTATTTTTATGGTAATAAATAATACAAAACCTAACAATAAACCGGAGCATATAACCATCAATATTATCATGATTAATTGCCACAAATATTAAACATTCATTAATTTCAGTTTCCATTTTGGTCACGGCGATTGCTTCAGGATATTACAGGTATTATTTCTTTATTAACGGACTGCATCCAAATACTGTATGATATAAACAAATACTCTCATGTACTCAATGTTTAGATCCACTTCATATATTATTATTGCTGGTAATCGTTGCAACAGTTTTGTCGCTCACGTCAGGTTTTCGGAACATCAAACGGTAGAAACATCCCAAACATGAATCACACTTTACTCAATATTTCATAGCCATTTACAAATAGCACAATTATATTTCATACAATTGACAACACATTTGAGGAATTTTTTTCAGGACCAAAGCCCTCAACCCAAGTCAGAGGTAGATGTATCAAGTTGGCGGAATGTCGAAAGCTAAACTGACAAAACAAGAAGTAATTTTTGCTATTAACTGTATTATTTAAGCATCATCACAATTTGATCTCGTGCGCTAGTTTGTGATGTTTAAATGTTTCTATCCCAGTGTACGATGCGTAAGCCTCTTCTCTTTTTTAATTATGTAACTTTATTGCCCCAATGAGCACCAAAAGTAAAACAAGTTAAGATTAGATGATTCGTAAGGGTTCAATTTATAATTGAAGACCGAATTAAAATGACTAGTTTCTGTGTGACGTTCTGTCAACCAGACCAAAAATGCCGTGGCTGCGCAGGTCAGCAACCAATCACGCCGCGCCTTTGCACCGACGTCAGACGCAAACTAGTCTTTTTAATTCGGTCTTTAATTATATATAAATGACGTCTTTTCTTATTCGTCACATTTTGAACCGTCATAGTCATCAGTCTTACTAATGTGATAAATGTGAAATATTTCTTTATCATTGTTGAAATAAATTTGAAGTAGGCAGTGTGTCCCTGGATGGAAAATGACAATAAATCAATCACAATTAAATCACTTAATTAACAATGTGTCTTTTCTGTCGAGAAGTTCTACTTGGCATTTCAAGTATTTAAAAGGTATTAAAGTGGGATCGATTGATCGTCCAATAATAATGACCTTTTCAAGCCAATTAAATTTCAATAATGTTATGTTATATCTTGATAGATTACGATAACTTTAAGTTAATTATCTAATTTCGGAGAAGTGCTATAGAAAGCATGAGTTAATTGCCAGGCGTCGGAGAAGTGAGTCTAGCAATAATTCAACAATGATGGATTACAAATATGTTTTAATGAAAACCTCTCTGGTGACATAACTAGTGTTATGATAGATTACGATAACTTTAAGTTAATTACGATAACTTTAAGTTAATTATCTAATTTCGTGTTATGTGTTATGTTGTTTTAAGCGCAGTTAATGTTTAGCCATATGAAAAATGTGCATTTTAAATGCGACAAAGAGCTCTAAATAAACACTTTTGAGAGTGATTAAAACGATAGTTTGAGTTAAGGATTGACTAAGTATTGTTGGTCGAAGCAGCCAAGTAGATCGATTTTCATTGTCTAAATCAATATATTATTGAAAAATAACACCTTGATGTTTTGCAGAAGTTCAGTCTACAAGTTATACCGTATACTTTGCAAACTTGCTTAATTTATTTTTCTTAATGAGTTATGTACGTTTTACAAAGGTAATGTGGTTTCATCCCTCTTTACAACATAACTCAAGAACCACAAGACCTACAAAGTATATCTGTGATATTTGAATTCTTCTATACGCTCGCTATTAAATGATCAATGCAAGTTTTCCCAAAGCTCACTACCATTCGCAGGATGCTACTGAACTACCAAATCGCAACAGTTGAAAACACTCAAGTACAATTTTTGTGCTTCACGTATTTCGCTATATAAATTCAGAAAAAAACCAGTTGCGTTTTCAAGCGCTCTTAAAATTTTGATAGTAAAAGAAATCGTTATCCTCGAAAACTACGTTTAATAATGTAAATCATTCTGTCACATTAGTTTGGAATATTTCATTTTCAGTCGGTAAGGTAAGGTATACCGATGCGAATTCAATATCGATTAATGGTAAAGATAATTTTCTATATGCATGAGAGAATTACGGTTGATAGCTAGTATTTCACAGCAAAAGTAACAGAAACGATAATTTGGTGCAGAAGCGTAGCCAGATTGGGTGCATAGTTGGGTACGTATCGAAACACAATCGAGATAACTTTTAAATGAGCATACTAGTTATCCAAGTCTCTCGGAGTCTAACACATTTTTGTTCTAGAAAAATAGTATTTCGCTTCCTTGTGCCGCCACCCAGGTTGGCTACAACTATGTTACTTGGTAATCCATGTAAAAATACTTGCCTGTGCACACCTGTGAAGAAGACAGATAATTAGATATGAATACTCACCATGTCTGAGTCTGTGATTTCATCTCTGGATATAGCAGCCCCAGCGCCAAGACTTAGGCCGATTGAGAAGATGGCTATAATGGCCATTACAATCAAACATGATATCGCTGAATTCATTGTGTCTGTTTATTTATAAAAATGTTCTTGTCTTAAGACAAGCCTGCTACCTTCCTCTCTCTCTCTCGCACACACACAAGTGCCGCTCCCAAACTGGGAAGGTTTTCACTATTTACAAAATGTGTGGCTATTGTAGTTGCCTCTTCCTTCTTTCTATCTCCAATATTTTGTGCACTTTTGTCAATTTGAGGATCCGTGTCTAATCTTCAAATGGTGTTCGACTCTCTTATTTTTGTGTGGTTGTGTTCAGCAGGTAATTCACTTTATCGGTTGCTAACAATGATGTTGTAATATATATAACGAGGGCGCTAGCACTCTCAGTATGGTCAAAAGAAACTTTCTCATTTGCATAAATTGCGTGGAAGATTGGTTACGTACGCTCCACCCACTACAAATACTCCTGCTGAATGATATGAAATACGTCTTACATTTGAAGCTGTAAGTTTTGAATGCGGTTTAAGATCAAAGTGAGTAATTAATTCAGTTCATTGAGATAAATTTCTGTTGTGACCTTTACCTAGGTTCTTTTATCATAAATCGATGGTTGAGTTATCCCAAACATGCCTACTTGTCAATAAAATGGTAATATAATGCAAAAATAAAAACTACAGAAAGCTAAATAAAGACATTCGACAACTACAAAAGGAGAGTACACGGAGATAGCCAAATGTGTTTAATTTAAATTTGATTAACAGCTTGTAATGTGTTAAAATGGAACGTTTCAAAAATATAATTTAATGAGATGTTTTTGTTCGCATTGAGTTTGTGTGAGTGTATATTTATTAGCATGTGGGTGTGTGGGATTTGGACACATATAGGGGGTGCGTGTTTCTGTGCACACATGTTTCTGCGCATTTTTTGTAGTCTATTTGTGAGATGCGTAATTGAGTGGGTAATAGAAGTGAGTGGGGTGTGTTTGGTGTTTGTATGAATGTTCAATTTTTGTAACGCTGTTGTCTTTTCTCCTAAAAATACTGTTGTGTGTTGTGTACGAAATCCCGCTTAAAGCCACGATTTGTGGAAATGATAGTAAAAACTGATTAGCAGATACCAGTTGTTGTCCTACTAATATATCACTTGATGTTTTCAAGAAGCATTTATAAATTATTTTTGGTTCAATCTGCATATGATATTTAATGCACAGTGTTTTAAGTTACTTTTCCATATGATTTAGATTTCACATAATGTTCCAATTCAAAGTGTATATTTGCTAAATATGCTTCTTGTCGGATTCAGGTATTTTTCATGTTTTTATTTTCTTATGTCGATTTTTGTTTTTGTTTTGTATAGCGCCTCGGATTAGGCTGCCTAGATAGATGGCGCTTTATAAATGATTAAAGTTAAGTTAAGTTAAGTTAAGTTAAGTTAAGTTAAGTTAAGTTAAGTTAAGTTAAGTTAAGTTAAGTTAAGTTAAGCCGATAGCGTACAGGAAAGTTAGCCAATATTTCTAAGACTATCCATGTTATTAAGATGAATTAAATCTTAATATAAATATATATTTATAAATACGTATTTATAAATACGCACGTGACCCATGGACAAGCGTGACGAAACCCAAATGCCATTGAATGAACACTATACAGAAAAGGATAGGAACTATTTAGATAAATAGCATCAAATTCAGTATTAATTGAATAGTAAAATTATTACACCGAAATTATAATACTGTAAGCCAAAGAATTAAGGTACCAGCTATATTCACCCATGTATCCTAATTTGTTAAAATTGGCTGAGAATTAAAGAAACGGTGATCTAAAACGTAAGGAAGAAATGAAATCAAAAGTTGCAATTTTGTGTTCTAATCAATGAAAGCACGACGCTAGTTTTAACGTGCTAATCAATGGATACACGGCGTTAGTTCTCTTGATCGAGAACGCCTTGTGTACCAATCATTAGGGCTTGCAATGGAGCAAACTGCAACATTTAAATTGGCATCTTCCTTGGGTTTTTGGATGTCGTGTCTTTATTTCTTGAACGATTTCAACAAATGAGGTCTTAAATTCGAGCTATTAACTGCTTGTTCCAATTATGACATACCTGTCTTTGCTTAGGATATACAGGGGTGAATATAACTGGTACCTTAATTTTTTGGCTTACTGTATGTTCTCAAACACAACATTTAGAAAGTATTTGCCGACGGAAAAAATGTATATCGATCGAAATGTTTACAAATACATCACAAATACATCAAAATAGACAATTTTGTTACACAGCTGGCGTTTTTACCACCTTTGCATTTAAATGTATAAGAAGACCACCCGCTGTGTCGAAAGCCACTTCCAGACTTCCTGTCTCCAAACTGTTATGGCAGCGCGGGGGTGTCAAAATACGTATTTATAAATAATATTTTATAAATATAGTCGAAGCATACTGTTAGTATCTAGCCTGCTGTCTGCTGTTTTCGTGAGGAACGGAGATGTTCTAAGGGGTGAACACACATTTTCGAATTAGGACCATTTTATGATATTCATGATATTAATAATATTACTTACGATATTTAATAATTACGGATAATTAAAATGAATAACTTTAAACCATTTAATTAAGCACAAGAACTGTCTACGTATGTTTGAATACAATGATGCAAAAGTCTGATTTATGGCGTGCGAAACATCCTAAGGATACAACAGTTTGATATATTGCAATATCCAGACAATAAAAAAAACCAATTTGTGTTTATTTTAAGCCGTATTTTTGGAACTAAAGCCCCTTCCAAGAATATTTGTATATTTATATTGTCAGGAATCCATCAGGAAAACGTGATCCATCTCACTCTTTTAAACAACAATTGATGATAAATGGTATTTTTCTGTTTACAGTACAGAAATGGCACACAATACACAGCAGTATTATCCTGTGATAACCTGAATTTATAAAAAATTAAATTAAATATATCAGTAATTGTGTCACCCTAATTAGGTGTAGCTTAACTTGTGATAAAAGTGTATTTGGTAAAATATTCGACAACCTACAATAGCGATGTGACTATGATCACAATGTGTGGAAATGAAGTGACAGCAACCCAAATGATAATACCTGAGACCACAATTTTAACATGTTTTGATGCCATTACAGACTTTTTAGTGGATGTAGAATATTCGATGTAACATGCCTTCGTTATTTAATCTATTCCCTTTCTATTTCCAGTAACTTAACAGCCATATTATCGTTTTGACGTCATTAACATTCGTTAGAAGTTAAACATTACTGGAAATAGAGTGAGAATAAATAACGACTACAGCTTACATCGAATACTCTACATTGTAGTAGCCTTTTAATGAGTATTGAAACAGTTAATCAGTACTACACCCCCTAATAAATTTTGTGACTAATTTTGCATATTTTCTCAAAAAATAAATGAGGTACATTCTAGCAGTACCCCTTTTCTTATCATAAATAATGTACCGCTTGTCTTGAGTCACTGCAATTCCAGTGTAGTAATTGGATTCCTTGCCCCCTATAATATACATAACTTTTGTTATTAGTGTGTTATTAATTTTTGAGAAAGGTGAAAAAATAATCACAAATTTATCAAGGGGTGTAGTACCACATTAAGGATGGCGAAGGGAATTATTCTCCATCACCAGCGTGTGTTCTGCGCGTAAGGGGCAACTTTTCAAGTGTTCTGTAAATGACAAGGCACCAAGTACTGTTAGATTCCCCAACTCCCAAGAGTTTTGATTTTTATAATTTATAAACTGTATTAATGGAAATTATCAGAATTCCAATAATCTAAAACAATACTTAGTCAGATATTAAAAGTTTTTAAGTTAGGGGATCTTAATGTATGGTTTCCATCAAATTTTAATTTTGTTTTTCTTTACTCTAAATGCTAAAATAACTGCCACAGGAAAGGTTTTTATCCATTTTAAGTGAAACGAACCCCACTGGCTAATATAGCCGTTTGACGTGGAGTTCTATAGGGGACTTTCAAGAATGTCAAAACTATTCTGTTTATTAAGGTGTGAATTGGAACATTTGTGAAATTAACCAAATTTACCCAAAAAATAACCAATTTTATATTATAAGACAATACATAATAATGGCTTTAATAGAATCTATTCAAAATTAATGATTCCAATTAATGATTATCAAAAGATAATGATTTACGATCTCATAATATTAAAGGAGTATTTCGTGATCTTAGCATCCTCATTTTATGTCATTTGTCAGTAGATATCCACGAAAAAAGCTTATTCCCAAAATTTCAGTTAATTCCGATTTTGCGTTTGCGAGTTGTGCATGATTTCACTGCTCCATAGACAATGTGTTGTAATTTCGTTCTGGTGCACCAGAACGAAATTCAAATTTCACGATATCTTTGCTAAACGAATTAATCTACAAGAATATTGTACATAAACATTATGTAGCCAGAGGTTTCCAGTGATATAAAAAATCTCAACTTTTTTGAGAAAAGTGGGGGATGAGGCTGTGGATCACGAAATGCCCTTTTAACTTGATTGATTTTTTTAAACCTGATTTCTTGGCATATTTGTAGCGCTTACAAATGTCCAAACACATACAGTTTGTCCACTCTCAAGTACAAAGTGATAACACGCGCGTAAACAGTGCGCAGTGCGCGTCTCTGCTGCAGGTATGCGTACCTTCAAACTCGGCACAATGTGTGCATCCGCGTAGGTACTTCAGAGTAGACTGACTGTATGTGTCGTGTTTGTCAGGTCAACATAGCAATAAATTCCCGTATAACTCCATATTAAAAGGCAAAATAACCAGTGGATTTTTTGTTTTTTGTTCCGCAGGAACATATTGGCCCACACTGATCAAAACACGCAGTACCAGTTCTTAGCATAGCCTCTGTTTGTAAAACTTGCTTGTTTCACTTTACTTTGTTATTTCGACTTAAATTGGACAGAAAACTTTCCTGATAGTTGTTACTAATATTATTTTAGCATTTTGAGTAAAGAATACCAAAATCAGAATTTGAGGGAAATCATGCATAATGATAGATAATTCTTTATTTATAACAATAAAGTACGCGTGAGTTCTTTCAAAGTACATACAACTTTGACACCCTGTCTATGACTTTTAGTTATCGAGTATTTGCATACGTTCCTTCTGTTACACACTCTTTACTGCTAGATGTTGATTTGCAAGCAAAATATGGGAACCCAGTCAATCCCTTCTGCAACACACATACGATGCATTGAAACAATGTCTGTTATCATTTTTGAGTCGTAAGTCTTGTTTCCTAAATATCCCTTCCTGCTCATTCCTAACACGTTTCTCTCAATGTGTTGAAAAGGAAGAACGAAAGTAGGAGCCGTCACATATTTGGCCAGAATCAGGTATAAACAACGGTAGATGGATAAGCGCCGCCGGCCATTGTTGACGGCCCAAACATTTCAAGTACCTACCCGTCGCTGGGGGCGATCTCCTTCACGATTAACCACCTGCGCATGTCTGCTACGTCAGTCAGAGGAAGGTAGATTAGGTGATTTACAAGAATGCGTTTGTTCGCCTGTTAGCTAGTAAAATGATATCCAATGAGTTTTATTTATTGATCATAACTCCAAATAGGATTCAAATTTAGTGCATATTATTGCTGGGATTGTTCCGTTATTGTGCGCTTGAATGTGCGCTGTTCATTTTATTTCAAAGCTGTCATTATTCTGGATATTATAAGGTGATATGACAATTGGGAACGGGTTATATACATAATCCTTTTAAAAGCAAAATGTTCCTTAGAAAATAAACGAATGCTTACTGGCTTAAAAAATAAAATACCACAATGATTATTAATATACTGAATCTTAAGAACTAACTACAACTTATATTCCAATAAACAATCCCTTGGATTCTTTCTGACACAACCACGAACATAACATTACTGAGAAATATGACGTTAAATCACTGATGCATGCATGCATTAATATGAATCATAGAGCGCTGATTTGGTAAGCAAGGCAACAAAACAGCAATAAACCGCTCTTGACTTTTGATCGAAATCTTCGAGGCTAATTTCCTGTACGTTTCTTGGTTTACTCGCATGACGCGCCAAAGTGCCCTGGGAAACCCTTAAAATTCAAAAGGAACCGCTCAAAAACACACGATATTTGACCTGTCAATCACTTTTCAAGTAGATAGTGAAGTTTATATGGGGGTGTTGCTGCACAAGAATTCCTGGAGATTTAAAGCTGTTTATTTTCAGCCTTTCAATGTACTTAAGTGGCTTGTGAAGTGCCATGAAGAAATAGCATTGGTAATACTCATACGCATGAAATTGGCTATTCCATTTGAAATCCACACTACCTCTGTGGAAGATATAGCTACAGTCTTCCACAGAGGGAGTATAAGTTTTAAATAGAATAGAAAATTAGGTAACTTCTATTTGAAATAATCACACCAGTTGTGGTAGATATAGGTAAAGCCATAATACAGGGGAGTATGGGTTTAAAATGATTAACCCTGACCAGTTACATTTGAAAAACATACTCCCCTGTGGAAGATATTTCCACAATCTTCCACAGGGGTAGTGTGGATGTCAAGTAGAATAGCGCAATGCTTACCGCAGCGGCTCATTTCACGTCTTATTACCACATTGTAATAAATAACAATTGTGTTTATAATAAAAAATTTACGAAGCTGAAATTTCATAATAGTAATGATATTTCTAAATATATAGTAATGGGCTTAAACCATTAAATAAGTATAAGTACTTCATAACCATTTCGAATGTGGGTTCGTGTGTGCTTGTCGAGTGACATCAATTAAATTCAATTTTACCAACTACCTTGACATATATTGCACTGAGTGTTTGTATCCGATAAAGACGGTATCCATTGCGTGGTACACTCAAAATAATCTCAAACTCATAATCCACTCAGTTTAGTTTGACCTACATTAGATAATGCGTAAGGTTATGTTTGCTGACACCGTTGCACCCGGTATCTATTACCAAATACCCCTTTCCTGTTTGTTTTTTGTACTATTCGTATCCTTTATCCAATGATGCAGACATTGTTCATTAACATTCATTCTGCATATCATTTGGAAAAGTAAAACATTAATGTGAACGGAGCTGTGGCTAATTATTAATAGTACAGGCCCTGTGGGTTTGGGATTCTTACATTATTGGAACTAAGTTTTTTTGGCATCCTTAAACCTAAAAATGATAAGAATTTGATTGGTTTCATTTTTTTTCTATGCCCCCTGTGGTTCCCACGGGGGTCGAAGGTCACAGTGGCGGCAAATCTTTATTTTAGTCCAATCATATTGTAATGTATCTCAAATTGTTCCTCTTATCACAGGGAATAAAAAAGTCAATGATCATATTGTTTCTATGGCGATTAGTTCAGGAGTTATAAGGTCGAATAGGTCAAATGTCAAAAATTTCATACACAGAGGTCAAAATTAAAACAATGGTACGATTTCATTGAAGCTGGTCTCAAAAAATCTCAAGCATATACATAATTCACAATTTAAGTGCATTTTTGTATTGCTATGTCCCCTTCAGAGTTCATGCAGCTAAAGTCCAATAAAATATGTACAAGCCTAACATTTGAGCCTTAATTATATCCGATTCTGAGGTTATAAATATCTCAAATAAAAAATTGTTTTCCTGTTCGGTTTGCCGAGAGGAGTAATTTAAGACAAATTTTGATTGAATCAGTGCATTTTTAAAATTTGGCTTCTGTGCATGAGATATTTGACATTTGAACTTATTTACTCTATAACTCCTTAACTAATCCCTAGTGGAATATGACAACTTACATTTCTATTCCTAGCAATGAGAGGAACAATAGAACAGATATTAACTTTTAGCCCCATTATGATCTTCGACCCCTCGTGGGAAGTATAATAGTGGGCATAGAAAAAAATGTAACCTATTCTAGTTTTATCCTATAAGGATGCCAAAAACAAAAAACATTGGTTCCACTAATGTAGGAAAACTAAATGCTAACTCCACCAAAATCACTCAATAGCGCCCTGTACTATCATGTAAATATGAAAGGAAACCATTGTGTTATTATAAATATCACGTTTGGACTATATTTTTGTGATAACAAAATGCAAATACATGGTGAGTAAAAAGTGCAATTGGGTGAAGATGCCATCTTGATTATAGAGATTATAGATCCAAGTTGAACTTTTTTGTCACACTCTATAGATAATGAAGAGATAGATACGTCCAACCAAATTCACTATGAGTACAAAACATGTGTACCAAGATTAACACAGGTTATTTGGTGGCTAAATCGTTTTAGTGCAGCGGCTGAAAAACGTCCATCATAACCCCGGATATGAGGTGGTGGCTGAAAAACATTCCCTAAATGAACGCAAGGAATAGTACCAAGATTAGTACAAGCTGCCTTTTACTACAATGTGAAAAGTCCATCATAACTCCACATAAGGTGGCACGTCCACAAAAAGCGTTAAAAGAATAGTCAGAATGGTACTTAGCATAAGCCATTTGACGTTTTAGTGCAGTAGGTTTGAAATTATTATATGTTAGTAAGACCAGTGTTAATAAAGGTAATACTCTGTTTTAAGTCTGCATAATTGGTTGAGAAATCGTTAACCTTTTCGAAAGTATTTAACTAATGTGGAAGATCAACAAGTTAAATTCCAAGTGCCTCTGTACATCAGTTACCTTATCTATGCTTTATGGAGTGATTTACACATCTCAGACGAATGTACGAACCAAAACGTCATTTAGCATCCAGTCACCTGCGACCCATTAGGAAAAACAATACGTACTAACATCGAAATATGTAATTTGGTTAAATCATTAATTTCACCATGCTTAACTTGAGAATGTGAAATCTCCAGGCTTCGTTTCCTAAATAACTACAATCCCGGAAAAAATGTGTTCGAACACCCACTGTAATTCCCATGTTCATCTTAGTATAGTGCGCACGCTATATGAGTCACTGGAAACTAAGATTTATAATAGAGTTCTCTCAATGTTCATCTTAAGCATATCCCCGCCCCTTTCCCCACCAATCAATGTTGGGAGAAGATATGTGAAGATGAACATATTGGGTATGCCAACATTGTACGGGGGTAGAAGGGGGACTATTTCCAATAAGGCCTTTAAAGTGTTCGAACAATATTTTCTGAGATTGTCTGAGGAATTCTAAAATCAGTGTTTGCTTTTTCACATTTGGGATCATAACTTCAGATCCAGTAGAGCCATTCAAATGAAACTTGGACATGTTAGTTTATATATAATAAGGAACACATGCAATAAATAATATTACATTACATCCACAAATATTTCAGGGATCGGTCACTTTAAACATATATTTTCATCAAATTTTGAATAATTTAAGTCGAATAAGACGTAAAATACCTGATACATATCCCCAAACAGTTTAAAACATAGCAATTTGAATAAAAAGTTGACAATGTTTTTGGACAATCATGGACCATCTTTTATATTTGCTATAACACTAAGGGCACCGTCAATCAAACATCACACGGATGTGGGATGCAAATTTGTCAATGCTATCTGCAGTAGATAGCAAAATAATGCAACGACAGCTACCTCCCTATCCAATGCATTGCCAACCTTCTCCTTCCAAACCAGTAATTCCTGACCCCACAAAAGTAAACTTCAAAGATTTCAAGCAAATAAAAAGAAAAAGAAGTCATTAAAGACCCCCCCACAAATAAATAATAATGAAAGATATAAGAAACAAAGAAACAAATCCAACACAAAATAGGAAAGAAAATGCCAAAATTAAATAAAAGAAGATAAAACAAAAAATCTAAGTAAAAGGAAAATAATGCATTAAAAAGAAGGAAGAATTAAAAGTGCAAATGTCACTTGCTGTTCAATATGTTTCAAGTTCAAGTCCAATTTTACATTAAAAGACACATGCGCAATGTATAGGACACATCAATCAATAATATTTTAACTAACATGGTCAGTGATTGGTGTGCAAGTTCAGGGTTATTTCATGATTGTCATTATTTTTGATCGAAAGAAGAAAGAAAATATAAACAATTCAAAAATGTTGTTTTTCACCTAAAAAACACCGATCATTATGAGCATTATAGATAATGACCTTTATTATTAGGCCTATGCAATCTCAAATTGGCACATTTCATTAAACATGATTTGCGTTGTCTCTTCAGTGGGTATAACTGTGTACACTGAAAGTGTGAAAGCCTATTCATGGTAAAGGTAAATCATTGCACATCTCCCCATTGAAAACACACATTATGCACGGTTGACCACAAAACATAAAGAATAATAGGATTTACTTTTCTATTATATGGTGAATCGTTGGAAATGCGTGCTTGTCTATGTGTGTAAATCGTTATGATTCACCATTTGACCATCCTAACCATGGTGTATTTAAAATGTTTAATGAACACAATTTCACACATTAGGCTGATTTTCTTAAATGTTGGTCAAGTAATGTTTTTAAAAACAATAAATGTTCATAGCATGTGCTTATCTCTAACTTCCTATCACTCGCTCTCTCTCTCGCCCCCCCCTCCGATTTATCACACAGTGGTAAATTTGTGACATTTAAATACATAACATTAAATTTACGAGTAATATCTGTTATTAGCTGAATATAAAATTTTAACACCTTCTCTAAATTAATTATACCACATGTACATATGCTCAATAAACATGGCACATAAATAATTTAGGCCTGTATTTGTGTGTATAAAACGCTATGTTAAATCTATACTAACAGAACGCTATCAAAATATTCCTTGATTTCCTCCATATTTTGTGGGATGATAGCAAATTATGTTTCTAACATGTGTGCCAAATTGCATTAAAATCGATGGCGTAACTGCAGAGTTATTGTCCAAAACTAAAATCAGATGATTTTGCTAAGCAATTTTGTAGACAATCCCGGAAAAATGTGTTCGAACACCCACTGTAATTCCCATGTTCATCTTAGTATAGTGCGCACGCTATATGA
The DNA here is from genome assembly GCF_039555335.1 of Amphiura filiformis. NCBI lineage: Eukaryota > Metazoa > Echinodermata > Ophiuroidea > Amphilepidida > Amphiuridae > Amphiura > Amphiura filiformis. Next base: position 7,145,649 of record NC_092634.1, on the reverse strand, counting down.
GTCACTGGAAACTAAGATTTATAATAGAGTTCTCTCAATGTTCATCTTAAGCATATCCCTCCCTTTCCCCACCAATCAATGTTGGGAGAAGATATGTGAAGATGAACATATTAAATGCCAACATTGTACGGGGGTAGAAGGGGGACTATTTCCAATAAGGCCTTTAAAGTGTTCGAACAATATTTTCTGAGATTGTCTGAGGAATTCTAAAATCAGTGTTTGCTTTTTCACATTTGGGATCATAACTTCAGATCCAGTAGAGCCATACAAATGAAACTTGGACATGTTAGTTTATATATAATAAGGAACACATGCAATAAATAATATTACATTACATCCACAAATATTTCAGGGATCGGTCACTTTAAACATATATTTTCATCAAATTTTGAATAATTTAAGTCGAATAAGACGTAAAATACCTGATACATATCCCCAAACAGTTTAAAACATAGCAATTTGAATAAAAAGTTGACAATGTTTTTGGACAATCATGGACCATCTTTTATATTTGCTATAACACTAAGGGCACCGTCAATCAAACATCACACGGATGTGGGATGCAAATTTGTCAATGCTATCTGCAGTAGATAGCAAAATAATGCAACGACAGCTACCTCCCTATCCAATGCATTGCCAACCTTCTCCTTCCAAACCAGTAATTCCTGACCCCACAAAAGTAAACTTCAAAGATTTCAAGCAAATAAAAAGAAAAAGAAGTCATTAAAGACCCCCCACAAAAAATAATAATGAAAGATATAAGAAACAAAGAAACAAATCCAACACAAAATAGGAAAGAAAATGCCAAAATTAAATAAAAGAAGATAAAACAAAAAATCTAAGTAAAAGGAAAATAATGCATTAAAAAGAAGGAAGAATTAAAAGTGCAAATGTCACTTGCTGTTCAATATGTTTCAAGTTCAAGTCCAATTTTACATTAAAAGACACATGCGCAATGTATAGGACACATCAATCAATAATATTTTAACTAACATGGTCAGTGATTGGTGTGCAAGTTCAGGGTTATTTCATGATTGTCATTATTTTTGATCGAAAAAAGAAAGAAAATATAAACAATTCAAAATGTTGTTTTTCACCTAAAAAACACCGATCATTATGAGCATTATAGATAATGACCTTTATTATTAGGCCTATGCAATCTCAAATTGGCACATTTCATTAAACATGATTTGCGTTGTCTCTTCAGTGGGTATAACTGTGTACACTGAAAGTGTGAAAGCCTATTCATGGTAAAGGTAAATCATTGCACATCTCCCCATTGAAAACACACATTATGCACGGTTGACCACAAAACATAAAGAATAATAGGATTTACTTTTCTATTATATGGTGAATCGTTGGAAATGCGTGCTTGTCTATGTGTGTAAATCGTTATGATTCACCATTTGACCATCCTAACCATGGTGTATTTAAAATGTTTAATGAACACAATTTCACACATTAGGCTGATTTTCTTAAATGTTGGTCAAGTAATGTTTTTAAAAACAATAAATGTTCATAGCATGTGCTTATCTCTAACTTCCTATCACTCGCTCTCTCTCTCGCCCCCCCCCCTCCGATTTATCACACAGTGGTAAATTTGTGACATTTAAATACATAACATTAAATTTACGAGTAATATCTGTTTTTAGCTGAATATAAAATTTTAACACCTTCTCTAAATTAATTATACCACATGTACATATGCTCAATAAACATGGCACATAAATAATTTAGGCCTGTATTTGTGTGTATAAAACGCTATGTTAAATCTATACTAACAGAACGCTATCAAAATATTCCTTGATTTCCTCCATATTTTGTGGGATGATAGCAAATTATGTTTCTAACATGTGTGCCAAATTGCATTAAAATCGATGGCGTAACTGCAGAGTTATTGTCCAAAAACTAAAATCAGATGATTTTGCTAAGCAATTTTGTAGACAATCCCGGAAAAAATGTGTTCGAACACCCACTGTAATTCCCATGTTCATCTTAGTATAGTGCGCACGCTATATGAGTCACTGGAAACTAAGATTTATAATAGAGTTCTCTCAATGTTCATCTTAAGCATATCCCCTCCCCTTTCCCCCCCAATCAATGTTGGGAGAAGATATGTGAAGATGAACATATTAAATATGCCAACATTGTACGGGGGTAGAAGGGGACTATTTCCAATAAGGCCTTTAAAGTGTTCGAACAATATTTTCTGAGATTGTCTGAGGAATTCTAAAATCAGTGTTTGCTTTTTTCACATTTGGGATCATAACTTCAGATCCAGTAGAGCCATACAAATGAAACTTGGACATGTTAGTTTATATATAATAAGGAACACATGCAATAAATAATATTACATTACATCCACAAATATTTCAGGGATCGGTCACTTTAAACATATATTTTCATCAAATTTTGAATAATTTAAGTCGAATAAGACGTAAAATACCTGATACATATCCCCAAACAGTTTAAAACATAGCAATTTGAATAAAAAGTTGACAATGTTTTTGGACAATCATGGACCATCTTTTATATTTGCTATAACACTAAGGGCACCGTCAATCAAACATCACACGGATGTGGGATGCAAATTTGTCAATGCTATCTGCAGTAGATAGCAAAATAATGCAACGACAGCTACCTCCCTATCCAATGCATTGCCAACCTTCTCCTTCCAAACCAGTAATTCCTGACCCCACAAAAGTAAACTTCAAAGATTTCAAGCAAATAAAAAGAAAAAGAAGTCATTAAAGACCCCCCCACAAATAAATAATAATGAAAGATATAAGAAACAAAGAAACAAATCCAACACAAAATAGGAAAGAAAATGCCAAAATTAAATAAAAGAAGATAAAACAAAAAATCTAAGTAAAAGGAAAATAATGCATTAAAAAGAAGGAAGAATTAAAAGTGCAAATGTCACTTGCTGTTCAATATGTTTCAAGTTCAAGTCCAATTTTACATTAAAAGACACATGCGCAATGTATAGGACACATCAATCAATAATATTTTAACTAACATGGTCAGTGATTGGTGTGCAAGTTCAGGGTTATTTCATGATTGTCATTATTTTTGATCGAAAAAGAAAGAAAATATAAACAATTCAAAATGTTGTTTTTCACCTAAAAAACACCGATCATTATGAGCATTATAGATAATGACCTTTATTATTAGGCCTATGCAATCTCAAATTGGCACATTTCATTAAACATGATTTGCGTTGTCTCTTCAGTGGGTATAACTGTGTACACTGAAAGTGTGAAAGCCTATTCATGGTAAAGGTAAATCATTGCACATCTCCCCATTGAAAACACACATTATGCACGGTTGACCACAAAACATAAAGAATAATAGGATTTACTTTTCTATTATATGGTGAATCGTTGGAAATGCGTGCTTGTCTATGTGTGTAAATCGTTATGATTCACCATTTGACCATCCTAACCATGGTGTATTTAAAATGTTTAATGAACACAATTTCACACATTAGGCTGATTTTCTTAAATGTTGGTCAAGTAATGTTTTTAAAAACAATAAATGTTCATAGCATGTGCTTATCTCTAACTTCCTATCACTCGCTCTCTCTCTCCCCCCCCCCTCCGATTTATCACACAGTGGTAAATTTGTGACATTTAAATACATAACATTAAATTTACGAGTAATATCTGTTTTAGCTGAATATAAAATTTTAACACCTTCTCTAAATTAATTATACCACATGTACATATGCTCAATAAACATGGCACATAAATAATTTAGGCCTGTATTTGTGTGTATAAAACGCTATGTTAAATCTATACTAACAGAACGCTATCAAAATATTCCTTGATTTCCTCCATATTTTGTGGGATGATAGCAAATTATGTTTCTAACATGTGTGCCAAATTGCATTAAAATCGATGGCGTAACTGCAGAGTTATTGTCCAAAAACTAAAATCAGATGATTTTGCTAAGCAATTTTGTAGACAATCCCGGAAAAAATGTGTTCGAACACCCACTGTAATTCCCATGTTCATCTTAGTATAGTGCGCACGCTATATGAGTCACTGGAAACTAAGATTTATAATAGAGTTCTCTCAATGTTCATCTTAAGCATATCCCTCCCTTTCCCCACCAATCAATGTTGGGAGAAGATATGTGAAGATGAACATATTGGGTATCTCCAACATTGTACGGGGGTAGAAGGGGACTATTTCCAATAAGGCCTTTAAAGTGTTCGAACAATATTTTCTGAGATTGTCTGAGGAATTCTAAAATCAGTGTTTGCTTTTTCACATTTGGGATCATAACTTCAGATCCAGTAGAGCCATACAAATGAAACTTGGACATGTTAGTTTATATATAATAAGGAACACATGCAATAAATAATATTACATTACATCCACAAATATTTCAGGGATCGGTCACTTTAAACATATATTTTCATCAAATTTTGAATAATTTAAGTCGAATAAGACGTAAAATACCTGATACATATCCCCAAACAGTTTAAAACATAGCAATTTGAATAAAAAGTTGACAATGTTTTTGGACAATCATGGACCATCTTTTATATTTGCTATAACACTAAGGGCACCGTCAATCAAACATCACACGGATGTGGGATGCAAATTTGTCAATGCTATCTGCAGTAGATAGCAAAATAATGCAACGACAGCTACCTCCCTATCCAATGCATTGCCAACCTTCTCCTTCCAAACCAGTAATTCCTGACCCCACAAAAAGTAAACTTCAAAGATTTCAAGCAAATAAAAAGAAAAAGAAGTCATTAAAGACCCCCCACAAATAAATAATAATGAAAGATATAAGAAACAAAGAAACAAATCCAACACAAAATAGGAAAGAAAATGCCAAAATTAAATAAAAGAAGATAAAACAAAAAATCTAAGTAAAAGGAAAATAATGCATTAAAAAGAAGGAAGAATTAAAAGTGCAAATGTCACTTGCTGTTCAATATGTTTCAAGTTCAAGTCCAATTTTACATTAAAAGACACATGCGCAATGTATAGGACACATCAATCAATAATATTTTAACTAACATGGTCAGTGATTGGTGTGCAAGTTCAGGGTTATTTCATGATTGTCATTATTTTTGATCGAAAAAGAAAGAAAATATAAACAATTCAAAATGTTGTTTTCACCTAAAAAACACCGATCATTATGAGCATTATAGATAATGACCTTTATTATTAGGCCTATGCAATCTCAAATTGGCACATTTCATTAAACATGATTTGCGTTGTCTCTTCAGTGGGTATAACTGTGTACACTGAAAGTGTGAAAGCCTATTCATGGTAAAGGTAAATCATTGCACATCTCCCCATTGAAAACACACATTATGCACGGTTGACCACAAAACATAAAGAATAATAGGATTTACTTTTCTATTATATGGTGAATCGTTGGAAATGCGTGCTTGTCTATGTGTGTAATCGTTATGATTCACCATTTGACCATCCTAACCATGGTGTATTTAAAATGTTTAATGAACACAATTTCACACATTAGGCTGATTTTCTTAAATGTTGGTCAAGTAATGTTTTTAAAAACAATAAATGTTCATAGCATGTGCTTATCTCTAACTTCCTATCACTCGCTCTCTCTCTCGCCCCCCCCCCCTCCGATTTATCACACAGTGGTAAATTTGTGACATTTAAATACATAACATTAAATTTACGAGTAATATCTGTTTTAGCTGAATATAAAATTTTAACACCTTCGCTAAATTAATTATACCACATGTACATATGCTCAATAAACATGGCACATAAATAATTTAGGCCTGTATTTGTGTGTATAAAACGCTATGTTAAATCTATACTAACAGAACGCTATCAAAATATTCCTTGATTTCCTCCATATTTTGTGGGATGATAGCAAATTATGTTTCTAACATGTGTGCCAAATTGCATTAAAATCGATGGCGTAACTGCAGAGTTATTGTCCAAAAACTAAAATCAGATGATTTTGCTAAGCAATTTTGTAGACAATCCCGGAAAAAATGTGTTCGAACACCCACTGTAATTCCCATGTTCATCTTAGTATAGTGCGCACGCTATATGAGTCACTGGAAACTAAGATTTATAATAGAGTTCTCTCAATGTTCATCTTAAGCATATCCCCTCCCCTTTCCCCACCAATCAATGTTGGGAGAAGATATGTGAAGATGAACATATTGGGTATGCCAACATTGTACGGGGGTAGAAGGGGGACTATTTCCAATAAGGCCTTTAAAGTGTTCGAACAATATTTTCTGAGATTGTCTGAGGAATTCTAAAATCAGTGTTTGCTTTTTCACATTTGGGATCATAACTTCAGATCCAGTAGAGCCATACAAATGAAACTTGGACATGTTAGTTTATATATAATAAGGAACACATGCAATAAATAATATTACATTACATCCACAAATATTTCAGGGATCGGTCACTTTAAACATATATTTTCATCAAATTTTGAATAATTTAAGTCGAATAAGACGTAAAATACCTGATACATATCCCCAAACAGTTTAAAACATAGCAATTTGAATAAAAAGTTGACAATGTTTTTGGACAATCATGGACCATCTTTTATATTTGCTATAACACTAAGGGCACCGTCAATCAAACATCACACGGATGTGGGATGCAAATTTGTCAATGCTATCTGCAGTAGATAGCAAAATAATGCAACGACAGCTACCTCCCTATCCAATGCATTGCCAACCTTCTCCTTCCAAACCAGTAATTCCTGACCCCACAAAAGTAAACTTCAAAGATTTCAAGCAAATAAAAAAAAAAAGAAGTCATTAAAGACCCCCCCCCCCACAAAAAATAATAATGAAAGATATAAGAAACAAAGAAACAAATCCAACACAAAATAGGAAAGAAAATGCCAAAATTAAATAAAAGAAGATAAAACAAAAAATCTAAGTAAAAGGAAAATAATGCATTAAAAAGAAGGAAGAATTAAAAGTGCAAATGTCACTTGCTGTTCAATATGTTTCAAGTTCAAGTCCAATTTTACATTAAAAGACACATGCGCAATGTATAGGACACATCAATCAATAATATTTTAACTAACATGGTCAGTGATTGGTGTGCAAGTTCAGGGTTATTTCATGATTGTCATTATTTTGATCGAAAAAAGAAAGAAAATATAAACAATTCAAAAATGTTGTTTTTCACCTAAAAAAACACCGATCATTATGAGCATTATAGATAATGACCTTTATTATTAGGCCTATGCAATCTCAAATTGGCACATTTCATTAAACATGATTTGCGTTGTCTCTTCAGTGGGTATAACTGTGTACACTGAAAGTGTGAAAGCCTATTCATGGTAAAGGTAAATCATTGCACATCTCCCCATTGAAAACACACATTATGCACGGTTGACCACAAAACATAAAGAATAATAGGATTTACTTTTCTATTATATGGTGAATCGTTGGAAATGCGTGCTTGTCTATGTGTGTAAATCGTTATGATTCACCATTTGACCATCCTAACCATGGTGTATTTAAAATGTTTAATGAACACAATTTCACACATTAGGCTGATTTTCTTAAATGTTGGTCAAGTAATGTTTTTAAAAACAATAAATGTTCATAGCATGTGCTTATCTCTAACTTCCTATCACTCGCTCTCTCTCTCGCCCCCCCCTCCGATTTATCACACAGTGGTAAATTTGTGACATTTAAATACATAACATTAAATTTACGAGTAATATCTGTTTTAGCTGAATATAAAATTTTAACACCTTCTCTAAATTAATTATACCACATGTACATATGCTCAATAAACATGGCACATAAATAATTTAGGCCTGTATTTGTGTGTATAAAACGCTATGTTAAATCTATACTAACAGAACGCTATCAAAATATTCCTTGATTTCCTCCATATTTTGTGGGATGATAGCAAATTATGTTTCTAACATGTGTGCCAAATTGCATTAAAATCGATGGCGTAACTGCAGAGTTATTGTCCAAAAACTAAAATCAGATGATTTTGCTAAGCAATTTTGTAGACAATCCCGGAAAAATGTGTTCGAACACCCACTGTAATTCCCATGTTCATCTTAGTATAGTGCGCACGCTATATGAGTCACTGGAAACTAAGATTTATAATAGAGTTCTCTCAATGTTCATCTTAAGCATATCCCCTCCCCGTTCCCCACCAATCAATGTTGGGAGAAGATATGTGAAGATGAACATATTGGGTATGCCAACATTGTACGGGGGTAGAAGGGGGACTATTTCCAATAAGGCCTTTAAAGTGTTCGAACAATATTTTCTGAGATTGTCTGAGGAATTCTAAAATCAGTGTTTGCTTTTTCACATTTGGGATCATAACTTCAGATCCAGTAGAGCCATTCAAATGAAACTTGGACATGTTAGTTTATATATAATAAGGAACACATGCAATAAATAATATTACATTACATCCACAAATATTTCAGGGATCGGTCACTTTAAACATATATTTTCATCAAATTTTGAATAATTTAAGTCGAATAAGACGTAAAATACCTGATACATATCCCCAAACAGTTTAAAACATAGCAATTTGAATAAAAAGTTGACAATGTTTTTGGACAATCATGGACCATCTTTTATATTTGCTATAACACTAAGGGCACCGTCAATCAAACATCACACGGATGTGGGATGCAAATTGTCAATGCTATCTGCAGTAGATAGCAAAATAATGCAACGACAGCTACCTCCCTATCCAATGCATTGCCAACCTTCTCCTTCCAAACCAGTAATTCCTGACCCCACAAAAGTAAACTTCAAAGATTTCAAGCAAATAAAAAGAAAAAGAAGTCATTAAAGACCCCCCAAAGAAAGATATAAGAAACAAAGAAACAAATCCAACACAAAATAGGAAAGAAAATGCCAAAATTAAATAAAAGAAGATAAAACAAAAAATCTAAGTAAAAGGAAAATAATGCATTAAAAAGAAGGAAGAATTAAAAGTGCAAATGTCACTTGCTGTTCAATATGTTTCAAGTTCAAGTCCAATTTTACATTAAAAGACACATGCGCAATGTATAGGACACATCAATCAATAATATTTTAACTAACATGGTCAGTGATTGGTGTGCAAGTTCAGGGTTATTTCATGATTGTCATTATTTTTGATCGAAAAAGAAAGAAAATATAAACAATTCAAAAATGTTGTTTTTCACCTAAAAAACACCGATCATTATGAGCATTATAGATAATGACCTTTATTATTAGGCCTATGCAATCTCAAATTGGCACATTTCATTAAACATGATTTGCGTTGTCTCTTCAGTGGGTATAACTGTGTACACTGAAAGTGTGAAAGCCTATTCATGGTAAAGGTAAATCATTGCACATCTCCCCATTGAAAACACACATTATGCACGGTTGACCACAAAACATAAAGAATAATAGGATTTACTTTTCTATTATATGGTGAATCGTTGGAAATGCGTGCTTGTCTATGTGTGTAAATCGTTATGATTCACCATTTGACCATCCTAACCATGGTGTATTTAAAATGTTTAATGAACACAATTTCACACATTAGGCTGATTTTCTTAAATGTTGGTCAAGTAATGTTTTTAAAAACAATAAATGTTCATAGCATGTGCTTATCTCTAACTTCCTATCACTCGCTCTCTCTCTCGCCCCCCCCTCCGATTTATCACACAGTGGTAAATTTGTGACATTTAAATACATAACATTAAATTTACGAGTAATATCTGTTTTTAGCTGAATATAAAATTTTAACACCTTCTCTAAATTAATTATACCACATGTACATATGCTCAATAAACATGGCACATAAATAATTTAGGCCTGTATTTGTGTGTATAAAACGCTATGTTAAATCTATACTAACAGAACGCTATCAAAATATTCCTTGATTTCCTCCATATTTTGTGGGATGATAGCAAATTATGTTTCTAACATGTGTGCCAAATTGCATTAAAATCGATGGCGTAACTGCAGAGTTATTGTCCAAAAACTAAAATCAGATGATTTTGCTAAGCAATTTTGTAGACAATCCCGGAAAAAATGTGTTCGAACACCCACTGTAATTCCCATGTTCATCTTAGTATAGTGCGCACGCTATATGAGTCACTGGAAACTAAGATTTATAATAGAGTTCTCTCAATGTTCATCTTAAGCATATCCCTCCCTTTCCCCACCAATCAATGTTGGGAGAAGATATGTGAAGATGAACATATTGGGTCTCCAACATTGTACGGGGGTAGAAGGGGACTATTTCCAATAAGGCCTTTAAAGTGTTCGAACAATATTTTCTGAGATTGTCTGAGGAATTCTAAAATCAGTGTTTGCTTTTTCACATTTGGGATCATAACTTCAGATCCAGTAGAGCCATTCAAATGAAACTTGGACATGTTAGTTTATATATAATAAGGAACACATGCAATAAATAATATTACATTACATCCACAAATATTTCAGGGATCGGTCACTTTAAACATATATTTTCATCAAATTTTGAATAATTTAAGTCGAATAAGACGTAAAATACCTGATACATATCCCCAAACAGTTTAAAACATAGCAATTTGAATAAAAAGTTGACAATGTTTTTGGACAATCATGGACCATCTTTTATATTTGCTATAACACTAAGGGCACCGTCAATCAAACATCACACGGATGTGGGATGCAAATTTGTCAATGCTATCTGCAGTAGATAGCAAAATAATGCAACGACAGCTACCTCCCTATCCAATGCATTGCCAACCTTCTCCTTCCAAACCAGTAATTCCTGACCCCACAAAAGTAAACTTCAAAGATTTCAAGCAAATAAAAAGAAAAAGAAGTCATTAAAGACCCCCCACACGTAAATAATAATGAAAGATATAAGAAACAAAGAAACAAATCCAACACAAAATAGGAAAGAAAATGCCAAAATTAAATAAAAGAAGATAAAACAAAAAATCTAAGTAAAAGGAAAATAATGCATTAAAAAGAAGGAAGAATTAAAAGTGCAAATGTCACTTGCTGTTCAATATGTTTCAAGTTCAAGTCCAATTTTACATTAAAAGACACATGCGCAATGTATAGGACACATCAATCAATAATATTTTAACTAACATGGTCAGTGATTGGTGTGCAAGTTCAGGGTTATTTCATGATTGTCATTATTTTTTTCGAAAAAAGAAAGAAAATATAAACAATTCAAAAATGTTGTTTTTCACCTAAAAAAACACCGATCATTATGAGCATTATAGATAATGACCTTTATTATTAGGCCTATGCAATCTCAAATTGGCACATTTCATTAAACATGATTTGCGTTGTCTCTTCAGTGGGTATAACTGTGTACACTGAAAGTGTGAAAGCCTATTCATGGTAAAGGTAAATCATTGCACATCTCCCCATTGAAAACACACATTATGCACGGTTGACCACAAAACATAAAGAATAATAGGATTTACTTTTCTATTATATGGTGAATCGTTGGAAATGCGTGCTTGTCTATGTGTGTAAATCGTTATGATTCACCATTTGACCATCCTAACCATGGTGTATTTAAAATGTTTAATGAACACAATTTCACACATTAGGCTGATTTTCTTAAATGTTGGTCAAGTAATGTTTTTAAAAACAATAAATGTTCATAGCATGTGCTTATCTCTAACTTCCTATCACTCGCTCTCTCTCTCCCCCCCCTCCGATTTATCACACAGTGGTAAATTTGTGACATTTAAATACATAACATTAAATTTACGAGTAATATCTGTTTTTAGCTGAATATAAAATTTTAACACCTTCTCTAAATTAATTATACCACATGTACATATGCTCAATAAACATGGCACATAAATAATTTAGGCCTGTATTTGTGTGTATAAAACGCTATGTTAAATCTATACTAACAGAACGCTATCAAAATATTCCTTGATTTCCTCCATATTTTGTGGGATGATAGCAAATTATGTTTCTAACATGTGTGCCAAATTGCATTAAAATCGATGGCGTAACTGCAGAGTTATTGTCCAAAAACTAAAATCAGATGATTTTGCTAAGCAATTTTGTAGACAATCCCGGAAAAATGTGTTCGAACACCCACTGTAATTCCCATGTTCATCTTAGTATAGTGCGCACGCTATATGAGTCACTGGAAACTAAGATTTATAATAGAGTTCTCTCAATGTTCATCTTAAGCATATCCCTCCCTTTCCCCACCAATCAATGTTGGGAGAAGATATGTGAAGATGAACATATTGGGTATGCTCAACATTGTACGGGGGTAGAAGGGGACTATTTCCAATAAGGCCTTTAAAGTGTTCGAACAATATTTTCTGAGATTGTCTGAGGAATTCTAAAATCAGTGTTTGCTTTTTCACATTTGGGATCATAACTTCAGATCCAGTAGAGCCATTCAAATGAAACTTGGACATGTTAGTTTATATATAATAAGGAACACATGCAATAAATAATATTACATTACATCCACAAATATTTCAGGGATCGGTCACTTTAAACATATATTTTCATCAAATTTTGAATAATTTAAGTCGAATAAGACGTAAAATACCTGATACATATCCCCAAACAGTTTAAAACATAGCAATTTGAATAAAAAGTTGACAATGTTTTTGGACAATCATGGACCATCTTTTATATTTGCTATAACACTAAGGGCACCGTCAATCAAACATCACACGGATGTGGGATGCAAATTTATCAATGCTATCTGCAGTAGATAGCAAAATAATGCAACGACAGCTACCTCCCTATCCAATGCATTGCCAACCTTCTCCTTCCAAACCAGTAATTCCTGACCCCACAAAAGTAAACTTCAAAGATTTCAAGCAAATAAAAAGAAAAAGAAGTCATTAAAGACCCCCCCCCACAAATAAATAATAATGAAAGATATAAGAAACAAAGAAACAAATCCAACACAAAATAGGAAAGAAAATGCCAAAATTAAATAAAAGAAGATAAAACAAAAAATCTAAGTAAAAGGAAAATAATGCATTAAAAAGAAGGAAGAATTAAAAGTGCAAATGTCACTTGCTGTTCAATATGTTTCAAGTTCAAGTCCAATTTTACATTAAAAGACACATGCGCAATGTATAGGACACATCAATCAATAATATTTTAACTAACATGGTCAGTGATTGGTGTGCAAGTTCAGGGTTATTTCATGATTGTCATTATTTTTGATCGAAAAAAGAAAGAAAATATAAACAATTCAAAATGTTGTTTTTCACCTAAAAAACACCGATCATTATGAGCATTATAGATAATGACCTTTATTATTAGGCCTATGCAATCTCAAATTGGCACATTTCATTAAACATGATTTGCGTTGTCTCTTCAGTGGGTATAACTGTGTACACTGAAAGTGTGAAAGCCTATTCATGGTAAAGGTAAATCATTGCACATCTCCCCATTGAAAACACACATTATGCACGGTTGACCACAAAACATAAAGAATAATAGGATTTACTTTTCTATTATATGGTGAATCGTTGGAAATGCGTGCTTGTCTATGTGTGTAAATCGTTATGATTCACCATTTGACCATCCTAACCATGGTGTATTTAAAATGTTTAATGAACACAATTTCACACATTAGGCTGATTTTCTTAAATGTTGGTCAAGTAATGTTTTTAAAACAATAAATGTTCATAGCATGTGCTTATCTCTAACTTCCTAACCCCTCCGATTTATCACACAGTGGTAAATTTGTGACATTTAAATACATAACATTAAATTTACGAGTAATATCTGTTTTTTTTTGTATATAAAATTTTAACACCTTCTCTAAATTAATTATACCACATGTACATATGCTCAATAAACATGGCACATAAATAATTTAGGCCTGTATTTGTGTGTATAAAACGCTATGTTAAATCTATACTAACAGAACGCTATCAAAATATTCCTTGATTTCCTCCATATTTTGTGGGATGATAGCAAATTATGTTTCTAACATGTGTGCCAAATTGCATTAAAATCGATGGCGTAACTGCAGAGTTATTGTCCAAAAACTAAAATCAGATGATTTTGCTAAGCAATTTTGTAGACATGTCTGAGGAATTCTAAAATCAGTGTTTGCTTTTTCACATTTGGGATCATAACTTCAGATCCAGTAGAGCCATTCAAATGAAACTTGGACATGTTAGTTTATATATAATAAGGAACACATGCAATAAATAATATTACATTACATCCACAAATATTTCAGGGATCGGTCACTTTAAACATATATTTTCATCAAATTTTGAATAATTTAAGTCGAATAAGACGTAAAATACCTGATACATATCCCCAAACAGTTTAAAACATAGCAATTTGAATAAAAAGTTGACAATGTTTTTGGACAATCATGGACCATCTTTTATATTTGCTATAACACTAAGGGCACCGTCAATCAAACATCACACGGATGTGGGATGCAAATTTGTCAATGCTATCTGCAGTAGATAGCAAAATAATGCAACGACAGCTACCTCTCTATCCAATGCATTGCCAAACTTCTCCTTCCAAACCAGTAATTCCTGACCCCACAAAAGTAAACTTCAAAGATTTCAAGCAAATAAAAAGAAAAAGAAGTCATTAAAGACCCCCCCACAAATAAATAATAATGAAAGATATAAGAAACAAAGAAACAAATCCAACACAAAATAGGAAAGAAAATGCCAAAATTAAATAAAAGAAGATAAAACAAAAAATCTAAGTAAAAGGAAAATAATGCATTAAAAGAAGGAAGAATTAAAAGTGCAAATGTCACTTGCTGTTCAATATGTTTCAAGTTCAAGTCCAATTTTACATTAAAAGACACATGCGCAATGTATAGGACACATCAATCAATAATATTTTAACTAACATGGTCAGTGATTGGTGTGCAAGTTCAGGGTTATTTCATGATTGTCATTATTTTGATCGAAAAAGAAAGAAAATATAAACAATTCAAAAATGTTGTTTTTCACCTAAAAAAACACCGATCATTATGAGCATTATAGATAATGACCTTTATTATTAGGCCTATGCAATCTCAAATTGGCACATTTCATTAAACATGATTTGCGTTGTCTCTTCAGTGGGTATAACTGTGTACACTGAAAGTGTGAAAGCCTATTCATGGTAAAGGTAAATCATTGCACATCTCCCCATTGAAAACACACATTATGCACGGTTGACCACAAAACATAAAGAATAATAGGATTTACTTTTCTATTATATGGTGAATCGTTGGAAATGCGTGCTTGTCTATGTGTGTAAATCGTTATGATTCACCATTTGACCATCCTAACCATGGTGTATTTAAAATGTTTAATGAACACAATTTCACACATTAGGCTGATTTTCTTAAATGTTGGTCAAGTAATGTTTTTAAAACAATAAATGTTCATAGCATGTGCTTATCTCTAACTTCCTATCACTCGCTCTCTCACTCGCCCCCCCCCTCCGATTTATCACACAGTGGTAAATTTGTGACATTTAAATACATAACATTAAATTTACGAGTAATATCTGTTTTTAGCTGAATATAAAATTTTAACACCTTCTCTAAATTAATTATACCACATGTACATATGCTCAATAAACATGGCACATAAATAATTTAGGCCTGTATTTGTGTGTATAAAACGCTATGTTAAATCTATACTAACAGAACGCTATCAAAATATTCCTTGATTTCCTCCATATTTTGTGGGATGATAGCAAATTATGTTTCTAACATGTGTGCCAAATTGCATTAAAATCGATGGCGTAACTGCAGAGTTATTGTCCAAAAACTAAAATCAGATGATTTTGCTAAGCAATTTGTAGACAATCCCGGAAAAATGTGTTCGAACACCCACTGTAATTCCCATGTTCATCTTAGTATAGTGCGCACGCTATATGAGTCACTGGAAACTAAGATTTATAATAGAGTTCTCTCAATGTTCATCTTAAGCATATCCCTCCCTTTCCCCACCAATCAATGTTGGGAGAAGATATGTGAAGATGAACATATTAAATGTATGCCAACATTGTACGGGGGTAGAAGGGGACTATTTCCAATAAGGCCTTTAAAGTGTTCGAACAATATTTTCTGAGATTGTCTGAGGAATTCTAAAATCAGTGTTTGCTTTTTCACATTTGGGATCATAACTTCAGATCCAGTAGAGCCATTCAAATGAAACTTGGACATGTTAGTTTATATATAATAAGGAACACATGCAATAAATAATATTACATTACATCCACAAATATTTCAGGGATCGGTCACTTTAAACATATATTTTCATCAAATTTTGAATAATTTAAGTCGAATAAGACGTAAAATACCTGATACATATCCCCAAACAGTTTAAAACATAGCAATTTGAATAAAAAGTTGACAATGTTTTTGGACAATCATGGACCATCTTTTATATTTGCTATAACACTAAGGGCACCGTCAATCAAACATCACACGGATGTGGGATGCAAACTTGTCAATGCTATCTGCAGTAGATAGCAAAATAATGCAACGACAGCTACCTCCCTATCCAATGCATTGCCAAACTTCTCCTTCCAAACCAGTAATTCCTGACCCCACAAAAGTAAACTTCAAAGATTTCAAGCAAATAAAAAGAAAAAGAAGTCATTAAAGACCCCCCACAAATAAATAATAATGAAAGATATAAGAAACAAAAAAACAAATCAAACACAAAATAGGAAAGAAAATGCCAAAATTAAATAAAAGAAGATAAAACAAAAATCTAAGTAAAAGGAAAATAATGCATTAAAAAGAAGGAAGAATTAAAAGTGCAAATGTCACTTGCTGTTCAATATGTTTCAAGTTCAAGTCCAATTTTACATTAAAAGACACATGCGCAATGTATAGGACACATCAATCAATAATATTTTAACTAACATGGTCAGTGATTGGTGTGCAAGTTCAGGGTTATTTCATGATTGTCATTATTTTTGATCGAAAAAGAAAGAAAATATAAACAATTCAAAAATGTTGTTTTTCACCTAAAAAACACCGATCATTATGAGCATTATAGATAATGACCTTTATTATTAGGCCTATGCAATCTCAAATTGGCACATTTCATTAAACATGATTTGCGTTGTCTCTTCAGTGGGTATAACTGTGTACACTGAAAGTGTGAAAGCCTATTCATGGTAAAGGTAAATCATTGCACATCTCCCCATTGAAAACACACATTATGCACGGTTGACCACAAAACATAAAGAATAATAGGATTTACTTTTCTATTATATGGTGAATCGTTGGAAATGCGTGCTTGTCTATGTGTGTAAATCGTTATGATTCACCATTTGACCATCCTAACCATGGTGTATTTAAAATGTTTAATGAACACAATTTCACACATTAGGCTGATTTTCTTAAATGTTGGTCAAGTAATGTTTTTAAAAACAATAAATGTTCATAGCATGTGCTTATCTCTAACTTCCTATCACTCGCTCTCTCTCTCGCCCCCCCCTCCGATTTATCACACAGTGGTAAATTTGTGACATTAAATACATAACATTAAATTTACGAGTAATATCTGTTTTTAGCTGAATATAAAATTTTAACACCTTCTCTAAATTAATTATACCACATGTACATATGCTCAATAAACATGGCACATAAATAATTTAGGCCTGTATTTGTGTGTATAAAACGCTATGTTAAATCTATACTAACAGAACGCTATCAAAATATTCCTTGATTTCCTCCATATTTTGTGGGATGATAGCAAATTATGTTTCTAACATGTGTGCCAAATTGCATTAAAATCGATGGCGTAACTGCAGAGTTATTGTCCAAAAACTAAAATCAGATGATTTTGCTAAGCAATTTTGTAGACAATCCCGGAAAAATGTGTTCGAACACCCACTGTAATTCCCATGTTCATCTTAGTATAGTGCGCACGCTATATGAGTCACTGGAAACTAAGATTTATAATAGAGTTCTCTCAATGTTCATCTTAAGCATATCCCCTACCCCTTTCCCCACCAATCAATGTTGGGAGAAGATATGTGAAGATGAACATATTAAATGTCTCAACATTGTACGGGGGTAGAAGGGGACTATTTCCAATAAGGCCTTTAAAGTGTTCGAACAATATTTTCTGAGATTGTCTGAGGAATTCTAAAATCAGTGTTTGCTTTTTTCACATTTGGGATCATAACTTCAGATCCAGTAGAGCCATTCAAATGAAACTTGGACATGTTAGTTTATATATAATAAGGAACACATGCAATAAATAATATTACATTACATCCACAAATATTTCAGGGATCGGTCACTTTAAACATATATTTTCATCAAATTTTGAATAATTTAAGTCGAATAAGACGTAAAATACCTGATACATATCCCCAAACAGTTTAAAACATAGCAATTTGAATAAAAAGTTGACAATGTTTTGGACAATCATGGACCATCTTTTATATTTGCTATAACACTAAGGGCACCGTCAATCAAACATCACACGGATGTGGGATGCAAATTTATCAATGCTATCTGCAGTAGATAGCAAAATAATGCAACGACAGCTACCTCCCTATCAATGCATTGCCAAACTTCTCCTTCCAAACCAGTAATTCCTGACCCCACAAAAGTAAACTTCAAAGATTTCAAGCAAATAAAAAGAAAAAGAAGTCATTAAAGACCCCCCCCACCACAATAAATAATAATGAAAGATATAAGAAACAAAGAAACAAATCCAACACAAAATAGGAAAGAAAATGCCAAAATTAAATAAAAGAAGATAAAACAAAAAATCTAAGTAAAAGGAAAATAATGCATTAAAAAGAAGGAAGAATTAAAAGTGCAAATGTCACTTGCTGTTCAATATGTTTCAAGTTCAAGTCCAATTTTACATTAAAAGACACATGCGCAATGTATAGGACACATCAATCAATAATATTTTAACTAACATGGTCAGTGATTGGTGTGCAAGTTCAGGGTTATTTCATGATTGTCATTATTTTTGATCGAAAAAGAAAGAAAATATAAACAATTCAAAATGTTGTTTTTCACCTAAAAAACACCGATCATTATGAGCATTATAGATAATGACCTTTATTATTAGGCCTATGCAATCTCAAATTGGCACATTTCATTAAACATGATTTGCGTTGTCTCTTCAGTGGGTATAACTGTGTACACTGAAAGTGTGAAAGCCTATTCATGGTAAAGGTAAATCATTGCACATCTCCCCATTGAAAACACACATTATGCACGGTTGACCACAAAACATAAAGAATAATAGGATTTACTTTTCTATTATATGGTGAATCGTTGGAAATGCGTGCTTGTCTATGTGTGTAAATCGTTATGATTCACCATTTGACCATCCTAACCATGGTGTATTTAAAATGTTTAATGAACACAATTTCACACATTAGGCTGATTTTCTTAAATGTTGGTCAAGTAATGTTTTTAAAAACAATAAATGTTCATAGCATGTGCTATCTCTAACTTCCTATCACTCGCTCTCTCTCTCGCCCCCCCCCCCCCCGATTTATCACACAGTGGTAAATTTGTGACATTTAAATACATAACATTAAATTTACGAGGAAAATCTGTTTTTAGCTGAATATAAAATTTTAACACCTTCTCTAAATTAATTATACCACATGTACATATGCTCAATAAACATGGCACATAAATAATTTAGGCCTGTATTTGTGTGTATAAAACGCTATGTTAAATCTATACTAACAGAACGCTATCAAAATATTCCTTGATTTCCTCCATATTTTGTGGGATGATAGCAAATTATGTTTCTAACATGTGTGCCAAATTGCATTAAAATCGATGGCGTAACTGCAGAGTTATTGTCCAAAAACTAAAATCAGATGATTTTGCTAAGCAATTTTGTAGACAATCCCGGAAAAAATGTGTTCGAACACCCACTGTAATTCCCATGTTCATCTTAGTATAGTGCGCACGCTATATGAGTCACTGGAAACTAAGATTTATAATAGAGTTCTCTCAATGTTCATCTTAAGCATATCCCTCCCTTTCCCCACCAATCAATGTTGGGAGAAGATATGTGAAGATGAACATATTAAATGTATCCAACATTGTACGGGGGTAGAAGGGGGACTATTTCCAATAAGGCCTTTAAAGTGTTCGAACAATATTTTCTGAGATTGTCTGAGGAATTCTAAAATCAGTGTTTGCTTTTTCACATTTGGGATCATAACTTCAGATCCAGTAGAGCCATTCAAATGAAACTTGGACATGTTAGTTTATATATAATAAGGAACACATGCAATAAATAATATTACATTACATCCACAAATATTTCAGGGATCGGTCACTTTAAACATATATTTTCATCAAATTTTGAATAATTTAAGTCGAATAAGACGTAAAATACCTGATACATATCCCCAAACAGTTTAAAACATAGCAATTTGAATAAAAAGTTGACAATGTTTTGGACAATCATGGACCATCTTTTATATTTGCTATAACACTAAGGGCACCGTCAATCAAACATCACACGGATGTGGGATGCAAATTTATCAATGCTATCTGCAGTAGATAGCAAAATAATGCAACGACAGCTACCACCCTATGTCCCAATGCATTGCCAAACTTCTCCTTCCAAACCAGTAATTCCTGACCCCACAAAAGTAAACTTCAAAGATTTCAAGCAAAAAAAAAAAAAAAAAAGAAGTCATTAAAGACCCCCCCCCCCACAAAAAAAAATAATAATGAAAGATATAAGAAACAAAGAAACAAATCCAACACAAAATAGGAAAGAAAATGCCAAAATTAAATAAAAGAAGATAAAACAAAAAATCTAAGTAAAAGGAAAATAATGCATTAAAAAGAAGGAAGAATTAAAAGTGCAAATGTCACTTGCTGTTCAATATGTTTCAAGTTCAAGTCCAATTTTACATTAAAAGACACATGCGCAATGTATAGGACACATCAATCAATAATATTTTAACTAACATGGTCAGTGATTGGTGTGCAAGTTCAGGGTTATTTCATGATTGTCATTATTTTTGATCGAAAAAAGAAAGAAAATATAAACAATTCAAAAATGTTGTTTTCACCTAAAAAACACCGATCATTATGAGCATTATAGATAATGACCTTTATTATTAGGCCTATGCAATCTCAAATTGGCACATTTCATTAAACATGATTTGCGTTGTCTCTTCAGTGGGTATAACTGTGTACACTGAAAGTGTGAAAGCCTATTCATGGTAAAGGTAAATCATTGCACATCTCCCCATTGAAAACACACAATATGCACGGTTGACCACAAAACATAAAGTTGAATAGGATTGACTTTTCTATTATATGGTGAATCGTTGGAAATGCGTGCTTGTCTATGTGTAAATCGTTATGATTCACCATTTGACCATCCTAACCATGGTGTATTTAAAATGTTTAATGAACACAATTTCACACATTAGGCTGATTTTCTTAAATGTTGGTCAAGTAATGTTTTTAAAAACAATAAATGTTCATAGCATGTGCTTATCTCTAACTTCCTATCACTCGCTCTCTCTCTCCCCCCCCCTCCGATTTATCACACAGTGGTAAATTTGTGACATTAAATACATAACATTAAATTTACGAGTAATATCTGTTTTTAGCTGAATATAAAATTTTAACACCTTCTCTAAATTAATTATACCACATGTACATATGCTCAATAAACATGGCACATAAATAATTTAGGCCTGTATTTGTGTGTATAAAACGCTATGTTAAATCTATACTAACAGAACGCTATCAAAATATTCCTTGATTTCCTCCATATTTTGTGGGATGATAGCAAATTATGTTTCTAACATGTGTGCCAAATTGCATTAAAATCGATGGCGTAACTGCAGAGTTATTGTCCAAAAACTAAAATCAGATGATTTTGCTAAGCAATTTTGTAGACAATCCCGGAAAAAATGTGTTCGAACACCCACTGTAATTCCCATGTTCATCTTAGTATAGTGCGCACGCTATATGAGTCACTGGAAACTAAGATTTATAATAGAGTTCTCTCAATGTTCATCTTAAGCATATCCCTCCCTTTCCCCACCAATCAATGTTGGGAGAAGATATGTGAAGATGAACATATTAAATATCTCCAACATTGTACGGGGGTAGAAGGGGACTATTTCCAATAAGGCCTTTAAAGTGTTCGAACAATATTTTCTGAGATTGTCTGAGGAATTCTAAAATCAGTGTTTGCTTTTTCACATTTGGGATCATAACTTCAGATCCAGTAGAGCCATTCAAATGAAACTTGGACATGTTAGTTTATATATAATAAGGAACACATGCAATAAATAATATTACATTACATCCACAAATATTTCAGGGATCGGTCACTTTAAACATATATTTTCATCAAATTTTGAATAATTTAAGTCGAATAAGACGTAAAATACCTGATACATATCCCCAAACAGTTTAAAACATAGCAATTTGAATAAAAAGTTGACAATGTTTTTTTTTTTTTCATGGACCATCTTTTATATTTGCTATAACACTAAGGGCACCGTCAATCAAACATCACACGGATGTGGGATGCAAATTTGTCAATGCTATCTGCAGTAGATAGCAAAATAATGCAACGACAGCTACCTCCCTATCAAATGCATTGCCAAACTTCTCCTTCCAAACCAGTAATTCCTGACCCCACAAAAGTAAACTTCAAAGATTTCAAGCAAATAAAAAGAAAAAGAAGTCATTAAAGACCCCCCACAAGAAAATAATAATGAAAGATATAAGAAACAAAGAAACAAATCCAACACAAAATAGGAAAGAAAATGCCAAAATTAAATAAAAGAAGATAAAACAAAAAATCTAAGTAAAAGGAAAATAATGCATTAAAAAGAAGGAAGAATTAAAAGTGCAAATGTCACTTGCTGTTCAATATGTTTCAAGTTCAAGTCCAATTTTACATTAAAAGACACATGCGCAATGTATAGGACACATCAATCAATAATATTTTAACTAACATGGTCAGTGATTGGTGTGCAAGTTCAGGGTTATTTCATGATTGTCATTATTTTGATCGAAAAAGAAAGAAAATATAAACAATTCAAAAATGTTGTTTTTCACCTAAAAAACACCGATCATTATGAGCATTATAGATAATGACCTTTATTATTAGGCCTATGCAATCTCAAATTGGCACATTTCATTAAACATGATTTGCGTTGTCTCTTCAGTGGGTATAACTGTGTACACTGAAAGTGTGAAAGCCTATTCATGGTAAAGGGAAATCATTGCACATCTCCCCATTGAAAACACACATTATGCACGGTTGACCACAAAACATAAAGAATAATAGGATTTACTTTTCTATTATATGGTGAATCGTTGGAAATGCGTGCTTGTCTATGTGTGTAAATCGTTATGATTCACCATTTGACCATCCTAACCATGGTGTATTTAAAATGTTTAATGAACACAATTTCACACATTAGGCTGATTTTCTTAAATGTTGGTCAAGTAATGTTTTTAAAAACAATAAATGTTCATAGCATGTGCTTATCTCTAACTTCCTATCACTCGCTCTCTCTCTCGCCCCCCCCTCCGATTTATCACACAGTGGTAAATTTGTGACATTAAATACATAACATTAAATTTACGAGTAATATCTGTTTTTAGCTGAATATAAAATTTTAACACCTTCTCTAAATTAATTATACCACATGTACATATGCTCAATAAACATGGCACATAAATAATTTAGGCCTGTATTTAATGTGTATAAAACGCTATGTTAAATCTATACTAACAGAACGCTATCAAAATATTCCTTGATTTCCTCCATATTTTGTGGGATGATAGCAAATTATGTTTCTAACATGTGTGCCAAATTGCATTAAAATCGATGGCGTAACTGCAGAGTTATTGTCCAAAAACTAAAATCAGATGATTTTGCTAAGCAATTTTGTAGACAATCCCGGAAAAAATGTGTTCGAACACCCACTGTAATTCCCATGTTCATCTTAGTATAGTGCGCACGCTATATGAGTCACTGGAAACTAAGATTTATAATAGAGTTCTCTCAATGTTCATCTTAAGCATATCCCTCCCTTTCCCCACCAATCAATGTTGGGAGAAGATATGTGAAGATGAACATATTAAATGCTCAACATTGTACGGGGGTAGAAGGGGACTATTTCCAATAAGGCCTTTAAAGTGTTCGAACAATATTTTCTGAGATTGTCTGAGGAATTCTAAAATCAGTGTTTGCTTTTTCACATTTGGGATCATAACTTCAGATCCAGTAGAGCCATTCAAATGAAACTTGGACATGTTAGTTTATATATAATAAGGAACACATGCAATAAATAATATTACATTACATCCACAAATATTTCAGGGATCGGTCACTTTAAACATATATTTTCATCAAATTTTGAATAATTTAAGTCGAATAAGACGTAAAATACCTGATACATATCCCCAAACAGTTTAAAACATAGCAATTTGAATAAAAAGTTGACAATGTTTTTGGACAATCATGGACCATCTTTTATATTTGCTATAACACTAAGGGCACCGTCAATCAAACATCACACGGATGTGGGATGCAAATTTATCAATGCTATCTGCAGTAGATAGCAAAATAATGCAACGACAGCTACCTCCCTATCTAATGCATTGCCAAACTTCTCCTTCCAAACCAGTAATTCCTGACCCCACAAAAGTAAACTTCAAAGATTTCAAGCAAATAAAAAGAAAAAGAAGTCATTAAAGACCCCCCACAAATAAATAATAATGAAAGATATAAGAAACAAAGAAACAAATCCAACACAAAATAGGAAAGAAAATGCCAAAATTAAATAAAAGAAGATAAAACAAAAATCTAAGTAAAAGGAAAATAATGCATTAAAAAGAAGGAAGAATTAAAAGTGCAAATGTCACTTGCTGTTCAATATGTTTCAAGTTCAAGTCCAATTTTACATTAAAAGACACATGCGCAATGTATAGGACACATCAATCAATAATATTTTAACTAACATGGTCAGTGATTGGTGTGCAAGTTCAGGGTTATTTCATGATTGTCATTATTTTGATCGAAAAAGAAAGAAAATATAAACAATTCAAAAATGTTGTTTTTCACCTAAAAAACACCGATCATTATGAGCATTATAGATAATGACCTTTATTATTAGGCCTATGCAATCTCAAATTGGCACATTTCATTAAACATGATTTGCGTTGTCTCTTCAGTGGGTATAACTGTGTACACTGAAAGTGTGAAAGCCTATTCATGGTAAAGGTAAATCATTGCACATCTCCCCATTGAAAACACACATTATGCACGGTTGACCACAAAACATAAAGAATAATAGGATTTACTTTTCTATTATATGGTGAATCGTTGGAAATGCGTGCTTGTCTATGTGTGTAAATCGTTATGATTCACCATTTGACCATC
The DNA here is from genome assembly GCF_039555335.1 of Amphiura filiformis. Taxonomy (NCBI): domain Eukaryota; kingdom Metazoa; phylum Echinodermata; class Ophiuroidea; order Amphilepidida; family Amphiuridae; genus Amphiura; species Amphiura filiformis. Next base: position 7,120,272 of record NC_092634.1, on the reverse strand, counting down.
CTAACCATGGTGTATTTAAAATGTTTAATGAACACAATTTCACACATTAGGCTGATTTTCTTAAATGTTGGTCAAGTAATGTTTTTAAAAACAATAAATGTTCATAGCATGTGCTTATCTCTAACTTCCTATCACTCGCTCTCTCTCTCCCCCCCCTCCGATTTATCACACAGTGGTAAATTTGTGACATTGAAATACATAACATTAAATTTACGAGTAATATCTGTTTTTAGCTGAATATAAAATTTTAACACCTTCTCTAAATTAATTATACCACATGTACATATGCTCAATAAACATGGCACATAAATAATTTAGGCCTGTATTTGTGTGTATAAAACGCTATGTTAAATCTATACTAACAGAACGCTATCAAAATATTCCTTGATTTCCTCCATATTTTGTGGGATGATAGCAAATTATGTTTCTAACATGTGTGCCAAATTGCATTAAAATCGATGGCGTAACTGCAGAGTTATTGTCCAAAAACTAAAATCAGATGATTTTGCTAAGCAATTTTGTAGACAATCCCGGAAAAAATGTGTTCGAACACCCACTGTAATTCCCATGTTCATCTTAGTATAGTGCGCACGCTATATGAGTCACTGGAAACTAAGATTTATAATAGAGTTCTCTCAATGTTCATCTTAAGCATATCCCTCCCTTTCCCCACCAATCAATGTTGGGAGAAGATATGTGAAGATGAACATATTAGGTATCTCCAACATTGTACGGGGGTAGAAGGGGACTATTTCCAATAAGGCCTTTAAAGTGTTCGAACAATATTTTCTGAGATTGTCTGAGGAATTCTAAAATCAGTGTTTGCTTTTTCACATTTGGGATCATAACTTCAGATCCAGTAGAGCCATTCAAATGAAACTTGGACATGTTAGTTTATATATAATAAGGAACACATGCAATAAATAATATTACATTACATCCACAAATATTTCAGGGATCGGTCACTTTAAACATATATTTTCATCAAATTTTGAATAATTTAAGTCGAATAAGACGTAAAATACCTGATACATATCCCCAAACAGTTTAAAACATAGCAATTTGAATAAAAAGTTGACAATGTTTTTGGACAATCATGGACCATCTTTTATATTTGCTATAACACTAAGGGCACCGTCAATCAAACATCACACGGATGTGGGATGCAAATTTATCAATGCTATCTGCAGTAGATAGCAAAATAATGCAACGACAGCTACCTCCCTATCAATGCATTGCCAAACTTCTCCTTCCAAACCAGTAATTCCTGACCCCACAAAAGTAAACTTCAAAGATTTCAAGCAAATAAAAAGAAAAAGAAGTCATTAAAGACCCCCCACAAATAAATAATAATGAAAGATATAAGAAACAAAGAAACAAATCCAACACAAAATAGGAAAGAAAATGCCAAAATTAAATAAAAGAAGATAAAACAAAAAATCTAAGTAAAAGGAAAATAATGCATTAAAAAGAAGGAAGAATTAAAAGTGCAAATGTCACTTGCTGTTCAATATGTTTCAAGTTCAAGTCCAATTTTACATTAAAAGACACATGCGCAATGTATAGGACACATCAATCAATAATATTTTAACTAACATGGTCAGTGATTGGTGTGCAAGTTCAGGGTTATTTCATGATTGTCATTATTTTTGATCGAAAAAAGAAAGAAAATATAAACAATTCAAAAATGTTGTTTTTCACCTAAAAAAACACCGATCATTATGAGCATTATAGATAATGACCTTTATTATTAGGCCTATGCAATCTCAAATTGGCACATTTCATTAAACATGATTTGCGTTGTCTCTTCAGTGGGTATAACTGTGTACACTGAAAGTGTGAAAGCCTATTCATGGTAAAGGTAAATCATTGCACATCTCCCCATTGAAAACACACATTATGCACGGTTGACCACAAAACATAAAGAATAATAGGATTTACTTTTCTATTATATGGTGAATCGTTGGAAATGCGTGCTTGTCTATGTGTGTAAATCGTTATGATTCACCATTTGACCATCCTAACCATGGTGTATTTAAAATGTTTAATGAACACAATTTCACACATTAGGCTGATTTTCTTAAATGTTGGTCAAGTAATGTTTTTAAAAACAATAAATGTTCATAGCATGTGCTTATCTCTAACTTCCTATCACTCGCTCTCTCTCTCGCCCCCCCCTCCGATTTATCACACAGTGGTAAATTTGTGACACTTAAATACATAACATTAAATTTACGAGTAATATCTGTTTTTAGCTGAATATAAAATTTTAACACCTTCTCTAAATTAATTATACCACATGTACATATGCTCAATAAACATGGCACATAAATAATTTAGGCCTGTATTTGTGTGTATAAAACGCTATGTTAAATCTATACTAACAGAACGCTATCAAAATATTCCTTGATTTCCTCCATATTTTGTGGGATGATAGCAAATTATGTTTCTAACATGTGTGCCAAATTGCATTAAAATCGATGGCGTAACTGCAGAGTTATTGTCCAAAAACTAAAATCAGATGATTTTGCTAAGCAATTTTGTAGACAATCCCGGAAAAAAAAATGTGTTCGAACACCCACTGTAATTCCCATGTTCATCTTAGTATAGTGCGCACGCTATATGAGTCACTGGAAACTAAGATTTATAATAGAGTTCTCTCAATGTTCATCTTAAGCATATCCCTCCCTTTCCCCACCAATCAATGTTGGGAGAAGATATGTGAAGATGAACATATTAAATATCTCCAACATTGTACGGGGGTAGAAGGGGACTATTTCCAATAAGGCCTTTAAAGTGTTCGAACAATATTTTCTGAGATTGTCTGAGGAATTCTAAAATCAGTGTTTGCTTTTTCACATTTGGGATCATAACTTCAGATCCAGTAGAGCCATTCAAATGAAACTTGGACATGTTAGTTTATATATAATAAGGAACACATGCAATAAATAATATTACATTACATCCACAAATATTTCAGGGATCGGTCACTTTAAACATATATTTTCATCAAATTTTGAATAATTTAAGTCGAATAAGACGTAAAATACCTGATACATATCCCCAAACAGTTTAAAACATAGCAATTTGAATAAAAAGTTGACAATGTTTTTGGACAATCATGGACCATCTTTTATATTTGCTATAACACTAAGGGCACCGTCAATCAAACATCACACGGATGTGGGATGCAAATTTATCAATGCTATCTGCAGTAGATAGCAAAATAATGCAACGACAGCTACCTCCCTATCAATGCATTGCCAAACTTCTCCTTCCAAACCAGTAATTCCTGACCCCACAAAAGTAAACTTCAAAGATTTCAAGCAAATAAAAAGAAAAAGAAGTCATTAAAGACCCCCCCCCCCCACAAATAAATAATAATGAAAGATATAAGAAACAAAGAAACAAATCCAACACAAAATAGGAAAGAAAATGCCAAAATTAAATAAAAGAAGATAAAACAAAAATCTAAGTAAAAGGAAAATAATGCATTAAAAAGAAGGAAGAATTAAAAGTGCAAATGTCACTTGCTGTTCAATATGTTTCAAGTTCAAGTCCAATTTTACATTAAAAGACACATGCGCAATGTATAGGACACATCAATCAATAATATTTTAACTAACATGGTCAATGATTGGTGTGCAAGTTCAGGGTTATTTCATGATTGTCATTATTTTTGATCGAAAAAAGAAAGAAAATATAAACAATTCAAAAATGTTGTTTTTCACCTAAAAAAACACCGATCATTATGAGCATTATAGATAATGACCTTTATTATTAGGCCTATGCAATCTCAAATTGGCACATTTCATTAAACATGATTTGCGTTGTCTCTTCAGTGGGTATAACTGTGTACACTGAAAGTGTGAAAGCCTATTCATGGTAAAGGTAAATCATTGCACATCTCCCCATTGAAAACACACATTATGCACGGTTGACCACAAAACATAAAGAATAATAGGATTTACTTTTCTATTATATGGTGAATCGTTGGAAATGCGTGCTTGTCTATGTGTGTAAATCGTTATGATTCACCATTTGACCATCCTAACCATGGTGTATTTAAAATGTTTAATGAACACAATTTCACACATTAGGCTGATTTTCTTAAATGTTGGTCAAGTAATGTTTTTAAAAACAATAAATGTTCATAGCATGTGCTTATCTCTAACTTCCTATCACTCGCTCTCTCTCTCGCCCCCCCTCCTCCGATTTATCACACAGTGGTAAATTTGTGGCATTTAAATACATAACATTAAATTTACGAGTAATATCTGTTTTTAGCTGAATATAAAATTTTAACACCTTCTCTAAATTAATTATACCACATGTACATATGCTCAATAAACATGGCACATAAATAATTTAGGCCTGTATTTGTGTGTATAAAACGCTATGTTAAATCTATACTAACAGAACGCTATCAAAATATTCCTTGATTTCCTCCATATTTTGTGGGATGATAGCAAATTATGTTTCTAACATGTGTGCCAAATTGCATTAAAATCGATGGCGTAACTGCAGAGTTATTGTCCAAAAACTAAAATCAGATGATTTTGCTAAGCAATTTTGTAGACAATCCCGGAAAAATGTGTTCGAACACCCACTGTAATTCCCATGTTCATCTTAGTATAGTGCGCACGCTATATGAGTCACTGGAAACTAAGATTTATAATAGAGTTCTCTCAATGTTCATCTTAAGCATATCCCTCCCTTTCCCCACCAATCAATGTTGGGAGAAGATATGTGAAGATGAACATATTGGGTATGCTCAACATTGTACGGGGGTAGAAGGGGGACTATTTCCAATAAGGCCTTTAAAGTGTTCGAACAATATTTTCTGAGATTGTCTGAGGAATTCTAAAATCAGTGTTTGCTTTTTCACATTTGGGATCATAACTTCAGATCCAGTAGAGCCATTCAAATGAAACTTGGACATGTTAGTTTATATATAATAAGGAACACATGCAATAAATAATATTACATTACATCCACAAATATTTCAGGGATCGGTCACTTTAAACATATATTTTCATCAAATTTTGAATAATTTAAGTCGAATAAGACGTAAAATACCTGATACATATCCCCAAACAGTTTAAAACATAGCAATTTGAATAAAAAGTTGACAATGTTTTGGGACAATCATGGACCATCTTTTATATTTGCTATAACACTAAGGGCACCGTCAATCAAACATCACACGGATGTGGGATGCAAATTTGTCTATGCTATCTGCAGTAGATAGCAAAATAATGCAACGACAGCTACCTCCCTATCAAATGCATTGCCAAACTTCTCCTTCCAAACCAGTAATTCCTGACCCCACAAAAGTAAACTTCAAAGATTTCAAGCAAATAAAAAGAAAAAGAAGTCATTAAAGACCCCCCACAAATAAATAATAATGAAAGATATAAGAAACAAAGAAACAAATCCAACACAAAATAGGAAAGAAAATGCCAAAATTAAATAAAAGAAGATAAAACAAAAAATCTAAGTAAAAGGAAAATAATGCATTAAAAAGAAGGAAGAATTAAAAGTGCAAATGTCACTTGCTGTTCAATATGTTTCAAGTTCAAGTCCAATTTTACATTAAAAGACACATGCGCAATGTATAGGACACATCAATCAATAATATTTTAACTAACATGGTCAGTGATTGGTGTGCAAGTTCAGGGTTATTTCATGATTGTCATTATTTTGATCGAAAAAGAAAGAAAATATAAACAATTCAAAAATGTTGTTTTTCACCTAAAAAACACCGATCATTATGAGCATTATAGATAATGACCTTTATTATTAGGCCTATGCAATCTCAAATTGGCACATTTCATTAAACATGATTTGCGTTGTCTCTTCAGTGGGTATAACTGTGTACACTGAAAGTGTGAAAGCCTATTCATGGTAAAGGTAAATCATTGCACATCTCCCCATTGAAAACACACATATGCACGGTTGACCACAAAACATAAAGAATAATAGGATTTACTTTTCTATTATATGGTGAATCGTTGGAAATGCGTGCTTGTCTATGTGTGTAAATCGTTATGATTCACCATTTGACCATCCTAACCATGGTGTATTTAAAATGTTTAATGAACACAATTTCACACATTAGGCTGATTTTCTTAAATGTTGGTCAAGTAATGTTTTTAAAAACAATAAATGTTCATAGCATGTGCTATCTCTAACTTCCTATCACTTGCCCTCTCTCTCGCCCCCCCCCCCCTCCGATTTATCACACAGTGGTAAATTTGTGACATTTAAATACATAACATTAAATTTACGAGTAATATCTGTTTTAGCTGAATATAAAATTTTAACACCTTCTCTAAATTAATTATACCACATGTACATATGCTCAATAAACATGGCACATAAATAATTTAGGCCTGTATTTGTGTGTATAAAACGCTATGTTAAATCTATACTAACAGAACGCTATCAAAATATTCCTTGATTTCCTCCATATTTTGTGGGATGATAGCAAATTATGTTTCTAACATGTGTGCCAAATTGCATTAAAATCGATGGCGTAACTGCAGAGTTATTGTCCAAAAACTAAAATCAGATGATTTTGCTAAGCAATTTTGTAGACAATCCCGGAAAAATGTGTTCGAACACCCACTGTAATTCCCATGTTCATCTTAGTATAGTGCGCACGCTATATGAGTCACTGGAAACTAAGATTTATAATAGAGTTCTCTCAATGTTCATCTTAAGCATATCCCTCCCTTTCCCCACCAATCAATGTTGGGAGAAGATATGTGAAGATGAACATATTAAATATCTCCAACATTGTACGGGGGTAGAAGGGGACTATTTCCAATAAGGCCTTTAAAGTGTTCGAACAATATTTTCTGAGATTGTCTGAGGAATTCTAAAATCAGTGTTTGCTTTTTCACATTTGGGATCATAACTTCAGATCCAGTAGAGCCATTCAAATGAAACTTGGACATGTTAGTTTATATATAATAAGGAACACATGCAATAAATAATATTACATTACATCCACAAATATTTCAGGGATCGGTCACTTTAAACATATATTTTCATCAAATTTTGAATAATTTAAGTCGAATAAGACGTAAAATACCTGATACATATCCCCAAACAGTTTAAAACATAGCAATTTGAATAAAAAGTTGACAATGTTTTTGGACAATCATGGACCATCTTTTATATTTGCTATAACACTAAGGGCACCGTCAATCAAACATCACACGGATGTGGGATGCAAATTTATCAATGCTATCTGCAGTAGATAGCAAAATAATGCAACGACAGCTACCTCCCTATCAATGCATTGCCAAACTTCTCCTTCCAAACCAGTAATTCCTGACCCCACAAAAGTAAACTTCAAAGATTTCAAGCAAATAAAAAGAAAAAGAAGTCATTAAAGACCCCCCCCCCACAAATAAATAATAATGAAAGATATAAGAAACAAAGAAACAAATCCAACACAAAATAGGAAAGAAAATGCCAAAATTAAATAAAAGAAGATAAAACAAAAAATCTAAGTAAAAGGAAAATAATGCATTAAAAAGAAGGAAGAATTAAAAGTGCAAATGTCACTTGCTGTTCAATATGTTTCAAGTTCAAGTCCAATTTTACATTAAAAGACACATGCGCAATGTATAGGACACATCAATCAATAATATTTTAACTAACATGGTCAGTGATTGGTGTGCAAGTTCAGGGTTATTTCATGATTGTCATTATTTTTGATCGAAAAAAGAAAGAAAATATAAACAATTCAAAAATGTTGTTTTTCACCTAAAAAAACACCGATCATTATGAGCATTATAGATAATGACCTTTATTATTAGGCCTATGCAATCTCAAATTGGCACATTTCATTAAACATGATTTGCGTTGTCTCTTCAGTGGGTATAACTGTGTACACTGAAAGTGTGAAAGCCTATTCATGGTAAAGGTAAATCATTGCACATCTCCCCATTGAAAACACACATTATGCACGGTTGACCACAAAACATAAAGAATAATAGGATTTACTTTTCTATTATATGGTGAATCGTTGGAAATGCGTGCTTGTCTATGTGTGTAAATCGTTATGATTCACCATTTGACCATCCTAACCATGGTGTATTTAAAATGTTTAATGAACACAATTTCACACATTAGGCTGATTTTCTTAAATGTTGGTCAAGTAATGTTTTTAAAAACAATAAATGTTCATAGCATGTGCTTATCTCTAACTTCCTATCACTCGCTCTCTCTCTCCCCCCCCCTCCGATTTATCACACAGTGGTAAATTTGTGACATTAAATACATAACATTAAATTTACGAGTAATATCTGTTTTTAGCTGAATATAAAATTTTAACACCTTCTCTAAATTAATTATACCACATGTACATATGCTCAATAAACATGGCACATAAATAATTTAGGCCTGTATTTGTGTGTATAAAACGCTATGTTAAATCTATACTAACAGAACGCTATCAAAATATTCCTTGATTTCCTCCATATTTTGTGGGATGATAGCAAATTATGTTTCTAACATGTGTGCCAAATTGCATTAAAATCGATGGCGTAACTGCAGAGTTATTGTCCAAAAACTAAAATCAGATGATTTTGCTAAGCAATTTTGTAGACAATCCCGGAAAAAATGTGTTCGAACACCCACTGTAATTCCCATGTTCATCTTAGTATAGTGCGCACGCTATATGAGTCACTGGAAACTAAGATTTATAATAGAGTTCTCTCAATGTTCATCTTAAGCATATCCCTCCCTTTCCCCACCAATCAATGTTGGGAGAAGATATGTGAAGATGAACATATTAAATATCTCCAACATTGTACGGGGGTAGAAGGGGACTATTTCCAATAAGGCCTTTAAAGTGTTCGAACAATATTTTCTGAGATTGTCTGAGGAATTCTAAAATCAGTGTTTGCTTTTTCACATTTGGGATCATAACTTCAGATCCAGTAGAGCCATTCAAATGAAACTTGGACATGTTAGTTTATATATAATAAGGAACACATGCAATAAATAATATTACATTACATCCACAAATATTTCAGGGATCGGTCACTTTAAACATATATTTTCATCAAATTTTGAATAATTTAAGTCGAATAAGACGTAAAATACCTGATACATATCCCCAAACAGTTTAAAACATAGCAATTTGAATAAAAAGTTGACAATGTTTTTGGACAATCATGGACCATCTTTTATATTTGCTATAACACTAAGGGCACCGTCAATCAAACATCACACGGATGTGGGATGCAAATTTATCAATGCTATCTGCAGTAGATAGCAAAATAATGCAACGACAGCTACCTCCCTATCAATGCATTGCCAAACTTCTCCTTCCAAACCAGTAATTCCTGACCCCACAAAAGTAAACTTCAAAGATTTCAAGCAAATAAAAAGAAAAAGAAGTCATTAAAGACCCCCCACAAGTGAATAATAATGAAAGATATAAGAAACAAAGAAACAAATCCAACACAAAATAGGAAAGAAAATGCCAAAATTAAATAAAAGAAGAAAATAATAAAAGGAAAATAATGCATTAAAAAGAAGGAAGAATTAAAAGTGCAAATGTCACTTGCTGTTCAATATGTTTCAAGTTCAAGTCCAATTTTACATTAAAAGACACATGCGCAATGTATAGGACACATCAATCAATAATATTTTAACTAACATGGTCAGTGATTGGTGTGCAAGTTCAGGGTTATTTCATGATTGTCATTATTTTTGATCGAAAAAGAAAGAAAATATAAACAATTCAAAAATGTTGTTTTTCACCTAAAAAACACCGATCATTATGAGCATTATAGATAATGACCTTTATTATTAGGCCTATGCAATCTCAAATTGGCACATTTCATTAAACATGATTTGCGTTGTCTCTTCAGTGGGTATAACTGTGTACACTGAAAGTGTGAAAGCCTATTCATGGTAAAGGTAAATCATTGCACATCTCCCCATTGAAAACACACATTATGCACGGTTGACCACAAAACATAAAGAATAATAGGATTTACTTTTCTATTATATGGTGAATCGTTGGAAATGCGTGCTTGTCTATGTGTGTAAATCGTTATGATTCACCATTTGACCATCCTAACCATGGTGTATTTAAAATGTTTAATGAACACAATTTCACACATTAGGCTGATTTTCTTAAATGTTGGTCAAGTAATGTTTTTAAAAACAATAAATGTTCATAGCATGTGCTTATCTCTAACTTCCTATCACTCGCTCTCTCTCTCCCCCCCCCCTCCGATTTATCACACAGTGGTAAATTTGTGACATTTAAATACATAACATTAAATTTACGAGTAATATCTGTTTTTAGCTGAATATAAAATTTTAACACCTTCTCTAAATTAATTATACCACATGTACATATGCTCAATAAACATGGCACATAAATAATTTAGGCCTGTATTTGTGTGTATAAAACGCTATGTTAAATCTATACTAACAGAACGCTATCAAAATATTCCTTGATTTCCTCCATATTTTGTGGGATGATAGCAAATTATGTTTCTAACATGTGTGCCAAATTGCATTAAAATCGATGGCGTAACTGCAGAGTTATTGTCCAAAAACTAAAATCAGATGATTTTGCTAAGCAATTTTGTAGCCAATCCCGGGAAAAATGTGTTCGAACACCCACTGTAATTCCCATGTTCATCTTAGTATAGTGCGCACGCTATATGAGTCACTGGAAACTAAGATTTATAATAGAGTTCTCTCAATGTTCATCTTAAGCATATCCCTCCCTTTCCCCACCAATCAATGTTGGGAGAAGATATGTGAAGATGAACATATTGGGTATGCGAGCATTGTACGGGGGTAGAAGGGGACTATTTCCAATAAGGCCTTTAAAGTGTTCGAACAATATTTTCTGAGATTGTCTGAGGAATTCTAAAATCAGTGTTTGCTTTTTCACATTTGGGATCATAACTTCAGATCCAGTAGAGCCATTCAAATGAAACTTGGACATGTTAGTTTATATATAATAAGGAACACATGCAATAAATAATATTACATTACATCCACAAATATTTCAGGGATCGGTCACTTTAAACATATATTTTCATCAAATTTTGAATAATTTAAGTCGAATAAGACGTAAAATACCTGATACATATCCCCAAACAGTTTAAAACATAGCAATTTGAATAAAAAGTTGACAATGTTTTTGGACAATCATGGACCATCTTTTATATTTGCTATAACACTAAGGGCACCGTCAATCAAACATCACACGGATGTGGGATGCAAATTGGTCAATGCTATCTGCAGTAGATAGCAAAATAATGCAACGACAGCTACCTCCCTATCCAATGCATTGCCAAACTTCTCCTTCCAAACCAGTAATTCCTGACCCCACAAAAGTAAACTTCAAAGATTTCAAGCAAATAAAAAGAAAAAGAAGTCATTAAAGACCCCCCACAAATAAATAATAATGAAAGATATAAGAAACAAAGAAACAAATCCAACACAAAATAGGAAAGAAAATGCCAAAATTAAATAAAAGAAGATAAAACAAAAAATCTAAGTAAAAGGAAAATAATGCATTAAAAAGAAGGAAGAATTAAAAGTGCAAATGTCACTTGCTGTTCAATATGTTTCAAGTTCAAGTCCAATTTTACATTAAAAGACACATGCGCAATGTATAGGACACATCAATCAATAATATTTTAACTAACATGGTCAGTGATTGGTGTGCAAGTTCAGGGTTATTTCATGATTGTCATTATTTTTGAAAAAAAAAAGAAAGAAAATATAAACAATTCAAAAATGTTGTTTTTCACCTAAAAAAACACCGATCATTATGAGCATTATAGATAATGACCTTTATTATTAGGCCTATGCAATCTCAAATTGGCACATTTCATTAAACATGATTTGCGTTGTCTCTTCAGTGGGTATAACTGTGTACACTGAAAGTGTGAAAGCCTATTCATGGTAAAGGTAAATCATTGCACATCTCCCCATTGAAAACACACATATGCACGGTTGACCACAAAACATAAAGAATAATAGGATTTACTTTTCTATTATATGGTGAATCGTTGGAAATGCGTGCTTGTCTATGTGTGTAAATCGTTATGATTCACCATTTGACCATCCTAACCATGGTGTATTTAAAATGTTTAATGAACACAATTTCACACATTAGGCTGATTTTCTTAAATGTTGGTCAAGTAATGTTTTTAAAAACAATAAATGTTCATAGCATGTGCTTATCTCTAACTTCCTATCACTCGCTCTCTCTCTCGCCCCCCCCTCCGATTTATCACACAGTGGTAAATTTGTGACATTAAATACATAACATTAAATTTACGAGTAATATCTGTTTTTAGCTGAATATAAAATTTTAACACCTTCTCTAAATTAATTATACCACATGTACATATGCTCAATAAACATGGCACATAAATAATTTAGGCCTGTATTTGTGTGTATAAAACGCTATGTTAAATCTATACTAACAGAACGCTATCAAAATATTCCTTGATTTCCTCCATATTTTGTGGGATGATAGCAAATTATGTTTCTAACATGTGTGCCAAATTGCATTAAAATCGATGGCGTAACTGCAGAGTTATTGTCCAAAAACTAAAATCAGATGATTTTGCTAAGCAATTTTGTAGACAAACCCGGAAAAATGTGTTCGAACACCCACTGTAATTCCCATGTTCATCTTAGTATAGTGCGCACGCTATATGAGTCACTGGAAACTAAGATTTATAATAGAGTTCTCTCAATGTTCATCTTAAGCATATCCCTCCCTTTCCCCACCAATCAATGTTGGGAGAAGATATGTGAAGATGAACATATTAGGTATGCCAACATTGTACGGGAGTAGAAGGGGACTATTTCCAATAAGGCCTTTAAAGTGTTCGAACAATATTTTCTGAGATTGTCTGAGGAATTCTAAAATCAGTGTTTGCTTTTTCACATTTGGGATCATAACTTCAGATCCAGTAGAGCCATTCAAATGAAACTTGGACATGTTAGTTTATATATAATAAGGAACACATGCAATAAATAATATTACATTACATCCACAAATATTTCAGGGATCGGTCACTTTAAACATATATTTTCATCAAATTTTGAATAATTTAAGTCGAATAAGACGTAAAATACCTGATACATATCCCCAAACAGTTTAAAACATAGCAATTTGAATAAAAAGTTGACAATGTTTTTGGACAATCATGGACCATCTTTTATATTTGCTATAACACTAAGGGCACCGTCAATCAAACATCACACGGATGTGGGATGCAAATTTGTCAATGCTATCTGCAGTAGATAGCAAAATAATGCAACGACAGCTACCTCCCTATCCAATGCATTGCCAAACTTCTCCTTCCAAACCAGTAATTCCTGACCCCACAAAAGTAAACTTCAAAGATTTCAAGCAAATAAAAAGAAAAAGAAGTCATTAAAGACCCCCCCCCAAATAAATAATAATGAAAGATATAAGAAACAAAGAAACAAATCCAACACAAAATAGGAAAGAAAATGCCAAAATTAAATAAAAGAAAATAAAAAAAAAAATCTAAGTAAAAGGAAAATAATGCATTAAAAAGAAGGAAGAATTAAAAGTGCAAATGTCACTTGCTGTTCAATATGTTTCAAGTTCAAGTCCAATTTTACATTAAAAGACACATGCGCAATGTATAGGACACATCAATCAATAATATTTTAACTAACATGGTCAGTGATTGGTGTGCAAGTTCAGGGTTATTTCATGATTGTCATTATTTTTGATAAAAAAAAGAAAGAAAATATAAACAATTCAAAAATGTTGTTTTTCACCTAAAAAACACCGATCATTATGAGCATTATAGATAATGACCTTTATTATTAGGCCTATGCAATCTCAAATTGGCACATTTCATTAAACATGATTTGCGTTGTCTCTTCAGTGGGTATAACTGTGTACACTGAAAGTGTGAAAGCCTATTCATGGTAAAGGTAAATCATTGCACATCTCCCCATTGAAAACACACATTATGCACGGTTGACCACAAAACATAAAGAATAATAGGATTTACTTTTCTATTATATGGTGAATCGTTGGAAATGCGTGCTTGTCTATGTGTGTAAATCGTTATGATTCACCATTTGACCATCCTAACCATGGTGTATTTAAAATGTTTAATGAACACAATTTCACACATTAGGCTGATTTTCTTAAATGTTGGTCAAGTAATGTTTTTAAAAACAATAAATGTTCATAGCATGTGCTTATCTCTAACTTCCTATCACTCGCTCTCTCTCTCGCCCCCCCCCCTCCGATTTATCACACAGTGGTAAATTTGTGACATTTAAATACATAACATTAAATTTACGAGTAATATCTGTTTTTAGCTGAATATAAAATTTTAACACCTTCTCTAAATTAATTATACCACATGTACATATGCTCAATAAACATGGCACATAAATAATTTAGGCCTGTATTTGTGTGTATAAAACGCTATGTTAAATCTATACTAACAGAACGCTATCAAAATATTCCTTGATTTCCTCCATATTTTGTGGGATGATAGCAAATTATGTTTCTAACATGTGTGCCAAATTGCATTAAAATCGATGGCGTAACTGCAGAGTTATTGTCCAAAAACTAAAATCAGATGATTTTGCTAAGCAATTTTGTAGACAATCCAGGAAAAAATGTTTTCGAAATCCCACTGTAATTCCCATGTTCATCTTAGTATAGTGCGCACGCTATATGAGTCACTGGAAACTAAGATTTATAATAGAGTTCTCTCAATGTTCATCTTAAGCATATCCCTCCCTTTCCCCACCAATCAATGTTGGGAGAAGATATGTGAAGATGAACATATTGGGTATGCCAACATTGTACGGGGGTAGAAGGGGACTATTTCCAATAAGGCCTTTAAAGTGTTCGAACAATATTTTCTGAGATTGTCTGAGGAATTCTAAAATCAGTGTTTGCTTTTTCACATTTGGGATCATAACTTCAGATCCAGTAGAGCCATTCAAATGAAACTTGGACATGTTAGTTTATATATAATAAGGAACACATGCAATAAATAATATTACATTACATCCACAAATATTTCAGGGATCGGTCACTTTAAACATATATTTTCATCAAATTTTGAATAATTTAAGTCGAATAAGACGTAAAATACCTGATACATATCCCCAAACAGTTTAAAACATAGCAATTTGAATAAAAAGTTGACAATGTTTTTGGACAATCATGGACCATCTTTTATATTTGCTATAACACTAAGGGCACCGTCAATCAAACATCACACGGATGTGGGATGCAAATTTATCAATGCTATCTGCAGTAGATAGCAAAATAATGCAACGACAGCTACCGCCCTATCCAATGCATTGCCAAACTTCTCCTTCCAAACCAGTAATTCCTGACCCCAAAAAAGTAAACTTCAAAGATTTCAAGCAAATAAAAAGAAAAAGAAGTCATTAAAGACCCCCCACAAAAAAATAATAATGAAAGATATAAGAAACAAAGAAACAAATCCAACACAAAATAGGAAAGAAAATGCCAAAATTAAATAAAAGAAGATAAAACAAAAAATCTAAGTAAAAGGAAAATAATGCATTAAAAAGAAGGAAGAATTAAAAGTGCAAATGTCACTTGCTGTTCAATATGTTTCAAGTTCAAGTCCAATTTTACATTAAAAGACACATGCGCAATGTATAGGACACATCAATCAATAATATTTTAACTAACATGGTCAGTGATTGGTGTGCAAGTTCAGGGTTATTTCATGATTGTCATTATTTTGATCGAAAAAGAAAGAAAATATAAACAATTCAAAATGTTGTTTTTCACCTAAAAAACACCGATCATTATGAGCATTATAGATAATGACCTTTATTATTAGGCCTATGCAATCTCAAATTGGCACATTTCATTAAACATGATTTGCGTTGTCTCTTCAGTGGGTATAACTGTGTACACTGAAAGTGTGAAAGCCTATTCATGGTAAAGGTAAATCATTGCACATCTCCCCATTGAAAACACACATTATGCACGGTTGACCACAAAACATAAAGAATAATAGGATTTACTTTTCTATTATATGGTGAATCGTTGGAAATGCGTGCTTGTCTATGTGTGTAAATCGTTATGATTCACCATTTGACCATCCTAACCATGGTGTATTTAAAATGTTTAATGAACACAATTTCACACATTAGGCTGATTTTCTTAAATGTTGGTCAAGTAATGTTTTTAAAAACAATAAATGTTCATAGCATGTGCTTATCTCTAACTTCCTATCACTCGCTCTCTCTCTCGCCCCCCCCTCCGATTTATCACACAGTGGTAAATTTGTGAAATTTAAATACATAACATTAAATTTACGAGTAATATCTGCTTTTAGCTGAATATAAAATTTTAACACCTTCTCTAAATTAATTATACCACATGTACATATGCTCAATAAACATGGCACATAAATAATTTAGGCCTGTATTTGTGTGTATAAAACGCTATGTTAAATCTATACTAACAGAACGCTATCAAAATATTCCTTGATTTCCTCCATATTTTGTGGGATGATAGCAAATTATGTTTCTAACATGTGTGCCAAATTGCATTAAAATCGATGGCGTAACTGCAGAGTTATTGTCCAAAAACTAAAATCAGATGATTTTGCTAAGCAATTTTGTAGACAATCCCGGAAAAAATGTGTTCGAACACCCACTGTAATTCCCATGTTCATCTTAGTATAGTGCGCACGCTATATGAGTCACTGGAAACTAAGATTTATAATAGAGTTCTCTCAATGTTCATCTTAAGCATATCCCTCCCTTTCCCCACCAATCAATGTTGGGAGAAGATATGTGAAGATGAACATATTGCGTATGCCAACATTGTACGGGGGTAGAAGGGGACTATTTCCAATAAGGCCTTTAAAGTGTTCGAACAATATTTTCTGAGATTGTCTGAGGAATTCTAAAATCAGTGTTTGCTTTTTCACATTTGGGATCATAACTTCAGATCCAGTAGAGCCATTCAAATGAAACTTGGACATGTTAGTTTATATATAATAAGGAACACATGCAATAAATAATATTACATTACATCCACAAATATTTCAGGGATCGGTCACTTTAAACATATATTTTCATCAAATTTTGAATAATTTAAGTCGAATAAGACGTAAAATACCTGATACATATCCCCAAACAGTTTAAAACATAGCAATTTGAATAAAAAGTTGACAATGTTTTTGGACAATCATGGACCATCTTTTATATTTGCTATAACACTAAGGGCACCGTCAATCAAACATCACACGGATGTGGGATGCAAATTGGTCAATGCTATCTGCAGTAGATAGCAAAATAATGCAACGACAGCTACCTCCCTATCCAATGCATTGCCAAACTTCTCCTTCCAAACCAGTAATTCCTGACCCCACAAAAGTAAACTTCAAAGATTTCAAGCAAATAAAAAGAAAAAAAAGTCATTAAAGACCCCCCCCCCCACACACAAAAAATAATAATGAAAGATATAAGAAACAAAGAAACAAATCCAACACAAAATAGGAAAGAAAATGCCAAAATTAAATAAAAGAAGATAAAACAAAAATCTAAGTAAAAGGAAAATAATGCATTAAAAAGAAGGAAGAATTAAAAGTGCAAATGTCACTTGCTGTTCAATATGTTTCAAGTTCAAGTCCAATTTTACATTAAAAGACACATGCGCAATGTATAGGACACATCAATCAATAATATTTTAACTAACATGGTCAGTGATTGGTGTGCAAGTTCAGGGTTATTTCATGATTGTCATTATTTTTGATCGAAAAAAGAAAGAAAATATAAACAATTCAAAAATGTTGTTTTTCACCTAAAAAAACACCGATCATTATGAGCATTATAGATAATGACCTTTATTATTAGGCCTATGCAATCTCAAATTGGCACATTTCATTAAACATGATTTGCGTTGTCTCTTCAGTGGGTATAACTGTGTACACTGAAAGTGTGAAAGCCTATTCATGGTAAAGGTAAATCATTGCACATCTCCCCATTGAAAACACACATTATGCACGGTTGACCACAAAACATAAAGAATAATAGGATTTACTTTTCTATTATATGGTGAATCGTTGGAAATGCGTGCTTGTCTATGTGTAAATCGTTATGATTCACCATTTGACCATCCTAACCATGGTGTATTTAAAATGTTTAATGAACACAATTTCACACATTAGGCTGATTTTCTTAAATGTTGGTCAAGTAATGTTTTTAAAAACAATAAATGTTCATAGCATGTGCTTATCTCTAACTTCCTATCACTCGCTCTCTCTCTCCCCCCCCCTCCGATTTATCACACAGTGGTAAATTTGTGACATTAAATACATAACATTAAATTTACGAGTAATATCTGTTTTTAGCTGAATATAAAATTTTAACACCTTCTCTAAATTAATTATACCACATGTACATATGCTCAATAAACATGGCACATAAATAATTTAGGCCTGTATTTGTGTATAAAACGCTATGTTAAATCTATACTAACAGAACGCTATCAAAATATTCCTTGATTTCCTCCATATTTTGTGGGATGATAGCAAATTATGTTTCTAACATGTGTGCCAAATTGCATTAAAATCGATGGCGTAACTGCAGAGTTATTGTCCAAAAACTAAAATCAGATGATTTTGCTAAGCAATTTTGTAGACAATCCCGGAAAAAATGTGTTCGAACACCCACTGTAATTCCCATGTTCATCTTAGTATAGTGCGCACGCTATATGAGTCACTGGAAACTAAGATTTATAATAGAGTTCTCTCAATGTTCATCTTAAGCATATCCCTCCCTTTCCCCACCAATCAATGTTGGGAGAAGATATGTGAAGATGAACATATTAAATATGCCAACATTGTACGGGGGTAGAAGGGGACTATTTCCAATAAGGCCTTTAAAGTGTTCGAACAATATTTTCTGAGATTGTCTGAGGAATTCTAAAATCAGTGTTTGCTTTTTTCACATTTGGGATCATAACTTCAGATCCAGTAGAGCCATTCAAATGAAACTTGGACATGTTAGTTTATATATAATAAGGAACACATGCAATAAATAATATTACATTACATCCACAAATATTTCAGGGATCGGTCACTTTAAACATATATTTTCATCAAATTTTGAATAATTTAAGTCGAATAAGACGTAAAATACCTGATACATATCCCCAAACAGTTTAAAACATAGCAATTTGAATAAAAGTTGACAATGTTTTTGGACAATCATGGACCATCTTTTATATTTGCTATAACACTAAGGGCACCGTCAATCAAACATCACACGGATGTGGGAGGCAAACGTGTCTATGCTATCTGCAGTAGATAGCAAAATAATGCAACGACAGCTACCTCCCTATCCAATGCATTGCCAAACTTCTCCTTCCAAACCAGTAATTCCTGACCCCACAAAAGTAAACTTCAAAGATTTCAAGCAAATAAAAAGAAAAAGAAGTCATTAAAGACCCCCCCCCACAAATAAATAATAATGAAAGATATAAGAAACAAAGAAACAAATCCAACACAAAATAGGAAAGAAAATGCCAAAATTAAATAAAAGAAGATAAAACAAAAATCTAAGTAAAAGGAAAATAATGCATTAAAAAGAAGGAAGAATTAAAAGTGCAAATGTCACTTGCTGTTCAATATGTTTCAAGTTCAAGTCCAATTTTACATTAAAAGACACATGCGCAATGTATAGGACACATCAATCAATAATATTTTAACTAACATGGTCAGTGATTGGTGTGCAAGTTCAAATTGCATTAAAATCGATGGCGTAACTGCAGAGTTATTGTAAAAACTAAAATCAGATGATTTTGCTAAGCAATTTTGTAGACAATCCCGGAAAAATGTGTTCGAACACCCACTGTAATTCCCATGTTCATCTTAGTATAGTGCGCACGCTATATGAGTCACTGGAAACTAAGATTTATAATAGAGTTCTCTCAATGTTCATCTTAAGCATATCCCCTCCCCTTTCCCCACCAATCAATGTTGGGAGAAGATATGTGAAGATGAACATATTAAATGCCAACATTGTACGGGGGTAGAAGGGGGACTATTTCCAATAAGGCCTTTAAAGTGTTCGAACAATATTTTCTGAGATTGTCTGAGGAATTCTAAAATCAGTGTTTGCTTTTTCACATTTGGGATCATAACTTCAGATCCAGTAGAGCCATTCAAATGAAACTTGGACATGTTAGTTTATATATAATAAGGAACACATGCAATAAATAATATTACATTACATCCACAAATATTTCAGGGATCGGTCACTTTAAACATATATTTTCATCAAATTTTGAATAATTTAAGTCGAATAAGACGTAAAATACCTGATACATATCCCCAAACAGTTTAAAACATAGCAATTTGAATAAAAAGTTGACAATGTTTTTGGACAATCATGGACCATCTTTTATATTTGCTATAACACTAAGGGCACCGTCAATCAAACATCACACGGATGTGGGATGCAAATTTGTCAATGCTATCTGCAGTAGATAGCAAAATAATGCAACGACAGCTACCTCCCTATCCAATGCATTGCCAAACTTCTCCTTCCAAACCAGTAATTCCTGACCCCACAAAAGTAAACTTCAAAGATTTCAAGCAAATAAAAAGAAAAAAGAAGTCATTAAAGACCCCCCACAAGTAAATAATAATGAAAGATATAAGAAACAAAGAAACAAATCCAACACAAAATAGGAAAGAAAATGCCAAAATTAAATAAAAGAAGATAAAACAAAAAATCTAAGTAAAAGGAAAATAATGCATTAAAAAGAAGGAAGAATTAAAAGTGCAAATGTCACTTGCTGTTCAATATGTTTCAAGTTCAAGTCCAATTTTACATTAAAAGACACATGCGCAATGTATAGGACACATCAATCAATAATATTTTAACTAACATGGTCAGTGATTGGTGTGCAAGTTCAAATTGCATTAAAATCGATGGCGTAACTGCAGAGTTATTGTCCAAAAACTAAAATCAGATGATTTTGCTAAGCAATTTTGTAGACAATCCCGGAAAAATGTGTTCGAACACCCACTGTAATTCCCATGTTCATCTTAGTATAGTGCGCACGCTATATGAGTCACTGGAAACTAAGATTTATAATAGAGTTCTCTCAATGTTCATCTTAAGCATATCCCTCCCTTTCCCCACCAATCAATGTTGGGAGAAGATATGTGAAGATGAACATATTGGGTATGCCAACATTGTACGGGGGTAGAAGGGGGACTATTTCCAATAAGGCCTTTAAAGTGTTCGAACAATATTTTCTGAGATTGTAGGTTTTTAAGGATGGCTCTCAAATTTAGATGTGGAGTGAGCATTGGTTAAATTAAATGATGATTATATAATCAAAAACAACTCATAGCTAATAAGTTGCCTAGTCCTTCATAGATTTCTCTTAAAGCCATAATGTACAGTTTTTCCGTGAAATTTTGTTATTCTTTATTCAAAGTAAAATAATTGTTCACGCTTTCGATTTGGCCTAGCCAGAATCACCCGTACACACCCAATTTAATTAAAATCTTCCACAATTTTCAATATAATATCAACTTTGCGACTTTTGTTTCAAGGATATTTGTGCTTGGCTTACCAACCGAATGCACTTGTCATCGACCGACACTGTCTCTTCGAAGTATTCCAATGAAAAGTGTCGAGGACTGACGAATTTCCATTCGCGATCATTTAAAAAAGTGTAATATTTAATAGATGTTTCTGATAATATTACTCAAATTATACCGATTTCGATCATTTTGTAAGCATTTCTCTGAGCAATGTTTAAAGAATCCCGAAAAAAAATATTTACTTCACAGAGCGCTCCTATTTCAATGAATTAATGCAGTAACAATAAATCAAAAAGCTCTTGAAAACGCATCTTGCACGTAAAATGTTGTTGCGAGTCTATTTATGGCGTTTTTGACCCTATTGCCAAATTGTCGTAGTTCCATTAGTTTCAGTGCTGAATGTTACAAGTTTAGATGACTTTAGTAGCGTATAGTTTTGATAGACTCACTCTTGTTTTAACACGATTACATTCACAGAACAAATGAGAGTAGTTGAAGTATCACCTTTCGGTCTAGTAAGAGACATCTGTGCAGTGTCTAGCGTTTTATTATGATGATTTATACAAGAATTAGAACGTATAACTATCATGACTATTGAATAAGAAACAACGAGATGTTGTTGAAATCTTGGCCTAAGCGATTCATTATCTAATGGCACGAATTTCCAGCATATATAGCTCCACGTGATATATGTTAGTAGTCAGGTTAGCCTTATTCTTTTATCCGAATTGAATATATTAATAAAGTAAGGTATGGTTTGTGTAGTTTTACGTCGACTTGGATATCTGCACATTTTAGTTTTGAGCATGATGAGTATTGATATTGTAGGCAAGATAGGTTAGTATGATCTTGGTAATTTGGGAACTTTGCCTGTAAATGAAAGACACATTTTCGTAGATTTGGGTTAAGCATGTTGAGTTAAAATATATCAACACTTGCAAGTTATATACCAGTAAAAAGGTTTAGTGAAACATTTACGGAAAACTATGTCAGTAAGCATTTCCCTAAGCCTAAGCCTAACAACAGATGTATTAAGTTGATCTTGATATAATGACAGAATCTAATAAAGTAACACAATTTTGAATGCTTTGAGACGCGGTGATGCAGAATATAAGTTTGCACTAGAAATAAATATTTTGATTCATTTTATATTTTGCACAAATGAATAAATTCGTGGATATAATAGAGAGCACAAAATAATAAAGGTACCAGCTATAATTTTCACCCCTGTATATCCTAAACAAAGACAGACATGTCACGATTAGAACCAGCATCCAATAGCTCAGATTTAAGACCCCATTCGTTGAAATTGGTCAAGAAATAAAGACAAGATGATCCAAAATCCCAGGGAAGATATAAAATTGCTCCATTCCATGCTCTATTGATTTATACACAAAGCGTTCTCAAACAAGAGAACTGGCGCCGTGCTTTCCATTGATTAGAACATTCAAATGCAACTTTTGATTTTGTTCGTTCCGTGGGTTTTAGATCACCGTTTATTTAATTCTCAACCGATTTCAACAAATGGGTTCTCAAATTAGAAGTTAAAGGTACAGGTATTGGCTGCTTGTTTTAATAATTGTTGTCTTTTTTAAGGATATACAGTCATCGTTGACTACGTGTGCTCGTGGCGTCACTGCACTATGTTGTTTGTGGGAGAAGATTCATATAACAGAAGAAAGAAGAAAAAAAGAAATTAATGAAAAACAATATAGACAGTCGTCAAAACGACTTTCTAAAAATATGCTAATTCACGTGGACAGAAAATGTAGATTTAAAGCAGGTGCATAATAGTTTTTATTGCACCAAACCAAAGTATCAAGAGAACAATATTATGTGATATGAAACTATTACAGGTGTGTGCTTGTATAACGCATGCAGGTAGACTGCGTCAAATTTATTGAAATCAATGGCCATCTTTCAATAAGATAATCATGATAATAGAAATGCGTAATCGTCATAAAATACTTTCAAATATTTTTTCAAACGCCATAGTAAAATGAAGCATAATATTCAAGGTTTTTGGAAATACTTAATTATTGTTATGCGCTTACCATAATAACATTCTTTTTAGTTCAGTAGTATGCACAAATGTCAAAAGTTGAAACTACGCATTATTACTTTCATGCATATAGCAAAATGCTGATGGCATCAAATCAACCACTCTCTAATAAGTGAGCCCCGCTATGTCACTTTTTATGTAAAAATAACGTTCATTTAAGTGAACGTATTCAATTTTTGTTACGCCAACCATACAGTAAATATTCAGGTTACGTATACGACCAACCAATCAAAATGTCCAATAGGAATGCCATGCTACCTGCGGGCTATTTTCCTACGTCTTATTCTATTTGACTTAGGTCGGTTTGAAACTGTCAAAATGCTTACTTCTTTACTTGTACCTACTACTGTCTATTGTTTACGTCTCTAATGGCAGCGACGTTGTTAGAAATAACAACTTCAACCGAGTTATTCAAGATTTTTTTCTTCTGTTTCGTTCAAAGATTTGAGTTAAGATACTTCAAGGCACAACTCTAGCCAGGTCGCAAGCAACATGCAGAGATTTACTGGGTTTAAAAAATAAAATAAATAACAAAATGATATTATTATGTTCAGTGAAATGTATGCAATACAAAAAAATATTGTCGTTGAATTTTGCATACTTTCAAAAGAGCAGGTGCTTTATCTGATTTTCCTCTACATGCATTAACAAGATTCAGGGGTGTAGCAAGCGGGGGGGCAGGGTGGACGAAGTACATGGGCACCGAGGGTTCAGGGGCCCCGAGCAAAAGTGAAAATTTTAATAAGGGCGAATAATGGATAGCAGGGCCGGATTTACCATTGGGCCAGATGGGCCCGGGTCCATGCCCCCCCCCAAAAAAAAAAAATAATTGGCCTATGCATCTTTCTTTTAACCCCAATAACAGCATGTTTTTTGGCTAAAATAGGGCAAAATTATAAAAGATTTCCGCGCTTCGCGCGCAATCAGAATTTATGTTGATCTGGTGCTAAAATAGTCTGAAATTGAATTTTGCGCGCACATGTCCTAGTAACATCGGAACAAAATATGTTAGTCCCCTCTATATTATACGTAAACCAAACCTTGGCCACTGACTAGAGTGCACATGCCTTCCTCGGCAAGTCAGTTCGGGGTCTGCCAAAATTTGGCCTGGCCCAGGGTCCCCATAGGTAAATCCCGCCCTGGTTAAAAGGGCTCGTACGTAATGCTCCTTGTCCATGGGCCCCTGGTGCTCTTGCTACGCCCCTGACAAAATTAAAGAACATTCGGAAGCCTTTCTATTGGAGTATGGGATTCGCATGTGCAGTTACTGCCGATTCGTTTACGTGTCGCCCCTTACTTATCTAAAATTGTTATATTGATTGTTGAAAGTGGAAATCCTTTGATTTCTGTTGATAACTAATTTCTCTTTCTTTTAACTGTAAGGTTCCGCATGCTTTTATACGCTAAACTAGCCTGGCTTGTGCATTTTACATAGTCTGAACCATGAATCACATGTGCTCATATCCATTCTTGAAGACGAAAGTCAAAGTCCTGTATCTAGTCCCATGTACAGCTACCTTCTACTATTTCTATAATACGTATTTATTCGTATTTATAAATACGCACGTGACCCATTGGGACGACATACCTAAACCAGCAAGCGTGACCAAATCCTCATGCCATTGAAAAGAATAGGAACTCTTTAGATAAATATCATCAAATTTAAGTATAAATTTAATAGCAAAATTATAACACATTGTAATCAAAAACAACATTTTGAAAGTTATTCCTCTATGATGGGTTGAGGTAGACAACTGTCCGCCCAAAGGTAGACAAGTGTCCACCTTTAAGAAATTTGTCTGCACAAACTTCCATTTTGAAGATTTTTTAAAGACATTTTCGGGAATAAAAAATCATTTTGAAAGATTTTATTTTAGTGTTTTAGATATTTAGATATACGCTAGGCGAAAGTCGTTTGCGAGTTAAGCAATATGACAACAGAGTCGAAATTGTCGATGCAACAATGTTGCTACAAACTGCAGAGAGTAAACATGAAACATAATAAACATAACTCACTTTAATAGTAGTTCAATCAGATATCGCAAATTAAAATGAGCATTGGTCCTTACGTACGATTCACACCGTTGAAACAATCAGCGAAGTTGATATATGATAACGCATCTCTAATAATACACTTAATGCCTGCAAGTTATAATAGTTCACCGCTTTTAATAATTCTATTTATATCACCACTTAAATTTTGCAAGAATTTTTTTGTTATGTTGCAAATAACATCAGTTGGCAGGAAATAGTTTTACCAAGGGCAATCCCTTCTGAGTTTCGTGACAGAGTTCCACGAATCTTGAAAGAAATGATAAACAGCAGATAATATCGCCAATTTATTATGTATATAACTGTCCCGTATTGAAAATTCCTTGTTGGTATTCTAACCATTTAAACAAGATGCCGTCGATGGCTGGATGTAGTCCCGTTTTCGTGTTGGACTATAATTTGGTTCACCTTAAGTTCGGTAGTGACGTCAATGCTTTTTCGCGGTTGCGCCGCAAACATGCCGACAAACCGCCCATGTACGAGTGCGTGTACGCTCAGCGCGTTTAACTTTACTTGCGCGATTCGATATTGCGGCGAGCGAAATACGTACATACGTCACTACCGAACTTGAGGTGATCCAAAATATATATAGAGACATTTGTCTGGTGAGCTTTGCATGTTATTTTTTTGTCAGGGAACGTATTTCTGTTGCGGCCCATCATCGTATGTAACTCATTTGATAGAAAGGGTATTCTTAATAATATTATGGTGTCAATCATAAAGTGTTCCTTTTTGCTCAATATTCCTCTTTTGTACCTCGTCTGCCTTACAAATACAATTAATGGGTAGATATATGGGATCAGGATAACGATGGAAAGGTTAAACCAAACGGACATATAAAATGAAAAATAGGTGATGGAATTAACTTGCTATTTACTAAGTTGCGCAAATTGGCTCGAGGACATACCACAAATAATATGATGAAAATCTCTCTCGTATCCACTCTATCCCCCACCCTCTATACTCTCTCAGTTCTTGACGAATGAGAACAATTTCCGTTTACTACAAAGTCATAATCAAAAGCTCTTCCTGTTGGGATTCAGCAGTGTTACGTCGAAGTGATATTAACAAGTACAAAATTACACTCTCAACAGATCAGGTTGTTTTGTAGCTAGTTGACAGGTACAACGCTGATGACATTATCAACCTATTGTTTCGTTTAATCGTCCATGAGCTATGGCACAAGCCAGTTTAAGAACTGAAATTAAATCTTGCGGCTAAAATCATTTCATTTCATGGTATTTTAAGTCTGACGAATATCCATTGGCCTTTTATCAATTGCTACCTTAAAGGCCCTTTCAGTGATTTCACAGGAACATTAAAAAAATGGAAATTTGTCAGAGTTGCTTAGAAATAAAGAATAAGTCTACAGAATTTCATTAAACCACTTTTCCCTGAATACATCGACAAATTAGTCAAAAAACAGAAGTTTTAGAAAGGTTTTCTACTTCAACTCAGATCGACTCGAGAAAATCGAGATTTTCGTACAGTGCGCCACCAATCGACTGGAAAAACTTCCTAGTCCAGTGTTTCTAACACGGGGAAGTAGAGTCTAAATTGATTTAAAACAGACGCTTAATTTTTGTAGTAGAAAACAAAATAAGCAATTAAACGTCACCGAGGCAAACTAACGGTCAATTCAAATATGAAAAACAGTTAAAATTGTGTATTTTGTTTAAAATAGTAGCTACTGATGTAATAAGTAGTAGAAACAATACGCAACGCGTGTTGGTACGTGGAGAGTGAGCTTCTTTCGATCTCGAGTCGGACTTTTTGTACTGTCAGTATCAAAAGTCCAGAATCATGCAAATGCTTTATTTTGTCTAAAATACACGGCTTTCGACCGAACCACTAGCAGGCTATGTTAGCACATCTATGCCAATTACAAAGGTACCAAAATCTGAATTTTGATGATTTTTACGATCGTCCGGATGAGCAAATCACTGAATGGGCCTTTAAAGGTTGGTTGAACCCTGGAATTAATTTTGCTAAATAGATGGTCTAAAGTATATAAAAGTATAAATATTTAGAATGGCAAACACTTGACGAATTCATATGTGCGTTAAATTTTGATTCAAATGCTTTGCTTTGGGAAAAGGGCTCTTTTTGACTTTTTAAATTTGACCAACTTCGTAACAAATGGTTGAAATTTGAGTTTTTTTAAATTTCTTTCACAAAACTGAACATTTTCTAACCGTTTTGGTGGATATTTCGCGAGGTCAAAACCGTTTAAAAAGCCTGTAATACAGATCTAGCTTTTGAAAACTATAAAAAAAAACATTATATCGAATTTTTTGTTGTTGTCCATAAAAATGTGGGTCAAAATGTTTGTTTTTGTGGGATTTTCTCCAACAACTTTGACAAGTGTTTATCAGTCTAAATACGTTTATATATTTAGACTAACGATTTAGTAGTTATAAGGCCAAAAACTTTCTATAATTACAGGGTTAAGGCCAACCTTAAGGGGACTCGATCTTTTGTGCGTAATTATAGAGGGCCAGGGGATTCACTCTATCATTAAAAAAATCATTTGAAGAAGTCAAAGAGCCCTAAGAATAAAAACTGTAATGTAATTCACGCCAGACACAATTTCTTTATATGACAAAAATTAATTTTTGTAATCAAAAAACAAACGTTTTATATCAATTTTAAATTTAGCCTGAATCCGTAAATATGGTAACTCTCGCCCTTTTTTTAGGTCAAGGCTGTTTTTACCATTATGCAGCGAACCAATGTTGAAGCTATTTCACATACATGTAGAAAACATTCTAGAGAAAGAATGATGCCATCATGATGCAGTCATATCTACAGTAGAATTCAACTCGACCTTTGCAGGACTTAAACCCCATTAAAAGCTATTAAACCAAGATAACACTCATTGAAAACAGCTCAACTGATTAAATCATATCTTCTCTGGTTAAATACACACAACATATGTGTCTGCTTTACACGTACAATGGAGCAATGAGCTGGGATTATACTTTCAGTTGGGTGAACGATTATAAAGCGAGCGCTAGAGAACAATTGTGTGTGGTCTTTGTTTACGAAATGAGACAATACGTGCTTATTGTTAACCAGCGTTCTTGAAAATGAGAAACATGGTGGTTTGCAGACTTAACACGGTTTGGAAATAATTTCTTCATATTTTTTTTTGTTTTTTGTCGTTTACATATCCTTCCTTATACACCAAAGTACGCATATTTCCAAACATCTAAATTAGCTAAAAATTTTGGACATGTTACAAAACTATATTGTCTAGAATTTTAGAAGAGTACTTTTAATATTGGCCGGTTATTTTTCACACAGCGACGTTAACTAGGCATATCCCCATACTTTTAACGTAGGCTATTTGTAGAGGTCACGCGTCAATTGGAAAGAGCACTGTGTATTGTGTATAGGAAAACGGACAGTAACTGCAGTATGTATACTGTTGAAATTTCTTTTGTTGATTTCGAATGATAATGTCATGAAGTCGTAAATTTTAAGGTCAAATTCCTAAAACCAAAACAAAACATTGCGACGCAGATATTTCCCGACTTACGCAATTTCATCACATCAGTGTCTTTATTATTTATTTGAAACCTTTCCCAAACGTTCGTGCTCTTTATGCATAAAACGGCTAATCTATCTTTACAAAACGCGTCTTTTTTTTAGTAAACAAAAGGCTAAAGATGGCATTATGAGATTTATCATTTATCATTACACTACTCCTCTCAACTGCCACCGTGGCCGAACGGTAAAGCGCTAGACGCGTAATCGAAGGAAGTTTCGAGTCGCTGGTTCGAATCCCAACGAAGCCTGTGGAAACTTTTTTTTCTTCAAAATTCATGATCGCATTCCGAAATGAGTCACTTGTCGGTAAATCATGTATCGTATCCTTAATGTAACGCTGTCATTTTTGTAAACTATAAACTGACTTAAGAAAAAATGTATACTTCTTCTTATAAATCAATGGTCTTAAATAAAAACAACGTGTAAGTTTAATGCCCTATGAGACGAAACAGCATTTCTCTTTGCGCAATAATATTTCAAACTGACCATTTCAGCCATTTAATTGTTTATAGAAAGTTTCATTTCCATGGCAACAGATTTAATTAACGATTTTTAGAGGAGAAAAATCGTTTTTTGTCCTGAGGTGTTGTCTAATTCAACCAAACGTTAACACCGGTTTGGGCTTTTGTGCTGCATAAAAATAACAATGCTAGATTGAGAAAGTGTTAATCTAAAATAGACAAACACTCGAATGCAATATTCCAAAAATAGCAATCAGCTTTGTTATAAAAGGATGGAAAAACGGGATGATAATCTATTTCGTAAATCTAACTTCAGATACCAATTATAACTTTTGCATAAAAGTTAATTTTATGATTGCGTTTGAGATCAATTTATGATTGTTATAATTGAATATATCTTAGGGAGGTGAATTACGTGTAAACCGGGTCCGCATTAGCCCATACAGCAAATTATTTTACCCACTCAGTAACTTAAACCTGCCCATTGTCTACCCAGTAAGTCAATTTTGCCATAAAATATTGGACACCATTATAATCATCTTTTAACTTATATATACTATGATAATATATCTCGAAATCAATTGTTGCTATTTAAAAGTGATGTATCTTTTCATAGCATTTAAGTTATTCATTGACTTCCGAGCGGGAGATTAAATATCACACAGAACAAAATTCAAATTACAGATCAACTCACATAATCCCTTGCATTTTCATTTCTGAACAATAGAGGAACCGAAAGCAAAAAGGTAAAAAGACCCAAACCCAAAAGAATTCGTTGAGCCTATAAATTTGAAATATACCTCCTATGTAAGCGTTAATTTCAAATTGTGCAACCTGATTGGGCGAGTCCATTTTAAATTTACACCCCCTGTAGGGGAGATTAGTCATGTCTTCCATAGGAGGTACAATTTATGATGAGTAAGGTGGTCTTTTTGTATAGATTTGAAATAAAAATATCCATCGAATGTCCATTTAGGGGTGTCTAGCTGATTTTGTCACAAAAACATTAATAACATTGTTATTAGTTTACAGCTGACCACGTAGTAACCCAGCGTATATTATCCTAATTTACTGGATGGAAAAGAGGTGGCATGATCGATGGAAATCTAATAAATATAATAAACAGAATGTTTCCCAAGGTTCGTCGTCGCAAATCAAGGAGACAAATAGAAGAAAGTGATCCGAAATGGGAATCAAACCTAGGACCTCAGGTTTACGAGACCCGTGCCTTAACCACTTATTTACCGTCCCAGCAAACACAAAAACGTTTTATAAACGTTTTAAATAAGTTATATTTTGGCTTTTGGTTTAGGTAAAAACGTTTTAATAACATTAAAACGTCGGGTTATATAAAGGTCATGACAACGTTTTAAAACGTTTTGTATGAAAACACACTGCATCAATATTTTTAGATGTTTTCAAAAAATGTTATTGTAAACTATTTTTGCAAAAAAATTTTTGCCAAATATTGTGTCAATACTTAAATAACATTATGTTAAAATATTTTAACCCAGCACACACAGAAATGTTCTTAAAATGTTTTTTTCAAAACCTTTTAATAACATTTAAATGTCGGGTTATATAAAGGTCATGAAAACGTTTTTAAAACGTTATTGAAAATATTTGGGGCAAACATTGTTCGCAAAATATTTTTTAAACCCCAAAATAACATTTTGTTTAGAATGTTTCGTATCAAGTTTTCAAGAATGTTTTTGGAATGTTATTAAAACGTTTTTATACCCTTTATATAACCCGACATTTAAATGTTTTCTCTAAAACATTTTTGTTTGCTGAACGGTAGATTATCAAGAAATGTTTTTTAAGGTTATGGAAACGTTTTATACTCTTAATATACCCTTTATATAACCCGACATTTAAACGTTTTCTGACAACCTTTTATAACCTTTTGCGAACGATGTCGAAAACGTTTTGTGTTTGCTGGGGTCCTGATATATTTCGCTCATTTCATTTTATATAGATATAAGAATCTCGTGATACTCAGATACACCACCTGCCGTTTGCCAAAATTATGTTATGCCCCTGTCAAACTTCCCTGCTGCTGCGATAAGCGACATAGCGTATCACCCAATGAGAAGCCTTGATTGTGTCCTTGTGTCTGCAATGCGCGTGCGTCAGCGGCAAGCGGCATAACAGTATGAAACCAGCATTATATTACCTTTTTCATTTTTCCAATGTGACGCGAAAATTAAAAACGATCGCCACCTGCTTTGTAAAAGGAGATTTACGTGCACATAGTTCAAATAATGTAGGTAGTCTCATTATTTTCAGTGATACACGATATGAGCTTGGGTTTTTCATACTGTAATACTATGCCGTATATAAATATAGATATTGAGAAACATGAAAAAAAATTCGTAAGATTATTTTCATACAAGCAACATCTAGGTTGGTGCAAATTCTGTATTTTATAATATTCTAGTTTTGAAGAGGTCTTTGCTATTTTTGTTGCATTAAGAATAGTTTCAAATATACATGAATGTGGGCAATATTAACCTAATTGTTTTAACGCTTAAAAGTAATTACAGGGAACAAACTAAAATGTTGATGTCCACCTATATTCTGCATCCTTTGTTTTTCACATATATAGATCATTTTGTATAATGCCAAGAAAAATTACAATCTCACATCTTCGTGACGTTTGACCATTAGTGGTTTCATTACTAATGACATTAGACTGTCAACCCTTCACATCTGACTGTTTCCTTTTATAGGCAACAGGATCCGCCGTAGAGGGCGTGATGAGTTGGTCAAATATATTATTGAGCGAACAGGCACCCTTCTATTTATTTGTGACGTATCTTCTTTCAACCACCTAGTAGTATTATCAGCTTCTCTGTCGTAACATTTGAGTCCTCCCAGTTGAGGGCGTGATCTTGATATTGTACAAAAAGTATGTCAATGGTTGACATTCCGAATGAACTTGTTCAAAGAGGTATTGCTTATTTGCGTCTATATTTGATACATATTCATACATTTTTTGTGTTTTATTCATAGAAAGGAACTTAATGGGGGGATAAATAAAACGCGAAGGTGAGAAAAAGATTCGAATACAACCGCCTTCCATATTTCAACGAAATATCTGGAATTTGCCAATTTCGCTTTCAATTTAAATAGCAAAAACAAAATGTAATCATATGTATAACAAATTACGAAATTCTCTAAAAAACACCCTGTCAAATTTAGGATTACCGATTGGATACAATAAATACCGATTGAAACAATAACTATTTTGGGGATGAAAACGTGGATTTAATAATTTATGGCTATACTTATTTTAAAGTCCATATGGATCAATTTAGGTCATGATTTACGGCGACACTTTAATATCACCATTTTGTCTTTATATTTTCTTATTTCACATGACAGTCATCCCTAAAGGCTTTAGCCATCAATGGAGCTTTTAAAATCCTCAGAGGCGTGAAACAATTCCCGTAACCTTGTGTTCTACTTTCTGTGTACTTATTTTAGATTTTGAAAAAGACTGTTCCAAACTGTCATCAGCCCTCCCGGGAAAATTATGAGTGACTATTTTTGAGTATTTTCGATTATGAAAATGGGGTGCGTTAAGGCTGTATTTAAATCGTTTAATCTTTCTTTATTTTCATAATCAAAAAAAACAAATCAAAGTACATTGAAATCACACATCAACACATCATTATATTCTCACAGTTAAAAAATAAGGGCTCTGGTAACAACGTTTGCACAGTTAAAATCACAGGTTAGAGATAATCGGTGAAACAGGCGATCCCATTGAACATCCATGGCATTGTTGGTAAAATTTACCGCTGTGTATTAAATATATGTGTAGTCTGAACAGAGACTAATTTTGAAATTTTGAAATTTTGAATTTTTGAAATTGGCGATATAATATAACTTTTATGGTAAGTTCTTAAAAATTGATATTTTTAAAAAAATTCCAAGGCCTTGTTTATGGCCCAGTCCTGATAGCCACAGTTACCCAGAGCTTTGCGAAGATGTTGATATTCAGCGATCTTGTCGGAGTCTTTGGTGATGATCAACTCACCTCTATGGAACAGGGTATTAACTACACCGAGTTTCTGAATGAGCGGGTGATTTGAACCAAATTGTAAGTACTGGTCTGTGTGTGTCTGTTTACGATAAAAAGACACAGTAAGGGAGCGATCTACTTCCACGGACACTAAACAGTCAAGAAAGGCGAGTTTATTATCTGACACTCCTTTCTGCGAAAACTTGATGTGGGGATCAATTTGATTGATGTTGTTGAAGTTCATTCGATTTAATTATAATGAATGTATCATCCACGTAACGATACCATCTAGATGGCGCTAAGCTGGGAAACGTTGATGGAGCAGTGCGTTCACATCTTTGCATACAGGTTAGATATAACGGTGAAACAGGCGATCCCATTGAACATCCATGACATTGTTGGTAAAATTTACCGATGTGTGTTAAATATGTGTAGTCTAAACAAGAGACTAAGTAAGTCGCATAATTGATGAGGAGATACAGTTGTCCGTTCATGAAGTGAGGTATCCTGTGTCAAAATTTCACGAACCGCTGAGACTGCGTCCTTAGGAGGAATGCTCGTAAAGAGAGCGGTAACATCGAAAGATGTTAGAGTCTCATCGGGTCCTAACACTAGGCCTTGGATTTTTTTCCAAAAATACTTAGAGTTCAGAATATAATGGACTCCTAACTCTGGCCAAATATTGACGATATTATAAGTAACCGAGTCGATACTGCTCACAATAAAGACGCAAGGGGATGGTGTCCTTGTGAGCCTTCGGAAGGCCGTAAAAACCTGGAATGGTTTTAGATGTCGGGTATAACTGATATTTTAACTTAATGTCAATGCCGTTCACCTTGCTTAGAAGTCAACTTCCGCTTTATACCACTAGTTGGATCTTTTCTGAGAGGAGTTTAAGTTTCAGCATCGTCTAACAGTCTTCTGATCATAGTCTTTGCTATTTACAACCACAGTACAACTTGCGGAATTGATGGCAATCAGCAAGGAATGATTTTATCAATATCGGAAGTGTCCGGTACTGAATGTCATTTGCATCACAACCCAGCTGAAGACTGAAGGTTTTAATCGCAACGTCGGTTCGTCCATCAACAATAGATATGTCTGGTTGATTAGATTTAAATTAAATCATAACTTAACATACAGATAAATGAGAGTCTACACAGTTTGTATAGCCAACTGGATCTTCCATAATGTAAAAATTATATCAATATTGCAGTAGGCATCTACTTTTTGACCTCAAACAAGAGGGAAGACACGATTTAAATGACATTCTGTATACTTGACGATAAATAGTGCAAAACGAATTTTTATCATTATAATTGGATATTTGAGGCCCTCTTTGGCAGCACTTTCAATTAAAGAGCATGACTTGATTTACTGATAAAAAATAAAAAGAAAAAAAGCGATAATAATAACTTGAAAATAGCTATTTTTAGTTCATTTAAGTCTTTAAAAGGCATTTTGTTTTCATTTTACAAAAGTACTAGTAGGCTTGAGCTAATATTACAACATTTGTGCAAAGAAAAATAAATACAAAAAATCTAACAATCACTTGCTATTTAAATACCATTATATAAGTTTAATTATAAAAGATTTCATTGGAACAAAACCAAAAATTGAACTTACTATTGATGGTTTCGCCTATCATGGTCGGTAGGCGTCATCAGAATGATGTTTGTAGATCCTTACATCCGGTTTGACGTATCCCGACTGAAGAGGGTGTTTTATCAGCCAGGAGAGGATCATACACATGACTAAGGAAGGTGGGCCCCTGCCCCTGCCCCCCTCGTCTCTGTTCATGACGTTAGGACCTCGTCTCTTGATCCAAATGGATTCTTTGATTCTTCTTGTGTTGTTGGTGTCATCCTCCTTACAAAGACAGATTTATTTAGTGACCATTATATAAAATGTTGGCAGCCATTTCAAAAAACCGCCCTACCGTTTAACACAAGGTCAGCTTTTTTTGCAGAAAACCTGATTTCAATTCTCATACAATACTAATTCCTTACAAAGTTGTCTTCAAGATCCCTAAGGGGAGGGTTTCAATCATGAGCCCATGTAACCAAATACTATCATTTGTTTATTACGCTCATATCCCCATCGCCATGCTTATAAGTCAGCTTTATTCTACGCTTTGTTGTATGATTTCAACAACTGACAGTGGTCTATGGGCTGCCCCGTGCTTCAATTAAGAGTGTTTTCAACACAATCGTGCCTCGGGTAAGAAACATTACACTTTTCTTATAACTATTCCCAGTAAAGTGGTTGCTAATAGAAACAAGTTAATACGTGTACTATCTTCAGGTATCTTTTGAGTTAGCGGATAAAATGCATAGCCAAGTAGCCTTGCATTAGGTTTTGCGTTTTTCTGCACACGCAAATGGTGCACATTTATTGGTCTGCATCATATTTAACGTAGAAGAAAGTACATGCTTACTTTACTGTCACTACGTATGAAAGATTGATGAAATATTATTCGTAACATTTTCAAGTCAAAAATAATTTTAAGTAACATGAGTTGAATATGTAGCATTAAGTTTCCAGTTGTTGCCTCCAGATTTCTTCTATAAATCATCAGTAACATGTTTGACAAGGTTCATTGACCAATAGTATTCATTTCAACCCCACGCAAGTTTCCTTTTGCTTCGAAAATTTCTTTTCATCAGTGCGCTTATGTAAAACGTATGAAATCTCATCATTAATCATGTTTATACCCGGCAGTCATATCATTTCATGTTCTCATAACCTTGGTAAATGTAATAGATATGGCCCGAGCTATGGAAAGAACTCTTAGATAACAAAGGCTTAAGGTAAAGGCCGTAATGATTCACTAAGCTATTACTATTTTAGATAAATAGTTTCCGTTGGAAATGTATAAACTGCTACGATCTATAATTATAACAGTTAATGTTTACATGACATACGCGAAATCATGATGATCGTGACGACTAAAAATAACGTCTAGGAAGCACAAAATCCCCACTTATATTAAAAGTTTTCACGGTTTGCGTAATAGGCGACGGGTATTTAAAAATAATGAGGTCGCCTACGAGTTTTGATTGTCATCGATGGATTACAAGACAAAATATAAAACA
The DNA here is from genome assembly GCF_039555335.1 of Amphiura filiformis. Classification (NCBI taxonomy): domain Eukaryota; kingdom Metazoa; phylum Echinodermata; class Ophiuroidea; order Amphilepidida; family Amphiuridae; genus Amphiura; species Amphiura filiformis. The sequence continues at coordinate 7,083,385 of NC_092634.1, read as the reverse complement.
ATTAAATTGTCGAGGATATTGCAACTTGATAACACTGTTGTTTGTGTTAACTTCCTTATTTGGCCCTAGACCTCTATAATGTAGCTGCTAAGCTGAAGCATTGTGCACTTTTTAGTAGAAGCATGAGAATTTCTATACATGACCTGGTGACCGCTAGAGGTCACGAAAGGTCATACAGGGGTAAAAATTAAAAAATGTTCCGATCTTGTTGACAGATATACCAAATTACACGTCTGATCACAAGGATTAAAAATGTATAGTTTGTGCTATCAACGACCTATCGTTACGGAGTTATCCTACAAAAACCTCAGTTTTAGGTAAAATATCACATTTTTGGTTGTACAGGGGTAACAATTCTACAATTAATAAAAAAAACTAGAGTCAACATAGTCAAGATGAATTCACGATAACCCATCCGCCGATTGATTTCAATTTGAAACTTCAATATTTTAAAACTGAAAATGATTGATACTTAAATACTCTCTAAATAAAGATGTCTAACAAGTTGAATTTGTACAAAAATGTTGTTTGAAGCAATTTTTCGCTTTAATATAATGTCATGCTTCGTTCTTTTAACTAAAATAAGAAACATTCAATTCAAAAAAGTCAATTACAACGGTCAAGAGTATGATCGCTTGATTGATGCAGCATGCTGGTGAATGTGACAATGGACTTGTGTACAATCTCATGCCTTAGGCACCAGACTCAAAGATGTAATATCAATGGTTGGTGCAAAACGTTTGTATAAAAGAGATACTGTTACATTTATCATTCACTCTAAGATACCTAACGGGAAATATGAATGAACAGATTTGTTTGGCAGAAACGCCCGGAATATTACCTTTCGATACATTGCCATAACATTTTTATATAAATCGTGTCAAGCACTGAATAACATAACCCTGTTCCATTCTCATGATGGTCATTTATACCGTAGCTGCGATGACAAGTTCCAACTTTGATCATAGATTGACCGTTTTCACTGCAAAGAACAAATAAACCGAACAGGCAGCATAAAAATTGTACTTAAGAAAACATATACAGTAAGCCAAGTAAGTTATTTTCATCCCCTGTATATCCTAAACAAAGACAGATATGTCATCATTGGAACCAGCAGCCAATAGCTGCATATTTTAGCTCAAATTTAAGACCTCATTCGTTGAAATTGTACAAGAAATAAAAACACGACTATCCAAAAACCCAAGGAAGATGCCAATTTAAAAGTTCCAGTTTGCTCGATTGCATGCCCTATTGATTTGTACACAAAGCGTTCGTGAACAAGAGAACTAGCGCCGTGATTCCATTGATAAGCATGTTAAAGCTAGCGCCGTGCCTTCATTGATTATAACACAAAAGTGCAACTTTTGATTTCGTTTCTTCATTAGGTTTTAGATCACTGTTTCTTTAATTCTCAACCAATTTTAACAAGTAAGGTCTTAAATCAGAGCTAAAGAGTACAGGTATTGGCTGCTTGTTTTAATTGTGACATATTTTTCTTTATTTAAATACAGGGGTGAACACAACTGGTACCTTAAATCTTTGGCTTACTGTTTATTGTTTTACTCCCACATTAGAATGGGCAAAAGAACATCTAGACCAAAACAAAGGTTCTCGCGAACTGTCAGGAAAGTTTTCTGGTCATATAAAACCAAATATATTGAAAGAAAACTCAAATACTACCTTGGCCGTTTAACTGTGATTTTCTATTGGCGAACTATAGCCATAATTATGACTTTAATTCAAACTTCAAAATATACCTAGGACCTTGATACTTAATACTAACCAATTATGCGTGAGTTGGATTCACTTCCACATTATTCGCCAGCGAAGTGGTTTCATTACTCCTCAAGTTAATAACCGGATCACGTAACTTTTGGAATTAGTAAAACATGTCATAGACTTTGAGTTGCGATCATTTTGATTGTTGTGCAGAACTCAAATGCGTGATCCAGTTGACATAGTTGGATAATCGGATTACACGTAACACTTGGCTGGCGAATACTCATTACGCACACGTGACAATCGTCACGCTGTTTGATGGCTGTGTTCATTCAAATGAAATTTCTACTATAGTAGAGAGGCATGTTTTAGCAGGGAACCTCTATTATTATCGTGAATTGCCTGTTACACATGATCGCACACAAGGTCGTAGGCAATTGGGCGGACCTCATCTGCCCAGAACATATTGACCCAGGTCAGCATACCGCCATATCCTTCCCGACATGCTTAGTAGCCAAGTCCGTAGAAGAGTGGATCCACACACTATGTACACAAATATACATTTGGCCACATTTTATTATACGATTAATACGAATTTATTAAACATGGTAACAAATATTCTCTAGCAAATCGGTTATAGATGGAACTGGTAGGCATATTATAAATTCGGGATATTAAATATCTTCCTGACCAGCCAGATCTGCGCATGGTCAAAGACGAGTATCAGACCGACGCAAACTGGCTTAGTCTCCACATCAGCCAGTTTGGTTCCGCCCCTCCACAGGGAGCGTAACCTGTGTAGGAGACTCGATCGGACCTGGTCGGACCTCATCTCTCCCCATCGATTGTGTCCTATAATCCCCGACATTGCGCTTATGAAGTCACATCGCCCTGGTTTTAGCTACATACACTCAACCTCACGGACATTCACACACAATATGACCGTCTTTCCACTTTCCTACCGGATGTTTTGAACGTGCGTTTGTTTAATTATTTAATTACATATGATATTTGTTTTTATATGACATATTCACTTGATTGTCAGGGATTTATATTACTATTATTAGCCTGTTATTGCCATGTGACTACAAAGTAGCAGGAGAGTGAAATTTTAATCTCATTTCAAACATGTAATAATTATGAAGAGGATGACCATCCAGAAACATAAGAGGAAAATATATAAATAACAAGAATGAAGAATAATCCAATATTAGTAATAATGTGCAGTTGTTACCGAGGGCATTATTATCTATTTATTTATATAGTTTGCATACAACTAAGTATTAATGTTAACGATTGAATACCCCAGTTTCTTATGGTTCACATGCAGTTGTATTCATGATATGTATTAATGTTAAAAAGGTTTGATCCAAACCAAATCATTCATAAAGAAACCCGAAATATGTCAATACGTGTATGAATTACATTTTATTCTTGACGATATTTTTAGGCGAGGACCTCTATGATCTCTATTTTAAGAAATAACACCAGCAGCATTTTTACCACTCTGTGTACCCGTAACAGCTTCAAGACAAAGTAAAACCTGAAAAAGTGTTAGAATTAACGCATCTTGAAAATATTTGTGGCTGACCATGTTGATTTAATATCGATTATCATGACAAACTGTTTCACGCATTGACCACAATGTGAAATAAACATCTCAAAAAAAGTAACTAACCCCCTTAAATAATGGCCATTATTCAAAAACGGGCTATTGTATTACAAATCTGTAAAATGAGTTGAAGCAGAATATATTTATGCGCATTTTGACACCTCATTTGATACGATAGCCAAGAAAACAATAAAACACCAGTCAATTAATGTAGCGAGGTCCAGAATTGAAAGTTGCACTTGCATACATAAAAAAACACTCAGATATCATTACATAGATTTCCTTCCATTTACGTCAACTTTCAAATCTTTAGTTACTTTAATTTAAATGTGACGCCGTGACGTCAATATTTAGTCAATTGCAACAAATGAGGTGTCAAAATGTGCAGAAATGAATTCTGCTTCCAACGCATTTTACAGATTTGTAATACAATCGCCCGTTTTTTAATAATAGTCAATATTTAAGGGGGTGGGGTAGGTTACTTTTTTTGAGATGTTTACATTACTTACATATTTTACAATGGCAATCTACTTTTTACTAGTTAATTAGTCAGAAACATTTTATTGCAATAAAAACCTATTATTATTCCAAGATATAATACATACGTGATTGAAGGCACAACAAAGTTGCTTTATTACCCAAAGCATAATCCTATACCTAATCTATCAATCCTAACCAAACCCTAACACTATATCTACCCTTATCCTAACCCTACAAATGTAATCCCTAACCCTAATTATAACCCTAGATATTCCTTATCCTAATCACACGGGAATTGCGACAATGATAACTAGCTTAAGCCCGTGACATTGTTTCATGAAAAACACATAAAAACACCTACAAGTTTTAACATGCCTGATAAATTTAAGATGATGATTACCATGATTACATATAAATAATATACGTCGGTTTTTTTCCTTATACAGGGTGTCCTTTAAAGGATTTGATCGTTTAGAACTGATTTTTTGGGTATTTTAAGGCATAAATCGAACATAAATAAATAACAGGAATATATCAGCTATTACATACTTTTTGACAATTAAGCGCACAGTTTTTTAAAATAGAAGAATTTTACTAAATTACCTCGTTTTCAATCCGTTCCACGGAGTCAAATATCTATCAATGACAATAGACGCCTCATGCGTTGATGATGCGCATTAATTAGCACTGTACTCTAATACAGATCATCAATTGATATGTGACGTGTCATGTCAAAAGGAGACACTTTAGGGCAAGTTATCAATTTTGAGGTTTTTACATATCTTAAATATAGAGGTATTTTGCTCCACAACACCGTTTTCTCCAATGAAATCGGACATTCCTAAGCGAAGATATTGAGTTCGTAAGTTCGTGGAAATTGAGATATCGGCCTTTAAAAGTATTATTGACAATGTTGAGAGTAGGAATTACCTTGAAAAATGTCTCAAAAAAATACAAGATGCCAGTTATATTCCAGTTTGAAACTATCAGACAATATTTTAAACATTATTAACATCACAAATTCGGAACAAACCCAAATTGTGAAAAAATTACCTCGGGCATATTTTTGGCTATTTCTCCATTTACGATCCTGCCCAAAAGTGTCTGCTTTTGACATGACACGTCATTATTTGAATCTGTGGAAAGGTTTAAAAATGAGGGAGTTTTATTTTCATTATTATTCTTATATTACAAGAACGGGGTGGTCAATTGTCAAAATTCAAACAGTATGTGATAGCTAATTTATTCCTCAACCACACAAATTATTTAGTTATGATTAGTTGTCGCGTTAATACCCAAACAATTAAGTTTTCGGTACATTTCTTTCCGGGACACCCTATACACATTTATTGATTCACATGATGTAACAAAATGTTGTTCATATATAAGTATAAACTGAAGACTGCATGAGTTTATTGAGGTGTTATTCTAATAAAAATGGGCAACTATTTCAAAGAATTTGGAATTCATATTTTTATATCAGGCTGTGTAAATATTTCTGACGTTTATCCTTAGTAATAGGAATAGCACTTTGGGATATGTTAAATTTGACTAAGTAATATACGTAATAGGTAAAGCGCATTGAGGAATATGTGATTCACAATGCGGTATTTAAATGCTGTTTTATTATTATTATTGTTAAGTAACAAGAGCCTGTGTAAATATTTCTGACGCTTATTCTTTTTACCCACATAGGAATAGAACTTTGGGATATGTTAAATTTGACTAAAAGGTAATACGTAGTGCCCAAAAATGTAGCTTAAATTAAAATCTGTTCATATTCAAAAGTAATTGTATATGCGCATTTGAAACGTCGGCTCTATTTTTACACGTAAAGTGACATTTGGAATTTTATAAAGGAATTAATCCAAAGAGACACACTAATCTACCTAAGTAAATAATAGAGAAAAGCGGAAAAGAGATAAAACTAACAATAAAACGATACAAATGAACAAATGCGTGCAGTTATGTAAGGTTAAGGCATATATGACCTTTACGTTATGTTTTTTGAGAGAGAAGTTGTTGCACTTCACATTTTAGAATTTCATATTAACCGCACACTTCTATGAAGATGTCTTAAAACCGCCTCTACAAATGTGATATTAAACACTGTACCAGAATGACAGGGCAGAAGTTAATAATACCATCGGGTGACGCTGGTCATTGCTAGTTGACCACAAGAACGGATCTGTTAAAATGTTAGGGTAAAACACATTATTATTACTACAGCCTCTGCGTTAGGAAGTAAAAAAGTGCTTTCATCTCCGCACTTAATAAAATGAGCCCGGATTTAAATTTTTTAAAAAACATGTGTGGAATAAATCCTTGTTATGTCTGAAGAGTCTTCTTCTACTTCTTGCGTATGGAACCCAATAACCGAGAGAGTCTAGATGAGGTCGAAGTTACTGCACTCAACTGGATGAAATATTTGTGTCTGATTGTTACCAGATGATTTTAGCTATTTTTAACATAGATTTTCGTTTCAAATTATTCATCTTTTTCTGCTTTTTTGTGCTATTATTGACTTTTGTGTGTAAATTGAGGGCGCTATTTATATATATTTTAAATTCAAATTATCCAAATAATATGGGTTATTCCTTATATTTCATGATAAAGTTGTTAAACAGAAGGATTTCACAATGCATACTCGACCAACCGCTGCAATCTTGAAGGCCCATGGCATTGATGGCATGGTAATCGCCGATGATTAACAGTTCTATGTTTGAGCTATTTTTAACATAGATTTTCGTTTCTATATCAAATTATTCATCTTTTTCTGTTTGTTTTTTGTGTGTGGTATTTTATTCAATAACTGCACTTTTGTGTGTAAATTGAGGGCGCTATTTACATAGATTTTAAATTAGCCAAATAATATGCGTTATTCCTTATATTTCATAATAAAATGATTTTTTGACAAATTCATTGCCATTTGTTAGTCTTTTTCTGATGTTCAATTTTTTATGTCGAGCTATTACTCAATATACAAGTGTCTACCCCTCGTATAGATGCAAACAAGATTTGAGATAATTATCGCCATCATTGTTCACCTTTACTTATATGTCACCAAACAACCGTGATAACTAACAGTATCTCCCAACCGGCGGCCAGTATACTTTACATCAGAGTCAAAGAATCTTACTACCTCTATGCCATGTCAACATGCTGCTCTTTCAATAGCTTAAGACAAGTCAGTTTATCAATAAAAAATGATGAGTTCTGAAAAAAAAAGGAAATAAGTTCTAATAAAAATCATTATTACGGGAATAATGCTCTTTTAGTTATAATATTCGCAATAATCGCAGGTGAATTTTCAAACCAGTGCTACCTTAATATTTGCAAAAGAACATGCTATTTAGCATGCACCCAACACGAAACAGCGTCGTTCCTTGGGCTCTCCCCTTCATCCATTCTACGATGTACGTCATTTTCCTTGAGGCGAGTGTTGGCAATACCTTTATGCCATCTAAACTCTTATCCACCCATCCAGTTGTGAAGAGCAAACCACACACAGTGTCAATGAAGCTATTAGAGTAAGTATTTTGATTGCAACTGAAAGGCAATAGCCAGACATTGACTGACAAATACACAGCCAGTAAGTTTACAATGGGATAGAGGGTAACTTTGCAAAGTTAGAAACTCTCGAGTATATCGTCGCTGTGGTTGGTGTGCAAATTACGCGTATCTTGTCATACGCCTTGTGAATTTGAAATGATGTTGAGTTAATTCATCTAACAGATGAATTACGGTTTAAAGAATGTTATACATGCAGTACGAGTACGATGTAGATGATTGCGAAAGCGGCACATATTTTTTCTAATATTAACAAGCTAAGGTAATGGTAATAGTTATAATTTTGGTGGTAAAGCACATAAAAAGAAATAGTTTTTGATAATAGTTTTCAATAATTATATGCTGTATAACAGTTTGTGGGCATAAAATACAGCAGGAAATTTCTAATTTTTCGTAAATAAATCATCTTTATTGGATCTGGATTGAGAATTAATGTTTAAGTATCGTGGTATTGTACGAATGTACATGGTATTGCTTAAACAAACAAGTTGCATAAACATAATTGTCAAACAAACACCAAGACATCATTATCAGGGCAAAGTTCCTAACCCCAAATTTAAAGTTAGGCAGGCTCACATCACACACTATAGGTGGCGCTATTCGTCCATAGGGTATTGGAATGTGCATGTACGGTCAAAAATGGATTTACTGTGGGGCTCAATGGAAAAAATCACTAAGAATTAATTTTGACAACCAAAATCACATAGTGCAATCTATGATCCACCCTCGACACTCGTTAAAGCGCAAAAGCAATTTGTGTCTAAATCAAGACCATCCAAAACAGCTTTCTTACAGTAAAGAATAGGAGGTCATCTGGGGTCACATACAGTAGTGTACATTGTACATGTGCCTACTTTAACAATTTCACACACAAAATTGTGGGCAATTTGGTGACACTATTTTTGTCTGTAACTTCAAAAGTATATGCACTAGAAACATCATTGACCCCTTATTGTTTAGGTAATTTGATTCTCTTTCAGCTAAAAATATTAAACTTTAAAATTTTATGAACATCCCTAATAAAGTACATTCATTTATTATACAATGTATTGGCTGTAGTACCGTAAACGTTCGCCTAATGGCGCTAAGGAGTTCATGGAAATGAGAGAGCGCCATCCCTGTAAAAGCCGACTATTATCACTGATCATTAAGGGTACGTGTAGTTAAACAGTGAAACCTATCGACACATACAATTATGAACAAGATCGAACAAACTTGTTCATGATAATGCGGTAATCAGTCACCTGATACGTTGTGGCCCAGTGAGCAGAGCATTAGACTATAGTGCGAGGATAAAGAGAACTTGTGGAGAGGATTGATGGTTCGAATCCCATGCAGTAATTTCTGACAGATTATGATGTCTGTCAATGTTTTTTTTCTGATTTGAGGAAAATTTTTTCTCTATTTTCTTGACATTGTTTATATAATTTTATTATTTTATCTTGTATGTGTCTTTTTTCATGATTCTTTGTTTTTATCGTTTCATTTTAGAGTAACTCAATCAATTCAATCAAATGTTGTAATGAACCTATTTGATTGTATAGGCATTTGCTATGTGTGTGAGACGAACTGTCGCGTGCGACAATTCGCGCGAGTGTCCTTGCCTATGCATCAGTGGTCATAGGAGGTATATCATTTTATTCGAAAGGGGGGGGTCCCAAATATACGGGGGTCCTTGCCTGTGCATCAGTGGTCATAAGAGGTATATCATTTTTTATTCGAAAAGGGGGTCCCAAATATACGGGGGTCATAAAGTCTTGGAAAGAATAATAGGAGGGGGTCATAAAATGTTTTATGACCAAAATGTAGGGAGTCACATAGACTGCGGAACTCAGTCCTCAATGATAGTCAGTCACCTATCTTTTGGTCGTTATATGACTATCATTTGAGGACTGAGTTCTTACCATACATCTTCCGAGGTGCAGTTTCAGACAATAGCTTGGGATTATTGGGGCAGAGGTTATCTATTGAATCCTTTCATGACCACTGAAGCATTAAGTCAAGTCTGCCAAGGACACTCGGCACGAATTGAAAGACCATGTCACTCTCGACAAAATAATGCATGCATGTCAAAGGTCATACGACACCGATTTGGTGTTTGTTATGCTCCTCGAAATATGTACCTTAAAGTCTGTGTCTGGGAGTCACACGATGACCAAAGAAAGTGTGTTATTTTATTCAAAAAGACTGATTTCAATACAATTTTGGGGTTTGGGATCATAACATTTTTGTTGCCGAAATAGGGGGTGCGCAATTTTATTGACGCAGACTTTTTGTAAATTTGGGACCCCCCGGACCCCCCTTCCGAAAAAAAAAATTATAGCCCTCTAAAAGGATTCAAAAGATAACCTCTGCCCCAATAATCCCTAGCTATATTTGTTTGAAACTGTTCCACAGAGGATGTATCACAATAGGCCCAGTCGTCAAATGATATAAATAAAATTTGAATGAGTGAACGAACAAAATCATACAGTTCGTCTCACATATATAACAACATGCACTACGATCAAATAGGTTGATGACAACATTTGATTGAATGGACTGCACTGCGCCATAATTACGGGGAAGAAACCGGTTCAAATCCTTTATTTGGAGCCAATCGATAAACTCAAGGCCTCTATAGCTATTATTGAATACTGGCTAGGACTCCACAACACAATGAGAACATGTTATAAGGCGTTTTGGAAGGCACACAATACCCCAATGGCTTTCCATATTATGTGCACTCAACAACTATTCAGTATCGAAGCCCGGTATCGAAGTTACGTAATGTTACTATGTCAACGGGATCACGCGCTTAAGTAATGAACCACGATCGAAACAATCAGTACACAAAAAGGCATACCAAAATAGCGTGATCGTAATGATCGCCATACAAACAGTGCTTGGTTCCGATACCATCACGGAGTTACGTAACTACTTCGTGGTCTGATAGTTATATGATCAATGGTCTGATCTACTTGGGTTCGATCCTTTTAAGAAAAGAAAAAATAGCTGATCATTTAAAATGCATAAATGAATAAAGTAATGTAGTTACACAATTTGAAACATTGAGGCCGTTCTATTTTTCAAAGGTCATTTAACTGTTAAATGTAGTGGAATATATCACGCATTGATAGGTAGCAGGTGGAGCAAAATTTGTCAGCGGTTTTTGTTGCCGTTTGTTCGCAGTGCCTATTTATCTAAAAAAAAAAAATAAGAAAATTAAAATTACATTAAAAAAAATTCACAATATTCGTTCGTAAAATGGGGACAAAATCCAAAAACATTTCTTGACCCTTCTTCACATAAAAGTGGGGGCAGAAATCAAGATTCGAACAAGTACCATTCACCATTCAAGGCGCACCCTCTACCGACTGAGCTAACGGGTCAGACAATAGAAGGGTGTAATTTTGAACTGAAGAATATTAAAAAATATGAAGAAATTACAATGTCATAAAAAGATACCAAAATGAGGTATAACGTATGAATCGATTTACAAATTAAGTCCAATGGCACTTTGAGAAAGACTACCTGAAGAAACCCCAAAACATTTGCTGCTCTAGCAACTAACCTAGTGACCTAAAGTATTGGGTCATGTCACGATATTTTTTTCAGAGGCATTATGTCCAGGTTGCTCAATTTAACATACACGTATCCTTAATGCTGTTGAGATTTTACAAGGATGGCGCTCTCACATTTCTAAGAATCCAAAAGCGCCATTAGGCGAACGTTTACGGTATATTGTCTGCAAAACTCATACTTAACCAGTATATGTCAAATTTTGCACTGTGGTAGTTAACTGTAGTGGGTGATTGCTTGTCGAATTGTAAAAATCTAATCCAAACATAAACCTTTAAACATAACCATAACCTATTGGATTATAGGTTACACATTTCGAAACTCACACTTTATGTGAGTTGGGACAATTTGAGCTCGTAGTGGAAATGTATAGGGAAATGATATTCGGATTACCAACAGGTATTTACTGCACAATCCTACAAATGATGAACCAATATAATTATGTATTGTATTGTGCCAATACCATTATTCTCACACAGACACAAAACGAGGCGAAGATGTAAAGAAATTATCTCAATCAATCGACCAATAAGCAAAGAGATGAAAAATAGGACGTGATCAAAGGCAAAACTATTAAGCGTTAAATGGCCGCCAATAAACAGTCAGAGTAACGTTAAGTAGGCAGGTAAAGCCCTGGTGGTACATGGTCGTACCATTATTAGTCACGTTTATGACATATAGAAAGCAACAGGGTAGTAAATTGCCCCATGTGACATGGCTCCTGTCATCTGTGATATACGTCATCTTTTGTACGCACTTGCGTAATGACATGACGTATGGACTAGTCAACGTATCGCGTTATATCGCACCGTTTTGTTATTTCGATATAGCAAGATTAAAATGACATATTAAAATACTTTTAGTTATCTGTTATGACACATTATATTAACCGTCGAAGAAAGAGACGGGTGTTGATGGTTTATTTGGAAGAAATGGTGTGACATTCAAGCTTGATTGCTTCCATAATATAATGATGATAACTCCAAATTTCGAGGAGTGCTAAGCGACGTATCGCAGCGAAGCAATTAAAAGTGTATCTCATATAATATTTTGTTTAAATGGTGATTTAGTGCCGTTTGTGAATTGCAATGTGATCACAAAGCATGATACGATAATGTTTTTGTTTTTCCTCTCATTTTTATGTCCTTTTCTTTTTCACTAACAATGTACCATTGTTAAGTTTGCTGCCCTGGATAACAGATTAGTTCCCTGATAATTGTATAATAAGCTATTCTATTGGTTACCTGTTGTTCTCTGGTCACAATGATAATAATTGATATATCCGGCACATAAATAAACGGGTGTTGTGGACGAGTGTTCAGAAGGTTGACGGCGATTTAAATAACTGATTTTCATAGCTAAATAGAAAATAATGAATTACTAAATAATGTTGAGTTCAATTTTAATTTATTAGTCGGGCCATCCAGAAGTACCTTCCATTTCTGTCCTTGATAACGTTCACCTTCAAATATATCTAGCTCCGAGCACCTTTCATATTTTTGAGGCATTTGATGAAGGTGTCAGTCATCGTGTAAGTAATCCCTTGGATTCATTGGATTAGCTGTGCTTGGATTCAATCAGCTGATCCGATTAATTGATAATCCAATATATATCTGCCCCCACAAGCTACCCATACAAATCTTATTACGACAAGTTTAAAAAATGCCAAACCCAAATTATCCCTAACAATAATAAGTCACATCGGACTAATGAACAATTAGGTTGTTTACGAGCGAATGAATTAGCTTCAATCCTAGACGACCTCATCTATCTCGGTTTTCCTTTTCCATACACAACGTATTTTGACATCATGGGACAATTTTATCAATTTTGTAAGAGTGATCAAATCAACTATATTTTGATTCAAGATGATATATGTTGGTATAGGCCTAATTTGTGTATCATCGCCGTATTACAGGAAACATATTTTCAGTGTAGTGAATAAATATTTGAGGTAATTAGCGACACTCTAGAATATAAAAAGCAGGATATGTTATGTTATGTTAAAAATGGTATATGGTATGTTAAAAATCGAAATGAGGTATGGGGCTGGCTGGGGTGGCTACGGGGCGTTGCAATATTGCTCAAAAACAATATTTGTTCGAGGTTGCGCTGCAGGCTTACAAAGAAACAATATTCCTCCAAAAACAATAGCAAGTTTAAACTATCAATTAGCACCCGATAGAGGACAGGGCTTGAATAATGAATGAAGAATTAAAAAAGTGGAAAGTATGAAATGGGTGACGGGCTATCTCAAAGTATAAGGGCGCACACCACCAATAGCGCGTCCCATTGAAATACACGTGAAAACACGTCTCTTCTTTGCCCGATTTTAGACCTTTTCGGCAACAAATTGAACATAAATATACCACCAATCGATTGCAAATCGATGAAAATTTAATATATGTTTCAATGTACGGGTAGTCTTCCGATTAGATTTCATGATATGGGCGTTTAAACAGCACCATGACCATTTTCGACCCGTTTTTACCCTGAAAACCCGTTTCTGGTCATTTTGTCAATCCGAGGGCCTACTTTTTTCAAAAATTATATTATGCAACTTTTATGGGATCCAAGTTCGTTTATAGGTCTCACACTTTTATTTAAGCTATAACATGCTTCTCTTTTTCCTTACAAGTCCACAGAAAGGCCCAAAATACCTCAAAAAAGATGTCGTGTTTACCGGAACTCATCCACATTATATCGTGCGCGGAGTGATTTAGAGGTGTGCGCCCATAAGTATGGGTGATGAGCTGTTGATAACATAATCCCTATTTGTGTTATCGACAGCCCGTCATCAAGTAGATACAGCCCGTCACCCTTAAGGTTATTCTTGCTTTCTTGCCCTGCGGGGTCTTTATATTGTGGTTCCACTTGGAGTATTTAGTCGTCGTATATATTCTCTGATCATGCTTTGTTTTTTATATTCCGTATCCGCTTTATTTCTTGCTTGATATACCATTGCCACAACCGTGACTGACCCATGCTTCAATTACAAATGCACAATCGTACCTTGGGGTAAGAAACATTATAATTTCTTGTAACTATACCCAGGAAAGTGGTTTCTAATAGAAACAAGAATACGTTCTTCAGGTATGGCTACCGACTTCCGTGACAATAGTATTTTAACAGAAAAATATGTTAGTAAAAGTGACCAAATAAAAGTGAAACGAATAAATTTCGAAAGACAACAGATTTATGCATTGTGTTCTTTTTGGTTTATTTGCTGAGATTTGTTACCTAAAGGTATATTGGAGTTTGTGTAACGTGTTTGGTAACTTTCTACCGTTGAAGGGGTGGATACTTCTGACCCCATTGATCTATTAGCTACCTCCTCCATGCACGACTATTTTGTTTAATTGTATTGTTAATTGTTTCATATTTTATAAATTATGCCAACGAACTCGCGTCTTTTATCTTGAAATGATATGTGAAACTGCGGCTGATCCTGGACCGAGGTCTATAATGTTTAAAGTTTGGTTGGGTGTGTGTTTGGGTGTATTTCTTCTTGTTCGGACTTGTGTTGCATGGTCGCAATTTATGTCATATGTAGCGTTGACCTATCTGTTCTACTCCGGGGTTCTACTCATCATTAATCATGTTTATACCCGGCAGCATAACGTATGGCCCGAGATATGGACAGATCCCTTAGATCAAATTTTGGATTTTAAGGTGTAATAACTCAATCAATAACATCTTGGATAACAAAAACCTTGACTTGGTTTCTTAACTATTTTGGTCTCAATTTAAATTTTGGCCTCAAATTCTATGCACAATTAATTAAATTGTCCAGAAAACGAGTTGGGCAATTTTTAACATTCTTGCGCATATCAAGCATGCATTGGGTAAAATCGAATTTCATGATAATAAAATATGATATTTATTTCAAAATCATAAATTAAAATACCACTTTAAATACCTTGTTGTTTAAAATTACTATTACTCATCTTAAAAGCACCGACCAGATGGTTCATGATTCAACTCAATTCAGTCAATTTTGCTACACAAAAGTTGTGTTCACACAGTCGGATATAAGTGAGTTATTACCGGTAATAAGCGATTTATAACCGGTATTAGTGACTTATTACCGGTACTAAGTGACTTAAATGCGACTGTGTGAACAAGGCTAAAGATACGAAAGTGGCCAAAGCTGTTTTAGGACGACTTTACACAATTGACCATATCTCCGCTTGTAAACCACCGACTTTATTGAAACAAATCTTATGTAGTAGCTTGAGTATTTTGAAGACCAAGTAAAATTTAGTACAATCAATAAGTGACATTATTTGAATAATACTATTTTTTAAATTGTATAATTGGTTTGTTACAACCTGTATAACAGCTACAAACTCATCGCTAGGATCCACAACATGCTCATCTATCAGGGCACAATTCATTAACCCCCAATACATTTGTACATTCATTGAATGACCTTTAAATATTTGGTTATAAAAACTCATACTCTGCAATTTGAGGTCAAATTATTCACTATGATTGTTTAATTAAGGTTATTGAACTACGCCACTGGGATGAGGCCATTGTGGTCCATAGTGCATGCAACTGATGATTACAAGAAATCATGATGATGACCTTCAAATTCGTGACGACTAAAAAGCGAGGCACTTCTAGGAAGTCAAAATCACGACTTATATTGAAAGTTGTCATTATGTTTTTCACGGTTTGCGTAATAATGAACGACAGGTATTTAAAAATGATGCAATGAAAGTTTTACATGGAGCTAGCAAAAAAAATTTGCATCCTTTGATTCGGCTACTATCTTTGATTGTCATCGATGGATTATAAGACAAAATATAAAACGATTAAAATATGTTAAGGATATTTTTATTTATTTATTTATTTATTTATTAACCATATTTAAACAGGGTAACCTACTCAACAATTATTACAATGTTGATTTTCAGTAGGGCCCTGAGACAAACATATAAAAGCAATAAAATACACGTATATCATACATTATAAAACCATATAAAAATTGAGCTTACATAAATATTGGTTTTTACTAGGTTGCGACTAGGTTGTACTATTTTTGTGAAAAACTTCTTTATTTGGCCCGGGCCTGACCCTAATGTTCCGTTAGGGTTCTCGATGCCTCCCGTTCCTTTTCCATTAGCCATGCAGCTGTACCCATATGCCCATGTGGGTCAAACAATTAAACAAAAAAGGAGAAATGGCGTGTAAAATTTCAGATATAGACAAATATTCACTTTGCAAGGTTTTGTCCAAATTTGTACTGAATTAAGAATGTTAAGCGGAGTTTTGTAAAAAAGAACGATTTTCGAAATATATCGTATATCCTACAGTTAAAACAAATTAAATCTCAAAATAGGTGAATTCACGATAATGCATGAGATGATTTATTTCAATTTGAAACTTTGAGTTTTTAATACTAAAAATGATCATTTTGATACTTGAATATTCGTTTAAACAAAGATGGCTAACGTGTAAGAAGATTGAAATTTGTACAAAAACGTTCCGTTGATGGCATCGATTTTACGCTTCAATATAACATACTTCATTTTTTTTTTACCTGAAAAAACCCGCAACACTGTGATCGCTTGATTGATGTATAAAGCTGGTGAATACGACAGTGGACTTGCGTTCAATCTCATGCCTTAGGCCCCAGCCTCAAAGCTGTTATATCAATGGTTGGTTACAAACGAACATTTGTATAAAAGAGATATAAAGTTGCATTTAGTGAAGTAATTCATTTTCGTAACATTCGCTATGATTTCGGTAGAGTGACGAATCAAGAATTTTGAGCAAATTTAGTTAATGCATGCTTCTGATTATATTTAGGTGATCTTTCATTTCCACTCAAAATTAATGTAAAGATATTATTTTCCGACGTAGATATCTAAACTTGGATTTGGACGAGTCGTACCAAATTGCGATTAATGAATTTAGCAAAGAGACGAATCGTATGCTTAGCTGTACAAAATAGTTAAATTTATTGTATAGTACAGCTTCATAAAACCTCCGGATTTGTTATATTAAATGTGCTGTACTGCTATATTTGACACCAATAGCTGTAGGATTTCTCTATTCTGTGATGTCAATATAAATGTAAACATTCATCACATGAGGTTAAATACCACTAATTATGTATTACACGGGTTTCAATGGGAAAATGGCTAATTTCGGGTGGAATTTTCTCATATTCAGAACTCTCACAGTTAAATGCCACTAATATCAGGTGAAACTATATGATTTAGATACCAAATGATCAAAAACTCAACATAGGTTGACCTGAGACTTTTCTTGTTTTAACGCACTGAACCGTAAACACCTTAAAATGGCAGTGCGCCCTTGAAGCTGAAAGTTACAATATGGTAGGGCGAATATTTACCAAAAACCGAAGCCGTGTGTATAAATTTTGGTACTATTACAACAAAAAGGTCATATAATGAGAGGAAATATACCGTTTTGAAGCATCAAACCCTATAAAGTACTTTTTTGGCTATATAACTTGATCAATTTCAGCGATTTTAATGATTTTCTTTTCAGATGCCATGCAAACAAATAGTTACTCGTCGTATTTCCATGTATCGCCCAGGCCTATTAGTGGTATGTAACCATGATGTCGCTATGGCGTAATAATGTGATAAATTGGAAAGTTCCTAGAAAATTATACACACAATATAAACAATTAATGTCTGGTTACAAGGGTTTTAAAAAATGTAGAGTTTGTGCTTTGTACCACTTATCTTTTTTGAGTTGATCCTACAAAACTTAAATTTGGGCAAAAACCGTGGCAAATTGCTCATTGTGATATAAGAATCAAGAAACTGTATAGAACTTACCTTCTAAACTGTTTATTTGTTATGTGTAATGGAAGTCAAAAATCAACAGTGGAATATGGCCACACCCAATGGCCTTTGACCTTGTTTGCCCTCTGTCTTAGTAAGCGAACACAGTAGATAGGCAACACTATTCTTTTTCTAATTCTTTACAGCTAGCCAAACAATTTTTATCCTTCTCATATTAGGTGAGTAATTTTATATATCTTTCCAAGATCGAAGCATTTTCCGGTTTCTTTTTACCCCTGTGTGACCTTTTGTGATCTTTAGCGAAAAACGTATCGTACAATTGGAGTCCCCTACCCCCTAACAGTCTAGAGGGTTTATCCTAACACCTCATGGTTTTAAACATTGGTAGACATGGGCATTGAACTGAACTTTTTTTTCAAAACCCCTTGCTCCAAGACTATTATGTTTCTTAGTTACATTTATTCAACATCACATACAAAAGGAGTAGTACCTTCTCTCCTCTTTCCTACCGGATGTTTTGAATGTGCGTTTGTTAATTATTGAATTACATATATTATTAGATTTCATATGACATATTCACTTGATTGGCAGGGATTTACATTACTATTATTAGCTTATTATAGCCATGTGACTTCGTACAAAGTAGCATCTACCTGAGGGTGAAATTTTTTATTTGAAACATGTAATAAATTTTGAATAAGATGACGAAGAAGAATTAAGGATGAAGAACAAGAGCTAGAATTGCAACTGAGCCATGATTGGTAATAACAGTTTGCATACAATTATGCATTGATGTTAATCATTGAATGTGCCAGTTTTTATGGTTTACATGCAGTCGTACTCATGATATCTTTTTATGTTACGAGGTCGTCATCGTCAAAATTAGAATACAATCCAAATTGAAAAAGGTTGGATCAAAATCAGATCATTCATAAAGAAAACAGAAGCATATCAATACGTGTATGAATTACATTTGATTCTTGCCGATATTTTTAGGCGAGGACCTTTATGATCTCTATTTTAAGAAATAACACCAGCAGCATTTTTACCACTCTGTGTACCCATAACAGCTTCAAGTCAAAGCCGTGAGTATCTGAAATCGGTAAAAATTGGAATCATGTTACAGCCTCCTAGCAATTAAAGCGAAGTAAACCTGAAAAGGGGTTTGATATAACTTATTTTGAAAATATTTTCGGCTGACCATATATTGATTTAATATCATGATAAACTGTTTTCCGCACTGGCCACAATGTAAAATATTTGACATAACTCACATACAATGGTAATTTATTTTTATTATTTCAAAATTTGTTGCTAAATCAGATGTATATAATGAAATAAACAAATGTTTTTAAACAAAGATATTTGCACACTTGATTTAAAGAGCAACATGGTTGATTTATTATGAATGCCGCACCCTAACCATAATCCTATAAACCCAACCATAACCCTAACACTAACCCTAAACCCTAAACTTAAATATTTTCCCTGCAATTTTTCCCGCGCGTTATTCTTTAGTACACACATGACCATGACATAGGAAATAGCACTTAGAGATATTAAATTTGACCAATGGTAATACGTAATGTCCAAACAATATAGCTTCTATCGGAAACACTTGCCTATGTAATTGAACACGTGCATCTGAAATGTCTGCTCTACTTTTGTAACGTAAAGTAACATCTAGAATTTCATAAGGAATAAATCAAACAGAAACAATAATCAACTAAAGTAAATATCGAGTTAATCCAGTGAGAAAGCGGGAAAGAGATTCCCTGAGATAAAACTAAACATGACTTTATAGAAATGCACAAACGCGTGCAGTTATGTAAGGTTAAGGGATCCATCATCTTTACGTCATCTTGTTCGAGAGAGAGAAGTAGCTGCACTTCATATTTTAGATTTTCATATTAACCGCACAATTCTATGAAGTTGTGTTTACAACCGCCTCTAAAAATGTTATATTAAACCCCGGTATGACCGGGCACAAGTTGATGCTGGTCGTTGCTGGTAAGGATGCTGAAATATAACGGATAACAAATTAATAAAGAACGTGGCGTTGTATAAATGTGTAGTAACGAATTATACCACTAATTATCTTTAGCACTGTTTTCAACGGAAATAGGTAATTTCAACCACGATTTTCTCGCATATGTACCTAAATGACAAAAATTTCAACATATGAAGAGCTAGGTTTGTTTTATAACCCCTTACGTCCACTTTTGACTTTTTGAGAAAAACTGTTTTTTTTTAATTGGGCAAGTATTACTTGTTCGATTTGATTCAATTTGGATTCCGATAAAGTGTTGAGGAATAGAAACTAAAAAAATAGTTTTGGTACAATTTTCATGCGTTCCTATTTATTTTATTATTTCTTTAATATCGCGCCTTTTGTGGATGTAAGGGCTTTTGCAACAAAATAAATTTACCCCTTTTCTAGAAACCACCTTTGCAATCAAATTTGAGCCCATCTGTTTGCACTATTTTATGTAACTTGATTAATGCTTTCAAAATCAAAAAGAAAAATTGAATTATCTCATTTTTAATTAAATCCGGGAAAATTATGTTTTTGAGCATTTCCGAAGCTACACACTGCAAATGTTCCCGAACACGTGACGCCTCTCAGACGCGTCCGAGGTGTTCATAATTGTCTCTTTAGAACACTAGTGTATTTGAAAATATGATAAGCCTTGCACATTAGTGTTCTTTTAGTATAATGTAGAACACATAGTATTGATCAGACGTGTCACAAGTGTTCTGAATGATTATATTGAATACTGGTGTTCAAAAATGGAACGCGTGAGCAGATAGAGGCGTTGGAGAGCTGCGACGTGTCAGCGAGAAATACACGGTGCTCCTTTGAAGGAGGGATATAAGTAACAACAACAACAACAATGGCGATGCAACGTGGAAACGCTTACGGGAAACGATATAACAAACTGTCTTTTCCAAGACAAATGGGATGATAGTGAGAGTAAATTCGAAGATTTAGAGAAGAATGAAATTCAGGGCAACTTTGGGAGCGACTCGGAGCCCGTATATCTGTTGACATCGATGAACAAGCATAGGAGAGACACAAGAGGGTGACTATGGCCGAGCGATTTTAATCGCATTAAAATGCGTTGCGCTGTCAGCCGGGAGATACGATCGGCAAAGGGTTCGAGCCTTGGGCTTGCCTTAGGTGAAAACTCTCTGATTTCATCGGAATTCTTCGGAACACCGCCATTATCTTGTTTATACTACCATGCATTTGTTTATTGTCGAGTAATGAGATTTTGAAAATGTATAAATAAAGGTTGAACACCAGCATTCTAAAAATCAATGTTTGAACACGTGTCATGTGTTAAAAAACCGTTACATTTCTTTCATGTGTCCGAGGTGTTCATAGATAGTAATTTTGAACACCAGAGTTTAAAGGATTAGAACATGTTACACTAGTGTTCTGAGGTAATAACACCTGTGTTCTCTACATTAACACTAGTGTTCTCTAAATAAGTTGAACACGTGTCATGTGTTAAAAACCGTTACATTAATGAACGCGTTCCATGTGTTCTGGCCAATTTACAGTGCAGCTTTCGTTAATTACAATGATTTTGTTTTTCAAACATAGTGACCCCAAAATAGTTCCTTTTGTTTTTAATAGTTAATTATAAGGCTACTATTATACATCAAGAAATCATTTTCCTAAAATTCTATATTCATTTTAAATTCAGATTTCCTGAAATTCCCTAAGATTTCCCAAACGGGAAATATACGATATCTCCGGAAGGAAAAGTGGTATCAAGGTCAAACAACCACCAAAATGTGTATTTTTACCCACACTATAATGGGGGATTTGCCATTTGGTCTAATGCCATTTGGTCTAATATCCATTTCGTCTACATCCATTTCGTCTAAACCCATTTGGTCTATATCCACTACGTCCAATAATCAGTTGGTCCTTTAACCATTCGGTCCGATAACCATTTGGTCCGATAACCATTTAGTCTAATAACCAATAAGTCTAATACCCATTTGGTTTATAACCAATAGGTCTAATAGCCATTTGGTCTAATACTCATTTGGTCTACAAACCACTTAGTCTTACAAGCATTTAGATGATTAATAAATAGACGAAATGGTATTAGACTAACTGGTTATTAGACCATACGAGTATTAGACTTAACGGCTATTAGACCAAATGGGTATTAGACCTAATGGTTATTAAAGAAATATTAGACCAAATGGTTATTAGACTATATGGTTAGTAGGCATACCGGTTATTAGACCAAACAATATTAGACTAAATGGACATTAGACAATATGATTATTAGACTACGTGGCAATTAGCATTTCTGGTAATAGACCAATTGAATATAGACTAAACCGGAATTAGACGAAATGGTATTAGACCAAATGGCAATAGACCCTATAATGTCATGTCAATAACTCAATTTCAGCCAAAAGTGGATGTAAGGGCTTTTGCAACAGAGCTCTTCATAAGATGACCTGAGACTTTTTTGTTTTAAACCACTGAAGCGCAGTGAGTGAATTTGGGAGAGCTTTTCATCAAAACTGTTTGACTATTCAGCTTGATATTTTCAATGATTTTAAGCACCTTTTTTAAAAAGTCATGGAAGAAAATAGTTCCATAGTAAATTGACACCTGAATTGAAACAATCGGTGTCTTTTGTTTTAATCATAAATGTCAAAACTGGTTGTTTTTTTAGCACTTAGAAAATAAAATAACAGATTGGAAACGTTGTTGTACACACAGAAAATTACCTAATTGGAACTAGCTTTGAAGACCATGTAGTTTGTGAGACACCACTCTATCATACGATCGTATATCACCATGCTGCTCTTTCAATGTCTTCATCAGACACTCCTATCTTTAATAGTAAGTGATGGTGAGCATGAAAGGTTTGAATAAAAGCAACATTTGGGAAATTCTCTTTTTTTATCATTATTTGCAAAATCACATGATATAGCTATCATGCACCCCAAGAAACAGATTGTAAGCGATGTGTGTCACCTCATGCAGTTTAGAGTCTTTATCGTATCATAACATTCTTTGCACCACAATTCAAACCGTAGCCGCGATGAATAAACTCAACATCATTTCAAATGCATAAGCCATGTGTCAAGATTACACGTTTGCATACCAACCACAGCGACGAACTACTCGAGAGTTTCTAACTTTGCAAAGTTGCCTACTATCCCATTGTAAACTTACTGGCTGTGTATTTGTCAGTCAATGTCTGGCTATTGCCTTTCAGTTGCAATCAAAATACTTAGCTTCATTGACACTGTGTGTGGTTTGCACTTCACAACTGAATGGGGTAGATAAGAGTTTAGATGGCATAAAGGTATTGCCAACACTCGCCTCAAGGAAAATGACGTACATTGTAGAATGGATGAAGGGGAGAGCCCAAGGAACGATGCTGTTTCGTGTTGGATGCATGTTAACTAGCATGTACTTTTGCAGATTTTAAGGTGATAATGGTTGGAACCGCAATCAAATACGATTATTGCTTTGCTAAAATAGAATTCTCAATTTTTCATGCTTTTCTCAGAACTTTCCCTCGGGTATTAATAAAGATGGGCTTGTCTTAAGATATTTAAAGAGCAGCATGGTGAAATATGACAGCATGGTATTAGAGTCCATGACAGTGGTGAGCAGATCCTGGACTTGCTTCAATTCCCGATTGGGAATTACTGCTTTCACCACACTGCATTCGAATTCAAAGTAGTTTCAGCGTACGACAAGGTCTTCGTAGCCAGTTCCGTTGAGGTATAACAAGTATGTACCAAATGTATATACTGCAAATATACTGTAAAAACTAGCATATATAATCAGTGATTATTCCCAATATTCTTGGTGGTTTGGAAAATTTGGCTTATTTATCCCTCAATAGAAATACAGATTGTAAAACATTTTAAATGACGGATACTCTTTCTTTGATAATAGTCATACAGTTTCGTTGAAAATACGTTTTAAAGTGAATTATGACCAACAGAGGGCGCTATTACTGTACTAAAGTACGTGGTATTTTGACAACGGGATACACCGTGACCATACGTATGCTAGCATACATCATACTCTTCCAAGCACGGTCTTCACCGTGACAATACACTACGTATTGTCACAGTGTTTTCCATGTACAATATGTGTGTATTGGGTCAACGTGCAATTTCCAACTTCAGACCCTACTATCGATATCATACACGTGTGACCTATTTGCTTTGTGTCAGATCCTTTCCAGATGTGAGGTTTCGAGGTGTTTTTAAGCGTTCTGCACGTCCAAAATGATATTAAATTCAGAAAACTTTGGAAATAACCATTATCAAATAACAATATCCAGGGACAAGTTCAATACAAGTTGTATTTCTTTTCAAGCTTTGTTTGGGCCCATTAAGCGGGAAGATAAAAAACATTTCCCATAGGGACAGGATCAAAATTGATAGTAAAGTGTTGGACTCGGGAATGGTAATTACATGTACAGTGGGTTTTATGAAGGTTTCAAAGGTTTTAAGTGTTAAAGCACTTTTTTGTCATGAGTATTTTTGTTCGTGTATAGAGACGCTATATAAGAAATGTAATCGTCATTAAAACCACAGCTAGAAATAACAGATGTGGAAAAGAGAATATAAACTGACAAGTAAATACCAGTTGCAGTCCTACTAATTCAAGGAATGTTGGATGGCCCAAAGGAAGGTTAACCCATTTTGAAAGACTATCCATGCCTTCAAGTTGAAATGAACCAACTCATGTTACCGTCTGGCCATAGTGTGGCCTGCTGACTGATCTTTCCCAGGGAAATTTGGGCCTGTATTATATTAACATGCCAAACCAGTGTCACCCTAAGCATGCTAATGGTAACATCACCTTGTGTTCGGTCATTTTAGTTTCATCTCGCGGTGTTTACTATATCATTTTTGGAGGCGGTTTCACAGAAGTGTGCGGTTAACATGTTAATATGAAATTCTAAAATGTGAAGTGCAACTACTTCTCTCTCAACGAACATAACATAACGATCACAAATGCCCTAAACTTACATAACTGTACGCATTCGTTCATTTCTATCAATAGGTTGTTTTATCGCAGGTATCTCTTTGCCGCTTTCTGGATGAATTTTGATAGCCCTGAAGATTGTTCTGAAGAAGTCAGAGCTACTCCTGTCGAAAGCTTGACAGTTCTAATCTTGTCCAATTTTGACTGTGTTCTAATTTTCTAGAGGTCCTGGGCTCAAATTCCAGCAAAGGCCCTCTTAAAGAGGATTTTTTTTCGAAACGGACTATGAAAAGTCCATATTGTTTCATAAAAAAAAAAAAAAAAATAATTGCAATTTATTTTGATGCTTTAATTGAATGAGAAATTGTTGCTTAAAGGACAGACTTGTAATCAGGCTAAAAAGTTAGCCCATTGAGAAATGCATACTTGTTGTGAGTATGTGGTGAGTAGACTTGAACAAATCTTGATTTTACACACCACCAAATCGGGTTCGAATCAAACTCCAAACTCAGTGTTTTATTCTGAGAACCACACCAGGTTGATTTAATGGGAAAAAAAAAATGGGGGTGGGGTGGGGAGGGGGTTGTAAGGTTGATGGTTAAAAGAAGTTGATGATTAGCATGGTATACAGATAATATAATAACATTATCACTTATGAATAGCTTTATTTTGATACCAAATTTCATTTGTAGTTCCCATCAGCATTGACAAAATCATCAATATGAACATGTCGTTCAATGAGGATTTTTGCATGTATAGTGGTGTGCAACAAGAAAAACAAATCAAATAAGAATGGCGACATCCTATCTATTGCGAAGTGGCGGTTTTATCAATAATAAGAGTTGAAACTTGAAAGTGAACAGTGTCATGTGCTTGAAAGGCTAGGTCTATATATCCTGATTCAATTACATGTTTTCGTCGAAGTCAAGTTATAATGGATTTATAGTGAATTCAATTTTGATGAAGTAAGTACACAAACATTTGTTTAAGCTTACTTACACAGTACACATACATACATGTACGTGCATGCATGTTGAACCGCACTCAGTTTCAGAGAAGAACGGCAGTCCCTTACTCAGATTGACGCAAGCGCCCTGTTAATGAGCGACATTTTGACGCTTAATCGGCCAATCAGATTACCGCGTATGTTGTTATGATTGTCAGACGATTGAATCACCGATCAGAAACACACGTCCGTGTTTACACTGTGCACGCTCTCAAAATGTAAACAAGTGCCGTTCTTCTTTGACCGAAACTGCATGTAGCTGAGCGCATGCATGCCATTGCCATATCTGTAATCGCCATAGGGTAGCAACAACATATACAAGATTAAGCCTTTTTAAAATGAAATTTTATGCATACCGAATTTTATCGGCTAAATACGCATGCCGTTTGAAATGACGCGTCAATTATTTGTAATTTGCGACGCATCGTGAGATGGCGAACACATCCAACGAACCATTGATTAGCAAAAAGCCTGCATTTAATTTTAAAAAATATAATTTAACTTTTCCCAGATGTTAATTCATTTAATTTTTGTGCATTTTAGCATTCTATTCAGTAGGCAAATTTCCCAATGCTACAATGTACTACAGTACACACATAACCTATGATTCTGCATGGCCATATAGATGCTTGTTATGTAACACCTTTTGTAATTTACACCCTTAATCCAAGGTTATGAATATGAAATGAGGGCTAGCTGTTTACATTGTCTGTTTGCATTGAAATGGACCTGTGATTTTGCACAATGGATCTTGTTATTGCATGCTAAAAATATCCCATGTTGTCTAAATGGAAGAATGTTTTATAAATGGGGGGGGTGCCCTAAAATTACACCCACAATCATACCCCTAATCTAACCATCGCAATAACCCTAAATCCTATATGTACTTCTAACGTATAGCCATCCCTAATTCTAAACCCTAACCTAATTTTGAAGTCGACGCCCGACGTCGCGAAATGACAAAAGCGTACGTCTAGAATAACGTCGAAAGCGAGACGACAGAGACGCGTCCAGCAAAAATCACGAAACGCGTATAACTCCCATCGTTCCGCTTCCGCGCCGCCGTGCGCGCGTCGGTAGACGACGACATCGTCGTCGTCGATAAACTCTAACTCTATGTCCGAACCCCAACACAAATATTATACAGCACCCATGCATAGCATGTGTGCATGCACTGATGCTGGTATAATATTATACAGCAATACAGCATATACTGTGATGTAGTGCACTGATCCATGGTATAATATTATACAGCACCCATGCATATAGCATGTGTGCACTGATTCCTATTTTTTTTTTTTTTTTTTTTTAACTTTTAACTTAAAAAATGAACTTTTTCTGGTCCACTTCGAGAAAAAATCATGTTCTTAGCGTAGTAAATGGAAAGCGTTAGTTGCGATGTGTCGATATGTCTAGTAGCGTAGCGACGGGAGGCAAGGGGTGGGACTTGCCGTAGGCGCCACCATAGGGGGCGCTGAATTGACCAATTCACATCGATTCTGCGCCCCCTCCAAGCGATGAAACTCAAACATTTTTGCGCGCTTCAAGCGCATTCCAGCACAAATAGTCATTTGAAAGATCAATTTAAGACCGACTTCAATTCAACTTCATTATAAACCAAAATTATTAGTGGTAGGCCCTATTTTGTGCAAACTTTAGCGCACTCCGCTCACTGAAGGTTTCAAACATGGGGAGAGGGGCACAATTATGTATTCTTAGCCCTGAACGTCACAATCCGTAGCTAGTAGCTACGCCACGGGATATGTCGAGAGTCTAAAAGGCACCTTTGTTCTTGCTGTTTATCACGAATTGATGAGGGTTCGAGGTCAGGTGTTTTTGTCTTTCATGATGAGAAATAGATAACTGATAACTGAAAGCTGCCAAGTATACGTGCATGTTTGAAGTTGACTAAATGTAATATTTTTAAATGTGATTAGAATCATGCGCCTATAGAAAAATTTGACTATCATGAGTTAAGGACCAGGATTGTGTTATTCAGTACCTGACAAAATTCATATTTTTGTATATCTATGTTAAATGTTACAAAAATGCATGGGCAATATTCCACTTTTTCTTCCAAACAAGACTGTTTTGATTCCCCAGATTCAGGACTCATGGCTTTAGTATCTATTTTGTATCCTAAGAGTGAATTACTTTACTAATTGTAACAGTATCTCTTTTATACAAACGTTCGCACCAACCATTGATATTACATTTTTGAGGCTGGTGCCTAAGGCATGAGATTGTACGCAAGTCCATTGTCATATTCACCAGCTTTCTACATCAATCAAGCGATCAGAGTGTTGACCACTGTAGTTGACTTTTAAGAATGTTTCTTTTTTTAGGTAAAATGAAGTTTGATCATGATGACGTTATATTAAAGCGCAAAAATGAATGCAATTAAACGAATGTTTTTGGTACAAATCTGAATATTGTTATACGTTTGACATTTCTTTCAAATGAAAAATGTTCTTTTTTAGATCCAATAAATTGATACGCACTCAGAAATATTTCAATTCCTGTCAGGAATCTCGTTCACTCTCGTATCAGTTTATTAGACCTGAAAAAGAGACTTTTACATTTGAATGAACAATGAAAAATTAGATGAATGATATTAGCTGGTACATGGTGCATTATCGTAAATTAAACAAAACGCTGTGTTGGTAAATTAACTACATGATAGATATCCATTGCGATTGTTCTTGATTTTCCCCCACGATTTGTTTCAAATGTCGCCGTAAGATCGTTATTAATTCAGTGCAATTTTTGACAAAATTTTTGACAAAAACTTGCACAAACAATTGTTTTCCTCACCTTTTCTCCTTAATTTTTTAATTGTTTGTCCACAAGTGTAATAGCTGTGTGGCTAATGGTGATATGGTGGGAGGGTAATGGTGATATGGTGGGAGGCGTTGAAGGTCTCAATGGGTCGCTAAGGCCAAGTAAAGACGTTTTTCATAAGATTAGATAAATTTAGTCGCAATGTCCTCGAGTTTCTGAACTATTTTAATCGCATATATTTGGTCTTGTAATGACCATCCCAAGTGGTGAGTAACTCAGCGATTACACATGGAGACAGCCTTTAATAAAATCGTGATTTTGTATTTCCTAGAAGTGCAAGTGTCTTCACTTTTTCCTGATTTCGTCTTCTTTTTGTAACATCAGTTGAGTCATTTTAAAAACAACATAATTATCAGTAGTTATAAAAATTAACCCGTGAATTCAGTGTTATCAAAAGCTGATACACAGTTATCTGTTATCAAATTAAGATAAATAGAATTAAATGGAATTAACTAATTTCCTTCAGGCAAGACACTAAGTTTTTAAAAATTCGATTTATTTCCTATCTGGTAAAGAAATTTAAAAATCAATTTCCGACGGAAACTGTATATCTTAAATGGCAGCAGCTTAGTGAATCATTATACCTTAAGCCTTAAACATCCAAAATGGTTATCTGCGTGATCTTTCCATATCTCTTACATCGACCAAGGTTATGAGAACATGAAATGATATGACTGCCGGGTATAAACATGATTAATGATGAGATTTCTTGCCTTTTACATAAGCGCACTGATGAAAAGCAATTTTTCAAGCAAAAAGAAACTTGCGTGGGGTTGAAATGAATACTATTGGTCAATGAACCTTGTCAAACATGTTACTGATGATTTATAGAATAAATCTGGAGGCAACAACTGGAAACTTAATGCTACGTATTCAACTCAGAATATTTGTTATTTAAAAAATCTCAACTTAAAAATGTTACGAATAATACTCGATTGACGAGTAAACACATACTTCCTTGTACGTTGAATATTAAAGTTGGACCAACACACTAATCCGATATGCATGAAATCACTTCCTGCCGCAAACCCAAAACAGCGCCACCAACGTCAAGCTTCAACAGGAAGCAAACGAGAAGGATTGAGAGAATTGGTTAGTCAATTTGAGAAAGTGTTACATGTACGATGTATCACGTAACGTCATTGTAGGCAGGTTTAACATCAATTTACCTAATAATCACTTGGATTTGTTTATGAAATGAACTTTATTTTTTGTTGTTTATTTTCGTAGAAATAGGGGGGCTTGCTTACTCATGTATAGCGACCAAGCTTTACAAGACAAACAAGAAAAAATTATTATTCATACGTAAACTGCATAATTATTTTATCTTCATCCTCAAAAGTTCTCACTTTGACCATTGGACATAATTTCAGTCCGTTCTATTTTATACGCACATACCTACATCACCTATCACATTTAACGTAGTGAAATGTCATAAATTATAAATGCTTGTCATTTTTTAAGAATGTGTCAAGTAGATCCAATATTGTTGAATGAAGCAATCGTTTCAACAAATACAAAAGATTGGTATCACTCACTTAAACGAGGATTTCGTGCTCATTTTTCGGTAGACTTATTTCCTAAATTTCAGTTGATTCCGATTTTGCGTTTGCGAGTTATGCATGATTATGTGTATTACACTGCTCCATAGGCCACTGTTGTATACCAGAACGATATTCAAATTTGACGATATTTTTGCTAAACGAATTAATCTGCAAGAAATTTGTGGCACATAAACATTATGTAGCCAGAGGTTTCTAGTGGTAAAAAAATCTCAACTTTTTTGTGAAAAGTGTGGGGATGAGGCTGTGGATCACGAAATGCCCTTTTAATCCAAGAGTAGGGCCTATATAAAAAAAACACAATGGGGACCAGTTATAGCTCGGTGCAACTTTCTGGAAGAAGTAACTGAATTAAATTTACATGAAAGAAGGATCAGTTAAACCAACCCAAAGTGTAATTTAAACTTGACATAAAAAATATATCCTAGCCCCCAACCCAATTTGGGTTACTTTTTGAAAATATCCTTGTCATTGTTTTATATTGTTGAGTTATTACAATTTCCAATCACAAATAGAATAAGATTTTATGCGTTCTGGTATTTATTTGAACTGTAATGATGTAAAACTGATACCAACTTATATCATCTTGAATCACAATACAGTTGTTGTGATCAATCTTATATTTTATCAATTTTATCTCGTGATGTCAAAATACGTTGTGTAAGGAATAGTAAACCCAAAGTAGGTGGGTTTAATTTTAGAGAGTTAGACAGGGGTCGTCTAGAATTGAAGCTAATTCATTCGCTCGTAAACACTCAAATTGTACCTAAGTCTGATTTACCTTATTATTGTTAAGGATAATTTGGGGTTGGCATTTACTTTAAACTTGTCGTAATAAGATTTCTATAGGTAGCCTGTGGATGCAAATAGATATTGGATTATCAATTAATCGGATCAGCTGATTGAATCCAAGCACAGCTAATCCAATGAATCCAAGGGATTACTTACACGATGACTGACACCTTCATCAAATGCCTCAAAAATATGGAAGGTGCTTGACGCTAGATACACACAGGAGACATACAACCTTCAACTCAATATTACAGTGGCATACAATGTATAGCACATAAAAATTACCTATTTGAATATTTAACACAAACATCTTTGAAGGTGAACGTTTTTGGGACAGAAATGGCAGGTACTTCTGTATTTTCCTACTTATAAATTAAAATTGAGCTCAAAATTATTTAGTAACAAGTTGCTATGAAAGTAAGCTATTTAACATAGTCGTCAATCATCTGAACATGATCCGCAATACCTGTTTATTTATGTGCCGGATATTTTAATTATTATTAATGTGACCGAAGAACAAGAGGTAAGTACAAGAATAACTTATAACTTGTCACATTGTTTTTTTAAACGATCCAGGCACAATGCAATTATCAGGGGAAATAACATGATGCCTAGGGTAGCAAACTGAACGACGGTTAGAGAAGAAGAACAGAAACATTATCGTATGCTTCGTGATCACATTGAAGTCACAAACACCACGAAATCATCACTAAAATGAAACATAATTATGCGGAGTACATTTTCTTAATTAATTGCATTGCTGCGATACGTCGCTTAACACTCCTCGAAATTTGAAGTCATCAGCATTAAATTATGGAAGCAGGAAAGCTTGAATGTCACACCTCTCCTTCCAAATAAACCATCAACACTCGTCCCTA
This sequence comes from Amphiura filiformis, assembly GCF_039555335.1. NCBI lineage: Eukaryota > Metazoa > Echinodermata > Ophiuroidea > Amphilepidida > Amphiuridae > Amphiura > Amphiura filiformis. Next base: position 7,051,582 of record NC_092634.1, on the reverse strand, counting down.
TTTTCGACGGTTAATAAAATACGTCATAACAGATAACTCAGTATTAAGTATTTTAATACGTCATTTTAATATCGCTATATTGAAATAACAAAACGGTGAGATTAAACGCGGTAAGCAGACTAGTTCATACGTCATGTCATTACGCAGGTGCGTACAAAAGATGACGTATATCACAGATGACAGGAGCCATGTCACATGGGGCAATTTACTAGCCTGTTGCTTTCTATATGTCATAAACGTGACTAATAATGGGGACCAGTTATAGCTCGGTGCAACTTTCTGGAAGAAGTAACTGAATTAAATTTACATGAAAGAAGGATCAGTTAAACCAACCCAAAGTGTAATTTAAACTTGACATAAAAAATATATCCTAGCCCCCAACCCAATTTGGGTTACTTTTTGAAAATATCCTTGTCATTGTTTTATATTGTTGAGTAGGTGGGTTTAATTTTTAGTTAGACAGGGGTCGTCTAGAATTGAAGCTAATTCATTCGCTCGTAAACACTCAAATTGTACCTAAGTCCGATTTACCTTATTATTGTTAGGGATAATTTGGGTTTGACATTTTCTTTAAACTTGTCGTAATAAGATTTGTATGGGTAGTCTGTGGATGCAAATAGATATTGGATTATCAATTAATGGGATCAGCTGATTGAATCCAAGTAAAGCTAATCCAATGAATCCAAGGGATTACTTACACGATGACTGACACCTTCACCAAATGCCTCAAAAATATGAAGGTGCTTGGAGCTAGATACACACAGGAGATGTACAATCTTGCAATACTTCAACTCGATATTACAGTGGCAAACAATGCATAGCACATAAAAATTACCTGTCTGAATATTTAACACAAACATCTTTGAAGGTGAACGTTTTCGGGACAGAAATGGCGTGTTCCTACTTATAAATTAAAATTGAGCTCAAAATTATTTAGTAACAAGTTGCTTTGAAAATAAGTTATTTAACATAGTCGTCAATCATCTGTACATGATCCACAACACCTTTTTATTTATGTGCCGGATATTTTAATTATTATTAATGTGACCAAAGAACAAGAGGTAAGTACAAGAACAACTTATAACTTGTCACATTGTTTTTTAAACGATCCGGGCACGATGCAATTATAAGGGAAATAACATGATGTCAAGGGCAGCAAACTCAACGACGGTTAGAGAGGAAGAACAGAAACATTTTATCGTATGCTTTGTAATCACATTGCAGTTACAAATACCACGAAATCATCAGTAAAATGAAATATAATTATACGGAATACATTTTCTTAAATAATTGCTTTGCTGCGATATGTCGCTTAACACTCCTCGATATTTGAATTCCTCATTATTAAATTATGGAAGCAGGAAAGCTGGCATGTCACACCTCTCCTTCCAAATAAACCATCAACACCCATCCCTATTTTCGACGGTTAATAAAATACGTCATAACAGATAACTCAGTATTAAGTATTTTAATACGTCATTTTAATATCGCTATATCGAAATAACAATACGGTGAGATTAAACACGATACGTTGACTAGTTCATACGTCATGCCATTACGCAGGTGCGTACAAAAGATGACGTATATCACAGATGACAGTAGCCATGTCACATGGGGCAATTTCCTAACCTGTTGCTTTCTATATGTCATAAACGTGAGTAATAATGGTACGACCATGTACCACCAGGGCTTTACCTGCCTACTTAACGTTACTCTGACAGTTTATTGGTGACCATTTAACGCTTAACAGTATTGCCTTTGATCACGTCTTATTTTTCATCTCTTTGCTTATTGGTCGATTGATAGAGGTCATTTCTTGATATCTTCGTCTCGTTTTATGTCTTGATTGGGATCATCATTTTGTAGGATTGTGTAGTATACCGGTTGGTAATCCACAAAGCATCATCCTATACATTTACATACACAATGCGTAACGTGTAATCCCGTGGGTTAGGGTTAAGGCTTTAGGGTTAGAGTTTAGTGAGTGAGTGAGTGAGTGAGTGAGTGAGCGAGTGAGTGAGTGAGTGAGTGAGTGAGTGAGTGAGTGGAGTGAGTGAGTGAGTGAGTGAGTGAGTGAGTGGGGGTGTGAGTGAGTGAGTGAGTGAGAGAGTGAGTGAGTGTTGTACCAATTCATTCTAAGGTCAGCGTGTGAATGCGCTTTCGATATTGTGGTTAACACAGTTAAGGAACTGTTTTAAATTAGGAAACCTTTCTTGCAAAAAAACAGAAGTCACACATTTTTTGCTTTGCAAGAAAAGAGTAGGATCTTAGATCTGTGAATAAGCTGTAATATATAATAATTATAATTCATGGCTCTGTACGGTCGAATTATTTTTGAATAGATGGTCTATTTTGGCACTTGGTGATGAATGTACAATTTCATCATTGGTAAGATTTACAAACATATATCAACAAAGGATATCTTCCTTAAAATCACACTTTAATCGAAGTAATTTTTCTGCATAACCGCTTTCTTCATAAATAAAATCGGAAATATAATAATAGTTTGGAAAGTCGAGAATAATGTTTGCGGATAAGGTTCAGAACGTCCTAAAAGTGTAATGATAGCTTGCACTTTCTTTGCATTTTACCAATATACCTATATACGCTACCGGAGTAATGGCGTAATGGTTCAAATCACTTGTCGTTGGAACTTAAGCTGCAAATCTGAATCCCGAAAGTGTTATCTAGTTTATTTAGTCACTAAAACCAAACTGCGTAAGCCTATTTTGTTACAGACATGTAAAAAGAAGAGAGTGGTGTTTGTTCGTATTGAATAGGATATTGACTGCTTATAGTTTGCGAAAGAAATAATTCTGCGAAAATATGATATTAAAACGCCTTGCATAAATCCGGTGCTTTTGTCTGGTATAGTTGTCGTTGCACTCGTGAAAAGTAGGTTTGATAACAGAGATATTAATACAGAGAGATAGGTTTGCACATCAAAGTGCTGAGAGAGGACATACTCCTTCAATATGAATGAGTTATTTAGAGTCATGCGTTTTCATGTCATTTTGTCTTTACTTTAATTTTTATAGCAGTAAATAGCCCCTTCAGTTGCACTACTTTGCTGCAAAAATAAGTAATTGTGAAACATTATGAAGTTTATAAACTAAATATGCTAAATATATGATTCGTATGTTCGTTTGAAGATATAAATACTTGTATTGCTTCGTCTAAAAATACTAATGTCAATACAATTCGATACATTAAGCACTAATTCCCAATATAGATCCAATAAAGACGGTTTAGTTAGCACTTAAGTCAGGATCTCATTTGCAACAATAACCCAAAAAGTATGCGCAATATTACGTATGTAAATCTGTAGCTATAGTGCGTTTCATCGCAAGTTGGGTAACGCCACGTTTGATTTTGCAGTGCGATTGCGTCACCAGTGGATGAACAAAATCGCCCTTACGCGTGTGTATACTTGAGACAAGACAGAATATAGTCTCTGAAATAGACTTTGAAATGCTCCTGGAGGAAAACTGTTTTCCAGTTTTATGATCAGAATAATAATGGACATTTGATTGTGTTTTTAGAAAAGGCTAATCCTAATGAATAGACAGAATCAACAGCTCTGATTATCTGAGGTAATATAAGGTTACAGAGGGAAACAAAGCATTCCTATGCTTGTGAATATTATAGTAACCCGTGATTCTTAGGAACATTATAGTCACCTATGATAATATTTTAATCAATGTGTGTCGCTTTCGCAATAGTCTACATCGTATCATAACATTCTTTGCTCCACAATTCAAAAACCTAAGCGATCAAATTCAACACCATTATGCATAAGAAGTTTGGCAAGATTATGCGTTTTCACAGCAACCACAGCGACGATCTACTCGAGAGTTTCTAACTTTACAAAGTTGCCCACTATCCCATTATAAACTTACTGGCTGTGTATTTGTCAGTCAATGTCTGGCTATTACCTTTCAGTTGCAATCAAAATACTTAGCTTCATTGACACTGTGTGTGGTTTGCTCTTCACAACTGAATGGGGTAGATAAGAGTTTAGATGGCATGAAGGTATTGCCGGTACTCGCCTCAAGGAAAATGACGTACATCGTAGAATGGATGAAGGGGGAGAGCCCAAGGAACGATGCTGTTTCGTGTTGGATACATGCTAACTAGCATGTACTTTTACAGATTTTAAGGTGATAATGGTTGGAGCCGCAATCAAATACGATTATTGGACTACTAAAATAAAATTCTCAATTGTTCATGCTTTTCTCAAAATTTTCCATCAGGTATTAATAAAGATGGGCTTGCTTTAAGATTCCCGATTGGGAATTACCGCTTTTACCACACTGCATTCGAATTCAAAGCAGTTTCAGCGTACGACAAGGTCTTCGTAGCCAGTTCCGTTGAGGTATTACAAGTATGTACCAAATGTATACTGTAAACAATGGTAAATATACTGTAAAAATTAGCATATAATCAGTGATTATTCTTGGGGGTTTGGAAAAAGTTATAGAGCTTATTTATCCCCTCCTATTCTGCGCAATAGAAATACAGATTGTCAAAGCATTTTAAATGATAGATACTAGTAACATACATTTTCCAAATTCAGACCCTACTATCGATATCTTACACGTGTGGGACTTATTTGCTTTGCGTTCGATCCGTGTGCAGAAGTGAGGTCTCGAGGTGTTTTTTAAACTTTCTGAACGTCCCAAATGATATTAAATTCTCTGAACTTGAAAAAATAACCATTATCAAATAACAATATCCAGGGACCAGTTCAATACAGGTTGTTTTCCTTTTTGTAATTATTCTTTTCAAGCTTTGTTTGGGCCCATTAAGCGGGAAGATAGAAACCATTTCCCATAGGGACAGGATCAAAATTGATAGCAAGGTGTTGGACTCGGGAAAGGTAACTATATGGACAGTTGGTTTTAGGAATGTTTCAATGGTTGACACTTTTTTGTCATGATTATTTTTGTTCGTGTTTAGAGACGCTACATAAGAAATGTCATCGCCATTAATGCCACAGCTAGATATAACAGATGTGGAAACAGTGGCGTAGCGTCATAGGAAAATGGCCAAAAAACGGCTTGTGCCCCCCCATCAGACCTGATCAGTAGATACCAGTTGCAGTCCTACTAGTTCAAGGGAAGGTTAGCCCATATCCACAATCCATGGCTTCAAGTTGATATAAGCCTACTCATGTTACCGTCTGGCCATAGTCTGACCTGCTGTCTGATCTTTCCCAGGGAAATGTGGTTTTCGAACTTGGGCCTTTAATATATCAAAATGCCAAACCAGTGTCACCTTAAGTATGCTAAGGGTAGCACCCCCTTGTGTTCGGTCATTGTAGTTTCATCACACAGTGTTTACTATAACATTTTTGAGGCGGTTTAAAGAAAACTTCACAGAAGTGTGCGGTTAATATGAAATTCTAAAATGTGAAGTGCAACAACTTCTCTCTCAATGAACATAACGTGTAAAGGTCATACAGTTTTTTTAAACACAACATCTGTAGATGCCCTAACCTTACACAACTGTACGCATTCGTTCATCTCTAGCATTATTGTTAGTTTTATCGCAGTTATCTCTTTTCCGATTTCTCGCTGAATTTTGATAGCCCTGAAGATTGTCCTGAAGAAGTCAGAGCTACATACTCCTGACGAAAGCTTTACAGTTCTAATCTTGTTCAATTTTGATTGTGTTCTAATTTTGACATCTTAACATTAAATAACTGCTTTTGAATCATAACGGATTGGGGCATTAAATCTTTAAACATTATTGTTTAGTTTTGTACAATTTTAAAAGTATAAATAGATACATGTGTCTATATATTTTGATACTCACGGTAACGATTGCCCATTATTATCAATCATTTTAAGAAGGAATACTCAATGTCAGTTGAAATTTTGTTTTTTGTTCTTCATTCCTGTTATTTTGATTTCTTTCTTCTTCTTACTTTTCTTCTTCTTTATCTTACTTAGTGTCAGTTGAAATTGTGTTTTTTGTTCTTCATTCCTGTTATATTGATTTTTTTCTTCGTACTTTACTTTTTTTTTTAATTCCTTTTTCATCCTCAGGTACATGCTACTTATGTGTACTAAACCTCATAGCAATAATCACAAGGTGAACCTATCAGGCAATCAACATAATATTTCATTTAAAAAAACAATGACAAATCAAATGAGCTTATTAAGCAAAAACACGTTCAAAACATCCGGTGGCAGAAAGTGGAAAGAAGGTCATATTGTGTGCAAATGTCCGCTAGGTTGAGTAAATGTAAATAACTAAGAATATGTACGTGCTTCTCTACTAATACTATGTGATTGAATATATCGACCTTGCTGTCCTAAACAAATAGGAAGTGTATTCGTATACAAATGTTCAATCTCGTCACTTTCCAATATATCTATTGTTTGTTTCCTTAACACTATTACAGTAAAGAAAAGAACCGCCTTCTAGAGACCGCAGAGGTCCTGGGCTCAAATTCCAGCAAAGGCCCTCTTAGCGTAGTAAATGGAAAGCGTTAGTTGCGATGTGTCGATATGTCTAGTAGCGTAGCGACGGGAGGCAAGGGGTGGGGGCGTGCCGTAGGCGCCACCATAGGGGGCGCTGAATTGACCAATTCGCATCGATTCTGCGCCCCCTCCAAGCGATGAAACTCAAAAAATTTTGCGCGCTTCGAGCGCATTCCAGCACAAATAGTCATTTGAAAGATCAATTTAAGACCGACATTCAATTCAACTTCATTATAAACCAAAATTATTAGTGGTAGGCCCTATTTTGTGCAAACTTTAGCGCACTCCGCTCACTGAAGGTTTAAAACATGGGGAGAGGGGCACAATTATGTATTCTTAGCCCTGAACGTCACAATCCGTAGCTAGTAGCTACGCCACGGGATATGTCGAGAGTCTAAAAGGCACCTTTGTTCTTGCTGTTTATCACGAATTGATGAGGGTTCGAGGTCAGGTGTTTTTGTCTTTCATGATGAGAAATAGATAACTGATAACTGAAAGCTGCCAAGTTTACGTGCATGTTTAAAGTTGACTAAATGTAATATTTTTAAATGTGATTAGAATCATATTGCGCCTATAGAAAAATATGACTATCATGAGAAGGTTATGGAACAGGATTGTGTTATTCAGTACCTGACAAAATTTATATTATATCTCTATGTTAAATGTTACAAAAATGCATGGGCAATATTCCACTTTTTTCTTCCATACAAGACTGTACGTTTTGATTCAGGAATCATGGCTTTAGTATCTATTTTGTATCTTAAGAGTGAATTACTTTACTAAATGTAACAGTGTCACTTTTATACAAACGTTTGCACCAACCATTGATATTACATCTTTGAGGCTGGAGCCTAAGGCATGAGATTGTGTGCAAGTCCATTGTCGTATTCACCAGCTTTCTACATCAATCAAGCGATCACAGTGTTGACCGTTGTAGTTGACTTTTAAGAATGTTTCTTTTTTAGGTAAAATGAAGTTTGACCATGATGACGTTATATTAAAGCAAAAACATGAATGCAATTAAACTAATGTTTTTGGTACAAATCTGAATATTGTTATACGTTTGACATCTCTTTCAAATGTAAAAGGGTCTTTTTCAGATCAAATAAATTGATACTCATTCAGAAATATTTCAATTCCTGTCAGGAATCTCTTTTACTCTGGTAAACAAGAAATGAATAAGAAATATTTCTGAGTGAGTATCAGTTTATTAGACCCGACAAAGAGACTTTTACATTTAAATGAACTATGAAAGATCCCGATGAATCTGTTTCAAGAGTTTGACATCTCTACTCAAACACACGAGTATGTTTCAAAGAAATTGGCTGGTGCATTATCGTAAATTAAACATAACGCTGTGTTGGTAAATTAACTACATGATAGATGATTAGATATCCATTGCGATTGTTCTTGCTTTTTTCCCCACGATTTGTTTTAAATGTCGCCGTAACATCGTTACTAAGTCAGTGCAATTTTCGATAAAAACTTGCACAAACAATATTTTTTCTCCTCACCTTTTCTCCTTAATTGTTTAATTGTTTGGCCACAAATGTTATAGCTGTGTGGCTAATGGTGATATGGTGGGAGGCGTTGAAGGTCTCAACGGGTCGCTAAGGCCAAGTGAAGACGTATTTCATAAGAGTAGATAAATTCAGTCGCAGTGTCCACGACTTTCTGAACTATTTTAATCGCATATATTTGGTCTTGTAATGACCATCCCAAGTCGTGGGCAACTCAACGGTTACATATGGAGACAGCTTTTAATAAAGTCGTGATTTTGTATTTCCTAGAAGTGCTAGTGTCTTCACTTTTTACTGATTTTGTCTTATTTTTGTAAACATCAGTTGCATCAGTTTAAAAACAACATAATTATCACTAATTACAAAAATTAACCCGTGAATTCAGTGTTATCAAAAGCTGATACACAATTATCTGTTATTAAATTAAAATAAATAATGCTTTCAGGCAAGACATTAATATTTTTAAAAAATTCGACTTATTTTCTATCTGGTAAAGAATTTTGAAAATCAATTTCCGACGGAAACCGTTTAACTTAAATGGCAGCAGCTTAGTGAATCATTATACCTTAAGCCTTAAACATCCAAAATGGTTATCTGCGTGATCTTTCCATATCTCTTACATCGACCAAGGTTATGAGAACATGAAATGATATGACTGCCGGATATAAACATGATTAATGATGAGATTTCATGCCTTTTACATAAGCGCACTGATGAAAAGCAATTTTTCAAGCAAAAAGAAACTTGCGTGGGGTTGAAATGAATACTATTGGTCAATGAACCTTGTCAAACATGTTACTGATGATTAATTTGGAGGCAAAAACTGGAAACCTAATGCTACGTATTCAACTCAGAATATTTGTTATTTAAAAAATCTCGACTTGAAATTGTTACGAATAATACTCGATAGACTAAACACACTTTCTTGTACGTTGAATATTAAAGTTGGGCCAGGCTAGCGGTACTCTGTACAAATTGCCTATACCAATCCCGAGGACAAGACCTGTGACACAGTCGCATCCCCTGATTTGAACGCGTCGACCCAGGTCACGGTCTGTGTACGTGACATACATACAGGGTCAGAGGACAGTTGCAATCTGTCTCCTGCCATCCCGTAATAGATCTGACAGTCACCTTTTTGTACCGTTCGCAGAGCGTGACGACTGCATAACAACAGCCTAATATGAGCATAATGGCTCCGCCCAATGAAACTTATACGTCGCTGTCAATCATCCTTTTCGTAGCTACGTCACATTATAGCTCATTCATATCATTACATATTCACAATCACCTTTGACGCAGGTACCGAGCTCACACTGTCCCTGAGAGTACATAATTAAGAGAGGCGCTACATCGATCGCTCAAGTGAGGACAGCGTGAGCTCGATACCTGTATAAGAGTCTGTTCGTCACGCCACAAATGCTGAAAGGTGATTATGAATATGTAATGATATGAATGAGCTAAATGTGACGTAGCTACGAAAAGGCGATGTTATTGGATGTATGTGGTTTATTGGGCGGAGCCATTATGCCATTACGCTGTTGTTGTGCAGACGTCACGCTCTGCGAACGGTACAAAAAGGTGACTAATAGAAATATATTACGGCTCTTGGCAGCAGACAGATTGCGCTGTTCTCCGACCCTGAGTGTTTGTCACGTACACATACCGTGACCTGGAAAACATGTACAAAGCAGGGGATACGACTGTGCCACAGGTTTTTGTCTTCGGAATCGGTATAGGCAATTTGTACAGAGTGCCGCTAACCTGACTGTCCTCACTTTTGCGATCGAAGTAGCGTCTCTCTTAATTGAGTACTCTCAGGTTGAGGCAACACACTAAACCGTGATGCATGAATTCACTTCCTGCCACATATCTACGACCAGCTCCTTAAACCCAAAACAGCGCCACCAATGTCAAGCTGGGGGGATGAGGCTGTGGATCTGGAAATCAGGAAATCTTTTTAATCCAAGAGTATATAATAAACACAATGGGGACCAGTAATAACTTAGCAAGAGGTAACTGAATTGAATTTACATGAAAGACGGATCAGTTAACCCAACCCAAAGTGTAATTTAAACTTGACTCCTAGCGACCAACCCAATTTGGGTTAATTACTTTTTGAAGATATCCTTGTTTTAAATTGTTGAGTTATTACAATTTCCAATCACAAATAGAATAAGATTTTATGCGTTCTGGTATTTATTTGAACTGCAATGATATGATGTAAAACTTATACCAACTTATATCATCTTGAATCACAATACAGTTATTGTGATCAATCTTATATTTGATCAAATTTATCTCGTGATGTCAAAATACGTTGTGTAAGGAATAGGAAACCCAAAGTAGGTAGGTATAAGACAGGGGTCATCTATAATTGAAGCTAATTCATTCGCTCGTAAACACTCAAATTGTACCTAAGTCCGATTTACCTTATTATTGTTAAGGATAATTTGGGGTTGGCATTTACTTTAAACTTGTCGTAATAAGATTTGTATGGGTAGCCTGTGGATGCAAATAGATATTGGATTATCGATTAATCGGATCAGCTGATTGAATCCAAGCACAGATAATCCAATGAATCCAAGGGATTACTTACACGATGACTGACACCTTCATCAAATGCCTCAAAAATATGGAAGGTGCTTGAAGCTAGATACACACAGGAGACATACAACCTTGTAATACGTCAACTCGATATTACAGTGGCAAACAATGTATAGCACATAAAAATTACCTGTCTGAATATTTAACACAAACATCTTTGAAGGTGAACGTTTTCGGGAGAGAAATGGCAGGCACTTCTGCATTTTCCTACTTATAAATTAAAATTTAGCTCCAAATTATAAGTTGCTATAAAAAAAATTTAAAAAGTTATCTTACGTAGTCGTCAATCTGAACATGATCCATAACACCTGTTTATTATTAATATGACCAAAGAACAAGAGCCAACTACAAGAATAACATATAACTAGTCACATTGTTTTTTAAACGATCCGGGCACAATGCAATTATAAGGGAAATAACTTGATGCCTAGGGTAGCAATCTCAACGATGGTTAGAGAAGAAGAACAGAAACATTATCATACGATAATGCTTTGTGATCACATTGCAGTCACAAACAGCACTAAATCATCACTAAAAAAAACATAATTATACGGAGTACATTTTCTTACATAATAGCTTTGCTGCGATTCGTCGCTCAACACTCCTCGATATTTGAAGTCATCATCATTGTTATTAAATTATGGAAGAAGGAAAGCTTGAATGTCGATCACACCTCTCCTTCCAAATAAACCATCAACACCCGTCCCTATTTTTGACGGTTAATAAAATACGTCATAACAGATAACTAAAGTATTTTAATAAGTCATTTTAATATCGCTATATCGAAATAACAAAATGGTGGCATTAAACGCGATAAGTTGACTAGTTCATACGTCATATCATTACGCAGGTGCGTACAAAAGATGACGTATATCACAGATGACAGGAGCCATGTCACATGGGGCAATTTACTACCCTGTTGCATTCTATATGTCATAAACGTGAGTAATAATGGTACGACCATGTACCACCAGGGCTTTACCTGCCTACTTACCGTTACTCTGACAGTTTATTGGCGGCCATTTAACGCTTAATAGTATTGCCTTTGATCACATCTTATATCTCTTTACTTATTGGTCGATTTATTGTGGTCATTTCTTGATATCTTCGTCTCGTTTTGTGTCTGTGTGAAAATGCATGATTGGGATCGGTTCAACATTTTGTAGGATTGTGTAGTATACCGGTGGCGGTTGGTAATCCACACAGCATCATCCTATACATTTACAAGAGCCAAAATTGTCTCAGCTCACAAGTTTCGAAATGTGTAACGTGTAATCCAGTGGGTTAGGGTTAAGGCTTTAGGGTTAGAGTTTTGGAAAGGGTTAACTTTGCACAATTCATGAAGCGACCACTTTCTCAAATTTGACCATTTGACACTTTTGTGCCCAGTACATTCAAAGGCCATTGTGTGAATGCGCTTTAGATATTGTGGTTAACACAATACTTTTGTTGTTTTAAAATAGGAAATCTTTCTTTCAAAAAAGCAGACTTCATACATCTTTTCCTTTGCCAAAGAGGAGTAGGATCTGTAATATATAATAATTATAATTCATGGCTCTGTACGGGGGATTTATGTTTGAATAGATGGTACATTTTTGCACTAGGCGATGAAGGCATAATTTCATCATTTGTAAGATTTACAAACATATATCAACGGAGGATATCTTCCTTAAAACCACACTTGAATCGAAGCAATTTTTCTGCATAACCGCTTTCTCCTTCATAAATAAATTCGGAAATTTAATAATAGTTTGGAAAGTCGAGAGTAATGTTTGCGGATAAGGATCAGAACGTCCTAAAAGTGTAATGATAGCTTGCACTTTCTTTGCATTTTACCTATATACCCTATCGAAGTAATGGCGAAATGGTTCAAATCACTTGTTGGTGGAATTTAAGCTGCAAATCTGAATCCCGAAAGTGTTATCTAGTTTATTTAGTCATTAAAACCAAACTGCGTAAGCCTATTTTGTTACAGACATGTAAAAAGAAGAGAGTGGTGTTTGTTCGTATTGAATAGGATATTGACTGCTTATAGTTTGCGAAAGAAATAATTCTTCGAAAATATGATATTAAAACGCCTTGCATAAATCCGGTGCTTTTGTCTGGTATACTTGTCGTTGCACTCGTGAAAAGTAGGTTTGATATACAGAGATATTAATACAGAGAGATAGGTTTGCACATCAAAGTGCTGAGAGAGGACATACTCCTTCAATATGAATGAGTTATTTAGAGTCATGCGTTTTCATGTCGTTTTGTCTTTACTTTAATTTTTATAGCAGTAAATAGCCCCTTCAGTTGCACTACTTTGCTGCAAAAATAAGTAATTGTGAAACATTATGAAGTTTATAAATTAAATATGCTAAATATATGATTCGTATGTTCGTTTGAAGATATAGATACTTGTATTGCTTCGTCGAAGAATACTAATGTAAATACAATACGAAACAGTAAGCTCTAATTCTCAATACAGATCCAATAAAGACGGTTTAGTTAGCACTTAAGTCAGGAATTCATTTCATTTGCAATAATAAACAAAAAGGTATGCACAATATTAAGTATGTAAATCTGTAGATGTAGTGTGTTTCGTCTGATGTTGAGAAAAACGCCATGTTCGATTTTGCAGTAGCAGATTCGAATCACCCCATTTATGTGGTTGCGCGTGTGTATAAGTAATGTGTGTCACTTTCGCAATTATCTACATCGTATCATAACATTCTTTGCTCCACAATCCAAAACCTAAGCGATCAAATTCAACACCATTATCATGATTATGCATAAGACGTTTGGCAAGATTACGCGTTTGCACAGCAACCACAGCGACGATCTACTCGAGAGTTTCTAACTTTACAAAGTTGCCCACTATCCAATATTGTAAACTTACTGGCTGTGTATTATTTTGTCAGTCAATGTCTGGCTATTGCCTTTCAGTTGCAATCAAAATACTTAGCTTCATTGACACTGTGTGTGGTTTGCTCTTCACAACTGAATGGGTAGATAAGAGTTTAGATGGCATAAAGGTATTGTCAACACTCGCCTGAAGGAAAATGACGTACATCGTAGAATGGATGCAGGGTGAGACCCCAAGCAACGACGCTGTTTCGTGTTGGATGCATGCTAACTAGCATGTACTTTTGCATATTTTAAGGTGATAATGGGTGGAACCGCAATCAAATACGATTATTGCACTACTAAAATAGAATTTTCCATCGGGTATTAATAAAGATGAGCTTTTCCTAATATCAGCGTGGTGAAATATGACAGCGTGGAATTAGAGTCCCTGACTGTGGTGTAGAATATCCTGGCCTTGTCTCAATTCCCGATTGGGAATTACTGCTTTCACCACACTGCATTCGAATCCAAAGCAGTTTCAGCGTACGACAAGGTCTTCGTAACCAGTTCTGATCAGGTATTACAAGTATGTACCAAATGTATATACTGTAAATATACTGTAAAAACTAGCATATATAATCAGCGATTATTTCAAATGTTCTTGGTGGTTTGGAAAAAGTTATAGAGCTTATTTATCCAGATATAAATAGAAATACAGATTGTCAAAACATTTTAAATAATGGATACTATAGCCAAAATATTAAATTCTCGATCATGAGAGCCAACTTGGGTACGCACAGTTATTTGCGTCGAGCGTACTACGCAAAGACCGTCGCTTACGGCGCAAGCACAGCTTTTGAGAATTGACCAATCACACGGTCGTTGCTAGGCAAGGTCAAGGTTCGGTCATGCAGGTCGTGCGATCGTGTTATTCTATGAAAAGTACGCTGACGCAGAAGGTACATCCTCTCATGATCGAGAATTTGTTATTTTGGCTATAACATGCATTTTCTAAATTCAGATACCCTACTGTCGATATCTTACATGTGTGCGACTTACTTGCTTTGTGTCAGGTCCTTGTCCAAAACAGAAGTGAGATATCAAGGTGTTTTTAAACGTTCTGCACGTCCGAAATGATATTAAATTCAGCAAGCTTTGGAAATAACCATTATCAAATAACAATATCCAGGGACCAGTTCAATACAAGTTGATTTTCATTTTTGTAATTCTTTTCAAGCTTTGTTTGGCCCATTAAGCGGGAAGATAAGAGCCATTCCCCACAGGGATAGGATCAAAATTGATAGTAAAGTGTTGGACTCGGGAATGGTAATTACCTGTGCAGTTGGTTTTATGAATGTTTCAATGGTTACGATTTTTTGTCATGAGTATTTTTGTTCGTGTTTAGAGACGCTGTATAAGATATTTAATCGTCCAAAATCAATCAATTTTGGCCCAAACACGGCTGATTTAAAATGATATTTTAGCAAAAGGTAAACAATAATTCTCCCACAATGCAAAATCTGGGTTAGTCGGACCTGTGTAAAATAGTGATTTTATCGTGGTCGTATCCTTCTTTGTGCACACATAAGAAATAGCTCTTGCGACTGTCAATCAGAATCCTTGCGTAAATACAATCGTAATTGGATATGTACATCTGAAATATCTGTTCTTCATGTGGAAAAGAGAATATAAACTGACCAGTAAATACCAATTGCAGTCCTACTAATTCATGGCATATTTGATGGCCGAAGAGAAAGCTAGCCCATATCCACTATCCATGCATGTCTTCAAGTTGAAATAAACCGACTCATGTTACCGTCTGGCCATGGTATGGTCTGCTGTCTGATCTCTCCCAGGGAAATGTGGTTTTCTAATTTGGGCCTTTAATATATTAACATGCCAAACCAGTGTCACCTTAAGTATGCTAAGGGTAGCATCCCCTTGTGTTCGGTCATCGTAGTTTCATCACACAGTGTTTACTATAACATTTTTGAGGCGGTTTAAAGACAACTTCACAGAAGTGTGCGGTTAATATGAAATTCTAAAATATGAAGTGCAACAATTTCTCTCTCAATGAACGTAAAGGTCATAGATGCCCTAAACTTACATAACTGTACACATTCGTTCATTTCATTTTATCGCAGTTATCTCTTTTCCGCTTTCTCGCTGAATTTTGATAGCCCTGAAGATTGTCCTGAAGAAGTCAGAGCTATATACTCCTGACGAAAGCTTGACAGTTATAATCTTGTTCAGTTTTGATTGTGTTCTAATCTTGACATCTTAACATTAAATAACTGCTTGTGAATCATAATGGATTGGGTCATTAATTCTTTAAACATTATTGTTTAGTTTTGTAAAATTTTAAAAGTATAAATAGATACATGTGTCTATATATTTTGATACTCACTGTAACGATTGCACATTATTATCAATCATTTTAAAGAAGGAATACTCAGTGTCAGTTGAAATCCTTGTTCTTGTTCTTCATTCCTGTTATTTTGATTTTTTTCTTCTTCTTACCTTTCTTCTCCTTTATTTTATTCAGTGTCAGTTGAAATTATTGTTTATGTTCTTCATTCCTGTTGTTTTGATTTGTTCTTTTTACTTTTGTTCTTTTCTATCTTCATCAAAATGATTATTGATACATGTTTCAAATACAATTATTCCTTTTTCATCCTCAGGTACATGCTACTTATGTGTACTTACCCTCATAGCAATAATCACAATGTAAATCTATCCCGGGGGGGTCACTCCCATTGTGGCCTGTACACCATCCGCGATAATCAACTTTTGAAAACCACCCTAAACAAGGATTTAACCCTTGGCTAAAACAATACCCTAAACGGGGATTTTATTCCTTGCATCAAATTTCATACCCTAAATTTCATTTCCGCGTATTAGCAATTGCAATTTTGCTACCCTTTTTCCAATATTTCATGTTTTGACACCCTAAACGCGTTACGCGCGTATCGTGCTTACCCACGAAAAACTACCCTTTTACGCGTTTTCATTATCGCGGATGGTGTACAGGCCACAATGCGAGTGACCCCCCCCGGGAAATCTATATGGCAATCAACAGAATATTTCTTTTAAAAAATAACGACAAATGAAATGAGCTTATTAAGCAAAAGCACGTTCAAAACATCCGGTGGCGGAAAGTGGAAAAAAGGTCATATTGTGTGCAAATGTCCGCTAGGTTGAGTACATGTAAATAACTAAGAACATGTACGTGCTTCTCTACTAATACTATGTGATTAAATAGATCGACCTTGCTGTCCAAAACACACACGAAGCGTATTCGTACACAATTGTTCAATCTCGACACTTTCTATTATATCTTTTGTTTCCTTAACGCTATTAGAGTAAAATAGAAGAACCGCATTCTACAGACCGCAGAGGTCCTGGGCTCAAATTCCAGCTAAGGCCCACGTAGCTTAGTAAATGGAAAGCGTTAGTTGCGATGTGTCGATATGTCTAGTGGCGTAGCGACGGGAGGCAAGGGGTGGGGAACTTGCCCTAAGCGCCACCTTAGGGGGATGCCGAATTGACCAATTCAGCATCGATTCTGCGCCCCCTACAAGCAATGAAACTCAAAATTTGTGCGCGCTTCGAGCGCATTCCAGCACAAATAGTCATTTGAAAGATCAATTTAAGGGAGAGAGGGGCACAATTTTGTATCCTTAGCCCTGGACATCACAATCCCTAGGTACGCCACGGGATATGTCGAGAGTCTAAAAGGCACCTTTGTTCTTGCTGTTTATCATGAATTGACGAGGGTGCGAGGTCAGGTGTTTTTGTCTTTCATGATGAGAAATAGAATGCCAATAATATGGTAACTGAAAGCTGCCAAGTATACGTGCATGTTTAAAGTTGACTAAATGTAATATTTAAAAATATGATTAGAATCATGCGCCTATAGAAAAAATTGACTATCATGAGAAGGTTATGGAACAGGATTGTGTTATTCAGTACTTGACAAAATTTATATTATATCTTTATGTTAAATGTTACAAAAATGCATGGGCAATATTTCACTTTTTCCTTCCAAACAAGACTGTTCGTTTTGATTCCCCAGATTCAAGAATCATGGCGTTAGTATCTATTTTGTATCCTAAGAGTGAATTACTTTACTAAATGCAACAGTATCTCTTTTATACAAACGTTTGCACCAGCCATAGATATTACAGCTTTGAGGCTGGTGCCTAAGGCATGAGATTGTACGCAAGTCCATTGTCGTATTCACCAGCTTTCTACATCAATCAAGCGATCACAGTGTTGACCGTTGTAGTTGACTTTTAAGAATGTTTCTTTTTTAGGTAAAATGAAGTTTGATGACCATGATGATAACATAATAAGGCGCAAAAATTAATGCAATTAAACGAATGTTTTTTGTACAAATCTGAATATTGTTATACGTTTGACATCTCTTTCAAATGTAAAAGGTTCTTTTTCAGATCCAATAAATTGATACTCACTCAGAAATATTTCAATTCCTGTGAGGAATCTCGTTCACTCTGGTAAACAATATATGAACAACAAATATTTCTGAGTGAGTATTAGTTTATTGGACCTGAAAAAGAGACTTTTACATTTGAATGAACTATGAAAGATCCCGATGAATCTGTTTCAAGAGTTTGACATCTCTGCTCAAACACACGAGTATGTTTCAAAGATATATTCCTATTTTCAGTTGGAATTGGCTGGTGCATTATCGTGAATTAAACTTAACGTTGTGTTAGTAAATTAACTACATGATAGATATCCATTGCGATTGTTCTTGCTTTTTTCCCCACGATTTGTTTTAAATGTCGCCGTAACATCGTTACTAAGTCAGTGCAATTTTCGATAAAAACTTGCACAAACAATATTTGTTCTCCTCGCCTTTTCTCTTTCATCTTTTAATTGTTTGGCCACAAGTGTAATAGCTGTATGGCTAATGGTGATATTGTGGGAGGCGTTAAAGGTCTCAACGGGTCGCTAAGGCTAAGCAAAGACGTATTTCATAAGAGTAGATAAATTCAGCCTCAATGTCCTCGAGTTTCTGAACTATTTTAATCGCATATATTTGGTCTTGTAATGACCATCCCAAGTCGTGGGCAACTCAGCGGTTACACATGGAGACAGTTTTTAATAAATTCGTGATTTTGTACTTCCTAAAAGTGCAAGTGTCTTCACTTTTTACTGATTTTGTCTTCTTTTTGTAAACATCAGTTGCATCAGTTTAAAAACAACATAATTATCAGTAATTACAAAAAATAACCCGTGAATTCAGTGTTATCAAAAGCTGATACACAATTATTTGTTATTAAATTGAAATAAATAAAAATAAATGGAATTAACTAATTTCCTTCAGGCAAGACACTAATGTTTAAAAAAATTCGATTTATTTCCTATCTGGTAAAGAATTTTGAAAATCAATTTCCGACGGAAACCGTTTATCTTAAATGGCAGCAGCTTAGTGAATCATTATACCTTAAGCCTTAAACATCCAGAATGGTTATCGGCGTGATCTTTCCATATCTCTTACATCGACCAAGGTTATGAGAACATGAAATGATATGACTGCCGGATATAAACATGATTAATGATGAGATTTCATGCCTTTTACATAAGCGCACTGATGAAAAGCAATTTTGGAAGCAAAAAGAAACTTGCGTGGGGTTGAAATGAATACTATTGGTCAATGAACCTTGTCAAACATGTTACTGATGATTTATAGAAGAAATCTGGAGGCAAAAACTGGAAACTTAATGCTACGTATTCAACTCAGAATATTTGTTATTTAAAAAATCTCTGCTTGAAAATGTTACGAATAATACTCGATTGACGTTGAATATTAAAGTTAGGCCAACACACTAAACCGAGATGCATGAAATCACTTTCTTCCGCATATCTTTGACCAGCTCATTAAACCCAAAACAGCGCCACCAACGTCAAGCTCTAACAGGAAGCAGACGAGAAGAATTGAGAGAATTGGTCAGAAAATTTCAGAAAGTGCTACATGTACGATGTATAACGTAACGTCATTGTAGGCATGTTTCACATCATTTTACCCAATAATCACTTGAATTTGTTTACAAGAAATGAAGCTTACTCGTGTATAGCGACCAAGCTATACAAGACGAACAAGAAGAAATTTATTATTCATACGTAAACTGCATAATTATTTTATCTTCATCCTCAAAAGTTCTCACTTTGACCATTGGACATAATTCCAGTCCGTTCTATTTTATACGCACATACCTACATCCTATGGATGGCGGAAACCTTCAAAATACGCCTAAGAATACGCCTAACCTTAGACGTCTAAGATGCAATTTTAGACGTCTAAGATGCATTCTTAGGCGTCTAAGATGCAATCTTAGGCGTCTAAGAAATTCGCGGTAGACTTAAATCAACGAATCACAGGACCAGAAATCCCAAACAACCAATCATCTTAGGCGCATTCAATTATTGACCAATGAAATCTTAGACGCCTAAGATTTTACACGCCTAAGAATTCTTACACGTCTAAGATTGATATTTTAGTGATGGACGGTATCACCAATGTGATTTTCTCTAAGGACTAGCAGCAAAATTGATTAATTGGTTTGATTTTATTTTCGTTGGTTTGGTGTGCTGTTTTGGTGTGGCTAGTAGTAGTCAGGTATTAATGTTGATGAGCATGATAACGGCGACGACGACGACGATGATATGATGATGATGATGATGATGTATTATGATGATGATGATGAAAATTAATAGGGCCTACACAAACAACAAAGAGGAACAAACATGCCTAGCATATATTTATATACCTCCATGATTCTATTTTTAACATAGAAAATTTGACCTCTTGTCTTCTTGCACTTTGCAGACTGAAATTATGCATATCTGATCTCTTCAATTATAAAAGACGATTTGGCCTTGGCCCGGGGGCCTTGGTGAAAATATTTCACACGCTGTTCGAATTATAAAGACATAGTTGGTTGACCTTATAATGTGTGTGCAGTTATAACTTGACCTCTGAACGTATTGGATATAAACGCATCATACCCTACACCGTCAGGTTAACTTTCTTGTTGAATGGAGGTATCGAGGTCTCTTAACTGTGTATTTTGGCTCAGTCATAGCATACGTGTTAAGAAAAAACATACATGAAAAGTGAGCAGGGTGACACCATAGACACGTGCTCTTTGTTTAAACATTACAAGTAACATGAGTGGCAAACATTAATGTTTCATATTGCTTGCAACACCCTCCCCCAATCAATGTTGGAGCCAATAATAGTCCATTCCTATCTCAGTATCAAAACAACATTGACTGGGTGGGTGCGGGGGGGTGAAAATTTCATACTAAATTTAATCCCTCATCACTGCCATCATCATCACTACCACGACTCTAATAATCATCTGACATCATTTGTATTATCCATCATCATCATCATCATCATCATCATCAGCCACACAAATAGAAATCTTGCATTAACTGCAAGTCATCAGAAAAACAAAATATTTAAAACAAATTAAAGTTTTATCAGTTTGCAACAACAACATCAACTGCTAGATTATGTTCAAATGAAAAAAAGCCTATTATGTAAAAATACATTGTTCCGCCTGCGTTGTCAAAAAGTGGCTGAAAAGAACAAAACAATGGGCCATTGTGCCGAAAGGTGGGAGAACATGTACCCTATCCCCCTCCCACCCCATCACCCCTTTCTCTTTGGGATTGACGCGGGTGGCTATGGAGAGAAAAGGAGTTTATTAAAAACACACCACCCAGCCATTGTTCGAAATATTCTCTAACGCACAGCGTCCGTTGTACGTTTTGATACCGTCCATCACTAGGCACGGTCAAATGGTCAATCTTAGACGTGTAAGAATTCTTAGGCGTGTAAAATCTTAGGCGTCTAAGATTTCATTGGTCAATAATTGGATACGCCTAAGATGATTGGTTGTTTGGGATTTCTAGTCCTGTGATTCGTTGATTTAAGTCTACCGCGAATTTCTTAGACGCCTAAGAATGCATCTTAGACGCCTAAGAATGCATCTTAGACGTCTAAGATTGCATCTTAGACGTCTAAGGTTAGGCGTATTCTTAGGCGTATTCTTAGGCGTATTTTGTAGGTTTCCGCCATCCATAATATCCAGTGTTTACTCAGAGGCCGTATGTCTTAATTTTGGCCCAGTGAAAATTATTTTTGGCGCACACAAATTTATAATGTTGTATTACAATTAGTCAATTTGGGGAATTACTGAGCCAAAATTGGGCCAAATTGGGAAGAAAATGTTTCATTTGGTGCACCCAATTTCCAGAGACAGTAAACACTGCCTACATCACATATCACATTTAACGTGGTGAAATGTCATAAATTATAAATGCTTGTCATTTTTTCAAGAATGTGTCAAGTAGATCCAATATTGTTGGAAGAAGCAATCGTTTCAATAAATACAAAAGATTGGTATCACTCACTTAAACGAGGATTTCGTGATCATTTTTCGGTAGATTTCTACGAAAAAAGCTTTGCGTTTGCGAGTTATGCATGATTATGTGTATTACACTGCTCCATTGGCCACTGTTGTATACCAGAACGAAATTCAAATTTGACGATATTTTTGCGAATTAATCTACAAGAAATTTTTGGCACATAAACATTATGTAGCCAGAGGTTTCTAGTGGTATAAAAATCTCAACTTTTTTGTGAAAAGTGGGGGGATGAGGCTGTGGATCACGAAATGCCCTTTCAATCCAAGAGTACATAAAAAACACAATGGGGACCAGTTATACATGTAGCTCGGTGCAACTTTCTGGAAGAGGTAACTGAATTAAATTTACATGAAAGAAGGATCAGATAAACCAACTCAAAGTGTAATTTAAACTTGACATAAAAAGATATCCTAGCCCCCAACCCAATTTGGGTTACTTTTTGAAAATATCCTTGTCATTGTTTGATATTGTTGAGTTATTACAATTTCCAATCACAAATAGAATAAGATTTTATGCATTCTGGTATTTATTTGAACTGCAATGATGTAAAACTGATACCAACTTATATCATCTTGAATCACAATACAGTTATTGTGATCAATCTTATATTTTATCAAATTTATCTCGTGATGTCAAAATACGTTGTGTAAGGAGTAGGAAACCCAAAGTAGGTAGGTATAAGACAGGGGTCATCTAGAATTGAAGCTAATTCATTCGCTCGTAAACACTCAAATTGTACCTAAGTCTGATTTACCTTATTATTGTTAAGGATAATTTGGGGTTGGCATTTACTTTAAACTTGTCGTAATAAGATTTGTATGGGTAGCCTGTGGATGCAAATAGATATTGGATTATCGATTAATCGGATCAGCTGATTGAATCCAAGCACAGCTAATCCAATGAATCCAAGGGATTACTTACACGATGACTGACACCTTCATTAAATGCCTCAAAATATGAAAGGTGCTTGGAGCTAGATACACACAGGAGGCATACAACCTTCAACTCGATATTACAGTGGCATACAATGTATAGCACATAAAATTTACCAGTCTGAATATTTAACACAAACACCTTTGAAGGTGAACGTTTTCGGGACAGAAGTGGCAAGAACTTTTGTATTTTCCTACTTGTAAATTAAAATTGAGCTCAAAATTATTTAGTAACAAATTGCTATGAAAGTAAGTTATTTAACATAGTCGCCAATCATCTGAACATTGATCCACAACACCTGTGTATTCATGTGCCGGATATATGTGACCGTACAGCACGAATGAGCCGTAAATGTCCTCAATTGTATTCTGAGTTACAGTGTAAAATGGGCATGAAGGTCGTATTCATAGGTACCTCAATTTGGTGCTACGTGTACCTCATTTAATGAGATACACGTAGCACCAAATTGAAATACCTATGAATATGACCTTCATGCCCATTTTACACTGTAACTCAGAATACAATTGAGGACATTTACGGCTCATTCGTGCTGTACGGTCACATATGTCATGCGATAAAGCAAAATGAATTGAATAACGGGAATATTGATTTTGTGATTTTGTGATATAGCCTATAATAGTATTCAACTTCCTTTGTATTTTATTGTTCCGAGCAACACTAAAAAAACTACTAAAATGGCTATATCTGTAGAACCATAATTCTAATTATGATGAGGTTTTCAGCAAAATGAAGCTCTGAAATTGGCTCATGCGATGCAGTTGAAAACAGAATTTTGATTTTTATCGACATCAGACTTATTTAGCTTGATCACATCACATATTAATTATTATTAATGTGACCAAAGAACAAGAGGTAACTACAGGAACAAATTATAACTTGTCACATTGTTTTTTAAACGATCTGGGCACGATGCAATTATGAGGGGAAATAACCTGATGACTAGGTTAGCAAACTCACGACGGTTAGAGAGGAAGAACAGACACATTATCGTATGCTTTGTGATCACATTGCAGTCACGAAATCATTACTAAAATAAAACATAATTATACGGAGTACATTTTCTTAAATAATTGCTTTGCTGCATCACTTAACACTCCTCGATATTTGAAGTCATCATTATTATTATTAAATGATGGAATGTCACACCTTTTCTTCCAAATAAACCATCAACACTCCTCCCTATTTTCGACGGTTAATAAAATACGTCATAACAGATAACTCAGTATTAAGTATTTTAATACGTCATTTTAATATCGCTATATCGAAATAACACAACGGTGAGATTAAACGCGATAAGTAGACTAGTTCATACGTCATGTCATTACGCAGGTGCGCACAAAAGATGACGTATATCACAGATGACAGTAGCCATGTCACATGGGGCAATTTCCTACCCTGTTGCTAATAATGGTACGACCATGTACCACCAGGGCTTTACCTGCCTACTTAACGTTACTCTGACAGTTTATTGGCGGCCATTTAAAGCTTAATAGTATTGCCTTTGATCACGTCTTATTTTTCATCTCTTTGCTTATTGGTCGATTGATAGAGGTCATTTCCCGGTGTCATTTCTTGATATCTTCTTCTCGTTATGTGTCTGTGTGAAAATGCTTGATTGGGATCGGTTCAACATTTTGTAGGATTGTGTAGTATACCGGTGGCGGTTGGTAATCCACACAGCATCATCCTATACATTAATACAAGAGCCTAAATTGTCTCAGATCACAAAACGACAGAGTTTCGAAATGTGTAACGTGTAATCCAGTGGGTTAGGGTTAAGGCTTTAGGGTTACAGTTTAGGGAAGGGTTAACTTTGCACAATTCGTGAAGCGACCACTTTCTCAAATTTGACCATTTTACAATTTTGTACCCAGTACATTCAAAGGGCATTGTGTAAATGCGCTTTAGATATTGTGGTTAACACGATTAAGGAACTGTTTTTAACTAGGAAACCTTTCTTTCAAAAAAGCAGAACATTTTTTGCTTTGCCAGTAGGATCGTAGATCTGTGAATAAGGTGTAATATATAATAATTGTAATTCATGGCTCTGTACGGGCGATTTATGTTTGAATAGATGGTATATTTTGGCACTAGGCGATGAAGGTATAATTTCATCATTGGTAAGATTTGCAAACATATATCAGCAGAGGATATCTTCCTTAAAACCACACTTGAGTAGAAGCAATTTTTCTGCATAACCGCTTTTTCCTTCGTAAATAAAATCGGAAATATAATAATAGTTTGGAAAGTCGAGAGTAATGTTTGCGGATAAGGTTCAGAACGTCCTAAAAGTGTAATGATAGCTTGCACTTTCTTTGCATTTTACCTATATACCCTATCGAAGTAATGGCGAAATGGTTCAAATCACTTGTTGGTGGAATTTAAGCTGCAAATCTAAATCCCGAAAGTGTTATCTAGTTTATTTAGTCACTAACACCAAACTGCGTAAGCCTATTTTGTTACAGACATGTAAAAAGAAGAGAGTGGTGTTTGTTCGTATTGAAGAGGATATTGACTGCTTATAGTTTGCAAAAGAAATAATTCAGCGAAAACATGATATTAAAACGTCTTATATAAATCCGGTGCTTTTGTCTGGTATACTTGTCGTTGCACTCGTGAAAAGTAGGTTTGATATACAGAGATATTAATATAGAGAGATAGGTTTGCACATCAAAGTGCTGAGAGAGGACATACTCCTTCAATTTGATTGAGTGATTTAGAGTCATGCGCTTTCATGTCGATATATATAGATCCAATAAAGACGGTTTAGTTAGCACTTAAGTCAGAACTCATTTGCAACAATAAACAAAAAGATATGTGCAATATTAAATATGTAAGTCTGTAGCTATAGTGCGTTTCGTCTCAAGTTGAGAGTAACGCCATGTTTGATTTTGCAGTGCCAGATTCGAATCAGTGCGTTTATGCGGTTGCGTCGCCAGTGGACGAATAAATCGCCCTTACACGTGATGTGCGCGCTCGATTCGAATCTGCCACTGCAAAATCCAACATGGCGTTACTCTCAACTTGAGATGAGACAGACTATAGTTGCAGTTACACACTATTAGTTCAATATTCATTACATTGGCCATTCGAATTATTTAAGTTGTTCAATGATAATGCTTGGGTATTTATCGTGAAGATGAATTACCATGGTATAAATACGGAACAAATAAAAATGGAAAAACTATACAACGTCTCTGAATTGCCCCTTAAGGAAAACTCTTTTCCAGTTTTATGATCAAGATGTTTATGGACATTTGATGAATACCGTTATCTCTGTATCTTCTTCGTGTTTTAGAATAGCCCAAACCTAATGAATAGAAAGAATCAACAGCTCTGATTATCTGAGGTAATATGAAGTTACAGAGAAAAAAGCATTCTTGTGAACATTATAAATACCTATGATAATATTTTAAGTAATGTGTGTCACTTTCGCAATTGTCTACCTCGTATCATAACATTCTTTGCTCTACAATTCAAAACCTAAGCGATCAAATTCAACACCATTATCATGATTAATATGCATAAGACGTTTGGCAAGATTACGCGTTTGCACAGCAACCACAGCGACGATCTACTTGAGAGTTGCTAACTTTGCAAAGTTGCCCACTATCCCAATGTAAACTTACTGGCTGTGTATTTGTTAGTCAATGTCTGGCTATTACCTTTCAGTTGCAATAAAAATACTTAGCTTCATTGACACTGTGTGTGGTTTGCACTTCACAACTGAATGGAGTAGATAAGAGTTTAGATGGCATAAAGGTATTGCCAGCACTCGCCTCAAGGAAAATGACGTACATTGCAGAATGGATGTAGGGGAGAGCCCAAGGAACGATGCTGTTTCGTGTTGGATGCATACTAACAAGCGTGTGCTTTTGCAGATTTTAAGGCGGTACTAGTTGGAACATCATTTCTAGCATTATTGTTAGTTTTATCGCAGTTATCTCTTCTGCTTTCTCGTTGAACTTAGATAAGTCTATTATTTACATTTTGCTGATTATTGCTTCTGTTGGATTTTATTGTAAAACCCTGTAACGTAACGCGGGTCGGTCTGCCTCACATTGACTGTCGGGGCACCCCTAAATAACACAAGCAAGGCAAAATCATTTCGATAGCAATTCTTAAACGTGGTAGCGTTCCGAAATCTAATATGGTAGCGCGCCAATAAAATCCAAATATTGGCCAAAAGTGGTAGCCGAAAATATCCTAAATACTTTTAAAACTCTGATAAACAAGATCCAATTTAATTACCAAGAAAACTAGAAAGACACGAAATAAAGTTCACACTGGAGTTGATTTTACATGTGAGATTGTTGTTTATCATTTCTTTTCTTATAATCAAATTTGATATACGTATACTCTTTTAGTTCGGTGTTTGATGTTCATATAAAGATTGGTAAAAAGAATTAATAAATAAATAAATAAATAAATATATCAATAATTATTTGTTGCAATGGACTCACTTTAAAAATATCCCCTGCAATTAATAAGACGCAAATTTGACAAGCAGCTTAGAGAAATGGAAACTTTGAAATATCACGAATTTGGAAGCCAAGAAACCTCAGAGCATTTTTAAGCTTTTCTAAAATTATTATAATATCCAAAATACAAAAGTCCACGACATTCAAGCTTTTGTTTACCAAAATCAGCTGTTCGCCAGCTGTTTAAATGCTTTCGTGCATATTTGATTAGGTCACGTGATTGTGACGTACCAGGCACAGCGCCATGGTAACAATGGCCGAAACTTTCACACAGGCGAAATAATCGCCATGATCGTTGAGCCGTGAAAGACGGATCTGAAAGGTCATTTATTTCATGCAATTTCGTGATTATTTATTTTGTCATATTTTGATTTATGGATTGTAAAATGAGGCTTGGGGCTTATGGAAAAATATGGTAAGTAGATGAGCTTCTCGATTTTTCAGAAAGTTACATTTTGGATTCACAAAGAGTTTGATTTGCTTCCTCGAATTTATAATACTGCGAGCCGAGCACAACTTTTAAGCTTGCAACCAAGCAAACGATTACTCTTGTGAAATTATAACAACATTTAGATGCTCCTATAATAACGGCATCATCGAGTAACAAACCATTTATGACCAAATAATCTTGCCAAAAATACTCATCTCCTTTCCAAGCGGAACCTCGGAACTAGATTTTCACCTCGGTTACCCTTCTGGCAAGCCAGCAGGACCGAGATGTCCATCTTGTTCCGAAGCTCCCCTGAGCTACACGGAACAAAAGCTGTTCTCCGTTTTACGGGAGAATTTTTCACACGTCTTGCCTCAATGAAATCTAATCAGGAACTGACAAACGTCACGCTAAATTGCATTCTTCAAAACTGTGCGTCCGCGTCGGGCGCACACAAAAGCAACGCTCTGATTGGCTGATGAGACCATGGCAACAGTGCCAACAACAATGTTTACTCATTCACTCAGAATCACATTTCCTTAACTTAAAAATTACATTATTGCTCTCAGAAATAGCTTTCTTAATCAAATAAATTATGAAGAATCTAACATCAATTTTTGTACAACATTTCATCTACACAGCATTTTGTAAAGCGAGAAAATAACGTTACTTATTTCGATATCATTTTCACTTGACCTGAATGACCTCTAACCTACTTTGACATCAAATATGGCAGCCTCCATGGATCGAACGTGACTTTTGACAACAGAAATCTAAGGAATTATTACATAAAATCTACATAAGCTAGATAAAGTATAACCAAGAATTCATGTAAAGAACATCTCAGAAATTATCTGTATCGTAAGAAACATCGCAAAACACAATATTTAAGCTTTTATAACAAATTTAGTTTGTCATGTTTTGAAACGACCGCCATGGTAAACAAACATGAAACTGACGATTTATCGGCAGAAATATTACAAATAAACACCTTTTTTAAATCTTACATAAAGTCTCTAAGCTTACTGAATTAACATGAAGACGCATGCATTCGTAACATTTATATCACAATCGTATTTAGTTAAATAGCCTAGACATTAGTTAAGCTTAACACTGGTACAAATAATTATTGGAGGGCCTATTCGACTTCCGTTACAACCCTATGTTGGGCCTCACACCACCTCTCCCCTCCTCCCACACCCACCTCTATGGTCATTTTTTATGGTCGGTCCCTCCCCCGGGTAAGGTGCTGGGGTACATGTTATCACTGAAAAAAGCGCAAAGGATGGATTGGCTTAAGTCGTTTGGGCGTAAAAACACGCATTTTATTTATGACAGATGAAAACCTTAGTGCATCCTCCCTTCGTAGTTCTAGGGTTAATGTGTTCCTACACTTTCCCAATTCATTACATATAGTTACAATCATATGAAAATAATAAAGAAATTCAACTCCTTACTATCCCATACTGGAAATGTTGACGGATCCTAGAGGAAGACGATTCGTCGTCCCGTTCGTCGTATCAAGATATTTCATGACGTTCACTATCCTCTACTAGCATCCTCATTAGCATCCTCTGAAATATATTTCTATTAATGGTGAGGATATTTTGAAGTATAATATTGTTATTTTACATAATTTTCTCACACACGCCAGTTATGAAAGTAAAGTGCTTGTTCGTTTAATTTCAAAATAAAAATAAAAAGCACTTTCAAGCAAGATAATTTTTTTTATTTATAACATTCGGCTGAAGCCAGGCTGAGCCCAATAGTGCTCAGAGGCTACTAAATTTAAGGGATGCCATCCGGATACACCGGGACAGGGATATGGGAAGAGGTCCGATTTTAGATGCAGGAGGAAAACCGGAGCACCCGGAGAAAACCTGCGAGGACGAGCATGGATCGGCAACCAAACTCACATGTGGCACCGCGGGGCAACCCCGGCCATAGCGGTGAGAAGCGAGTGAGAAGACCACTACACTAACCCGCCCTCCCAAATATTTCAAATTCGTGTAAAATATGGACGCAAAA
Organism: Amphiura filiformis; assembly: GCF_039555335.1. Lineage (NCBI taxonomy): Eukaryota > Metazoa > Echinodermata > Ophiuroidea > Amphilepidida > Amphiuridae > Amphiura > Amphiura filiformis. The sequence goes on along the minus strand of NC_092634.1, from coordinate 7,021,779 downwards.
AAGAAGATGGTTAATCAATTTTTCAAGCAAATTTATAGTTAAGTTTTTGCTTTAATGTGTATACTTGGAATCAACAGAAATACTTTTTAACTTGACCGCAACACGATTAAGAGTTTTGAGAGTACAACTTGCAGCGGTTATTATCTACTTTTCTAAGTACCTTTTATTTAACCCTGAGACCAAGTCAACTTTACATTTTTAACCCTGAGACCAACCAATAAGCGTATTATGAGTATAAGCAATCATAAATCACAGTTTCTGTAGGTTTATGTTTAAGGTATGGTATAAAGGTACCTTGAATTTTATGGTAGTCGGACAAAGATGGCGCTATTGTATTTTGATATATTATAATCTGCCTCGCATGTGAAAGAAACTATTGCTGCCAACAAAAATCTGAGTACATTCACCATTAAATCTGGAGTAATATTATGAGGGCGCGAATGCAGCAAATAAGGTATACCACTGGTGTACGTTAAGATTTCTTTAAATGCATCCGTAAACTGGCTGGCTAATCGTGCCAGTATAAAACTGCGCCCTCCTTATTTTAAGATCAACTACTAAATTTTAAAATCATTGTGTGTCGCTCTTGCACAGAAGATAAAGTTCGTAGTAGTTGTAATAATAGAGAGATTGCTATTTCCAAACGTACGTATCGAACGCCCGTGTAATCTATTCAGAATCAATCCTGTGACGAGATTTTGAATAGATTGCAACCTCTCTACTGCGGAAATTGCTTGAACAAAATAGTAAGTAACAGTAGTAGCATTAACAGCAGCAGATACCCATAAGAAAAACCCTGAATTTTATTGACAATATCTGTGGATTAAATTCACATCTCCGCTCTCAATAATTCATTTGTAATTGGATATACGAACCCCAAGAGTCAGGCCTTTGGCGTGAACGTTAAGGTGTCGGTCTCGTTGTCAGTGGCGTAACTAGGGTTGGTTGCGCCCGGGGCAAGAAACAAAATTAGTGCCCTATCCCCCCCCCCCGAAAATATTTTAGACGAGTGCGGAGCGCGCAAAATTTTGGACAAATAAGGCAGGCCTACCGTACAACTAATTTATTTTTGTTACTAGAAGTTGAATATCGGTCTTAAAATGTTCTTTAAATTGATTTTGTGCTGAAATGCCCTGTTGCCCCCCCCCCGTAGTTACGCCATCGCTCGTTGTAGAGAGTCATACCTACAGAGGTATCAATCGGAGGGCCATATGGCTAACTTTTGGCTAATATTTCTAACATGATCAAAGCCTAACGTTGGAAAATGATTGGTGAGTTGGATGAAACGAAGGTTGGGCAGTTTGGAATTTAAGGAATGCATGTTTTTGGCAAAATTTCGCACAACAACAACAACAACAAGCAGCTTTTATATAGCGCCGTAACATGAGCAAAACACGACCTCGGCGCTTTACAGAAAAAAATATCTTAAACTACACATCTTACATTACTAATTTTTAAACAAATAAACAAAGCAGCATGAAACATGGGGGAAGAAATTAGTCCGGGAATAAATGAGTTTTTGTTTGGCTCTTGAAAGACGCAACTGTGATAGAGTTTCTGATGACATTTGGTAAAGTGTTCCATAACATTGGGGCAGCATTTGTGAAAGCGCGATCATCTTGAGTAGTGAGAGTTCTGTTGACAACAAGGCGAGGTTGGTCGTGCCCGGAACGCAGGTTGACAGACGGGATGTAAATGTGAAGGAGTTCAATGAGGTAAATGGGGGCTTGATTGTGCAGGCACTTGTAAGCAAGCAGAAGGGTCTTAAAGATGATTCGCTGTTTGACTGGCAACCAGTGCAGCTCTTGAATCAGAGGAGAAGTGTTCTCACGTCTGCTTGCCCGGAAAATGAGACGTGCAGAGCGGTTCTGGATCTTTTGAAGCTTCTGTATGTCTTTGGCTGTGATGTTAATAAGCAGAGAGTTGCAGTAGTCCAATCTGGATGTTATTAGCGCTCGGACTGCTTGCTCGCAAGTGTCTTTGTCAATGACACGACGGATTCTGTTGATATTGCGGAGATGATAGTTAGTGGAGCTAGATATGGAAGCAACCTGAGCAGTCATTGACATGTCAGACTCAAACTTGACACCGAGGTTCTTAATGACAGTTGAAGGGATAATGGTGGTGTTATCCATATACAAAGTGACAGTAGAAAGGTCTTTCAGATTGTGTTTTGAAGCTAACACCATGAACTCTGTTTTACTTTCGTTTAGCTGCAGCTTGTTAGTGCTCATCCATTTCTTAAGTTCTGCAATACCAGCCTGGAGCTTAAAAGCTGCAACAGCAGCATCACCCGGAATTTTAGGGTCAAATTCAATATAAAGTTGCACATCATCCGCGTAAAGGTGGTAATTGATGTTATAACGGCGGATGATTGCTCCCTTTTTTGCAGTGTATGTGTTACTGCAGGTAACCGTTGCAACCATGATAAATTTGCAACACACCGGCAAAAATGTGTAGGTGACAGCAAAATGCTGCATATCCCTTTAATGGGTCTTAGGTGAAGGCGCTGACTTGTACCCTATAGCTATTGAAGTCACGGGTTCGAAGGTTTCATGTGAATCCGACATTCTGTTCTAAAGATATTTTTTACAGCGATGCACCGAATTTTGTTAATAATGATAGTTATGAAATAATAACGAAAAATGGTAAAATCTCACTTTTGGCCATCATAATTTATACCACAACAATCTGTTGAGGGTTCAAGAAAGTTCATCTGTGTTGGTATAAATTATGATTTTGACTTTTGATCCAAACACAAGGAATTAATTCCTACCTCGGAATTTTCAGATGGTACTCCATCTTTCATCAGCGAGTGAGTGACTGTATCAGGTCGTGATCTTTTTGACCTTTGACCTGATAACAGACTCGTAGACTCCTGAGAGTTTGAACCGGCCCCGTCTTTGTTGAGATATGATTGGTTGGCTTTGATGTGAACTGCTTCCTTGACTCCACGTTGGAACCACCTGCTGTCCCTATCGAGTATGTGAACTTTATCCAAGTCCACAAAATGTACAGGAGACTCGATGTGGATATGGTTTGAGACCTCTGATGCTGTACTGCTGGGCCTCCTATGTTCCTGAAACCGTGTTTTTAAGGAGCGTTCAGTTTCACCAATATAGGATTCTTTGCACTGTCCGGTTACAGTTTTGCCCTGGCATGGGATGTAATATACCGGACCTGTAATGTCTTTCTTTACTGTCTTGTCCTTTGGTGACACTAGGATTTGTCTTAGTGTGCGAGTTGGTTTGAAGAACACGCTGACACCGTAATTGCTAAATGTCCTTCTAATAGCTTCAGAGGTGCCTTTGATGTAGGGTAGCACTACGTGGCCTTTATTAGGGCGTTTATCGCCCACGTCACGCGTTTTGTGAGCTTTTGGTTGATTCGCTTTATCCAGTGCCCATTTGGGATATCCACATTTTGCTAGAGCATTGTTAACACGAGGTTTATCGTCCTCGCGATCCTGGTGGTTAGTGACTACAGTATCAGCCCTACGGTACAAGGTTCGGATGACTCCAAGTTTGTGATCAATAGGGTGATTCGAGGCGAAATTCAGATATTGATCCGTGTGTGTACTCTTGCGATAGATGGTTACTTTGGTGGATCTGTCTGGTTGAATAACGGTGAGCGTATCTAGAAAGGCAAGCGAGTTATTCTCTTCTCCTTCGGTGGTAAATTGAATGACCTTATCCAGCGAATTGAGATGGTCAGTGAATTCTTGAGAGTGACACTTCTTAAGTTTACAATGGGTGTCATCTACATAGCGAAACCACCACAGAGGAGGGTGGGGCGCTGCCTCAATATAGCTCTCTGTTCAAGATCTTCCATGTAAATGTCACATAGTATCGGAGAAAGTGGAAGGCCCATAGCCGCACCATGTAACTGTTCGTAATACTCTCCATTGTAGACAAAATACTGTTTAAGACAAGCTTCACAGAGTCTAACTATCTGGTCAGGTGACAATTCAGTTCTATCGCCGAGGGCGCTATCCTGTTCTAGACGGGAGCGTACAATCCGAATTGCTTTGTCAACCGGGACGGTCGTGAATAAAGCACTTACGTCATACGATCTTAGTTCTTCATCCTCCTCTACTCTTTGATCTTTAATAAGTTCGACAAATTGCTGCGAATTGGAAATGTGGTGTTTGGTTTTTCCGACAAGAGGTGATAAAATTTCCGCAACTAATTTGGAACAATTATAGGTGATGGAGCCAATGCAGCTGACTAGTGGGCGCAAATGAGTGTTCGGTTTCTGCACCTTAGGTAGACCATAAAAAATTTTCAGCAGTTGGGTACAACTTCCGATACTCGACCCTGTGGCACCTTCATTGTCAATGTCCTGCAGTACTGACACAAGATTGTTCTTGTATCTGGGGGTAGGATCCCGTTTGTATCCCCAAGCAAAGCTTCACACTTTTGGTGATATTCAGTGGTGTCCAAAATCACACACAAACGGCCTTTATCGGCAGGTAAAATACGAATAGACTGATCTTTCCTTAGGTCCTGAAGCGCTTTCCTTTCGTCTTTACTGATGTTAGAATCAATTTTCTTTGGTTTACTAACGAGATTTTACAACTTTGGAACGCAATTCATTCGCTTGAGTCTCTGGTAAATTCCGACATGCAGACTCTGTAGCGGTGATGAATTCCACTACTGGAACTTCCTCCTCAGTGACAGCGAAGTTCAAACCGCGAGCAAGAACATGTAATTCTGGATCACTCAGAATACGTTGGGAACAGTTCTCAACCCATTTCGAGATGCAATCCGCGGCAATATTGTTGTTAAATTTGCGTTTTTCCTGTTGTTCTTTCTTCTCCACGAGACGAGCAAATTTACGCTGTTGACGTTGTTTACATGTGTCGTGCTCTTTGACCTCTGATTTCGTCACACGCTCCTTAAAAAACACGGTTTCAGGAACATAGGCAGTACAGCATCAGAGGTTTCAAACCACATCCACATCGAGTCTCCTGGACATTTTGTGGACTTGGATAAAGTTCACATACTCGATGGGGACAGCAGGTGGTTCCAACGTGGAGTCAAGGAAGCAGTTCACATCAAAGCCAACCAACTATCTCTCAACAAAGACGGGGCCGGTTCAAACTCTCAGGAGTCTACGAGTCTGTTATGAGGTCAAAGGTATCACGACCTAATACAGTCACTCACTCGCTGATAAAAGATGGAGTACCATCTGAAAATTCCGAGGTAGGAATTAATTCCTTGTGTTTGGATCAAAAGTTTAAATCAAAATCAATCTGTTGAGGAAATAGATTTGAAAGATTTTGAAACTTTGATATGAAAATAAATCCCAGAGTCTGTTATGGTACAAATCTGATATTTACATATATGGTCAATTCCAGCCAAAGCGGGCCAAAATTCTCTCTGGGGGCCATTTTGAAAATGTTTTCCTTTTCAATTCTAGACTTATCAAATGAGACGATCATGTCTAGTGAATCATCAGGTGGAAGTGCCATCGGATTGAAAACTAACTTTTCTTGCTAGACCAAATAAAGTGTTAAATGCGCATATGCATGTTACCCACGAATTCAAGCATTTTTCACCTGTTGTACGCCATAAAATTTCACTTTCTTTAATATCTTTCAATATTTTATGTGTGACTCATATACACTAGAAATCGGTGAAGACTTTGAACGTAAAATAGAATTTTATTACATATATCTACAAAGAAATATTTTGGTTATTACAAATTTTAAGAAAGAACCAGGTGTACAGTTAAGATTGTGTCAATTCTTCGAACTCTTTCCAAAGTGGCTGTCATTTAACATTACTGTATTATTTCGAAAGATTAGAATAAATGCTTCATATAAATATAAAGTTAGATTTTGTATCTCGTCGCAGGATGAGGATCTCGGATGGATTCGTGGGTAACAGCGTCTGGAAAATAGCAATTCCTATTAAAAAATTTTAATAAAATAAAAAATACTTTTCCGTATGTCAATAATTCAGGCTGCAATGGCACTAAAATGAATTTTAATCAAAATACAGTCTACATGGAATATTTAGAATGGATCATTATGGCATTTTGGGTATAAAAATTTTGAGAATAATGAAGTTGCCAAATTCAAATAGACAGAGCAAACAGTTTTATATTATTATTTTAGTAAAATCATTCCATATTTTCATGCAGCAATATTCTATTAACTCGTGCTTGACAGTTCCTATGAACTAAAACACTATCAATACATTGTTAACTATAATTTAAGTAGGGATTCGTGGGTAACCAAAATGTTCGTGGGTAACACATATTTGAAGGTATGTATTGGTAAGCGGCAAAATAGAAAATATTACAGAAGGTTGGAAACCACCATGCGGTTATTCCTCCATTGTGTTTCAATGATTCCCGTTTCTCTAACCAATTGCATTTACCCAAAAAATGGTAATTTAGGATAATCAATCAAAACTTCATGATGCAGCTTCAGTATACCTTCAAGAGGACGCTATTAAACAGGACTGGTTTGGAACCTATTTCGCATGTTTTCAAAATGTTAAGATGCATAAGAAACATATAATTTACCAGTAAATCCTTGGATTCGTGGGTAACGCCGAATTCGTTGGTAAAGCTATAAGTACTATAGTACCGTTTGGGGTTTGCGTTTCTTAGGTGTATAAACTGTAAGTACTGTCAAAATTATAGCATACCCATGGCTTGAATATGTGCTGATTTAAACTTAAAATAAACAATCTCCTTATTTTTCAAGGTTAGCATCTATTCGGGATTCGTGGGTAACAAAAGTTTAAGCCGTCGTAGATTCTTTTTAAAGCGGTGAACGTATTTTTACGATTTACAATTTTAAGCGCTTGTCAAACTAAATTCAGTGTCCAAAGTCATTCAATGTTAATCTAAGTTATGGCAATTATATTTGCTGGACTCGTGGGTAACAGTTGATACGTGGGTAACATCAAGTTTGATTTTATGGAATTTTATGGGTAAAACGTATTTGCATAAATAATCACTTGGACCTCAGAATTATAGAACGAAACTTCGTTTCATGATATAGTCATTTATGGCATATTCACTTAACATTTTCAGAACGATCATTTTATTTTTGATACGCGGGTAACAAAATTATTAGCCAAATTGACTTAATGGCTTCTAGAGTCCACAAACTTTGGTGGAATTCAATCGTTTTACGTATGATGAGAGATCATGCAAACGTCTTTCTAACGGTAATAATTTCATTTTGATTGAAGGACATTCAATGACATGTATGGTGCTTTATCTTTGAATTCGTGGGTAACGCCAATTCATTTAAGCTATCATAACTTGTCCCCTGGTATGACTTGCTAGTAAAGGCCTATATGCACAAAGAGAGCACATTGGACGTGACATGACATGCTCCATCAATAACGTGATTTCCTTTATTAATGACATTTTAAAGTGGAAAGTTAACATAGAGAGAATTTTGTCCCGCTTTCGCTGGAATTGACCATATATATATCACATCATTTATTGAGCGCTATATCAAAAATTACCACAGCGCTGTACAAGAGCAAATAACATGGTTAAAAACACAATAATATAAAATTATACAGCAAAAATAATTATCACTTACATGTACAACAATAATTATTAAAAAGCAACACGATAAATCATCAATAGACCCTATTAACATGATTAAAATAGTACAATTTAAAAAAACCCAAAGCAAATATAATGATAAAATAAATGTAGGCAAATACCAAGGATGCATATAAGGAACAAAACATTATTGAGATGGAAAAAGGTGAGTTTTTAAAAATTTCTTGAAAATATTGACTGAGGGTGAAAGGCGGATATGGAGGGGAGCAAGTTCCAAAGGCGTGGGGCAGCAACATTGAAGGCGTGGTCCCTATTGACAGTCGAGTACGAGAAACTTGAAGTTGAAAATTACTACTGGAGCGCAAATTTTCCCTGCTTGGTCTGTACTGAATGAGTAATGAGGACAGGTAACCAGGTGCGAGATTGTTGATACCTTTGAAGGTCAAAAGCAGCACTTTGAAGATAACCCTCTCATTAACAGGCAACCAATGTAATTCTCTCCGCAGGGGTGCTAAGGACTGAAGTCTATTGCATCTAAAAATGACTCGAGCTGCCCTTTTTTGCAGTACTTGCAGCTTTTTTCTGTCCTTAGCTGAAATTCCAAACAACAGTGAGTTCGCATAATCCAGGCGGGATAGGATAAGCGAACGAACCAGGTGGTGGCAGCTTTCAACCGTGATATATCTCCTGATTCTATAGATGTTCCTCAAATGAAACTGTTTTAACAACAGATTTCACATGGTCCTTCATTTAGATCAGGCCTACGTTGTAATACCTTATGTATGAGTACGAAATCGTTTAAGAATAACTATCGTCAGCAAAATCTTATAGCAATGTTGTATATAAAATTTTATTGTAAAATAGTGTCCACCATATCAAAAATGGTTTACCAACTTTCAATAAATATCTTCAGTATGTACAAGGTTTTCTGAAACCGTAATGCTTTGAAGCGTTGGCCCATTCTCCGATAAAGTGTTCAAGTTTGGTCTCAGGAATGACAAAATGCCAACCACGAAGAATTCATGAAAATCATTCAGAATCTTAAACTTTAATAGTTTCAGAACACAAAACAATGCATGGGTGATTTTTCAACAAAACTTCATTTTTGAGCAATATTACTTGTAGGTATAGGCGGTAACGTATCAGTGGTAACGTATCTGTGAAGCCCTTTCCTACCTTTGTCTTAATCGTGCAAGTATAAAAACTTACTGACTTAATACCCATATTTGATCGGTCATCACCCAATATACTAGAATCTGGTATGGTATTTGGCTTCATTTATCACAGCGTTTTTTCCGAGGGGAGTAGAATTTAGGTAACGTATCTGTGACGACATGAACGTAACGTCAGGACTTTTTGCCATTAATAGACCTGATTTTTTTTACTTTGAAACCATTGTGTTATGTACCACATTATATAACATAACAATGGAGCCTGCCTGATCCGTCACATATGCGAACATTCATCTAGCCAAAATTCACAGATTGTTATCCATTAGAAATATGGTAACGTATCTGTGAACAATATTGGCGACATAGTCTCTAAGACCTGTTGGGAAAATTTAATAACCTGTGTTGTGATGTTTTATACTTTATAATTAGGGCATTATACCAGCTAATGAAAAGGACCCATAATCCATTATATGCGCGCATGTTTAGCAGGCAGAGACACATTATACGGAACGCACATTGGCTGGCGACATGGAGGAAAACAATGGATATGCATAATCATTGTTATTTATTGTTTTATACTTTCTAGGCATGTTACAACCTCTAGCCCCACATATTTTAGAAAGCAACTCCTACGTATAAGTTATATTAATAAAAGTTATTTCTTTCCTACGAAACAAGTGTGAATACGACTTAAAACTATGGGCGACACATATTTGGCATTTTGAACGCTTTATCAGAGAATGTGCCTATAGATTACCCATTCATACATTACTCTTTAATCAAAAGAGCCAAACCTCAAAAACGTACTTATTTGTTGAGTCTCATTGCACTCTGCGTACAAACTAAGTATACCTCGTATATTCTCTTCCTTAATGCATATAACACAGTAATTGCTTGATGAATTCTTGCGCAATTATATATGGTCAATTCCAGCCAAAGCGGGCCAAAATTCTCTCTGGGGCCATTTTGAAAATGTTTTCCTTTTAAATTCTGGACTTATCAAATGAGACGATCATGTCTAGTGAATCATCAGGTGGAAGTGCCATCTGATTGAAAAATAACTTTTCTTGCTAGCCCAAATAAAGTGTTAAATGCGCATATGCATGTTACCCACGAATTCAAGCATTTTTCACCTGTTGTACGCCATAACATTTCACTTTCTTTAATATCTTTCAATATTTTATGTGTGACTCATATACACTAGAAATCGGTGAAGACTTTGAACGTAAAATAGAATTTTATTACATGTATCTACAAAGAAATATTTTGGTTATTACAAATTTTAAGAAAGAACCAGGTGTACAGTTAAGGTTGTGTCAATTCTTCGAACTCTTTCCAAAGTGGCTGTCATTTAACATTACTGTATTATTTCGAAAGATTAGAATAAATGCTTCATATAAATTATAAAGTTAGATTTTGTATCTCGTCGCAGGATGAGGATCTCGGATGGATTCGTGGGTAACAGCGTCTGGAATATAGCGATTCCTATTAATTTTTTTTAATAAAAGTAAAAAATACTTTTCCGTATGTCAATAATTCAGGCTGCAATGGTACTCAAATTAATTTTAATCAAAATACAGACTACATGGAATATTTAGAATGGATCATTATGGCATTTTGGGTATAAAAATTTTGAGAATAATGAAGTTGCCAAAATCAAATAGACAGAGCAAACAGTTTTATATTATTATTTTAGAAAAATCATTCCATATTTTCATGCAGCAATATTCTATTAACTCGTGTTTGACAGTTCCTATGAACTAAAACACTATCAATACATTGTTAACTATAATTTAAGTAGGGATTCGTGGGTAACCAAAATGTTCGTGGGTAACACATATTTGAAGGTATGTATTGGTAAGCGGCAAAATAGAAAATACTACAGAAGGTTGGAAACCACCATGCGGTTATTCCTCCATTGTGTTTCAATGATTCCCGTTTCTCTAACCAATTTCAAAAACCCAAAAAATGGTAATTTAGGATAATCAATCAAAACTTCATGATGCAGCTTCAGTATACCTTCAAGAGGACGCTATTAAACAGGACTGTTTTGGAACCTATTTCGCATGTTTTCAAAATGTTAAGATGCATAAGAAACATATAATTTACGAGTAAATCCTTGGATTCGTGGGTAACGCCGAATTCGTGGGTAAAGCTATAAGTACTATAGTACCGTTTGGGGTTTGCGTTTCTTAGGTGTATAAACTGTAAGTACTGTCAAAATTATAGCATACCCATGGCTTGAATATGTGCTGATTTAAACTTAAAATAAACAATCTCCTTATTTTTCAAGGTTAGCATCTATTCGGGATTCGTGGGTAACAAAAGTTTAAACCGTCGTAGATTCTTTTTTAAAGCGGTGAACGTATTTTTACGATTTACAATTTTAACGCTTGTCAAACTAAATTCAGTGTCCAAAGTCATTAAATGTTAATTTAAGTTATGGCAATTATATTGGCTGGACTCGTGGGTAACAGTTGATACGTGGGTAACGTCAAATTTGATTTTATGGAATTTTATGGATAAAACGTATTTGCATAAAATAATCACTTGGACCTCAGAATTATAGAACGAAACTTCGTTTCATGATATAGTCATTTATGGCATATTCACTTAACATTTTTCAGAACGATCATTTTATTTTTGATATGCGGGTAACAAAATTATTAGCCAAATTGACTTAATGGCCTCTAGAGTCCACAAACTTTGGTGGAATACAATCGCTTTACATATGATGAGAGATCATGCAAACGTCTTTCTAACGGTAATAATTTCATTTTGATTGAAGGACATTCAATGACATATATGGTGCTTTATCTTTGAATTCGTGGGTAACGCCAATTCATTTAAGCTATCATAACTTGTCCCCTGGTATGACTTGCTAGTAAAGGCCTATATGCACAAAGAGAGCACATTGGACGTGACATGATATGCTCCATCAATAACGTGATTTCCTTTATTAATGACATTTTAAAGTGGAAAGTTAACATAGAGAGAATTTTGTCCAGCTTTCGCTGGAATTGACCATATATATATATACTTTGAATTTGTTTATATATATATATATATATGAATACATGAATACAAAACCCACCCAAGTCCATGGGAAGTGATTTTGAGAGAAAAACCTGTGTATCATTTTAATTCCTTTAGTTAGATTTACCTGGTCAATATGGTAAGTTTTACGTGCAAATGAGTGGATTAACCTGTATTAGGTATGACGATTAGCATTTCAGGGACTTCGTGGGGTTCATTTTAAATTCTGGACTTGGGTGGTTTTTTGAATCATATACAAAGACAACAATGTTGGAATGAGATTACCACTAGTAAGATAATACAAAATAAAGCACACAGGTATGTATAATGTTGATAAGCATTCCGCCACGTAATACAAACCACACACTTTGGTCACTCTCCAGCAATGAATGTGTTACAAGTGGACTTTTATACATACTGGATTTCAATCAATGTGTTACAAGACTCAATTCATGGAATTGGGCGGTTCTTTCATACATGCTATTTTTCACATGCTCAATAGACACAGAGGATGAATTTGAGTTGTTCTTTCATACATATGACAGGCCTATGTATAGCAACAATTTCCCATGCTTAACTCAATTTGGCCAAAGTATGGACTTGGGTGGGTTTTGTATTCATATATTCATATATATACTTCTGTCACCTCTACATCCAAGATGACGTCCATAATGATCTCCACTTTAACAAACTGCAATATTTTGGTCAGAACTTTCAATAATCAATACGTGATCATCATGACACGATTGGTATCATTGAAAAGATGATTTATCTCCCTATATTTTGATACCAAAGTTAACGGGATACAATAACTTCACAGAAAGATTGTGAGTCACAAATGTGCTTTTTTTGTTACTTTTGTTATTAAAAACACAATTTTTTACATTTATATTTTATAACATATTTCAAAAAATATTCGACATTTTTATTTTTCCAGAAAATTGACTTATATTCAAATATGTTAAACTTTCGGTGATATTATCTTGTATAAAAGTAGCGTTTTACTGTGTCAAAGATTGAAAATATGTTCGTCACAAAATACGCAGTACTTTGAATGTAACGGTCGAAAACAAACCTTTTGCTGACCTTGAAATGACCTCCTAAATTATATCAAATATATTAATTACCTTAGCATTAACTTTTGATGTTTGCAAACATTTGTGGTGGTCGACTTACATTTCTTGTAACTTATTGGTATAAAGATGTTGGTCATGTTTTGTATGACTGGAAACTACAAATTCCAATTTCAAATACAAACTCCTTTCATTTTACTGCAGCTTAAATACGAGGTTAAGGCTGCTGTATCTTCATAACTGATGAAAATGCAAATATAATTCTTTTCATTGAATACAGACATTCTCCCTGAACAATATATGCTGTATGATGGGTACATTAAATTTTATCTGGGTTTTGGTGCATTTCAGTTATAAAGTGGGACAAGTAACATTTCCTGGGGTGCAAAGCTATGGTGTTGTTTATGATATGGTTTCACTCTTGAAGGCATGCAAACAACAACAAATGTCACTATAAAAAACAAAATCTATTATCAATCGGCCCATTATAATTATGGTGCTTCAATTTTTGAAGGTTGCAGTAATGTTTAAATGCTTGTTCAATTTATTGGTAATGATGAGTAGCGTCAATTGCCGCTTGTAGTATTTGCTTCAGATAATCAATTGTGTGTTGAGGCAAAGAGCGTGAAGTATGTCCCACCACATCAATAGGCCTTTTCCCTTCCTGCAACGGAAAATACAACAGCATTATTTCTTACAGGCATTCATCTTCTACATGTATATGTGAACGATCACTTATATCAATAATGGTTACTTGTGGATGTCGACATACACCGCCATTCGTTAGCACAACCAGCCCATTTTTTTTAATCCATTCACAAATCATGTAATAAGTTAATAAAATGGGATTTATATTGGATAAAAGATACTTGCCTTGTGCAGCAGTGGGCAATAATCAGTAAGGTTATTCATAAAGAGTTTGGATTTTAAACAAAAAATAGGCTAAATAATATCATTCATTAGTGCTTAACATATTGCTTTGTACATCTGCACCAGCTTGCAGTAACACTTCACATGCTTCTTTATGTCCATTATAGGCAGCTTTATGAAGTGAGGTATTCTCAACCAATGATACCATGAAAACATACAGCTTGTAAACAAAATAACACCCACACAATATCTCATAGGGAATTTAATTGTTACTTGATCAATGTAAGCTAAATAGTATACTTTCATAGTGCATAACATATTGTATTTAGGGTTATAGGTGATATACATGCCTTGGTTTTGCTTTGTACATCTGCACCAGCTTTCAGTAACACTTCACATGCTTCTTTATGTCCATTATAGGCAGCACAGTGAAGTGGGGTACTCTCATCCTATACAATGAAAACATACAGCCTGTGAATAAACTAACACACAACACACAATAACTAATAGGGAATGTAATTATTGCTTGATGAATGTAAGCTAAATAATGTTATTACATAGTACTTAACATATTGCATTAAGGGTTATATGTGATATACGTGCCTTGGTTTTGCTTTGTACATCTGCACCAGCTTTCAGTAACACTTCACATGCTTCTTTATGTCCATTCCAGGCAGCGTTATGAAGTGGAGTGTTCTCATTCTAATTATGATACAATGAAAACATACAGCTTGTAAATAAACTAACACACAATAACTCATAGGGAATGTAATTGTTGCTTGATGAATTTAAGCTAAATAATATAATTTCATAGTTCAAAACATATTGTATTAAGGGTTATATGTGATATACATGCCTTGGTTTTGTTTTGTACATCTGCACCAGCATTCAGTAACACTTCACATGCTTCTTTATGTCCATTTTCCCAGTTAAAACATAGTGCTTGGAAATACATGCTGGTGTTCAAATTAGGCGTGAAACTGTGTCTTTTAGTGTAAGATTTTTGATTTTTAAAGATCTTAGCTTCGCCCACGAGCTTTTTTCAGAATTAATTTTTTAGCGTTTCAAACTAATATAGTTTGCTTTGTGAAGTGGGGTACTCTCATTCTATGATACAATGAAAACATACAGCTTGTAAATAAACTAACACACAACACACGATAACTCATAGGGGTTGTAATTGTTACTTGATGAATGTAAGCTAAATAATATAATTTCTTAGTGCATAACATATTGTATTAAGGGTTATAGGTTATATACATGCCTTGTTTTTGTTATGTACATCTTTCAGTAACACTTCGCATGCGTCTTTATGTTCACTATAGGCAGCGAAAACACAGTGAAAACATACCGCTTGTAAAAAAACTAACATATAATAACTCACAGGGAATGTAATTATTGCCTGATGAATGTAAGCTAAATAAGAAAGAAAGAACATGCCATGTCTTTGTCGTGTCCAATTAATTTTTAGCGTTTCAAACTAATATAGTTTGCTAAAGAAAGATATTTCCCACCTCTGTAAGGCACATCGTGTGGGTTTATATATTATTGTTTTGTCAGAATTTCCGTTTTGATTTCATCCTTTTTTACTTCATACTCGAAATAATCGATATTTCCATTGTTGTCATCCAGGTCCTTTTTGCATTGAAAGAAGGATTACTCAACCAGCGATTTGGTAGCCCAAATCTCCAATTGGGTGCTCTGGTAAAGTTAAATATTATTTACATTTCTGGGGTCAACGAAACACGTTAATTACGTAAAACTACCGCTTTGAAAAAAATAATAATAAACATCACTCACGTGATGAAAGATCCTTGCCTGACATCGTGTTTGGGTCAAGTGTCATGCCTGGGAACTTCTTTGCCATGTTGAAGTTCTGGCAACACTGTAGCTTTTCACAATCTTCTTACGGTATCCCAGGGAAATCGATTCACAATGCTACTAGCCTCGGATTTCACGCGTTGATTTAGAAAGTTGGGAAAATCCTTCATTAGCGAACTATATTACTAAAAGATTGATAAAAAAAAAGCTCGCGGGCCAAGTTGAAGCCTATAAATATCGAAAATCTTACACTAAATGATTTCACGCATAAGTTTAACACCATGATTTGAAAAAATGAAACTTATTGCTTTTCATTTGGCCGAAAAAATTAATTTTACATTGAAAAGGTGTAACTCAAAATTTTCCTCATTTCAACACGAAATTCGATTGTTTGTATTGCCTCATTAAATGACTGAGTGAGCCTTTTACAACAATAGCCATCGGTCATGTCGGTTGACCACCGTTCTGAATGAATAACTCATAGGGAATGTTATCATTGCTTGATGAATGTAAGCTAAATAATATCATTTCATAGTGCTTTAACATACAGCTTGTAAATAAATTAACACACAATAAATCATAGGTAGTGTGATTGTTGTTTGATGAATGTGAGCTAAATAATATAATACCACAGTGCTTAACATAATGTAAAGTCTGCAACTTTATGACCTTTCGTGCAAGCACTATTGACCGATGTGGTTCGAGTCCCATTGGTGGTCTTTTTTTTTTTTAAAGTATATTCAATTGTTGTTTTCTTTTTTCTTTTCTTGTTTTTTTTCTCATCGCAAAAGCGTATTTTAATATAAATAATATTCAGAAATGAGTTTTTTCAAATTTTTACATCATAATCTTTCTGATTCGCTCGGATGTGCCTATACTCAGCAAACACAAGTTTTAGAGAAAACATAAATTTTACACGTTAGGTTATATCATAAAGGATACAAAACGTTTTAATAACATTCAAAAAAACATTTTGGAAAACATGCTGCAAAACATTGTGATATTGTACGAAAAATGCATTTGTAGTGTTTTTGAGTTATGAGACAAAACTCAGTATCATACAGAAGAGGGCCATAATTACAAAACTTGTGTCATTTAGGAGGTGTTGTCAGTGACCACTCCCTAAATAAGTCAATATTTTGATCAACAATTTGATTATGATTCAAAAGCATATTATCTATTCTCTAATCGTTTGCAATATGAAGCTCATACAACATTCTACTTTTGAGTTATGGACAAAAACGACATTTTAGAGCAGTTTAGAGCCATAATTATGAAACGTGTGTAATTTAGCATATGGGGTGTTTTCAGTGACCACTCCCTAAATAAACCAAATTCTTTATCAACAATTTTATTATGATTGCAAAGCATATAATCCCCTCTCAAATCGTGTGCAATATGAAGCTCATACAACATTCTGTTTTTGAGTTATGGGCAAAAACGACATTTTAGAGCCATAATTATGAAACCTGTGTAATTTAGCATATGGGGTGTTTTCGGTGACCACTCCCTAAATAAACCAAATTCTTTATCAACAATTTTATTATGATTGCAAAAAGTATATAATCCACTCTCAAATCGTGTGCAATTTGAAGCTCATACGACATTCCGTTTTTGAGTTATGAGACAAAAACGAAATTTAGATGAAATATTTTGCAATCGTTAGAGACAATCAACGAAAAAAGTCCTTGGAACGCTTGGCACACTCTATCGAAATTCCGTGCAGAATTTCTTATGTTCATGGAAATGACCTATACTGTGTTTGGGAAGAAACATGACATCTACAACAATGATTTACCCTTCCCCTCTCCCCATCAAGCAATGTTGGAACACATTGGGGAACCGCTTAAGACATTGGCATTTCTCAACATTGCACGGGGGAAAGGGGGTGACAGTTTTCCGTTATTTACACGCAAGCGTTCCAAGACTTTTTTCGTTGATTGTCTCTACCGAATGCAAAATATTTCATCTAAATTTCGTTTTTGTCTCATAACTCAAAAACGGAATGTCGTATGAGCTTCAAATTGCACACGATTTGAGAGTGGATTATATGCTTTGTAATCATAATAAAATTGTTGATAAAGAATTTGGTTTATTTAGGGAGTGGTCATTGGAAACACCCCCTATGCTAAATTACTCACGTTTCTTAATCATGGCTCTAAAATGTCGTTTTTGTCCATAACTCAAAACCAGAATGTTGTATGAGTTTCATATTGCACCAGATTTGAGAGTAGATAATATCCTTTTGAATCATAATAAAATTGTTGAGAAAAATGTTGGGTTATTCAGGGAGTGGTCACTGAAAATACCTCCTATGCTAAATTACACAAGTTTCGTAATTATGCCCTCTACTGTTTAATCTGTAAAAGCACTACTGTGTTGTTAATATTGAACGACATTTGACGAATTGGGTATCAAAATGCGTGTAAATCAATCATCCTTCTCTCTATGTTGAAATATTGTGAAAACAATTATTAGTTCTGAATCTATATGCGTATTTATAACAGCTGAGTTACTTTTTGCGCAGACTTTATTTAGGGTTATATGTGATATACATGCCTTGTCTTTGTTATGTACATCTGCACCAGCTTTCAGTAACACATCACATGCTTCTTTATGTCCATTACAGGAGGCGTTGTGAAGTGGGGTCCTCTTATACTATGACACAATAAAAACATACAGCTTGTAAATAAACTACTGTCTGTCCAATTAGCTTAGATTCTTGTTTTTTTAAAGATATTTGAAAAAATATAAAATTGTGGTCAAAGTCATCAAATAAAAGTGTTAGCACAGCCTTAGACCCAACGTGTTTTATACTTTTCAAAGTTCCAAAGTTCAATTTGAAACCCCATTTCTTTTCAATTTTGCCTCATTTTAGGTAGTTACTTGGGTCCACCAATCGGGTTCGCAACCTTTCCACAAATCGAGTGGGACGGTCCATTCTCAACTTAGGCATAGACACTATCGAAATTAACAAACACAAATCTTCCCACAAGAGACCTATAATACAATAAAAGTTCAAAACAGGTGATAGGTATGAATGGCTCTGACACTTAGAACTGCCATTTCAATTGTTATACCGTTCCGGTTATTGGATACCTTTAGGTGATGATGGTCCACCGGTTTTTGTTGCACGAAGTTAGGTGAAGCTCCGTGAAGATGCGCGATTACGACTACGCATAGCATTATTCCGAGCATTATTTTTTCCTAAACAATGATATTAAAATTATGGATTTCGCTCTTATTTCAACTGGTTTCATCGATACAATCACGTTAAATTGAGTTTTGTTTAATATCATCATTCGATGCTTCCCAAGAATATCAGTATTCACTTGAAATTTTCAGATACAGTGACTTTACAAGAATTGTTTTAAATAATATTTTCTTGTACAAAGGTTCTTTTGTTTCCAAATACCTTTCGCATAGTTTGTATTCAACAAACATAAACGAAATAACAAATTGGAAATAAATGTGTAGTTTTACAATAGGCCTAATCAGTCAATCAATCAATCAATCAATCAATCAATCAATCAATCAATCAATCAATCAATCAATCAATCAATCAATTAATCAATCAATAATACGCAAGGAATGTATTTATATTTATATAAGCTTGGCCTATGTGCTCTGAAAATCTTAGTTCATCTTCACATTTTATAATAAGGTTGAACAATTTTCAACAGTGAGCTTTCAACACGAATTTACTGGCAATACTTCCCCGGGAATACTTCCTCATGCGGTTGGTCGATTAAATACTATCTCAGCGCATCTAATTATTATGACATCCGTCCCCTTTGCACTAAATGGATTGATTCAAAAAAGTTTATGGTACCCGACGTTCTACAGCTTTTTATAAAAAAATATCGCGGGAAAAGAGCAAAATTGAAAAAAAATGGGGTTTCAAATTGAACTTAGGAATTTGAAAAGTATAAATCACGTTGAGTCCAATGCTGTGCTAACACTTTTCTGTGATGACTTTCACCACAATTTTTTATTTTTTCAAATATATTAAAAAAACAAAAATCTAAGCTAATTGAACAGACAGTAACATACAATAACTCATAGGGAATGTAATTCATGAATTGTTACTTGCTGATTGTAAGCAAAATTATATAATTCCATAATGCTTAACATATTGCATTTAGGGTTATATATGATATACATGCCTCGTCTTTGTCGTGTACATCTGCGCCAGCTTTCAGCAACACTTCACATGCTTCTTTATGTCCATACCAGGCAGCGTCGTGAAGTGGGGGTCCTCTCATTCTATGATACAATGAAAACATACAGCTTGTAAATAAACTAACACACAATAACTCATAGGGAATGTTATTGTTGCTTGATCAATGTAAGCTAAATGATATAATTTCATAGTGCATATTAACATATTGCATTTAGGGTTATATGTGATATACATGCCTTGTCTTTGTCGTGTTCATCTGCACCAGCTTTCAGTAACATTTCACATGCTTCTTGATGTCCATTATAGGCAGCTTTGTGAAGTGGGGTCATCTCATTCTATGATACAATGAAAACATACAGCTTGTAAATAAACTAACACACAATAACTCATAGGGAATGTAATTGTTGCTTGATCAATGTAAGCTAAATAATTAGAGAATAAAGGTATTGTTTTTAGCCGCTGGAGTGCATCTATCGTCTCATATAACACGGGTGACATCATTATTTTAAGTACAACAACGAGGGGAACCCGTGTTATATGAGACGATAGATGCACGACAGCGGCTAAAAACAATACCTTTATTCTCATTCTTAAACACTTCAATTCAAATAAAAATATCATACAAATTTTAATCAAATTAAATCCTACATTTTGCAAGGAATTACCTAGGGCTTAAAATCGATCAGTCCCGTTGTTGCTGTGTGCCTCCGATTGGTCCAAATAGCGAGTACGCGTATCGCGTCGACGCACACGCGCTGACCCGTGTCATATCGTGTCATATCACACGGGTAAAGCTGGGTAAGAACCAATAACATTGCAGGAACGTTCTCAAGTGTTTAAGAATCTAATTTCATAGTGCATAACACATTGCATTTAGGGCTATATACGATATACATGCCTCGTCTTTGTTATGTACATCTGCACCAGCTTTCAGTAACACTTCACATGCTTCTTTATGTCCATTCCAGGCAGCTTTGTGAAGTGGGGTCCATTCATTCTATGATACAATGAAAACATACAGCTTGTAAATGAACTAACACAAAATAACTCATCGGGAATGTAATTGTTGCTTGGTGAATGTAAGCTAAATGATATAATTTTATAGTGCATAACATATTGCATTTAGGGTTATACATGTATGTGATATACATGCCTTGTTTTTGTCGTGTACATCTGCATCAGCTTTCAGTAACACTTCACATGCTTCTTTATGTCCATCCAAGGCAGCTTTGTGAAGTGGGGTATCACCATCCTATGATACAATGAAAACATACAGCTTGTAAATAAACTAACACACAATAACTCATAGGAAATGTAATTGTTGCTTGATCGATGTAAGCTAAATGATATAATTTCATAGTGCATATTAACATATTGCATTTAGGGATATATGTGATATACATGCCATGTCTTTGTCGTGTACATCTGCACCAGCTTTCAGTAACACTTCACATGCTTCTTGATGTCCATTAAAGGCAGCTTTGTGAAGTGCGGTATTCTCATTCTATGATACAATGAAAACATACAGCTTGTAAATAAACTAACACACAATACACAATAACTCATAGGGAATGTAATTGTTACTTGATCAATGTAAGCTAAATAATAAAATTTCATAGTGCATAACATATTGCATTTAGGATTATAAATGATATACATGCCTCATCTTTGTCGTGTACATCTGCACCAGCTTTCAGTAACACTTCACATGCTTCTTGATGTCCATTAAAGGCAGCTTTGTGAAGTGTGGTACTCTCATTCTATGATACAATGAAAACATACAGCTTGTAAATAAACTAACACACAATAACTCATAGGGAATGTAATTGTTGCTTGATCAATGTAAGCTAAATAATAAAATTTTATAGTGCATAACATATTGCATTTAGGATTATAAATGATATACATGCCTTGTCTTTGTCGTGTACATCTGCGCCAGCTTTCAGTAACAGTTCACATGCTTCTTGATGTCCATTAAAGGCAGCGTTGTGAAGTGGGGTATTCTCATTCTATGATACAATGAAAACATACAGCTTGTAAATAAACTAACACACAATAACTCATAGGGAATGTAATTGTTACTTGATCAATGTAAGCTAAATAATAAAATTTCATAGTGCATAACATATTGCATTTAGGTTTATATGTGATAAACATGCCTTGTCTTTGTCGTGTACATCTGCACCAGCTTTCAGTAACACTTCACATGCTTCTTTATGTCCATTCCAGGCAGCGTTGTGAAGTGGGGTCCTCTCATTCTACGATACAATGAAAACATACAGCTTGAAAATAAACTAACGCACAATAACTCATAGGGAACGTAATTGTTGCTTGATGAATGTAAGCTAAATAATTTAATTTCATGGTACATAACATACTGTATTTAGGGTTTTATGTGATAAACATGCCTTGTCTTTGTCGTGTACATCTGCACCAGCTTTCAGTAACACTTCACATGCTTCTTGATGTCCATTAAAGGCAGCTTTGTGAAGTGGGGTCCTCTCATCCTATGATACAATGAAAACATACAGCTTGTAAATAAACTAACACACAATAACTCATAGGAAATGTAATTGTTGCTTGATCAATGTAAGCTAAATGATATAATTTCATAGTGCATATTAACATATTGCATTTAGGGATATATGTGATATACATGCCATGTCTTTGTCGTGTACATCTGCACCAGCTTTCAGTAACACTTCACATGCTTCTTGATGTCCATTAAAGGCAGCTTTGTGAAGTGTGGTACTCTCATTCTATGATACAATGAAAACATACAGCTTGTAAATAAACTAACACACAATAACTCATAGGGAATGTAATTGTTGCTTGATCAATGTAAGCTAAATGATATAATTTCATAGTGCATATTAACATATTGCATTTAGGATTATAAATGATATACATGCCTTGTCTTTGTCGTGTACATCTGCGCCAGCTTTCAGTAACACTTCACATGCTTCTTGATGTCCATTAAAGGCAGCTTTGTGAAGTGCGGTATTCTCATTCTATGATACAATGAAAACATACAGCTTGTAAATAAACTAACACACAATACACAATAACTCATAGGGAATGTAATTGTTACTTGATCAATGTAAGCTAAATAATAAAATTTCATAGTGCATAACATATTGCATTTAGGATTATAAATGATATACATGCCTTGTCTTTGTCGTGTACATCTGCGCCAGCTTTCAGTAACAGTTCACATGCTTCTTGATGTCCATTAAAGGCAGCGTTGTGAAGTGGGGTATTCTCATTCTATGATACAATGAAAACATACAGCTTGTAAATAAACTAACACACAATAACTCATAGGGAATGTAATTGTTACTTGATCAATGTAAGCTAAATAATAAAATTTCATAGTGCATAACATATTGCATTTAGGATTATAAATGATATACATGCCTCATCTTTGTCGTGTACATCTGCACCAGCTTTCAGTAACAGTTCACATGCTTCTTGATGTCCATTAAAGGCAGCGTTGTGAAGTGGGGTATTCTCATTCTATGATACAATGAAAACATACAGCTTGAAAATAAACTAACACACAATAACTCATAGGGAACGTAATTGTTGCTTGATGAATGTAAGCTAAATAATTTAATTTCATAGTACATAACATACTGTATTTAGGTTTATATGTGATAAACATGCCTTGTCTTTGTCGTGTACATCTGCACCAGCTTTCAGTAACACTTCACATGCTTCTTTATGTCCATTCCAGGCAGCGTTGTGAAGTGGGGTCCTCTCATTCTACGATACAATGAAAACATACAGCTTGAAAATAAACTAACGCACAATAACTCATAGGAAACGTAATTGTTGCTTGATGAATGTAAGCTAAATAATTTAATTTCATGGTACATAACATACTGTATTTAGGGTTTTATGTGATAAACATGCCTTGTCTTTGTCGTGTACATCTGCACCAGCTTTCAGTAACAGTTCACATGCTTCTTGATGTCCATTAAAGGCAGCGTTGTGAAGTGGGGTATTCTCATTCTATGATACAATGAAAACATACAGCTTGTAAATAAACTAACACACAATAACTCATAGGAAATGTAATTGTTGCTTGATCAATGTAAGCTAAATGATATAATTTCATAGTGCATATTAACATATTGCATTTAGGGATATATGTGATATACATGCCATGTCTTTGTCGTGTACATCTGCACCAGCTTTCAGTAACACTTCACATGCTTCTTGATGTCCATTAAAGGCAGCTTTGTGAAGTGTGGTACTCTCATTCTATGATACAATGAAAACATACAGCTTGTAAATAAACTAACACACAATAACTCATAGGGAATGTAATTGTTACTTGATCAATGTAAGCTAAATAATAAAATTTCATAGTGCATAACATATTGCATTTAGGATTATAAATGATATACATGCCTCATCTTTGTCGTGTACATCTGCACCAGCTTTCAGTAACACTTCACATGCTTCTTGATGTCCATTAAAGGCAGCTTTGTGAAGTGTGGTACTCTCATTCTATGATACAATGAAAACATACAGCTTGTAAATAAACTAACACACAATAACTCATAGGGAATGTAATTGTTGCTTGATCAATGTAAGCTAAATAATAAAATTTTATAGTGCATAACATATTGCATTTAGGATTATAAATGATATACATGCCTTGTCTTTGTCGTGTACATCTGCGCCAGCTTTCAGTAAGAGTTCACATGCTTCTTGATGTCCATTAAAGGCAGCGTTGTGAAGTGGGGTATTCTCATTCTATGATACAATGAAAACATACAGCTTGTAAATAAACTAACACACAATAACTCATAGGGAATGTAATTGTTACTTGATCAATGTAAGCTAAATAATAAAATTTCATAGTGCATAACATATTGCATTTAGGATTATAAATGATATACATGCCTCATCTTTGTCGTGTACATCTGCGCCAGCTTTCAGTAACACTTCACATGCTTCTTTATGTCCATTATAGGCAGCGTCGTGAAGTGTGGTACTCTCATTCTATGATACAATGAAAACATACAGCTTGTAAATAAACTAACACACAATAACTCATAGGGAATGTAATTGTTGCTTGATGAATGTAAGCTAAATAATATAATTTCAAAGTGCATAACATTTTGCATTTAGGGTTATATGTGAAATACATGCCTCGTCTTTGTCGTGTACATCTGCGCCAGCTTTCAGTAACACTTCACATGCTTCTTTATGTCCCTTATCGGCAGCGTCGTGAAGTGGGGTCCTCTCATTCTATGATACAATGAAAACATACAGCTTGTACATAAACAAACACACACTAACTCATAGGGAACGTAATTGTTGCTTGATGAATGTAAGCTAAATAATGTAATTTCAAAGTGCATAATATTTTGCATTTAGGGTTATATGTGATATACATGCCTTGTCTTTGTCGTATGCATCTGCACCAGCTTTCAGTAACACTTCGCATGCTTCTTTATGTCCATTCCGGGCAGCGTCGTGAAGTGGGGTCCTCTCATCCTATGATAAAATTGAAACATACTGCTTGTAAATAAACTAACACACAATACACAATAACTCATAGGGAATGTAATTGTTGCTTGATCAATGTAAGCTAAATAGTATAATTTCATAGTGCATAACATATTGCATTTAGGGTTATATGTGATATACATGCCATGTCTTTGTCGTGTACATCTGCACCAGCTTTCAGTAACACTTCACATGCTTCTTGATGTCCATTATAGGCAGCGTCGTGAAGTGGGGTCCTCTCATTCTATGATACAATGAAAACATACAGCTTGTAAATAAACTAACACACATTAACTCATAGGGAATGTAATTGTTGCTTGATGAATGTAAGCTAAATAATTTAATTTCATAGTGCATAACATACTGTATTTAGGGTTATATGTGATATACATACCTTGTTTTTGTCGTGTACATCTGCATCAGCTTTCAGTAACACTTCACATGCTTCTTTATTTCCATCCAAGGCAGCTTTGTGAAGTGGGGTATCACCATCCTATGATACAATAAAAACATACAGCTTGTAAATAAAGTAACACGCAATATGAAAGAATGAACAGATTGCCAACCCAAAGTGTTACAATTAAACATGACAACGAATAAATACAAATCCCGACCGGCACACAACCCAACTTTAAAAAAGCATTCCCTTGCTTTTTTAAGTTGGGTTGTCTTTTTAATGATGTTCAACTAACCCTTAATGCAAAGTTGACATTTGCCTCTTGATGCAGACAATTGAGAATTTCTACAATATTTCCAGCAGTACATGCAGCGGCCAGTCTTAGCAATACATCTGAAAATTATTATTACAAAATTAGTAAAAATATGAATAACATAATCAACAATAATTAAAAAAAAATGGGAGGGAGAGAGGGAGAGGGAGAGAGAGAACAACCCTGTTTGATCATCAACTTTAATACCGTATCTAAAAGAGTGCAACTAAGGCATTTTTTTATTTATAGGCTTACTCCGGTTCCAGAAAAATACAGCACTATTTTTTCTTTTTTTGGGAGGGGATACTTAAAAAATAATAATGATGTTTTGCCAAATGAAACATTATCCTGTTTTGCCAATTTTTAATTTTTTACCATTAGCGGAAAAAGGAAAAACATGCGTATTAAAGGGATTTCCGTATGATATGACGATCAAGCTCCAATGCTTGTTTAAAATCTACTTTCTTATACTAGGCTCACTCAGTCATTTAATGAGGTAATACAAACGATCGAATTTGGTGTTGAATTGAGCAAAGTTTTGAGTTACAACTTGTCATTGTAAAACAAACTTTCTCGGCCAAATAAAAGCAATAATTTTCATTTTTTTTCAGTAAATGTCAGGAAAAAACAATGCTTAGTACTGTATATTTTTTCAAACCCTGGTGATAAACTTAGGTATGAAATGTAGGCTTCTAATGTAAGATTTTCGATTTTCACAGGCTTTAACTTGCCCCATGAGCTTTTGGGGGAGTAACAAGTAACATAATTCACTAACGAAAGATATTTCCCTACTTTCTAAAGCACATCATATAGTGCTATATGTCATAGTTTTGTCAGAATTTCGGTTTTGATTGCACCATTTATTCAATTCCGACTACCAATTTTGTCAAAATCAACACATGACTATACCCATGGATGGATGATTTTGCAAGCCACAATAGAAATATGGATTATTTCTGCTGGTTATATTAGAAATGAAGTACCGTGTTGGCAGTTTCAAGTGGAATGAGGTGAAATCAAAACGGATATTCTGACAAAACTATAATAGACCCACACGACGTGCCTTACAGAGGTGGGAAAAAGCTTTCTTTAAGGCCCGGTCACACTATGACTGACGATAACCAACGAAAGGTGACGAACGTGAAAATCACAAAATGTTGACGGCAAAGCGACGACAAAAAGAAAAAAAAACAAGATTCGGTGACGAGTGGGAACGACCTTCAGCGACAACACGACGACAAGGGACGAAAGGCTGCTGCAGGAAACGGAGACTAGCGACCAAAACCGGACGTTGTCTGGGCGGCGAGTGACGATGTCTCGACGGAGCCTCGACGGAACAAGCAACGAGGTCAGACGGGTGGCAGCGGATTTGCTTGTGGCAAGGAACGGCAGCTGACGGTGGATTGCGGCGATGATGATGCGGGCACGGTGGCGAAGCGGTACATGCTCTACCTCGCAATCGGAGTGTTGCGAGTACGAGCCCCGGCGCACAGTGGGCCAGGGCGGAATCAAAGTGTGCCAAAATTAAAATTTGGTGAATGTGGAATTTCCAAACTTTTTCAGTTGTTTGAGAAAGAAAACATTCTGAAGTATATTATTTGGCCCATAATTTATGTTTCGATGGATTTCATAAGTGTCGTTTAGTCATGAATTTGCCCCAAAAGTGTTATATTTTCTCTTAAAATGGTGAAAGTGTGAATTTTGAAAACAACTAATGTAACGTTAGTAAATGAGAAACTGTTGTCTTACCATTGTGCATATGTCATACCTAATAGTAGTCAAACCAGATCATTCAAGCAAAATATAAATAATTGTATTAATCAGGAGTAATGAGGGGCTAATTTGGTGAAATACGGTAAAAATATGCATTTTTGGGAAAAAATAGAAATTTAGTTTGGATTCCTGTCGATTCCTGTTCAAAAATAATGTTATCATTTGTAGACAAGTCTTAGAACTATGTTGATGGCAATGGTTTTGCAAATATTTGCCAGCCTGCATTCCAGGGCCCATACAATGTACCCTATTTGCTCACATTTCAGCTGATTTTGATGGACCAGTACGGCGTACGGGTTTATCATGTCATGTGCATAGCGCCCTCATATTGCTTAAATACCCTGGGGATTTTGCGGTTTTCACTACAACTCTGCTCTAAGAAATAGCATAAGGTCTCAATATTTTAAAACATCATTGATCGAGATAAAACAAAATCATGGAATCTTTATCAAAAACTTTTTATGCTGCTTATGCAGCAGGCTCACTTTCAGATATAAATTTATCATACCATGTTTGTATGGATGTTTTGCACATTCATCATAGAATGGAACTTCCAGATAACATAGCTTAACATTTTGAAAGGTATTAAAAGACAGTAAAAAGCATTCTTTATCGTTTACGTGAACGATGGAATAACTGTAGACACTATGTGGATCATTTCACACTCAAAATAAAGACTGGCTTAACCTGAAACTGACATTTGATGAAGAACTCCAATGCAGCAGCTGAACTTTCAGCTGCAGAGGTTCGTAGCACTTCTCATTCTGAAGGAACATCATCAGCACCAGCACCTCCTAGGAGGGCCGAGACGTCCATCGAATATGTGGGAGGCACTGTCGATCGTTCAAAGCAAAGGAAGGCACATGATCTTTTAGAAGAAAAAGAGCCTGATATACGCAGCATCTCAAGGCATATGCTAACTATACATTTGGATTAGTTTTAATCATGATAATGGTATATATATCATAAAACAATTTCATGAAAGTAGCTCAGTTTCACAGTTCATATGAAAAACCTAAGCTCTGTGCTGAAATTAAGGACATGTGATAAAGTTGTGGTCGTTTTGGTCGGAAAAATAATTGTTTTTAAAATTATGAATATCAGGGGATTAGAGTAGGCCTATTCTAACCTCATTAGCCTTTTGATTGAAACGTACACTCATATATTACATGCACATTCTATTCTGCTTTGAACATCCATATAAATTATAGAATTTATGAAAGAAACTCAAGACACAAGAACCCCGTGGTCTGCCAATTTTAAACGTGACATCTAGATTTGGAACTACGTCTAGGCCTACTTGAAAAAAATCTAATTGACATTCGCCTATATAGCGAACGACCAAATCACGTGTCTGTAATGGAGAATTGCAATTTGAATCAAATTATTTAGTGTCGTTTATGATGACGTTGAAGTTGTAACATCCGGGGTGGGGATCTTCCATTGACATGGTATACGTATTATGTGCTTGCCTTTTGGGGTGCTTTTTTTTTGCCAATTTTGGTAAAGCGATGGGTGGGTTTTCACCATAGACGAAAACGCCCAATATTATTGTGTATTTTGATAAACATATTGGTAAAAGCACACAATTTGAGCAAAATCGGTTGCTTTTTCAAGGAAATTGGTATAATTGATGGGTTGCAAATTAGGGCCAAAATTACGTTTAAGACAATGGCAACGTTTTGGAGTCCGGCAGGAAGAATCACCTACAAATTTTTACCCCACCCCCGGGCCCACCCCAACAATTAGTCTGGTTGGTTGTTTGTTTGCTTATATTAAACAATTACAATGTCTGCATTTTATTGATGCCATACGTATTATAGAAAATGCCGTCAGTGAATTTTGCAATCCATATAACCTTGAATATGCTATTTGATAATACTTTTCCAGGTGGAAATAGCACCAGTTTTGGAGAAAGCAGCGCAAGGAGTTAAGTTTGGAGAAAGCAACGCAAGGAGTTAAATTTGGACATTTGAATCACTGTTGTAAGAGTAATTAAACAATCACGGCTCGTTATTTTAATGACGTCATATGCCTTGGAAAATGGCTCTATTGGATTCCGCAGTCCTTAAAACCCCCGATTTGAAAATTTTATAATGCTTCTTACACAGGCATTTGAATTATTGCGGGAGGAATAATTGACCAATCATATATCAGCATATTAATGACGTCATACGCTTTCCAAAATGTCATCATTGAATTTTGCTCCCCTTGGAACCCCTATTTTGCTTTTTCAATTAACATTTTAACATGTATCATTTGAAATACTGTTGTAAAAATAATCGACCAATCACCGTTTAGCATTTTTATGACGTCATACATTTCTAAAAATGCTTCCATTGAATTCTGCAGCCTCGAAAACCCCTAGTATAGTCATTTTACCGTGTTTGTATGCGTTTGATTGTCCGTTTATAATTTTGGCACACTTTGAGGCGATTCTGGCCCACTGTGCGGCGGTGCCATCGTGTTGTGCACTTGGGCAAGGCGCTTTACCTCACTTGCCTCTCTCTACCCAGGGGTGAAATGGGGAGCTGTTAGGAATATTGTCCATTAAGCGCAGCCCAAAGGTATGAGCATTGTATGGCAGCTGACATGTTCTAATGACAGCGGAATAAATGTAAAGCGCTTTGATACATGTGAAAGGTGCTGTATAAATATCAACATTTATTTATTTTATTTTATGACGTGACTCAGCGGCCGACATCAAAGCATGCGGGTTGTATAGTCTACTTTGGTGTTCCCACTCTTCACAACGTTCTGGTCATCCAGTCAAAAATATCAACATCAATAATAATCAAAAAATTAATATTAACATCAATATCAACAATAATCAAAAATATTAAAATCAATATCAATAACAATCCAAACTATTTTAATGCATGTAGTTTAAAATATCTATATTAATAATAATCAAAAATATAGCATCAATATCAATAATAATAAAAAATTATGACACATATCAATAATAATTTTAAAAAATTAACATAAATATCAGTAATAGATCCTGTGTCATATACTGGGGTACCCAAAAAGGTGGTTTTGTTACATTTTGATGTGCAGATTGGATTTCAAAACACTGTCTCTTGAGTATTCCTTCACTTAGAAGATTCAATCAGGTCTTAAATTGAGGCTAATTTATTCTATATTACTCATGTTTTTAACCTGTTTTTAAAAAAATTTGAATATTTTCTTATGACGTTTGGCATGAAATGTGCCAAGGGTGGTTGAGGATTAGGAGGAGGAGGATTAGGAGGAGGTATTCGTATCGTAAATTTGATCTAACCCCCCCCCCCTTAAAATTTTGAATCTAGTGAAAAAATGTCTAAATGAACTCCCAGACATCTATACCAAGTAAATAAATACTTGCTAATGGTTAAATCCCACCTACTTTGTGATTGATTTTGCCCGCACTCTCTCATTTTTTAACCGATTTCCATAAAAATGGTGTCAAAATGCTCAGGAGGATGAACCACTTCAAATGAGACGTGTAGGTAAAATGTTTAAAACATTTCATAAATAGTAAAAAAAATAGTAAAATCAATATCAATAATAATTTATAAAACTATTCTTATCAATAACAATCAAATTA
Source organism: Amphiura filiformis (assembly GCF_039555335.1). NCBI lineage: Eukaryota > Metazoa > Echinodermata > Ophiuroidea > Amphilepidida > Amphiuridae > Amphiura > Amphiura filiformis. Next base: position 6,990,490 of record NC_092634.1, on the reverse strand, counting down.
TTAACATAAATATCAATTATTATAATCAAAGATATTAATATCAAAAAATATTACACATATCAATAATAATTAAAAAAAATTAATATAAATATCAATAATAATCAAAATATCAAAATCAATATCAGTAATAATCCAAACTATTATATCAATATCAATAATAATTATATAATATTGAATGGCTTTGAGTTTGATACAATAATATATTGCACGAGATAGAAAAATATTGCACGAGTCTAATATGAGTGCAATATGTTTCTATCGAGTGAAATATATTCTTGTATCACACGAAAATAAGCCATTCAATATTATTATTATTATTATTATTATTATTATATTATTCAATATTATTATTATTATTATTATTTATATCAGGCTTTTGCTATGCGGTAAAATGAAAATTTAAGCTTACCTAGCCACCGGGTTTAACCAATGTGTAGGCCTATCGTAATGTAAGCTTACCTTTTGACCTTCTTGTTTTCTGCTCTTTACTCTCAAAAGACAATTTCGGAATAAAGGTTTATTTGTAGATGTGGATTATATTTCCTAAGGTTATCATCATCCAGAATTGCCTCGAATTAAGTTTGTGATTTTACTTGTTTACATTACGAAATCTCCTGTGAGCCGTTACGGTGTCTGTAGTGTATTGTGCTGTTGTATAATGACGCGTTGTGCTGACATCATGATAACGCGCGACGCGTACGTGATACGCGTACAATATTTTTAAAATATTGTATTGCATCCGGGTATTTTGCAAATATTGTACAATATACAGTTTTATTGTATCGATAAAAAGCCTGATATAAATAATAATCAAATATATAAACATCAATATATCAATAATGATCAAAAATATTATCATCAATATCAATAATAATCAAAATATTAATATCAGTATCAATAATAATCAAAAATATTAACATCAATATCAATAATAATAACATATCAATATCAATAATAATCAAAAATATTATATTTTTGATTATTATTGATATTTCTTTATATATGAACTTCAAACTTGCATCGTGCCGTACAGTCTTTTGAAATCGAACTGACGTCAAAAAATGTCAAAAATCGCACAAAAAGTTTCAAATCGTGGACCATCGTTTAAAAATCGTAACCCATAGCAGACCACCGTTTCCATGGCGCAGGTACTCGCAAACGACCCGCCATCAACAGTCAACATCCATCACCCTCCGCACAAAATTCGCAAGTCACTGTCGCACCAAGATCGTTACAATTTCGTCATTTGCCGCAATGTGTCGTCAGGGTTCGAGATGTGACGTCACTTGCCGTTGTTTTTTCGTCAATGGTCGCTGACAACGACTACCAACGAAATTGTGACGACCTCAAAACGACTAAGACGGCTTCGCATGGAAACGTCAAAGAAATTAGGGTTGCGGTCTCCAACGAAATCTGAACGGAATCACAACTACTTCTTTTGCCGTCATAAAATTTTCAACATGCTGGACATTTGCCGACGAACGCGACGAATAATTTCGGCCGTCTGCGTCTGTGACCGGGCCTTTAGCGAACTATATTAGTTTCAAACGTTAAAAAGCTAATTCCAAATCAAGCTCACGGGCCAAGTTGAGGCCAATAAAAATCAATAATCTTACACGAAAAGACACAACTTCATGCCTTATTTTATCACCAGGATTTTTTTAAAAAGGTTTATCCATGTGCCATGTTTTCATCCGATATTACTGACAAAATAAAATTACTGTTTTTTATTTGATCGGGAAAATTAATTTCAAAACAAAAACGTGTATTTCGATCGACTTTTAGCACAATGGATGGCGTACTGAGTGATATGGCTAAGTAGAATTGTGTTTTACTAACTTGTGCTATATCTGCAATAGGAAGTTTGATTGTGTTAAAGATTGATGGTTTTAAGAATCTGTACATGTTGCTGATTTTTTTGGAACCAAAGTCTCAAAATGGCCACAAAATGAGTTCAGGCTTTCTGGCTCTCAACCCTAGAGTACATGTGATTCGTAAACGAAGAGCACTAATTTGTTTCATTTTCTCAAATGTTATGACCCCTTTTTTTAGTATTTCTTTATCTGAAAATACCCCCTGATTTCGCGAAATTTGCGACGAGCATGAGTATCCGCGGATACACGGAGTGCCGAACTTTTAGCCTACAAATACGTATCATACCTTCATTTGTGCTTTCATTTCCAGACACAGCCGTGTAATTCTCGCTCGGTTTTATCAACAGACATTCACCATCACAAATGTTGTAATCTAACAACGTCATGTTGTCATCAAGTCTTCGGTGTCCATGGTATAGCTGGTATTCGTGGTTCATAGCCCCGCTTGATCCTAGTAGACGGGATTTGATGGTTGCCAAAGGAGCACCATAACAAACATCAAGAGACACTTGGTGTCCTTGAGAACCAGAATCGTCTGTGAAAAAGTTATTGTTAATAACATGAAGTAGGATATTCGTGTAATATTATAGGATGATTCCTCAATACGTTCAATTTGATGCTTCCATGGGTCTACGCTCTATTCGATTAAACTAATATTTAGGTCTTTGGATTTACGGCTTTGGATTTTACAAAAAAAAACGTATATCATTGACATAATCCAACAAACCATTAGCATTGAATTACTGGACCTAAAGAAATGGCTATTTGGAATCATGACCGGGACGCAATATTTTTTCCATAGTTTTCATTTACCGGGACGACCACTTTGATGAAGTCAAAATGAGAGTGAGACAGACAGGGAATCTCGTAGGAGAGTTGATACCAGATACTCTATGCCATTATATCTCAAAAGGAAAGATTTAATCTGTGGAAAGTTTTAATCTGTGGGTTCTGCCACCTGCGACAATTCAGGTTAAATTCTTCCCTCCACCCTCTCCTCATCCACCATACACCCACCCCCCAACCACACACACATACACCCCCCCCCACACACACACACCCACACCCCTACACAAACACCCCTATTAAGACGGATTGGCACACTGGCGCAACTGATACTTTTGTCACCATAGAATGTATTTTCTGGACAATTGAATATATGAATACAAAAGCCACCTAAGTCTATACTTTGGCCAAATTGAGTTAAGCATGGGAAATTGTTGCTATACACAGGCCTGTCATATGCATGAAAGAACAACTCAAATTCATTCTCTGTGTCTATTGGGCATGTGAAAAATAGCATGTATGAAAGAATCACCCAATTCCATGATTTGAGTCTTGTAACACATTGATTGAAATCCAGTATGTATAAAAGTCCACTTGTAACCCATTCATTGCTAGAGAATGACTTTTGAACAACAAATGGGTTTAATAAAGGAAAGTGTGTGGTTTATATTACATGGCAGAATGCTAATCAACATTATACATACCTGTGTGCTTTATTTTGTATTATCTTACTAGTGGTAATCTCATTCTAACATTGTTGTCTTTGTATATAATTCAAAAAACCACCTAAGTCCAAATTTTAAAATCAACCCCACGAAGTCCCTGAAATGCTAATCGTCATACCTAATACAGGTTAATCCACTCATTTGCACGTAAAACTTACCATATTGACCAGGTAAATCTAACTGAAGGAATTAAAATGATACACGGGTTTTTCTCTCAAAATAACTTCGCATGGACTTAGGTGGCTTTTGTATTCATGTATTCAATTGTTTGATTAAATCATTCCGGAGGAGGAAGAGGGTTGAATAATTAAGCTCCTGGAGTACTAACCCTAACCCTTGTGCTGTTCTTGTGCTCCAGGACAATAACACAATTATGACTAAGCATGATAGAAAAATATAATTATGCTTAATATCAAATTATCAAATCTAGTATATTGAAATTCGTTAAGTAGAAACGAATTGTTGACACTTTTTAATAGCATATTTACGTATGGTCCATTTATCATAGCACATTACCTCTGCAGGTTGCATGCACATTGCAAAAACGCAAAAATTGTCCTTAAAATGTGTATTCAAAACGTTTTAATAACATTTAAAGGTCGGGTTATATAAAGGTCATGAATACGTTTTAAAACGTTATTGTAAAATATTTTGGGCAAACATTTGTGCAAAATATTTTGCATCAACTCATAAATAACATTATGTTCAGAATGTTTTGCATCACGTTTTCAAAAATATTTTTTGAATGTTATTAAAACGTTTGTATACCATTATAACCCGACATTTAAACGTTTTCAGTAAAACGTTGTGTGTTTGCTGGGTTACCATGTGATGTTGTAATATAAAGCTTGGTGAATGGCACATCCTTCTTCATGCTATGATTTACTTTGCACATTTCTGCAAGACAAGACCATAAAAATAAATTATTATCACTTGGTATACTGAAAAGACGAGGAGTATAAATTATTTAAATAATTATTCAGATCATATCGATATCAAAACTGCATTTGTGGTGACATTTTGGCAAATTTAAATTTCCAATAAAGGTTTAGGAATTTGGATATGTTCTTAAAATGGCTTGAATATTTTTCCTTACCATACGTCTCTGAGAGTACTAAATTGTCTACTTTTGTGTTTCATAGGAAAACATCCCTACACACACATACACGTAATACGTTATGTCCACATTGGTCGTATTGACATGGTCAATACCATGCTTGTAAGTATATACTATGTTACAGTAATAGTGTTTTTCATAGGGAAAGAATATTCCTGTTATTTTGAAATACATGCTTTTATGCGTTACTGAAATAACAATGATAGAATAGACCTACCAAAGCTTCTGTCTCTGACTTTGCAGATAACCTGAAGAACAGAGGTAATATCAGGTCGATTCCTTCTGTCTCCATTCCAGCATGCTTCAATCAATGCACGTAATTCTTGAGGACATTCTTGAGGTATGGGCATACGCTCTCCATTACATACTCTTTTCTTCACCTCCTGATATCGTACACCTTTAAATGGAATCTTCCTTGTTAGAAGTTCCCATAGTACCGTGCCAAATGCAAATATATCAGAGGATGGAGATAGATGACTTTCCTGGAATATTTCGGGAGCAGTCCAACCCCATGTTCCTTTAATTTTGGTAGTAACAGTGGCATCAGCATCCTTCGCTAGACCAAAGTCACATAACTTTATGTTCAGATTCAGGGTGATCAAAAAATTGGCCGATTTAATGTCACGATGAATAACTTGTATCTTATGGAGATATTCTATCGCCCTTGCGCCTTGGTCGCCCCAACAATACAGAAGGCATGGGTGGACTTCCTCGTCAGACAGGTTTTCAAGATAGGAATCTAACGACCCACGTTCACAGAGCTCTAGAATCAGCATAAAATCCGGAACCTTGTCAACAACACCAAGAAGTTTTACAACATGTGGATGTGCGAGTTTAGCCAGGAATTGCAGCTCTGGTGTATTGATTTTGTTTAATATTTTAGCTGCAGCTTTAATTGACTGTCTACTGCAGTGTACTAAATTATCCGAAGGTTCCTGACGTTCTTTACGGTTCCATTTGACCTTCCATACAGTACTGAATCCACCCTCGCCAATTTGATCTACGAAATCTAAATCTTCTCTGTTCACATATGTGATTTGATGGAGTGCCATTTAATTGATCAGCTCAAAATGAGTCGACAAAGTAAACAATCTTGAAAGAAATACATCAAGCATAAAATTGATTAATCATATTACTAAAAAGAGTAAAATGCGGCTTGTTAATATTCAAACTTTGGTATGGCATAGATAAAGACATTAGTTTTGTGAGTGAGAATGTACACATTTAGCATCTTCCCCCAAAGTGGTCGGCCCACATACCCGTGCACTCAGTCGATTTCGAACCGACCACCTTCGGATCTGTAGACCGACGCTTTGACTGGGTTATAGTAGCACATGCCTACTGGTCATTATCCAGGAGAGCACTATTTAATTTCCTTGAAAAATAAATGTCGTTTTTATGTGGCTAAATATCGTTTTCGTGGCAACTATAAAGAAACAAATATTTTATTATTGTTTATATCATGCATAATTGTCATTGCCAATCTTTTCATGCATATTATGCATGATATGCATACGTACGTATATATTAATACAAAATGTGGCAACTACTGTCCTACCAGCTAATTTTGATATTTTTGAAAGTATGTATCCTGACCATCACCCAGATATAGAATTGTCAAAAATTTATATCAGGGAACATTCTCAAATTACGTCATCAAAATTGCAAGTTTTAACACACTATGCTCGAAGTGACTTTGTGATGTGCCCTGAGTAATTTAATTTGATTATCTTTGTTTACAATTAAAATCTATTTCATGAGACATTTTAGGGATTCACCTCTCAGCATATTGAATGGATAGCTGGGAATTCCTCTTTTCAGTGTGTTGCACAGTTGAAAAGTCCCCTGAGATTGTAAAGTGCAAATGATGTCATGGAATTCCCCTTAAAAAGTGAAGTAATGAGAAAGGTTAATGTTATAATTAAGACTTGGGAAGTCCCAAGATCACATTTGGCTATTAAAATAATGAGATTTCCCAATGCTTGATATATATAAGAGAATGTAAACATAATTCTTCACAGTTTATAGTGTTGGTCTGGGCTAGCTAGCTAATATGCTTACAGTCCAATTCCTTCAAAAGGAAATTGCAAACCAGAAATATATTTTGTAGTTAAAGTACTACTGTACTAGTGTTGTCGGAGAAGATCTGCAATACGTCAAAGAGCGTACTTCTTCCAAGAAAGGAATATATATATTCTTCTGTCGACTTGCTGAAGTCTGGTTTATGCATAGATTATCATTCTAAATATGATCTATGGTTTTTTGATTCAACGCAACTGTCAAAATAAGTGGGGACAACTGCATCGCAGTACTGCTTCCTGAAGATATTGTGTGAAAGGTGGAAATAGCACCAATTTTAGAGAAAGCAGCACAAGGAGTTAATTTTGGAGAAAGCAGTGCAAGGAGTTAAGTTTGGAGAAAGCAGCGCAAGGATTTATGCGTTTTGAGAATGGCGCAAGGAGGTAAGAGTTTGGAGAAAGTACCCCCATTTTTTGTGAGGACTTTATTCGCAAGGCTGTTTATCAATGCAAGTGTACAAAGGACTTCGCTGATTTTCGCAGGGCAAGAGAATAAGGATATACATCAGCCGTCCAGAACATTGCAAGAACTCTTTATGATCACCAAGAAGAAGAATGCTGGCTAAGTACTAAATAGTTAAAGAGTGATTATATGTGATTATTGTGTATGTGCATTTGTTGTCATATATTGTACCAATCATAACTTAATTGCTTTCAATTAAAGACTTAGATTTTGTTAGCTTGATCAAACAGTGTATTTGTGTTGTGCATTCGTGTGAGTTCGGGTAAAGGGTGATTTTGGCCTTGAGTCAAGTACGACTCGTAACAACTTAATTTCGTCATTTTGTCAGACATTATGAGTTAACTAAGTTAATAAACATTGTTTAGAATGGCTCTAGACATAATTTTCCCTTTAAAAATGCTAGAGGGCGCTTTCAATATGACCGCCAATAATCCAATGATAACCTTTTCATGATGATTGAGATAAAACATAGCGTAAACGATTTCATTTTAAATGATATGATTTTAATATACACTGCATGTGTCTTGCATTATGAAAAGCTACGGTTCCCGACGTAAGGCTGCCACAGCATCGAGTCTTCGCTAGCGAGTAGAGTCATAGACGAGTCAATTTCGTGGTCAATTTACGCTTTCGAGCTAGACAAAAAGGCTATGAAATAATTCCTAATATCTCATACCCTCGTTTGTATGCCTTTTTTTCTAATCCTGCCTGACATGTCATTGGTGAGCAATTGTTTACCAAGTAATAAGGCTGGGCATATAGGACAAATACCAATTTGTAAGCACTCTTTTAGCAAAGTCATAGTTCATTGAATTTACAACCGTATGACTTTTTGCACAAGATTTGCAATTTAAAGAGAATTGACCATTGCTCATTCTAGTGACTTTAGTATATGGACAACATAAGTGTGCTTTTTCATTTAATGACATAAAATTTGACAATATTGTAAGGAACACTTGAGGTTTTGACTTTTAAAACCTACATTTTGGTCAAAACAGATTTACCACATTCGCCTTGCTATAACATTGAATTGCGTTATCTGTTGACCTAGTGACTAAAAGTGTTTTTAGGGGGAAGTGTTAGCTTTCTGATTGGATGAAGGGAACACTTGAGGTTTCGACAAAAACCAATCAAAGAGGCCCATTTTTCAGCTAGAAGCTCCAAAGCTCTCACATTGCTATGCACTCAACCGTGTAGTGTAATCAAAGACTGCTTGGAAGCTCTTGGAGGAAAATGTGTGCTCAGGTGTATCGAGGTGGAAACTGTGAGCATGATGGTTTATAAGAGAATCGTTTTTGTATAAAAACCTTTCCATATCCACTACAACCAATTTACTGCCAAAAGCCGGGGCCAAATAAAACAGTTCCCATTCTTGAACATGATTTAAGCAGTAACCGCTATGTTTCATAGAATTTGAATACATATATACCCAGTAATGCTTGCTTATATTTTCTATCAATAACTGGAGCCCTATATAATGACCAATTTGGGCATTTAATTCCCTCATCTCTCCCCCTGGTTTCTGAAAGTATGGGTTATCAGTAGGCATCTTAATCAAGGCTTTGTTAATTTGATAGTGACATTATATGCTTATCTTATCAAGGGCTTATAGTATAATTGAATATTATGGTGATATTTGTTTGTTCCTCATTTGCATGAAAATTAGAACAACTTACTGTACAAGCTGGATTGGTAATCAGCAGTTTTGATAGTTATTGAAAAGCCTGGTTCTTCCAGATGCAATATTGGATCCCCTTAAAATGATAAAATGACCAGACCATAAATCTATTGTATATGACTCTTAATGACATTAATCAACAAATAATATGGATCCTATATTGCATTTTGATGTGGCAGCCATGTCTATAATCACTGGAAACTGATGGGTACCAATCAGGTCCGTATGCACAAAAGAGTTAGACTGGGTCTAAAGTTAGACCTTGTCTAAGTGGAATTTAATACCAGGAGAAAGGTTCTTTTGTATTATTTTTGAACTTTGCATTTAAATCTTTAAAATTTGCTAGCTACTTTAGGAAGGAAATAAGAGTAAAGGTCCATTCCTGGTGGAACTAAATTCTGCTTAGACCAGGTCTAACTTAAGACTCGGTCTAACTCTTTTGTGCATACGGACCAAAGTGATCAAGGAAGTTGTGACTTTTTTTATATATATGTACACATTCATGTCAATACATTTGTATACTTTTTATTTCAAATATCTTAGATTTTTTAAATGATATAATGTTTTTAACAAACCCACAAAATAATACATTCCTTCTAATACTTTCAAAGAAAAACAAATAGAAAACAGCGGCAGTGCAGTTGGACCGTAGTTGTCACTTCTGCCTTCTTCAAAACTCTTACGTTCATTCTCTGTTGCCTTTATTGGCTCGACATAATACAATAATGATACTCAACAAGATACTTCGTAAAGTTAATGAACTTACCTGAAATTCAGTTTATCTAAACTGCTCAATTTTATTTGATTATTAATATCTCTAACAATATTTATGCCCAAACTCTTAGCCACGTACATGTATCAGATATCACTTCCGCATAGAGTATGATATGTACGGTTAAGTATGTACGAAATACGTACCCTATCCGTTGTGTCTAATGAATTGTGAAATACAAAATACAATCATTGTGATATCTATTGTTAAAGCTGGCAAGTCGGTGAGGTTGGAGGTCATGTACAAATTAATATAGAAATGGGAAATCCCTGTGCACGACTGTATTGTACAGGATTTGTTTAATTGAAAATTCCCTCTTCCGTTTTGATATTTTGGGACATTAGAGCACATCAGACATATCGAATTGCATTCTGAATACGAAGAATGTCATTCTGATATCAAATAATTTTGATTTTTTGAAATTCGCAATTTGATACACATTTTATGGCAAATCATTAAAAATTGATATTTTTGATATTTAACAGTACTTGAAGTAAACTTTATAAATCTGATGGTTTATACTTAAAGTGTATGTAGGTGGGATGAAAAGCCGACGATCAATTGAAAATTTTGACCTTTCGTATTGAAGATATGGAATTTTTTCCCAAAACCCAAAAAAATTTAGGTCTTTTTGGGAAAAAAATCCATATCTTCAATATGAAAGGTCAAAATTTTCAATTGACTCGTCGGCTTTTCCTCCCTGCTACATACACTTTAAGAATATATCATAAGATTTATATAATTTACTTCGAGGACTGTTATATATCAAACATTTGAAAAATATCAAATTTTTATAATTTGTCATAAAATTGGTATTATATTGTGATTTAAAAAATGTAAATTATTTGATATCAGAAAGTCATGCTTCGTATTCAGAATGCAATTCGATAGGTCTGAGGTGCTCTCATGTCCCACAAAAAATACTGTCGAAACGCAATAAACGCTCATTTTGGATCCCTTAATGTAATAATCATTTACTTTCCTAAAATAAACACTGATACAGAAACTGGGTAACTTAGGTCTGTAGTAAGTTTGCGTTCATTCAACCCATGTGGAGTTGTGTTATATAGTGGATTATATACAAAACATTGTCATATAGCGTTGTTTACCGTTCATACCAGGAATTTGTTGTACTTATAAATCTACGAGCTCTGAATACATTCATATCTGTTTGCTTGATCGTTATATTTGGATTGGCACTTTGTGTTTTATCTATACTGGAACATTGTACCTTTAGTCATATTCAATATGAAAATTGGTCCCAAACTTTACAATCATCATAGTCCAGTTTTAGAAGCAGGAAGAAACCAGAGGACCAGGAGAAAACCTACGGCATGGACTGGAAAATAAAATATATGGGGACGTCCGGGCCCGAACCCGACACCTTAGTAGTGCAAAGCGAGGATAGAACCGCTACGTTAGCCCACTTTCTACGAAACACATACATGGTTTGGCATGCTTTTGATATGGCTGTACATCACTTTCATATGGAAGGCCGTTTTTTGAATTTGTCTCACTATACCGATATTTTATATAAGGGTATCAATTTCATTCAATTTATCACAATTATACTGTTTAAATATAGCAATAATGAGTTTCTTCTGGCAAACATAATTATCATAATGTGAACAGGTGGTGATGGTAGTTCAATCTTCCTATTCTTACATCTTCTGTGTTATAATCATGGACGAAAGAGAAACAGACCGCGTACCATCAGTCAAAGTCCCCGTGTATTGTATGGTGTAAGTTCTCGCATATTCATGAGGGCCGATTGTTCGATCGTGTAGTGTCTAACAATCACGCCAGCGCTGCGTGCCTTCGCGTATCCGCGATAGAGCGTTGCTTGCTTTCGCGATTACGCGATAGACCATGAAAATACGCGGTAATTGCGTAGCAGTCTCGCCTGTCGCATTTCACAGAACAATCGGCCCTCATTATCGGATGAGGCGGAGAATAGAATATAATTTTGTAACTACAATATTGTCAAAAAACATACCAAATTGCACATTTTTGGTCTATTTCCCTCAAATTGCAAGGCACTTTATCCTTATTGCCTACGGGGGTGTGGTATGGATGTTTGTACAGTTGTTTGTTTAAAATTAACAGCTAATCAATTTCAATTCAATTCTGAGCATTCATTTCAATTCCAATTCCAATACAGTTGCAGTTTGTGTTAATTAACACACTGCAAAAACTGTGTCTAGAGATTGTTTGTCCTCGATTTGTAAACACGTGTAAAATCTAAACACAAATATCAAACTTCAAAATAAGTGTTTAATATCTAAACACAATGCATCAAAATACTAAACATGTTTAGCATTTAGACATGTTTACAAATCGAGGACAATATGGTGTCTATGACCAATACACGCCGTTGAATTTGCACACCGAGTGATCGGTGCTTAAGCAACACGGCGCCAACGGTTTTAGCTTGTATATATGTTGTTATATACTTCATTAATATATTCTTGTTCATTGATTGGTTAAAAGTGGATCACATGACCAAAAATAGTTTTACCATCAGTGCTCCTATCCGTAAATAGTACCTCTAAGCCGTAAATAGTATTTTCAATGTCCCGGATGAGCCGTAAATAGTACCTCCAAGCCGTAAATAGTACTTTTGACCATGCCTTCCGCGTGCGCGCATTCGATGCGACGGAACAGTTCGCGCACGCGAAACTGCCATAGCGTGATTTCGCGCTGCTGTAATTGGTTAGCCCGCTTTTAGCCTATTCGATTTTTTTGAAGGGCAAAAAATAGGTTGTGCTTAAATTGGTCGTGCTGTTCACTCAGGTTAGAAGCTGGAGAGTCAAAACGTCAAAAAATGTTCTTTTAACCAATCAATGAACAAAGAACATATTAATGAAGTATATAAAACAAATATATACTGCCTTTATTCGAAGTTCTGGTTAAAACTATGGTCCCTCGTTGAGATCAATTAATACTATTTTGAAAATAGTACTATTGATCTCACCTCGGGCCCATAGTTTTAACCAGAACCTCTCATGGCAGTATATATTTGTATATTATTATTAAATACTTGCTTAGTTTTAGATTGTGATTTTCGACAAAGGAAAATCCCTGAATTTGGTATTCATGCCACGCACCACCTGTTTATTCGTATTAGTATAATACTACGCCCTCCTTATTTTAAAATCAACTACTAAATCTTGAAATCATCGCATGTCGCTCTTTCACAGAAACTGATAAAGTTCATAGCAGTTGTAGGCCAATATAGTAAGGAGGAAATTGCATGAACAAAATAATAGCATTAGGTTAAAGACCACTAATAGGCTTGGGCGATACATTAAAATACGATGAGTAACTATTTGTTTTCATGGCATTCGAAAAGACTGCATTAAAATCGCTGAAATTGATCAAGTTATATAGCCAAAAAAGTACTTTTTAGAGTTTGATGCTTGAAAATGGTACATTTTCTCTCATTATATGACATTTTTGATGTAATAGTACCAAAATTCATACGCACGGCTTCGGTTTTTAGTAAATAGTCGCCCTATCATATTGTAACTTTCAGCTTCGAGGGCGCACTGTCATTTTAAGGTGTTTACGGTTCAGTGCGTTAAAACAAGAAAAGTCTCAGGTCAACCTATGTTGAATTTTTGATCATTTGGCATCTAAATCATTTAGTTTCACCTGATATTGGTGGCATTGAACTGTGAGAGTTCTGAATATGAGAACATTCCACCCGAAATTAGGCATTTTCCCATTGAAACCCGTGTAATACATAATTAGTGGTATTTAACCATTAACAGCAGCAGATACCCAAAAGAAAAAGCCTGAATTTTATTGACAAAATCTGTGTATTAAATTCACACTTCCGCTCCCAATGGTTTATTCAGTATTAGATATTAGGCGGGAATATAAAGGCGTCGGTCTCTTTTGTAGAGAGTCATACCTACAGAGGTATTAATCGAAGGGCCATATCTCTACATTGTACACTCCCATTGCACCATGCGTACAAACTAAGTACAATTTATAACATCGATCAAAGCCCAAAGTTGTAAAATGATTGGTGAGTTGGATGAAACGAAGGTTGGGCAGTTTGGAATTTGTAGGAATGCATGTTTCCACAACTTTTAGAATTGGTTGTTGGAGTGTTATATATATCAAAACAATCTGGAAAAGGTTGATTATGATTCCTTCCTGGGAGATCATTAAGGATTTCCCAGGTTTGTTTGAGATTGTGCTTGTGTTCACTGAGTAATGCAATAATACACGAATCTGACTGGCAGGAGTATTTCTATAATTTACAAGAAACCGGTTATTGGCAACTGTTTGGGGACGATTTGAATTTACGATATATCTTATCCTTACGACTAATAGATGTTAAAATAGCAGTTGTGCTCCATGATTTAAGAGGAATACGATTAGAACTAAAATTCGCACGTTTAGCCTTAATAGGAAAACAACGATTTTAATTATAATTTTTAAGACAGAGAGTTTATTAAAAAATCACTTATACGCTTGGCTAACAGATTCCTCATTAAGAACATGATTCCAATTAGTTAAGTGATTTGTAAAAGAACGAATATTCGGTGATTTGTAAAAGAACGAATATTCTGTTGAGTAAATCAACGACCATGTGTAGATCCAACAAAATAAAGAAATAGAATCAGTAGATTGAAAATATTGTAAAATGATGATCAGTGATGTCAGATACACATATAAAAGATGTAATTTTCTTATCAAAGAATTGTGACAGAATGTGACGTAATCCTGGTGAGCGATCTATAAGCGGAAAAAATAAGCCAAAAATTAAGGTACCAGTTATATTCATCCCTGTATATCCTACAAAAGGACAGATATGTCATAATTAGAACCAGCAGTTAATGGCTGCGTCTTTTAGCTCGAATTTAAGACCTCATACGTTGAAATCGTTCAAGAAATAAAGACACAACATTCAAAAACCCAGGGAAGATTCTAATTTAAAAGTTGCAGTTTGCTCCATTGCAAGCCCTATTGATTTCGACACAAAGCGTTCTCGAATAAGATAACTAGCGCTGTGCTTCCGTTTATTAGCACGTTAAAACTAGTGTAGTGCTTTCATTGATTAGAACACAAAATTGCAACTTTCGATTTCGTTTCTTCCTTAGGTTTTAGATCCTCGTTTCTTTAATTCTCAACCAATTCCAACAAATAAGGTCTTAAATCATAGCTAAGGAGTAAAGTACTGGCTGCTTGTTTTAATTTTGACACATTTGTCTTTGTTTAGGAAATACAGGGATGAACATAACTGGTACCTTAAATCTTTGGCTTACTGTATTATGTATAAATTTCGTAAGGAAATTCTGAATTTTTGAATCAGCCTCGTGCAGTAAAAGATCTCTATTAAAATTACACGAAATAAAACAATGGCAATGTTTGTTTTCATTTGTAATAACATCAAGACAACGGCTTAAATCAGAGTTAAATAAATCAACATCAGTTTTATGAGCACGATAAACATTACCAATAATAATATTCTTACACTTTGAATTCATAATTTCGATGAAAATAGACTCTGAGCATGCTGCGTGATCAATAACATTATGCTGAACTAGATCAAGCTCCTTCCTTAATTTAAAATAAAGCAAACAAGAATATACAAAGCAGCACCACCACTTTTCCTGTCTTTCCGTGGTACAATAATTAAATTATAATTGGCAATATCAATTTAATTAGATTGATCCTTAAACCAATTGAAATTGCAATTACAGAAAAGGTGCTTTTCAAATTTGATACGAAAATTTCTCTGTTGTCACGATTTGTTATTAAAACTACGAGAATTTAAATGTAAATTGTAAAAAATGTCGCTGAACGATACATATCAAGTGAATTATCAAAGTAATAGTTACAAGAGGGAACGATTTGGTTGAAGCAGATTCTTTGACATAGCATTATCAACAATATCATCATACAAGAAAGGATTTAATTTCAAACTTATAGCAGCCTGTTATATTCAATGGAGTTATTAATATAAAATAAAAAGATTACATTTGAATTCATTATCATCAAGAATGTAATTGAATGGAAATAAAGTACCGGTACAGCTAAAACACATCCAATGATCATCCTCAATATTGCCATAAACACTTTTTTTTTATGACAGAAACTATTACAATATTTATTTACAATCATGAACAATGTTCCTCAAACATTAATTACGATTTGCCATAAGGAGTCAACGTCATACAAAAACAACAAAATTGAAAACCAAAACACAAAGTTACACTAAACACTGAGTGTATGAAAAACAAATATGGGGCCGAAAAGTATGTAGGACAGAATATAATTCTCGGAAAACCACCGGTAAAGCGACGAAAAAAAGAAACCCTGTTCTTTTTTTTTTTAATGACCCAAAAATCACCAAAAATAATTTGCAATTTGAGAAAATACAAAAAAAATTTGTTCCTGAAATTTCCGAAATTTGGGTCGGTATTCATTTGTACAGGAATTTTTTCCCCCAATTTATTCAAAATCTGGGTCGGTCGGGCCCGTAGAACAGGGTTTTCTTTTTTCGTCGCCTAACTGATAAATACCATAAAAAGCTAATTATGCACAACAATGTGGACAATAGCTGGCCAGCAAAGGTCAAGGATCAGGAAGAAAAATGGTTGGTCATCTGCCAATAGACACAATGATTCAGAAAGTGTCAAAGACGGCTAAATTAAAACAAAGTGAAATAAATAATAAATAAATAAGATATTTCAAGTAAATAAATATTTACAAAATTATAGAATATAGGTATGAAATAAATAAAATATATAAAAAATGAGACAATACAAACGATCGAATTTGGTGTTGAAGTGAACAAAATTTTCAATTACACCTTTTCAATGTAAAATTGATTTATTTTCTCGGCCAAATGAAAATCAATAATTTGTGACTCCTCGCCACAACTGAGCCCGGATGTCGCCAATCATCATTTTTAGATATTCAACCAAAATATTCTGCTTGAAATTAGCTTTAAAATGATGTATATCATGTCTATAGTACTTGACATTTAAGTAGTGAAAAATCAATAAAACAGTCAATAAATCCTTTCTTTCCTATTGTTTATTGTTAAGTTCGATGGAGCATATCTCAATAGTGGCACTGGCGACATCCGGGCTCAGTTGTGGCGAGGAATCACATTTTCATTTTTTCAGTAAATGTCAGCAGAAAACTATCTACCAAAAAACGTTTCAAAACGTAAAAAGCGGCCAAAGTTTAAAAATCTTTCCTGTGTGGCTTTTCACCCTTTTTAAACTTGGTCCCATTTATGAAAGTTTTTAAAGACCCATACGAAGTCATCTATAGGCTACTTGTTGGTTTTCTTAGTTGTCAATGTTTATTTTGTAGAGCAAATGAATTAATGTTCGTGCGTAATTGAAGTTTTTTTCCGTATAGACGTTATAATGTATTTTGTAGCAAATACTCACTTTGTTAAATTCTTCATCGTCATGTGCGATTCTGCGCCTTATGTACAGATGTAGGGCCTATATGTAGCAGGTTGACACACAGTCAATTTGCTAAGTATATATAATACTCTGCTACTCTTTATGATCACGCAATATAATAAAACATAAACCTTGAAATGTTTTTGATAATACATACGGTAGCCTACGTCATATTGCACCGCTTTCGAACAGTCTTAAACCTATAAGAGTACATTGTTGCATGTAAAAATTAGGACTCATTCTTCATGTTAATACTACTTTACTAAATGGGACCAAGTTTAAAAAGGGTGAAAAGCCACACAGGAAAGATTTTTAAACTTTGGCCGCTTTTTACGTTTTGAAACGTTTTTGGTAGATATTAATTCTTTTTTGAGGTAAAAAATATTGCGCGCTAAGTGGTTCTTTGTAGCCATGCGAGGTGAACTAGTTGGATATCCATATTTCGCGGTTAATGGTGCTTTGTAGCCCTGCGGGGCAAACTAGTTGGATATCCATATTTCGGGGTGAGTGGTTTTTGAAGCTCCGAGGGCAAACTAGTTGGATATCCATATTTCGCGGTTAGCGGTTCTTTGTAGACCCTGCGGGGCAAACTAGTTGGATATCCATATTTCGCGGTTAGTGGTTTTAACGACCCGTAACCACCCCAATCAGCTGCATACCGCATCCAGCTATTTTATTTATCAAAATACTAGTTTTTAATGCTATGGGGTTAACAGAATTATTAAAAAAATTAATAGCTGAACCCAATAGTTCAGCCAAGGACTGGAAACGACATATTGATGACTTTATATAGAGTGTATTCAATAAACCCAAGGCGGAACGAGAGTTGTAAGTAATCGCTATCCGAACCATAAACACACATGCATGATCAGACAACGAGTATTCAATTTCCTCATAGCATCCCACGTTGTTCACACGTCAGTCGAATTTGGCGGTGTTGGTTTGTTAGCCCTCCAAGTTATAACATCGTTCACTTTGTGTTGAACATTGTATGTGAGCCTCGCTGTAATAACATAAAGATCAGTCTGATCAGTGTGATATCACAGAGCAGACCCTTGAGAGGGCACTTGGCTCATTTGCATGGCAGTCGGACTCTCCATTGTATTTGATCATTTGTGTATGGAGTGCAATGGCGACCCGTCATTGTATTTGTTCATGTGTGTATGGAGAGCCACTCTTGGAGCCCATGGGACTTAGGCTAGGTCCTCAGGTAGAGTCAGACGCTGTATGTACTAGAAACGCCCATTCTTGATTCTGCGTTCATTCAATGTTAGCATTAAATTTGTATTGCCCGGCGGCCCCGCGTAATGGAAAAACCTGAATTTGTTACATAAAAAGAAATTAAAATTAAAAAGGCAAGGTTCCACCTGAGTACATATTAAATGGGTGTAGAATTTTTTTTTCAAATATATATATGAATTTAGACAAACATACGGGATATAATGTACCTTTGACATGACGCCATGATGACATGATTTTATTAGTCGTTTTATATATCACCTATACCGTGTATCATAATACCAGTATTTGTAATTTTATATTATATAGAACTAATATTTTGCATCATAAATGCGCAGTTCATATGCACAGACGATTACTAATCTTCACGACTTCAAAATAACATGTTACAAAGCAGGTAATAGGTGCTGGCCTTGTCCTATTGTACTTGTTCATTTGTGTATGGAGAGCTCACTGACCTGTTAATAGAGGTCAATGGAATAGCTTCTTTATGGGGCACCTCTCCATCGGTTTCAGGGCGCAGTTCATTGAACTCAGCGGGATTCTATTGCAAGTGCTTTTATATTATTACAAAACGGATCGTGGTTATTGCCTTGACAAACCTAATAAATAATTCATACCAGGGATGAATAAATCCAGGGTGCGGACATTTCATTGGTCGCAAACCACCGGGATTCGATACAAGTTTGCGTTGTAAATGAATGCGTGAATAAGAGTGTCATCCCCTTGGCGCGATATTTGATTTCTGAATATACTCAAGTTGCCGTTGAAAATGCCTAAAAATCATCAAGATATTGCAATACTGTCTAAAGTGATGTAAAATTGTGGCAAATTTGTATGATTTATCGCACATAATTTCTGCGTAGCGTGGAGAATCATTTACAAGGATTTTGGAGAAAAAATTTGATAATTTTAGGGAAATATAGAATGGCGGAAGAAAGAAATAAAACATTTTCCTGGAATGTGTAGACCATACTCTTTCTGTTCCTATTGATTTCTATACTGAAATAATTCTTAAAATGAAGTTGTTGGATGATTTTAGTTGGCATTTCTAGAACGTAAACATGTAGGCAGATAGTAGAGGCGGCACTCTATTCACGAGATTTCTTTTCCAACGCCAAAATAGCACGAATTTTGGTGGTTTGCGAGTGAAGAGTGTCCGCACTATCGATGGACTACGTAACTGTTCAATAGGTTTTTGTAAATGAGCTAGTATTAGTGGGTAAGCTGTACATCTCTTTTGCATTGTTAAGACAACCACGCTAGGTTTTTCGATCAACGTACTATGCGTGTTTGGTCAAGCGAGGATAATTTGTAAAGCAGCAAGTAATGGTGAGGATGTTGCCCTTTTTAACTACTTCTGACTTTTGATTTAGCCCAAAATGAATCAATAAAATCGTGTATAAGATATTTGTGGGAATATTTGGGCGCTATTACAACAATTTAAATAAATGGGCACTTCTGGGTTGGATATATTATAGACTCTATAGAATTTAAGTATGATATATTTTCGATGGTAAATATATTTTCACTTTCAAAGTTTGTAGTTTTCATAATTGCAATTTCTTAATATTATATAAAAGGTGAGAATAAGACTATAAATGTAAGAGTATGGGATAAGTTTGATTGTTAATAAATGCGAAACGCCGGCGGTAGACATCAGCAATATCAGGGATTACCGCGATTCTTGCAGTAGCTTTTATGAATAGAATACAATAGTGGATACAATAGCGGATACAATAGCGGAACAATAGAGCTCTCTTAGGCTGAGTTCACATAGAAGTATACGGTATACGGTATTCGCTATATATGAAATACGCTCATTCGATCAGGCTGAGTTCATATAGGAGTATACTATGTGAACTCAGCCTGATCGAATGAGCGTATTTCGTATAGCGAACAGCGAGTATGTCAGTTTACCCATTTTCTTCGTCTTATCAAATGCTTGTAACTTTACTTCTTGAGGTCACATTGCATTCAATGAGGTGTCATAATGTGCAGAATTAGATAGTGCATCTATTAAAAAAATGAATTTACCCACATATGGTTTAGGTTTTTAAAATTTGGACGGTATACACTGCACTAAAATCGAACACGCGCGATTCCCACTATACTATACTAAACGCAGGTATACGGCCTTTTCGAATAGCTCTTATGTGACCCGGTACTATGAAATTACCTTGCTCGATTTAAGCTATACGCGTCCACCTGCAAAACGTGCATCGTATACCCGAATAGTATACTTCTATGCGATCGTAGCCTTATGTGACCCGGTACTATGAAATTGCCTTGCTCGATTTAAGCTATACGCGTGAACCTGCAAAACGTGCACCGTATACCCGAATAGTATACTTCTATGTGAACGCAGCCTTACGGGCAAATAAACCTCGTCGCGTTTTGCTAAATTTCACTTCTTCTTTTTCATGAACTAACCGTTATTTTTTTTAACTTGTGGCAAAACTTCGACCGAAGTTTTTAATAATGCTTGGTACTGTATATACTTCAACTTGTGCCACGAGCTTTCTTGGGGGCCAACTTTTTTGCTTTTCAAAGTAACATAATTCGCTAACGAAACATATTTCCCAACTTTCTAAAGCACATTATGTCAAGCTATATGCCATAGTTTTGTCAGAATTTCGGTTTTGATTGCACCATTTTTAAATTCCGAACCACAACAAAAATATCGATTATTTTTGCGGGTTGGTTATATCAGAAATGAATTACTGGTTGGACATTTTGGCAGTCGCAAGTGAAAAAAGGTGAAATCAAAACGAAAATTCTGACCAAACTGTATATAGACACACACGATGTGCCTTACAGAGGTGGGAAACATCTTTCTTTAGCAAATTATATTAGGTTTACGAGACCTATGCCTTAACCACTTGGCCACGGGAGCTTCATGATTAGGCTGGTTGAAATTCGAACCCATAAGCGGTCACTTAAACTTATCTCCTCCCCGCAAATAGCTCATAGTAGCTAGAGCCGTAAATGCGAGAAATAAATTGCATCCTCCCTGTGAGGAAATATAACACGAAAAAACAGTGGCATGATCGACGGGAATTATATAAATAAACATTAATTTTCATCAGGTTCGCCGTCACAAATAATAAAGGAGACAAGGAGAAAAAGTGATCCCGCCTGGGAATCGAACCCAGGACCTCAGGTTTACGAGACCTTTGCCTTAACCACTTGGCCACGGGAGCTTCATGATTAGGCTGGTTGAAATTCAAACCCATAAGCGGTCACTTAAACTTATCTCCTCCCCGCAAATAGCTCATAGTAGCTAGAGCCGTAAATGCGAGAAATAAATTGCCATCCTCCCTGTGAGGAAATATAACACGGAAAAACAGTGGCATGATCGACGGGAATTATATAAATAAACATTAGTTTTCATCAGGTTCGCCGTCGCAAATAATAAAGGAGACAAGGAGAAAAAGTGATCCCGCCTGGGAATCGAACCCAGGACCTCAGGTTTACGAGACCTATGCCTTAACCACTTGGCCACGGGAGCTTCATGATTAGGCTGGTTGAAATTCGAACCCATAAGCGGTCACTTAAACTTATCTCCTCCCCGCAAATAGCTCATAGTAGCTAGAGCCGTAAATGCGAGAAATAAATTGCCATCCTCCCTGTGAGGAAATATAACACGGAAAAACAGTGGCATGATCGACGGGAATTATATAAATAAACATTAATTTTCATCAGGTTCGCCGTCGCAAATAATAAAGGAGACAAGGAGAAAAGTGATCCCGCCTGGGAATCGAACCCAGGACCTCAGGTTTACGAGACCTATGCCTTAACCACTTGGCCACGGGAGCTTCATGATTAGGCTGGTTGAAATTCGAAGCCATAAGCGGTCACTTAAACTTATCTCCTCCCCGCAAATAGCTCATAGTAGCTAGAGCCGTAAATGCGAGAAATAAATTGCCATCCTCCCTGTGAGGAAATATAACACGGAAAAACAGTGGCATGATCGACGGGAATTATATAAATAAACATTAATTTTCATCAGGTTCGCCGTCGCAAATAATAAAGGAGACAAGGAGAAAAAAAAATTCAACCAGCCTAATCATGAAGCTCCCGTGGCCAAGTGGTTAAGGCATAGGTCTCGTAAACCTGAGGTCCTGGGTTCGATTCCCAGGCGGATCACTTTTTATTTATATAATTCCCGTCGATCATGCCACTGTTTTTCCGTGAAACTATATTAGTTTGAAACGCTTAAAAATTAATTCCAAAAAGAGTTCGCGGGCAAAGGCCTATAAAGTAAAAATCTTACAACTAAAAGACACAATTTCATGCCTAATTTTAACACGAGGATTTTTGTAAAAAATGTATATCCAAACACTATGTTTTTAACTGACATTTCTGAAGGGCAAAAATATTGCTTTATATTTGACCGAGAAAATTAATTTCATAGCAAAAAGTGTATCTCTGACTTTTAGCGCGACTAATGCATCACAATAGAAGCTGGTGACTAAAGTTCTGAGTGTATTTAAGGGTACACGATATATTGTTGGTCATTATTTGAATCAATATATTATTGAAAAATAACACTGGTGCTTTGCAAAACTTCATTCTACAAATCATATACTTTGAAAACGTGCTTGACTTATTGTTGTTATTGAGTTATGTGCGTTTTACAAAAGTGTTGTTGTTTCAGCCCTCTTTACAACATAACTCAAGAACCACATGACCTACAAGAATATATCTGTGTTATTTGAATGCTTCTACACACTCGCTTTGAAATGATCAATACAATTTTTGCCAAAGTTTACTACCATTCGCAATATGCTGTGAACTACCAAATCGAAAAGGTTTTAATAGTTGCTAACCTTAAGTCAGATCAGATATTAGCGGATAAAAAAGTCCAAAGAACTAACCAACGGTCACTCTGTTTTGATGATAAAAGAATAAATAAAACACCTCTATGTGGGTCAAAGTGCTTCTTAAAATATAATTGAAGAGTTTAAAAAGTATTGGTGAAAAATATGATTTTGCGCCAATACTAGCATCAATATTTGATTTGTCTTGTCCTCGCAACAACTGCCGCGCTTCTCCTGCTCCCAAAGGACTTTTTGTTACCGGGTTTAAAGGGATATTCAGAACTGAATAATTTGTATGTTGCTGATGCTACACGCATTTTCTATAAGAATTAGTATGTAAATATAATTTACCGTACCTAATTTTACTGTTTCATAAACTCTTTTCTAGTAAATTGTCTATTGCTGATCTTACGTATTTATTATTAAGGAAGGTACTGATTTTGACTGCTGTTCACCCCCCGGTGGCTGAAGCACAATTGAGAGGTTTTGTTAATCATCTCCTATAATAGACGGGATCCCTGGGAAACGCGAAAATGACGTCATCAGTGTATGTGATTCCTTTCTTTGTTAAACAATGCATCAACAGACATTCGTCTTGAATTAGAAAGTTAACTTTCATGCTCAGGGAACTTCTTCGACACTACATCTGCTTTCAAAGGTCCCTTTCATGTAATTGTCAACAGTTTTGGTGTGAGACGTTTACTTTTACGTCTCCGAGGGATGATGAACGCAACCTCCCGACTGAAAAATATTTGGTTCCGGCTTTTTAGAGCACAGGAATTAAGCCGTATGTGATACTGTTAGTAACGTTGCAACCATAATAAATTCGTAATATACCAGGAATGCGAGAAAAGTGTATGGGCAAGCGATGGCAAAATACTGAATATCCCTTTAAAAGAGTCCTAAAGTACGACCATTCATGTGTGAACAATTTTATTTGTAAGCTTTTAGTGGTCAACCTACGTAGTCACAAGCACCGGTCAGATTATTATAGAAGATGACATGAAATCAAAAACTTTCTATTGTGAAATTATGGAAATTGGATAAGAAAGAATATTGCATTAATTAATCTATATATCATGAATGGGTGCAAGCATTCAATTTGATATGGTGACGCTCGCATAATTTTGCTTAGGAAGTATTATAAATTTCAAAGGATGTTGTCATATCAGTGAGCATTTATTCCGTTTTCGGAACAACGGTTCTTTTAGGAAAAGTGTGTATACTTGCATGATACGTAGATCAAATTATATTGAACGTCATTATTTGCCTAAAGCTAAATTTGATTACAAATTGTAACTACTAGAGAAAACGGTTTGCAACCTGTTGACTGATGCTTAGTACAGGTTGTATACAATAATGATTTCAGGCTTTTAAATCACTTTAATAAACAAACGCTAGCAAACGTTAGCAAACAAAGAAGCAAAATTGACTCAGATTTGTTGACTGTGCTTTCTTACCCGGAGTGCTTTCTCTCGTAAAGCCATAATGTACAAGCTTTTAAAATAAGTTTGGTCACTTTTTTTCAAACCGATTTTTTTGGCATATTTGTAATGTTTACAAATGTCCCAAATTACACCTAATTGGATTCAGCCAAGTTCAATGTGTTTTAGGACAACAGAGCAAGTTTGAATTAAAGTCATAATTATTACTTTAAATCTCCCTTAGAACACCAAAAATTAAGCGGCTAACATATATAGTAAGTGAGTTTTCTTTCATTTTACCTCAATAGCTCGGCTTAAAATGACCAGAATACTTTCCTGACCATTTTTACTAGAAATATTTTTACTCGTAATATTTTATAAGGCTTGTTAGGATGGTTCGACCAATGGTCCCCACACCATTCCCATTTGTTATGTATTAAAAGAAAAGTAGTCATGGAGAGCGTTTATTTCTTTGATTCTGAATAATTAATGCAAGAAATATTTTTCAAGTTAAAATGTGTTAAACTCTGGATAATCTAACTGTCTATTAGCCTTCAAATGCACAATTTTGGCTCTCATATCAAAATATGTAAATTACCTTTACAAGCGGGAGTCAAGATCATTCAGCCAAGGTAAATAGTAATGTATGTGATGAATTTGGGCATTTTTCCTTTAACTATATACGTGGGTCCTTCCAAAAGTTCTACCGCCACTCTCGTATCTCAGCCCATTCATATTTTCCATGATGATAACATATGGTTTTATCTAGCTAATGAGAAAATTTTGTTTTGATATTTTTTCCCGTATGTTGTAAGAGAAGGACAAATTACACCCGGATTCAGGACCGCGGAAACGGAGAATATCTGTACATTTATATTCACAAAGAACGCCAATATATCAAATTGAATTTATCACAAAATTCCGAGTCCCTTCAGATGGCTTGAATTAAAGCTGACATAAGGAAACATATTAACATTTATGTAAAATTATAAACAAATGTTTGCACCATTCCAACAAACACCGTTGTTTTTTAGCAAAGAAACGATAAGAGCAGAATGATAAGAATTGTAATCAAATTGAAAGTGTGTTTTTCTAGAAAAAAAAACCAAAAGACATTATGCAGAAATTGTCTGTTTATTGGGAAAAAGGACCTACTGGAAGCATATTGTACCTGCTATGGAAATTATACCTTGGTAATTAAACACCAAGGAAACTAATTTGAAAATAGCAAGTAAGAAAAAGTGGTTGGGTGTCTTTATTTTTAACTTTCACCTCTTTCACTTAAAAGTCATTTCATACATATGGTTCCTAGGCAGAGTCTCATGACCATTAGAAATAACAGTTCAAATTGGATGCTGGGATGAATTTTTAAAATGGATTTTAAACTGGCAATCTCGATGTTTGGTTACACATTTGATGTTGTTTCATTTATAATCTGCTAGCATAATCATAACACTTGCATATCGAGCTAATTTTGTAAGAGGGATACACACATAATATTTTCATTTAAATGTTTTACGATAATTTACCGTCTGTTATATCAAATCTTATTTTGGTTCTGAGGGCACTTTCAAAAATCTGGAAAAGGTATCAATATGCATTTGCAACCAGGTATAGGTGACATTCCAATGCATAGTTATGCTGATTTTAAAGCTACCATTTATGATATGATATGATATGATATGATTTTATTAACCTGCACGACATCGCGGCCAAACGGCCGAATTGTATTATGCAAGAGACAATAAACAAATATTATGAAAGAAATCAATTACACATAATTATAAAGCAAAAAAAGGCAACTTGGCATGGAAAAACAGCAGAGAGACGCAAAAGGGCACAATGGGAAGCCACCAGCACACAAGCTACTACTGCTTATTCAACATATTAATGTAGTAGGGAACGGGGCTTTCAGCAAATCTGCTTGTGCGTGCACGCACTTTGGAGATATGGGCTGCATTTCTCAGCTGTCTTCCATGGACTTCACTTCTACTAGGAGGGAGCAACATGTTGGTACGCTCTGATTTAGCAAGCGATTGCACGAACTTAAACGAGTGTTGTTCCCTCCTGGTAGAGAGAGAGTCCAGCTTACAAACACTAACTGCATTATCATACGAAATATAATTAGCACCCAAAATGATTCTACATGCCCTTTTTTGGACTCGCTCAAGTGTATTTGATTGTTTGACAGTGAGCGATGAATGCCAAATGGCATCAGAGTATTCCAATAGGGGACGTATGTAACCAACATAAACTGTGGTCAGCTCCGAAACGTTGAAACCAAAACGTTTCAGAGAACGGAGCATGAAGAGGCGTTTGTTAGCGCACTTGCACATGTGATCCACCTGGGCATCCCATTTAAGATCTTGCTGTATGAAGATGCCCAGGACTTTGGCAGATGAAACAAAAGAAAGCAATGAATGGCCTATCTTCAGAATGGGATGAGAAGGTGGGTTTCTCATAAAACAGATTTGAATGGCTTGACATTTGTCAGGGTTGAGTTTCAGGTGGTTACTTACAGACCAGTCCAGGAAGTCATCAAGATCAGACTGAAGGTTGCCTTTCTCACTACACGCACGGTTCTCAACGAATGTGAGATCGTCGATATATTTCCAGTAGTGAGAACTGCAACCTTCAGCAGCGTCGTTGATGACAGCCTGGAAAATGATGGGACCAAATTTGGCACCTATGCGGGACACCAGCACACAAGGGGGCATAATCAGACAAGGTTTGGTTATATCTCACACACTGAGTGCGATTATTGAGGAAACTGCAAACCCAAGGAACGATAGCCCCCGGACCCCCAAAGCAATCAACTTTTCAACAGCTATATTGTGGTTTACCAGGTCAAATGCCTTGGAGAAGTCCGTGAGGACTACCGTTCCTAAACATAAACATAAACAATGTGATTTATAAAGCGCCTTTTACAAAAGTAGGCAAAGCGCTAAAAGAGAGAAAGACAAGAAAGGAAAAAGAGCTAATGAGTGGGAAAGAGGTGGGTTTTAAGGAGATTCTTGAATGTGGTAATATTTTCTTGACCTCGGACAGTGGTGGGCAACTCGTTCCAAAGGCGCGGCCCCACTGTTGAAAAGGCGCGATCGCCAGCTTGTTTCTTGGAACGAGGCACTTCAAATGTGACAGCAGCGTCAGATCGAAGCACATAAGATGTTTTGTGGGTCCGAGGTTGAAAATAAGAAGAGATGTAATCAGGTGATTTGGTGTGAAATGCTTTGAATGTCTGGAGAAGACTCTTGAACTGTATTCTTTGGGCAACAGGCAACCAGTGGAGAGATTGAAGAAGAGGAGAGGCATGACTGCGACTCGGTTGCCTGAAGATAAGACTTATTTTGGAGGACTTGAAGACGGTTTATGTGTTTTTTATCTATACCATTGAAGAGTAAGTTACAATAGTCCAGTTTGGATAAAATGAGAGTGCGGACAATGTTATGACAAGTGTCGGTATCTAAGTATTTATGGATACGATTTAGATTTCGCAGCTGCCAGTTAATGGTACGAGACAAATTGGTAGTGTGATCAGCCATTGTCATGGAGTAATCAAAAATAACACCCAGGTTACGGATGCTAGGGGAAGAAGGAATTTCCTGATTACCAAGATGAAGGGTGAGATATTGCAGGGTCTTATAGTGGTGAGCAGATGAAGCAATAAAAAACTCAGTCTTAGATTGATTGAGTTTCAATCTATTTCTAAGCATCCAAGCCTGCAGATCATTAACACACTGACTCCTACATTGTTGCATTTGTCTGAACCTTGGAAAAGTGTGTGCACAAGATTGATCAGGTAATGGGATGTTGATATACCACTGACATTCCCAAATTGATTAATATCTATGTATGGTTCAATATCATACACAATCCATTTTGCCACAAACCCTTCGGCAACCTTAGCAAAAATATCAGTAAGTGATATAGGCCTCATTTTATCAATGCTGGGCGGGTGTTGCTTTGGAATGGGGACAACAATGGCAGATTTCCACTGGTGTGGCACAATTCCCTCCTCAAAAGAACAATTCAACACATCTGTTAAAGGGCCACTCAGTTCATAAGCAAATTCCTTTATGATTTTGGGAGGAATTCCATCCGGGCCACTTGATTTTGAAATTTTAACTCTCTTAAGCTCGCTATACACATCCCATGGATAAAGAACGGGGGCAGGTTTCACAGCGGGCAAGAAGGTTGGAAGCTCAGAATGATCTATGGGATTAACATGGGAGGACACGCTCACAAACTTGGAATTAATGGCATTAGCCATTGCCTTGTGGTTAGCCCTATCCACTCCTGGGATGTGCATGTCAAGATCAGAATTGCTGGAATTAAGCATACACTTGATTTGTTGATACCATTTACGAGGTTCAGTCTTTTGCAACTTTCTCACTCTGTCTGCATTATAATTCACTTTAGCTTTCTCAATTTCTCTCTTCACCTCATTACGCAACTGGCGCCATTTTGAGGTTTCATGAGCTTCAAATGCTGCTTGACGTTTTGATATGAGTTTCTTTATAATGAGTGATCCACGGTTTATCAGTCTGATGAATTTTGAGTAATTTAGTAGGAAAGTAAAGTTCCATACCCTTGTTTAACACAGAATACATAGCATTCATTTTATTTTGAGTACCATTGCATTCGTGGACCTCACTCCAACTCTGATCCTGAATCCATCTACCAAATGCTCTGATATTATCATCACGAAAAGGCCGTGTAATCCTGGACTTAACTGTGTTCTTAGCAGTGGTGTTTTTAGGCTTCCATAGAACACATGCATGATCACTTTTACCAATTGATGAGAGAGCAGATGGTGGTAAATAATGGGTTTGGATATTAGTTAGAATGAGATCCAGGGTTGCCTGGCCTCGAGTAGGAAATGTAATTATCTGATTAAGATCATTTACACAACCAAAGCTATATAGTAGAAGTAGAACTTTTTGAATGACCCTCGCATAAGTATAGGAGAAATGAAAGAACAATAAGAGGAGATATTAACACATTTCCTTTAAGTAATTGTTAAATTAAAACTGCAATCATAACAAAAGACAAAGTTCAATCTTATTATTAATTTTGAATTTATTTTTCTTTATAAGGCACTTTTTGGAGAGTTACAGTGCTTTTGTTTTCCAAACATAGACACTACGGAACATCGGTCTCCTCTTGTTGTTAGTAATTATAAACGATTACTCCACCAAAGTTAATAAATACCACGGCTTTCAATTGCAATTGTTTTATAAACAAATATTTTAATATAATAGTTCTCAAACACAAACAATAAAGGCATTTGAATTAAATATTTCATATACATCATGCTTGTTTGTTGCCATTATTGGCTCTTCTAACAAATAAACAAATTGTGATATTAAATACAGCGTAATTGTTCTAGATGAATTGCCCATAAACATAAATAATATAGATGTTTCGATATATTTCTAACAATATCATATCCGATTGACCCCCGGTTCCGTCCGGTTTCCATTGTTTAGAGCAATAAAAACCGGACGGAACTGGCTTTCAACGGCCGGTGGAGTTTTGATTTCATACCTATGCTTCTAAATAGTCAGTTAACCTACTTGGTGTGTACTAATTTATTATTTTCATTTCAAAAATACACTCTTATTTTTGCATTTATTATTAGTATTAAATTGTAATCTTTATTTTGTATTATTATTATTAGTAATGTTCGTATTATTGTTATTATCATTAGGCATCACAACCAATTTGTTCGATCTTTCGATCGACCGTCGATGCTGCTTCGATGCTTGTTATTAACGAATTATCAATTAATTAACTATAAACAATATTTAATTTGTATTGGTGAACCCAAATTAAACATGCAGAGATTCACAATTAACACTGGTCAATTATATGGATTAGGTAAATAATAAAGGTCGACTAAGCAGCGATGTCGACCGAAAGATTGAACTAATTTGGTTCTGTTACCTAATATCATTCATTAATATCATTCATTATTATTATTATTATTATTATTATTATTATTATTATTATTATTATTATTATCATTATCATCATATTAACAATAACTATGAAGAAGTATTATTTATTAAGTGCAAAACGGATGCGGTTTTGTCTATCTTTATTATTATTATAATTATTATTATTATTATTATTATTATTATTATTATTATTTTATTTTATTTTATTTATTTATTTATTTTTTTAAATATTTATTATTGGTGTTTTAAAGAATGTTATGTATTTCAAATAAATATGGCCATGCGAAGAGAATCAGAAACCAACACGTCCACCAATATCATCAAACATAACTGCATGAAATAATTACACACAGGAAAAAGTCTGTCATCAAATCTCTGCACATTGTTGTGAGCAGTGAGACTTTCTTTGGAAATTAATGGTCGACTATAACTCAAAGGGTCTTTTGTTCTTGTTCTGTATTTTTGTCCTTTTTACTTTATTTTATTCTATTTTTGTTTCAAAATTGAAGGAAGGCTGACAATTAGACAAAATGTAATAAATGTGGACCATACTCTATTTCAGAATTGAGTACAAACAATCCTGACAATGTAATTGTTTTTGGACACTGGCATTGGTTTAAGTTGTATTAAGCTGTTATACAA
The DNA here is from genome assembly GCF_039555335.1 of Amphiura filiformis. Lineage (NCBI taxonomy): Eukaryota > Metazoa > Echinodermata > Ophiuroidea > Amphilepidida > Amphiuridae > Amphiura > Amphiura filiformis. The sequence goes on along the minus strand of NC_092634.1, from coordinate 6,959,470 downwards.
GCTTACTGTGAAGTCAACCATTATCATATTCATTCCCATAATGATAGCTATAATTATTTACATAATTATTTACATAATAAACAAGGGTTACACTTTTTAATTCCAAACTTCCGTATTTATTTGTAACAGTGCATTTCACAAATCACATGCTGGCATATACCATCATCTTGCACAATGTGGGATAATTTGAGTACAATTTGAATACAATTACTTGAATTACTTAAAGAAATACATAAAAGCCCCCATTGCATGTCGACGCGTTTGAAATCAGCGCACCATTTGCATAATAGCTGGAAGATAGTGCCCAAGTTCATAGCAAAGACGAAAAACATCCAAATTAATTATCAAAAGGTTTGAAATAACATAGACTCTATCATAAATATGGCTACTATCTATTGTATGTTATGCAGAAGCTGACCATGTGCGATTGTAACATTATTTAGTTAAACCCTAAGTTGATATTCTTCTATACATACCTTACATAAGTATTCTTACATACTCCACATAAATATTTTCAATTTTACTTTTTGAATGCGTCACCGGTTTTATGAATCGCAAAGCCAGTCTTTTTTTCAGATATGTATGATGCGGTGTATTATTTTAGTACCATTGTTTGATTCATTTCGCTCTATATTTACACACGAACTCTTGACGCAATTTAACTTTCTTAGTAGCTTCAAACAACTCACACAAACATAAAAGTAAAAAGTAAAGTAAATTTTACTTTCCTGGTAAATTTTCTCCAAATAAACTGAGACAGTCTCTCGATGTGACGCATACTTATTCTACTTACTTTTTGACTACAATTTTTTTGTCTAAAATTGCAAAATACACTACAGATTATAATTCACAATGTTAATTATTTCGACTTTTAAAACAAACACAAAAATTATAATAAAAATGATAAATAATATAATATAATATAATATAATATAATATAATATAATATAATATAATATAATATAATATAACTGCCACTAGAATTTATTCAATATATATCTTAAAAACCATTTTTATCACACCATATACACCCTATTATGACATCATCGTTATGAATACCGCATATCGACGAATACCATACAGCTATAAACAGCCCGAATCCCTTTTTACTGTATTGACTACAGAGGGCGACGTTATCAATGTTTTAGTAGTGTAACGTCGCTACTCGCGCTCGGTGAATCGCTCAAGGCATCTCACTTGTTAGATAGGGACGGTTTATAGTAATCTGCGTGTTTATTCGTCACTATGCAGAAATCATGGCGATATATATGTGGTAATCGTACAACGATCCATAATATTTAAGAAAAATTCCTTTTTTACATCATTTCAAGAGAGGGGGACTAAACAGAAGTCAGAGACATCGTGCAACGGATTGGTGATGGGCAGGTCACGTGACAAGAAACAAGGGCAATACGTGGAGTCACTGAGTGACAACCAAAGCGAAGATGTGGAAGGCAAAGACGAACATGTCGAGATGATAAACAGCTTATATAGGGGCCGAGAGGCACTACTTGGGCTAGGGTGTACAAATAGACATAAATAGAAGATTCTTGAAAAGGTCTCCATACAATAGGGGAAGAAACAACCTAGTTGAGGTGATGAACAACTACTTACCAAACGAAATAGAAACACTTGTTCTGTATAATGATTTTAAAATAGAAATTAGTTTAACTTTCCATACTTTTTTGTAGTATACGATTCGAAAAACAAAAAACATTTACACAAACGCGTTGTTATAGTAAAAAGCGTCATTAGGCTATCCTAATCTATTATGAAGACATTACCTTAATCTTCTACACAGGAAGTGTGAAATTCAAATAGGTTTACCTGAATGGGTCACTCCATTTGAAATCTACAATACCTGTGTAGAAGAATAAGATCATGTATTGTTTGTTTACCCAGGTTGGTCCGTGAGGAACACATGCTAATCCATGGAAAACCATGGACCGTTCCAAGCTCATACAAATGCACAAGCCTGGATAGCCAGTGTAGGCTAATATATGCATGTTGGCCTAGATAGCTTTGATAAACAAAGCAAGAAATGGAAGAAAATAGCTAGGAAAAAGAGAAAGAGAGAGGCCACTCCCAAACACAATTGTACAATTTTACTCTTAGCCCTTACTTCGTGAGAAAGGAAACTGGAATTCCAATCTCAGGCCCCGATTGTACGGGGTGCCTGGATTTCAATTGAAATAGCCCATTATGCGCGTTCGTTCTGTGAATTTCAATCAAAACAATAAAATCATATGATGACTACAACGAAATTGTAAAGGTCGTATAAATCAGATTCACTTTTTCTTTTTTAATTACACATATCTTTCATATCTTTTGAATTGATCGTTTTATTTCAATGGGGTTTTCTGCAAAATGCAGCTTTGTAAATGCTTGTTACAATGCAATACAAACTGAAAAATGACCGAATTCAGACTGATTTTGCTTGATCAAACCACAAATATGATTCTCAATAGACTACCCGTGTTACATGGAAGTGGAGTATAAACACTGACACAACGCACGATATGACGTATAAATATAAAATAAAATATTGACCAAAGGTCATATAAATCTTACCAAGTACACATACAGGTTTAGTGCAATGTAGGATATATATAACAGACAAAATAGTAGCCGATCCAATATATCTCACATGACTTTAAAAATTTGATTTTTTACTACTAACTACCAATAATCACACCGTGCACACACCCTGGGCTATTGCAGATGAAATCTGTACACACCTTGTAAGGAAGACTATGCCACACACAGAGAGTGTGAATTACAAATGGATCTACCTGAAGGGGTGGCTCCACCTGTGTGGGAGAAAGGGTCTTCTATAGGAGGTGTTTGCATTTCAACTGCAATAGTCCAAGCAACGGAATACACGGTGCACGACTATCTCACATATCAAATGCTTATGTTTAATAGACTCTCAGAACTTAGCACGAAATTAATGAAATTCACATAACATCCGATTTACGGAACCGGATTTGGCACATAACCTTTCTAAATACGTTTAATTTTCTTAATTACCTTCTTCATTTATACAAAAATAGTTTTAATTCTTTGAACATCTTCAACGTCAGCAAGCACACGCGAACTCATACAACAGTCAATTTGAAGAACGGGATTTAAACCAAAACCGGGAACTGACTTGCGTAATCATACTTCTCGTAACCAGCATGACAAAGGTTGACGCATGCGCATTGCATTTTACTCTTATCTTATAACAAACTAACGTATAGACCACTTTACATTATTGTTTATCAACAAAGGCGAGGGATTGGTCTGTCGATATGCCCGAACGAGCCGCTTCACTGTTCAATGGCTTTCTTGTACTATATGAAATGTGGTGGGAGATTTAAAATACACATGCCCTGAGCAGACTACGATGCGCACGCACTCTGCAGGGCAAAGAACAATGGAAAATACCATAATGCGTGCGCATACTGCCGGGCAATGACGTCACATGTCAAGTGGTCTATAGTTTATGTTGTAAGCTCTAAGAGTTATCATAGAAATAAGTAGCCGCAAATAATAATGTGTTTTGCATTTATACCACTGTACAAAAATGATTATTATTGGTTTATGAAGCGCTCATCAGTTGACAGATCTTGAAGGTGTCCGTATGTAAACATGGCAAATGCTACGTGCAATCGCTGCAGATGGAATTAGTAGCAGCCATTGATGGTGTGTCAGCAAAGAAGCTTCCATACACGGCAATCCGGACCTGCATAATGTACAACAAGCAGAAGAAATTCGATTTAGAAATAAGCTATACATTTTATTTATACATTTGGCCTTTTCAGAAAAGTTTCTGGTTTACCATGTTTACTAGCTAGGTTTTTGTTTAGTCACGTAGATATTTTCTGATTACCACTTCTGTGGAACTTTCTCCCTTCACCATTTCCTGGACACTTTACCCGAAACAAATAAACTGTTTGGTTTCAATACAAAAGCCTCATCTTCTCTGCATTAGATTTTTTGCACTTCCGTCATCCCTTGGAAATGTAATAGTTCCCACCAAATCAAACACCCTTTCACCCTATCTAATTTTAACTTTTTCATGAGAAAACTCTTAATATTTAGTACGTAATGTAGAATCAATAGCAGAAGAGGCGGGGGAGATTGGACAAAATTGACCACGTTGTAATCTTCCTTTGGCCAGTTTAGTACAGAAACATTACAGGTTTTTTTTGCTGTTATTTTTAGCCCATTACAATTAGTATTAATATATGCGTCCTTTCGCTTCCTACGCGTACCGTCCATTAAAAAAGAGTGGTAATGAAAACAGAAATTATAATAGCCATTCTTGTGTTAAATAGAACAGAAATACAGTTAGGGTAGGTTTTTAATTTAAATTTTCTTACGATAATAAAGTGAGTGTCTGAACAATCGCCACGAAAGTATGGAGCACTTCAACAGAATGCTACCCTATTGAGTGCTCATGAAACGTCAAATGTTTTAGTCTATCCATAATTTATGCAGCAGCTAAAATACATGATAAAAAATATGTCTAGAGTATAGAGAATTATTAACGTGTATTATTCCAAGATAATTGTGATAATTGTGTCCAGTTAATTAATGTACTTGTATTTATATTGGTAAAACACCAAAGCGTAAAGTGAAAAATGTTCGCCCGTTTTTAAGTGTGCGTTTTTATAATTATATAACAGTAACTGTCACAGATGTTTTTCATGATTTGTATCAGCCGTAAACATGGTAAAACTATAATAGAAACTGTCCATTAATTTGTAGTTTTAAACAAGTTTTAAAATAGGGCCTAATACAAAAATATGTAAGTGAAAAAGACACCAGGAATATTCTGTTAAACAACAAAAAATTGTAATTTCAACCAAAAAAAAGACGTCTGTTTAAAAAAAAATGTTTGAAAAAAACGGACAATTACTGACAGACAGCGACAATTTTACGTCTTTTCAGGAAATATTTCTAACAGTGTATATCGAGGGTTGAGAGGCACAAAGCTTCAACTCACAATCACCTGCTCCCACAAAATGAGCATAAAGGCGCCAGAAGATTCAGTTCATTTATCACAACAAATTTCAATCGAAAACAAAAGAGGTGGAGGAAATGTTGATTTTTGAAGACCAAAGCAAGGAGCCAATGTTATGCTCATTTTGTGAGAGCTGATCATAGTGAGTTACGGCTTTCTGGTTCTGCACACTCGATATGTTCTATATTTTAACCCCGCAACGGAAACGATGAGGATTGTTTTAGAGCATAGAGATCAATGTAATAGCTTTTATCTTCAATTTACAGTAAAACATTAAACAACTCTGTTCCAAATGCTCCTTGTTATCTTAAATGGTTTTACATAGCTTTCGGTTAATGGATTGCTTGGCTTAAGTATTATGTATTATTAATGTTGTTACGGACACAACAATGTTAGCCGTTGTTAACGATTAGTGATCGTTTTGGTTTTATAGGTACAGTATATATAATGTACGATACAACTTACAAGCCTTCCTAAATAATTTATTCAAATTGCATACAAAATAAATGTATATAACATTTAACGTTACCGTACCCAACTTCCTGAGTTGAATTCAAAGTCACAATGTGGGAAAGAAAGCATTGTTTTCTGCTCTAGTCTTGTGCAATTACCTTTAAAAAATCATCAAAATCTCCGTCTTTAACCTCAATGCAATTCGAGAATTACATGTGTATTACATGTACCACAAAACGACCTGTTCATTCGATACGATTTCAAATGTTAAGACATTACCAGCTAAATTGTAGAGGTCGTGACCGTCTAAATTGGCTATTTAATACGAGCAATATTATGTATTTGACTCATTCTATGCATTTTTATTATCTATATATTTCTATCTTATAACAATGTGGGTGAGTAAACTTAGATTTAGAGTGTAAGTATGCAGGACTGTATCCAGAAGGGGTTGGTGCGGTAAGCTTAAAAAAACTATGAGGAACAGAAAATATTGTAAAATTTCAAATTGCAGCAAATATTAAATAATGAAAGTTCAATATTACTAAGCACTAGATAGTTAGTTACGCAGTATTCTAATTCACATCTATAGGTTTTTGCTAGTCCTAAACTTCTCTAGTCCGAAGATAGGATCCGCTAGTCAATAAAATCCGCTAATCCAAAAAAAGGGATCGCTAGTGCGAAGGTTAGAATTTGGACTAGATTTAAGTTGGGGTCCGGGCTAGGGTTAGGGTTAGGGCTAGGTTTAGGTTTAGGGTTAGGAAAAGGGGTAGGTTATGGTAAGGGTTAGTGTGCTCTCGAACTTTTCAGATTAGCGACATCGTTTTATTTTCGGACTAGCGGACTACTAGCCTGGTATTATAAAAACAGGAATTAAATGTGATGTCCGTTTATTCCAAGTGTGGAACCAACTTCAGCGTGTTATGTTGATCGCAAACCAAGGCTAAAACATCTTTTACAAAATTTCACTTTAGAATGCACAACAAACCACACTGTTTCTTTTTAAGTTAACAAAATTTCAATCTTGAATGAAAACTATGATTTGGCAATGCTCTTGCCTATAAACATGAATGCATACACTAGGAACCCCCAAAGGCGATAAAGTACCCATTTTTGGCGAGAAATGCCGAGGCGAGGCGAGATATGACGAGGAAAGGCGAGGTAGCCTATTATAAATTGAGTCAACATGATAACAATGGGTGTTAATTGGGTGCTACTTATATCCAAACAAAATATCTGTGGCAGGTATGGATGTACTGGATGTACCTCGCCTTTCCATGCCATTTCTCGCATTTCCTCGCCTTTCCACGCCAAACTTGCTCAGAATCTGATTAAGACTTAATTTATTTATCTCAACCTCGCCATTCCTCGCCTTTTATAATGGGCTACCTCGCCTTTCCTCGCCCTTTCTCGCCTAGCCTCGCCATTTGTCGCAAAAAATGGGTACTTCCTTTGAGGGTTCCTAGTGATACAATCAATGAATTACAACAATTTACAATGTTTACTTTTCTGGTTCCTCATAATTATCAAGTGCTCCGGACGACTGGTGTATTATACTGATTCAAATTTATCCAGTGAAGTCCACTGTCCAACGTGAACTTATTCTTTGTGTACAAATCCTTGAGCATATGATAATTTTCAAAACGAGGCTGCTTTCACCGTTCATTCACTTTCCTCAGGAAACAGGCATGCATCCACTCTGTTTCCACTGTCTAAAAACCTTAAGCTAGTCAACAGAAGAATAATTCCGAATTTGGGAAAGGTTCACACTTTGGCGTAATAGAACATTATTGGCTATGCAAATTGACTGGCTCACAGTGACTGACAAGTATCATAATACGAACTCGACTATAGAGTATGGTATTTGTAAAAGTCATAATAATAAAAAATAAAATTGTTTTTAATCAGAAAGGATTATCCCGATTGTATCACAGCATCGCCATATGCTAAAGACGCTAGTCGAGCTAGCAAAAACCAGGTGAGGGTAAAAAATAGAAGTTAGTGTTGAAGTTTTAGAAATAAAGCAAACAATATTAACATAGCTAGTATTTATGATTAAATAGTTTTAAAACTCTTTCATCATAAATACTAGCTATGTTAATATTGTTTGCTTTATTTCTAAAGTCATTTCTAATGTCCTTGTTTTACTGCTGCTGTCATTTCTTTTCATAGGTTCGACAAATACAAAAATATATATGCAATTGTATCCTTTTAGTATAGTCCCTTTCATAGAACGGCAAATAAGTAATTTTGATCTGTGGCAGTGTCCAAGAATCGCATGGAGGTAATTCCAAGAAAATGTTAAATTGCTGGCAATTGGTTGTGTTGCTTTGTTGAAGGATTGTAACATTACCATTACTAACAGGTGGTTTTTCACAAATGTAAATTTGGAAATACTGTAATTATGTTTCAGTTACACTTTAAATATAATAACTTATTTGAAAAATCATAGTCATTGAATAGCTAAAAACAATCCATGCAATTCGGGTTTTTTTAATTTGAATAGGCAAATCGTTTGTAACATGCATAAGGTTTCACTTTCTCTTCCAACCAATATTTGGTACCGACTAAATGATTTAAATGTTTTAACTCTTCAAATGAACTATAAATGTTGTATACATCATTTATATCATAAAATAGGGTTACTCTTTTACAAGCTGACGTCACTTAAATTCTACTCGAACCGACGGAAGTCAACATTTTCATCAGGTACATCATTTGATCTTTATATCAAACATTCTTTGTTGATGGTAGTCTCCATTCAATACCGGAAGCTTCGTTACATCATATTCCTACTTTAAGTATGGTTAGTCATGAAGAAATTATCTATAAACTTATCTATTGAAGTTGAAGAAACGCGTAGTTAATAAGGAAAGCGACAAACAATGCCACAAATCATTACTTTACAAGACCGATGGAGGTTATCTCAGTAACTGGAGAACTGCACTTATAAATGGACTCTCAAATATCTCAAAATGACGTACAACAGACTTATTATATATGAAGTTTCGACAGCATTGTAAGGGAAATACATGTTATGATTTGATTGTTTACAAAGTGTATGCATTAATAACCATTTGTAACGTAAGACGGATGTCCAAACTACTTTATGAACTTGTATTTGCGCATAGATTATATTTTCAAATGGATTGCATAATGTATAATATATAAAAAGAATAACAAAGGGAGTCCGTAAGGACTATTGGTCCAATTATGTATGTCTCACCTGAAGGCGGAACGGTGTTAAATAAATACAAACGGGAATAAGGTTAAATGAATAAAACAACATGGAAACGGAAAATCACTAGCTAAGCAGCAAAAAAAATGTTTTTAATTTGACATAAATTACATCATAAGGGATCGGATAGCAACGTTTGCACAGTATTTTTTGTTGGACCTGCGAGCACATCAAACACACCAAATTGCATTCTGAATACGAGGAATGTCCTTCTGATATCAAATAATTTTGATTTTTTTTTTTTTAAGTTCGTGATATAATACAAATTTTTAGATAAATTATTTAAAATTGATATTTTGGACATAAATAAGAAAGTAAGAAAAGTTGGACTAAATCCCTCAAATATTGAACGCTTATAATGATGATAATATGCCCTTCAAACAAAGAAAGTCCGCAGTTATGTACCCGTCTTACACCAAAACCTGATCTTATTATGATAATATGATTGATACGGTCGTATGTAGAATCTTGTTAGCTCCAATTTGATGCCAAATGTGCTACCAAAAGCTCTAAATTGACAAAGATTGATACCGGTATATGAACGCTGGTGAATTTTCAAAAGTTGCAAATCAAAACGATGTACGCGGTCGCAATTGCTGAGCGTGGTCAAACTTGTCTGTGTGCACAGTGTTACGGGTATGAAATACCCAAGGTCAAAATCACCTCTTCTAAGGCCACAAACACACTGATAAATAATTCATTATATACCTCATATACAGATTCTTGTCATCTGATTGGTTGAAAGTGCGGTCATTGAATAAGCTATCCCCTCAAAAAACTATTGACAGATCATGGAAACGCACTATTAACCGGTCACGTGCGTACCGATCAAACTGCGCAGTCGCAACATCCGTGTACATCCATTCGGTATATAAAACAAAAATTGACTGCTTTATAACCATGCCCCTAAAAGCAGTCAATATCTGTATATTAAATACCAATGTATTATTAATGAAAAAAGTATACTATGATTGGTCAATGCCTTTAACATACAAAACATATTAGATGGAACAAGATGTGAAAATTTTTGTAATAATGATAAATACCAAAATCTTGTTCTTAATTCTGAAGTATTATCCAGACTTATGTCCCATGATGACCACCTTTAGGCTTGCGTAATCATTTGTGTACAGAATCCTTGTACAGATGCTGCTTTCACGATTCACTCACTTTCTTCAGGATCAGGAACAGTTATTCTCCCTTCTCTTTTCCATTTAGGCCTAAAACAAATTGTTTGATTGGCGTGACATAAAAAAATTAGGGTAGGTAGGTCGGGATCTTTTTTATTTTGTTTTTTATACTTTTAAAGCTTTAAATTGCGTTTGATAATGGCACAAAAAGGTCAGAGTCATGTTACGCCAATCAAACATTTTTAGGCCTTACATGACTGCCGTGTTGTCATAAACCAGACTTTAGCATGTTAACAGGAGAACAGTATATCCCCTTTTTGAGATAGATGCGCACTTTGGCGTACGACAATTTCCTTTTGCAAAACCCGAATAAATAAGCCTGATCCTTAAATTTCTTTGACTACTGTAATTTTTTTTTAACTTACATTGATCAACTTGACTTGACTACTGTAATAATAACAAATTGGGCAGACCACATTCTATTGATAGCTCATTCCTACATAATTTAGTACAAAAACTTTTCATATGATACAATACAATGATCAGATCGTGTTATCTGGGAATTCCCAAGTTAATAATAGTTCTGACTGACTTTGTTGTTTGATTACATGGGGGGAATTCCTATCTCTCATGAAATGGTTTTAAATGAAATCAAAGTAAACGATCATATTAAGGTTATTAATTATTTTAAACTGTTGTGATTTGGTAGTTCACAGCATCTTACGAATGGTAGTGAACTTTGGCAAAAACTGCATTGCTCAATTCATAGCGAGCGTGTAGAAGAATTAAAATATCACAGATATACATTTATAGGTGCTGCGATTCTTGAGTTACGTTGTAAAGAGGGCTGAAATAACAACACTTTTGTAAAACGTACATAACTACTTAACAACAATAAATTAAGCAAGTTTGCAAAGTATACGATTTGTAGAATGAACTTTTGCAAAACATCAAGGTGTTAATTGTCAATAATATATTGATCTAGATAATGAAAATCGATTTTTAGGTTGCTTCGACCAACAATACCTCGTCTACCCTTAAGGTACATCACAACATTACAGCGTACCGAGAACGTCCTTTCTTAACAATCAGCTTCTTTCTTTTTTTTTTTTTAATTAACGGGAAGATATATTTGGCTATGATTGTCAATCGTTGAGGATTTTATCAATAGTATCAAGAGTATGTGCGTATGTTACATATGAATATTAATTAATTATTTAACATGTTTAAAAGAATGCTTCAGTTTCAGTTTCAATTTATTTATTTACAATATCAACAACGCAATGAAAAGACATATAAAACATAATGGATGGATGACCAAAAAAGGACAAAGCTCCAGAACACTTTGGCCATCCTGAAGAGTAATATTAACAAAATACAAAATAGTGCAGATTCCACTTTTGTCCCATATTTCTCCAGTTTAGTTTCAATAGGCCTATGCTAAAATTTTCGCGCGCATTTGTACCATAAGGTTCACTGTACTGGGTACTTTTTAAAAATCAACCCTCTTTATGTCAAAAAGAAATCTACGCCACTGCTTAAGTGTGTGCATAAGAACGAATAAATGCAGAGAAAGGAAAAGAAAGGAATGAATAAACAAAATAATTAGTTATTATTATAGAATCTAAGCATATAACAGCACTAGGCAGCCATTTAATGATGCCAAAACCTTAATACGTTACGTAATTAAAACACCCAGTCAGATATATTTCACACCTGCCAAACACAAGTCACCCAATTTCGATAACTGGACGTTGAATGTACACTTTCATGAATATTGATAGGCAAAATTTTCCAATATGTCAGCGCTAAAATCGGACACAAAAGTAAAATAGACCCTGCAGTGCGTTGGTTGGGCAAGATCACATACGGGAAGAACAAACAAGCATGCAAAAAAAGTATGAGCAGCAAGATATGCGAGCAAATGACACGAAAAGGGCAGAATGGTCGGGGAAAAGGTCTGGAAGTGCGGACTACAGATAGATAATACTATTAAATAATTTGAATAACTATTAGTACATAAAATAATCACCACTTTATGATAATTAGACAGGAACTGTGATGTGTGGTTGATGGTGCGGTTAACCTGAAACTTTTTGCTTTACATACTCTTGAGACAAGAGAAGTTGTTCTTAGGCATTTTATTATGTTGAGGAACAGAATAAAAGTGAGTGGCCCGAGTTGTTCAACTAGTGTTTTCTATTTTACATAGACGCCTATCATCAAAACATCTGTGTTAAATTGCTACATACATTTACCGTTTCAATGTTAGATTGAAGCAAAAACATGAGTCGTAATCATTTTTTCTCTTCATTTGTTAGACGTGATGCAAACAAATAAGGAAACGTAAAGTAATACCAATTTAGATTCTCAAGCAGGACAAACTATTTTGATATGGTCATGCCATCATACGATAGTAGGTTAAAAAGGTGTTAAAATAATTATTTTATGCTTAATGCAGACAATCCATCAATTTAGTGGTATAATTAATATCTATGTTTTGAATAAAAAAGAAAAAAGAATATAAGAATAAGACATGCATTTGGCTTCTGTATGCGTGAAAAACCTTGAGATTCTACGTATTTACAAAGGCGAGGAATAATACAGGGTGTCCCTGAAAAGACTGTATCGTCGGAAATATAATTGCTTGGGTATTTTAATGCCACAACTAAACATAACTAAATAACTGGTATGGTGGGGGAATAAATCATCTATAACACACTTTTTAAATTTTGACAATTGACCACCCGTTCTTGAAATATAAGAATTTTACGAAACTCCCTCATTTTCAAACCTTTCCATGGATTCAAATATCAATCGATGATCTGTATTCGAAGTGCTAATCACTGCGTATCATTAGCTCATGAGGCGTCTATTGTCATTGACAGATATTGACTCCGTGGAACGGACTGAAAATGAGGTAGTTTCGTAAAATTCTTCTATTTAAAAAACGGGCCGGTCAATTGTCAAAATTAAAAAGTATGTGATAGCGGATATATTCCTCAACCACATCAGTTATTTAGTTATGTTTGGTTTATGCGTTAGAATACCCAAAACATTCAGTTCCCGACGATACAGTTCTTTCAGGGACACTCTGTATTAGTATTAGTATTAGTATTAGTATTAGTATTAGTATTAGTATTAGTACATTTTTTTAGTTTGAATTCAGTTTGTTCTTGATCAGTAGTAGGGTTCTTTTTATCATACTCAATAAGATTTGCACATATCAAAAAGACTGAAGACTGCGTGCCATTAAGTAATAATTTGTTAATAGTGCAATTAATAATATTGTTGTTGTTTTCAAATATTACTGTATTTCTTTCTCTTTATATAGATATGAGCTTGTCATATTTGCGACTTGCATCTGTTACTTTGAAACATTTTAATATCCATAAAATTTAAAAATAAATAATATCAATCAAAACCTACCACAAGGCAGCATCTGCGCTTATATGTTAATAAATGCGTATCATTTGTTGGGTGAAATTGTACATAAAATACACGCGTACTGAGATGTTGATGTGTCTAATCCCCGGGTCTAGTCATGCACGAGTAAGAATCATGTCGTGTGAAATGGCAACATTTTTAAAAGTTGGCTCAATGCCCAGATCAGGGATTAAAGCATATTCATTCCAAATATGAGGCCAGTAGTATGGTAGAGTTTTGCTTCCATGTTTTTTTTTTTAATTCCGGAATTTATGAAAATATGAAATATGAGAAAATGAACTTTAAAGTTTACAAAATCAATAATGAATTTTAATAAGCTAATTAACATAATTTTGATGATTAGAATGTGATTATTTTTACTGTTGTAACATTTTGATATTTAATGCAACAATATGTTGATCTTTGATTAATTTGTATTCAATGATATCTAAAATATCACTGCTTGAAAACAATAGATTACATGGATAACACTAATTATGAATTATTTTCGCATTTTCTAAGGACAATTTTTCATTTGTAAAATATGAACGGAATGTTCAACTTTGATCAAATATACTGCGCCAAGAAAGTATCCTTACACTTGGAAAAATAATCATAATTTCAAAACTGGACCGTATTGGGATAAATTTGTTTTTGTAATAGATGCATTATCTAATCCTGCACATATTATGACACCACATTGAATGTGACCTCAAGAAGTAAAGTTACAAGCAATTGAACAGACGAAGGTCCAGTTTTAAAAGTGACAAATTGGCCTATACAACATGTACAAGGCGCAAAAAGATTTCAACAAGTGCAACAAAGAGACAACACAGTTTCTTCAATGAAACTTAACTTAAAGCAGTATTCATTTCAGTTTTTACTTCTCTGTACTTTTCATAACTTGCATTTTATTCGTCAGCTCTTTTGATTCAGTTTTCTTTTGTTCCTTTTGTTTTAAATTAAAGGCACACACAAATTAGCCATTTACCACTCTCAAACCAAATGTCTAGTCCGTGGAATTTTGAATAGGCCAGTGTGTCACTTTTAAAACTGGACCTTCATTTAATCAAATGCTTGTAACTTTGCTTCTTGAAGTCACATTGAATTCAATGGAGTGTCAAAATGTGCCGGATTAGATAGTGCATCTATGAAAAATACAAATTTACCCCAATATGGTTCAGTTTAGAAATTGGGATTATTTTTCCAAGTGTAAGGATACTTTCTTGGCGCAGTATAAAAAGTAAACGAAAGCTAAATGTTTGGAGAATATCATACGGAAACCTCATAAAATGACATCTACCACCTTTTAAGACAACAAAATTTCATTAGGCAATAAACCCGTCTTTATCCTACTGAATGAAGTTAAATTTCAATATAATGAAATATATCTAAATGTTATGCTGTAAAAGACATAACTATGACTTTACTTCTGTGCGCACATCTGTCCTTAATTTCATCATATTTGGGCCATTGTAGACCTCTAGCTATAATCGCTATCAATACTGCAATCCAAATAGCAGGTGCTCAAATAACGGACAGCAAAACCCTATAATAGGCAAAAGATGTCCCTGAACTGGTCATCCATTCTGCCGTCAAATACTATTACGTTCTAGTCGTCCAGGGATTAGTTCATTAGTAGAACAGCGCCGCCTTCACCTTGTGAAATCTAATTTTAAATGCTTCTCACAAAAGTGCTCAATTCTATGAAGCTGAATTTATACTCCATCGCTGAGCGATGAGCGATTGGTATTTGCCCAATAAGGTAGTTGGATTTTCCCAACGCAACAAAAATCGCTCTATCTCATTGGCTAAAAACCAATCGCTATCGCCTAGCAATGGAACATAAATTCAGCTTGATTATTTCTACTGGGTGCACAGATATGTCGGAGTTAACGATTTCTCACGAAATTAGGCTGTTCCAGTTGAAATCCATACACCCCTATGGAAAACATCACCTTAATCTAAGACACAGGGGTGTGAAATTCTAGTCAACCGATGGCTACTGTTGTATAAGGCTCACTCGGGGGCTCACTCAGTCATTTAATGAGGCAATACAAACGATCGAATTCGGTGTTGAAATGAGTAAAATTTTGAGTTACACCTTTTCAATGTAAAATAAATTTTCTTGACCAAATGATAAGCAAAATTTTTTCAGTAAATGTCAGAAGAAAAGTATAATGCTTGATACTGTATATTTTTTTCTAACCCTGATATTAAACTTAGGTGTGAAATTTAGGCTTCTAGTGTAAGATTTTCGATTTTCATAGGTTTCAACTTGCCCAGCGAGCTTTTTTTGGTGTCAACGTTTTTGCTTTTCAAAGTAACATAAGTCAGTAACGAAAGATATCTCCCAACTTTCTAAAGCATAGTTTTGTCATAATTACGGTTTTGATTGCACCATTTTTCAATTCCGACTACCAATTTTGTCAAAATCAACTCGCGAATGTACGTATGGATGGATGATTTTTCAAGCCACAATAAACAATATCGATTATTTTTGCTGGTTATATTAGAAATGGAGTACTGAAGTACTGCCAGTAGCAAGTGAAAATATGTGAAGAGCTCTTAAAAGCTTTTAAACACACAATGACATGTTCGTTTTACGCGGGCTTTAGATGTCGACATTTTCCCATGATGCACTGCGTATTTTGGCCTCTCCCCAGCTACCGCTGGAGGCGCATCGTATTGTGAATCGACCGAATTAATCTGCAAGAAATGTTTGTACATAAACATTATGTAGCCAGAGGTTTCCAGTGATATAAAAATCTCAACTTTTTTGTGAAAAGAGTGGGGATGATGCTGTGGATCACGAAATGTCCTTTTAATTGCTTATATCTTTTGAACCATTTTTGTTTTTCAACTTCACAATCACCCTACATGTACTGAGTCTGTGACTGATTTTCTAAAGATTTATCTAGCTTTAGCATTGTTAACATTACATTTCTTTTTGCTTACGTTTTGATATCCTGCTAGCTGCATTTTCAAATGACCTTCGTAATTCATCCAAATCTTCAATTCTTTGTACTATTCTCTGAATGACTAGTTGTAAGCTGTTCACATCTGTATTTAACTCGGTGTCTATTGTCCCAGGCCGTGACAAATCAAAAATCTGCAATAAACAAGAAGAATTAAAAGAGATGTCAGATTTTAATACTGTAGGCATTTATATATGGCATCATGAAAGTTCTATTTCCTCTGTTGGCATTCAACTTCATTGCCTCAAACACAGCACATCAGATAAGGCAGTTTCCATGGCAACGGACATTTATACTAATCTTTAAACAAATACAAAAGATGGGCATAAAATGTAACATGTTTGGTTAGAAAATGAGAAAAGTCCTTATATTAAATAGGGAGACTATTGCCATGCACACAAAATAAAACGCGCGGGTTACAAAATTGCCGATCTGACAGAAAAGATTGCAAAGACTCTTCTGAACATTTTGATATGTGTCCATTTGAAAAACTGTGTCTCACGTAACAGTTCTTAGCAGCGGATCATATATGTGACCTGTGCACCCTACGTATGAGAAGTCTCGCGGGAAAACCAGCGGATCATCGCATTACTGAAGAAGTATCCCGACAAGGAAGACGATACTGTCGAAGTGAGTAGAATTTCATTGGATTTGTCCACATAATTGAGAACTTAAGTTTACTTCACAATCCTGATGAATTTGTTTCAAAGGGTAATTCCACTCTTGATATTGGTATGGTTTATATCTTACGTTGTTTTAATGTGTAGTAATGATGTTCGGGATTACCCCACTCTCCCCTATAGTGTCCGCTTCATTTACTTACGTCATCAGCCCGCTGCCTTGAAAATTAATTTCGCTTCGAACGGGGGAAGGAAACGTACGAGCCCGATCTTAAACAACACAATTTCTCTTTTTTCAGGAGAAATACGCATAAAAAATTGCAACGAGTGTCGACTTATAATGTAATAATTATTCTCTTCGAATGGAGATAAACTTGTTTTTGCAATAGATATGCCCTTTACCAAAGGAATATAAGCACAACATGTTGAGGTTTATGTTTTATATTATACTTCTTCTTTTGAAATGCCTAGTTGCTGCAGTCAACAAAGACTTATAATCAACCGAGGATGAAAGTAAGTTAGTAACAGGTCCGGGGTATTTAAACATATCACTGGTTTGAGTCCCATTGATCATGTTGATGCCGTGGAAACTGTTTTCTTTCCATTCCAATTCATGATATTTTGAGCAGTAGAATCTCTAGTACCCTTAAAGAGTGCGGTAGTTTGGTATATATCCATTGCCAGCCAGCTTAACATTTTATCTGTGATCATCAATTACAACTAAGATCATTAATATGGGCACTAGCGATGTACCAACACCATTTTGCGCGGTAAACTCAAACTTGCAGTAAAACTCATGTTCTTATGTACAACTCTTAAATATCCATTATGATCTAGGTACTTTAAGACAAACATCGATATTGTGTAGCGATACATGTATGTCATTGAAGGTAACGTTGCCTTGATATGCCTGGCTAATTGCAAACATTCAACTATTCTCTAGACGTCATTGAGGAAGATCCGAAAATGACATCATTGCAACCCTTGAAACCGGAGCGTATGGACTTTTGCAATGGCAAATTTCGCTCTACAAATGTTCGTTTTTATATGTATTATTGTTAACCCAAAGTACACAGGATGAAGGCATGATGAAATCAATTATACAGCTCTTACTTGACCATAGCCTTGGTCCACAACTAACTCTGAAGCCCTTGTCTACTGAACACAGGGCATAATTGATAGGAGTGACGTCATGACCATGGCCCGCCAACTCGGGGTTAACAAAACTGTGCATCTGTGCATTATCATTCTTGGAATTTGACTCTTTTAGTTTACGAATTTCATTATTTCAAGGGTTCGAGATCAGCAGATTGACAATCTTCCTTGAACAGTTGAAATCATTTTGCGTAATAATAAATTCTACGTGCATATTGGAGTATATGATTGTAGGGATTCTGTCAAAAATTAAATACTGTACTCTCCATTTTGTAGGCGGGGGGGCACATCAAAACAATTTGGTGGGTTTGTTCCCCAGGATTTGTGAGGTGGTGGGTCTTTAGGAGCTGACGGCGTACCGGTCAAAGGTGGTCATTTGGAGCTGCGAACAAGTAAAATTGGGACTTTTGGAGCTGCGAACAATCAAAATCAAGGGTCTTTCTTGGCTTTCTGGTTGAAAATCGCCCGAAAACCCCAGAAATACGGGGGCTATAGCAAAAACAAAAAATATCCTATACCTTAATGGTTATGGAACAAAGGTGTATGGGCTATTTGCGGCGAGGAGATAAACTTTTAAGTGACCGCTTATGGGTTCGAATTTCAACCAGCCTAATCATGAAGCTCCCGTGGGCGAGTGGTTAAGGCACAGATTTGATAAACCTGAGGGCCTGGGTTCGATTCCCAGGCGGGATCGCTTTTTCTACTTGTGTCCTTTATTATTTGCGACGGCGAACCTGGTGAAAAATTATGTTTATTTTTATAATTCCGTCGATCATGCCACTGTTTGTCCATGTTGTATTTCCTCACAGGGAGGATGGCAATTTATTTCTCCCATTTACGGCCCTAGCTACTATGGGCTATTTGCGGGGAGGAGATAAGCTTAAGTGACCGCTTATGGGTTCGAATTTCAACCAGCCTAATCACGAAGCTCTCGTGGCCGAGTGGTTAAGGCACAGATTTCGTAAACCTGAGGTCATGGGTTCGATTCCCAGGCGGGATCGCTTTTTCTACTTGTGTCCTTTATTATTTGCAACGGCGAACCCTTGTCATCATATCATAGTTCTCCACAAAGCTGCATCCGGTCACCTATCCCTGCTTCAGTCTCCTCAACATCAATCACGGCTCCACGGTAATAATTGTGCTTATCAATCTATTCCATTAGAGAATGAAGTTGGAGAAAACCTTCTGATAAATACAAACGCTCGCTGAGCAGCAAGACCTTCCCTCTAAGCTTTTAATCCGATAAGCTGATTATCTATTTGTTTTCATGAATTGGAAGACATTCTTTGATGTATTACTGAGCTCAATCATCTGAAATTACTGGAGCGTGATCGAGCCACCCAGGCTGGTGGCTCAGCATAGTATTTTAATAACAGAAGGCTTTCTCCAAATTCGTTTCCTAATGCATACCAACATGCCAACAAAGACGTTTATAAATTTGCCTTTCTGCCAAGCATTAACAGTAAGTAATGGAATAACCTGCCAAATCATTTGGTCAACATTTTCAACAATTTAAACCTGCCGTAACGCAACATCTACAACGGGTCATTTATGCTTTTACTGATAAGAGAGAATTTGCTGTAGTCCCTTAGAGATTTTTAAATGAATTTTCTTTACAGTAAAATGCTTTTATTTAAATGCAGCTTTTATAAGAATAGAAAGTCTAATTGCATGTTCAATCAATTAGTGTAATATAATTTAATTGAACCAGGGAAGTGACTGGAGGACGACGCAAAAGGTCACTGGGTGTTATACCTGGGTGTTACTTTTTCGTGCAAAAATATGATTTGTTTTCTGTTAAATCTGTATTTCATTTTTCTATTACTTTAATGCAATTGTTATTGGTTACTTAATTCCGCTAGGAGTGACATACCATGGTTCGTCAATCAAAAAGAATAAGACAAATATATAAAAATGGTTTGATGCTGAAACAAGTTTTATTTATTTTTCATCTGTGTAACAGGTATGTGCTCCATTTATGTGTATTTCTTGGGGTATGTTGCGCATGTGCGGATGAGACTCAAAAACCATACCCCCAAATACACCAAATTTGATTGTTCATACATACTGGTGGTGACAATACATTTGCAGGTATTCAAATACACAGGCAGTGCAAAAATAACACCAATATATGTGACCGTCCACGGCGAATGAGCCGTAAATTCCTCCCCGGTCAATTTTGTTTTATTTCGTGTTTAAAAATAAACATCATAAACTTAAAAATGGTATATCATTTGACTTCAAACGATATCCAGAAGCGAGGTTATGGTTTGTTAAACGTTGCTCCTTCAACAAAATTATAGCTGTTTACGTTTTTACATATGTCTCTTTTTCCACATTGCTGGCAATATATATCAAACAGTCATAATTGGCGGTCATTTCAAATCATCCCCAAGTCAACGAGGTTTTAAGAAAGTTCTCTCATTGTTAATTGTTGGTTATGCATACCTGTACAAAATACAATGCCTGGTAACCCACCACTTGAACAGGATTTAGCAAAAGCAAACAAAGACCAGAGCTATTAAAAGTTCTATAGCCGGCCATCTAAGGTAGAAGCTTATTATCCACTTCAACAATAGGATTATTGATTAGTTTTTGACTATCAAAATAAGACGGAAGTCGGGCCAGCTTAAGTTATCGATGAATACGACCTTCGTACACATTTTACACCGTAACACAGAATACAATTTAGGGAATTTACGGCTCGTTTGTGCTGCCGGGTCACATATGTGGTCAATTATGAATATCAAGAGTATTACATTTGACATCCAAGTCTTACATGTAGGCTAAATTATAACTCGGGCAATACCAGAGTGACTAGATGTACATTTGAAATAGCTTGAAATGTCATAAAATGAATACAAAATTAATAATGGAATGTTTTGCTCAAAAATACAATGTAAATGTATATTTACACTCTATCAGTGGTTAAATTACGTGATAACTTGTATTTTCACGACAACACTATCTAAGGAGCAGGAAACAATTATGATAATTGATAAGGATTGGCTTACAATGTATATTTAAACAGATTTTATCATTGACACCAAAATACTTAACCGAATACTGATAGAATTGTATTTTTAGCATGTGTGTTGTTTACGTAAACATATAGCTATAGAATTGGATTTACCTAATTTTTGTCATTATAGAGTACAAACAAAAGTTAATCAAGGTAAATTATTTATTTCAAAAAAGGTTGAAATTGAAATTGATCACTCCATTATACTTATATTTCTTTTAATGATAATGACTAAGGAATAGGGCAGATTTGCCTACTTCCATGACTTCGAGCGGCAGAGAACGTCTTATATAGCTTTACCAGTTAGAAGTGTGTGTTTTTGCTGATTATTGTTCTTTGGGTGGTACAAAATAAGATTCGGATGGGTGTAAAATTGCCACTAATGGTCAATTTGAGAATTTTAAGGTCGCAGTTCACATAAGGTTAAACACCAGTTTAGAATTCTACCTCTGTGTAAATGGTGACCTTGAAATTCTCAAATTGCCCAAGGGTGATACTGATACCCACCCGAATCTTATTTGTACCACAGAAATGCTGATCACTCGCACCTGTAAGATAAATATCTTTGAAAAGAGCGGTTCAATCTATGATTGCAGACATACACAGGTGATGAGTGCAACTTGCTTGTAGTGAAGCGCGATATATATATAGCGCCCCAATAAAGAAATCGATTCTGTTGTTGGATAACTCGATCAGGTTTCTTGCTGCTGCTATTCAAGCATAGAATGGTCTGCGCCACAACATCTACAAACAATTCCAAGAAGCTCTTAAAGACACACTTTTTAATTGTTTTGTTGTTACTTTTGGACTTTAAGTTTTATGTCATTTTTGTAAATGCAATGATTCTTTGGCGAATTGCGTCCTAAGAAACTCGTATTTTTATGACTTTCTTAATTGTTATTGGTTACCTCCTCGGGGGGGGGGGACATACCACGGCCCGTCAATCAAAAAGCATAAGACAAATATATAAAAATAATTTGATGCTGAAACAAGTTTTATTTATTTTTCATCTGTGTAACAGGTATGGGCTCCATTTATATGTATTTTTTTCTTGGGGTGTGTTTCGCATGTGCGGATTCCAAAACCAAACCCCCAAAAAATACACCAAATTTGATTGCTCACACAATACTTTTGCAGGTGTTCAAATAATACAGGCAGTGCAAAAATAATGCCAATATGTGTGGTCAATTGTGAATATCAAGAGTATTAAACTGGACACCCCAGTTTTCGCAGTGTAAATGGTATCTTACTTTTGAGGTTAAATTATAACTCGGGCAACTCCAGAGAGACTAAATGTAAATTTGAAATGTCAAAAAATTAATACAAACAAAATTAATATTTTAATGTTTTGCTCAAACATATAATGGTTATAAATGTGTATTTATATTCTATCAGTGGTTAAATTACGTGATAACCTTTATTTTCACAACAACACTATCTAACAGGAACAGGAAACAATTGTGTTTTGTTTTCACAATATGATAATTGATATGGATTGGCTTACAATGTATATTTAAGCAGATTTTATCATTGACACCAAAATACTTAACTGAATACTGATTTTTTTAATTTTTAGCATATGTGTTGTTATGTAAACATGTAGATATAAAATTACCTACTTTTTGTCATTATAGAGTACGAACAAACGTTAATCAAGGTAAATTATTTATTTCAAAGAAGGTTTATTTTGAAATTAATTTTTTTTTTAATTTCTAATGTGAAAAAGTAACACTCCATTATACTTGAATGACTTATTTCTTTCCATAATAATGACTAAGGAATAAGGCAGATGTGCCTACTTCAAGCGGTATAGAACGTCTTATATTTCGGGTTAGATAGTTTTGCCAGTTAGAAGTGTGTGTTTTTGCTGATTATTGTTTTTTGGGTGGTACAAAATAAGATTCGGGTGGGTGTAAAATTGCCACTAATGGGCAATTCAGAGGATGATTTAAGGAAGCCCCATCATGCACTGTAAAAGTGTTATCACGCGAGTTTCAACTGCCACTTAACTTCTCAAATCCCATTGAAGTCTGTGCAAAAGATGTTGTTTTAGAATTGCCCGTGTGTCATTATTACTTAGTCGATTTCAGATCTAAAGTGATGTATGCATGAAGGATAATTCACACCTTCTGTAGATAATATAAAATGTGAAATCGACCGACATTTTGAATGTGTTTTTATTGTAAATATATCAGTCCAAATTCAAATTTAACCATACACGTTTATGCAGTGGTCCCGGGCAGTGGTGTCATGTTCACTCACACAGCTGCTAACCGCAAGTTGACCCAGTGGAGTGCTGGGAAGTGCTTAAATCATCCTCTGTGGGCAATTTGAGAATTTTAAGGTCGCAGTTCACATACGGTTAAACACCAGTTTAGAATTCTACCTCTGTGTAAATGGTAACCTTGAAATTCTCGAATTGCCCACGGGTGGTACTGATACCCACCCGGATCTTATTTGTACCACCCAAAGAACAATAATTATAAAAACACTATTATACCTGGCGAATCCATGTAACCTGGTTCTGCTGTCGGACTAATAAAGTATATAATTATTTCAATTCAATATACTATTTATAGCAATGCATCACGTGTCCGCGATATTTCCTTCGTTCTACAAATTGCGGAAACATTTCCTTTAAAAGAAGTTTCAAAAACTACGGAAACATTTTTTTATCCGTAACAAGTTGAAAAAATACCTTGCTAGTCTTCTGTGAAGGAATTCACGTGTTGTAAGAAGACGTCTATTTTTGTCACGTTATTCCTATTGAAGACCGAATTAAAAAGACTAGTTTGCGTCTGACGTCCGGGCAAAGGCGCGGCGTGATTGGTTGCTGACTTGCTCAGTACGGCATTTTCCCTTTCTCATAATGTCCTCCAACATGGCTGCCAGTTCATTTGATACCGTTCCAGTTGGTTTATTGCACCGGCCTATACCAATCCCAAAAGATCATGCTTTGTACATTGTATCTATATAATTACGATGGTTCGTGCATGCACAAAGGACCCCTCGCGCCCCAATAAAGAAATTGATTCTGTTGTTGGATAACTCAGGTTTCTTGCTGCTGCTATTCAAGCATATAATGGTCTGCGCCACAACATCTACAAACAATTCCAAGAAGCTCTTAAGGGATGGGGTATGAACGTTTGGACAGTATTTATTGTGGGACATTAGAGCACATCAGACATAATCGAATTGCATTCTGAATACGAAGAATGTCCTGATGATATCAAATAATTTGGATTTTTTGAAATTTGCAATGTAATACACATTTTATGGCAAATGATTAAATATTTATATTTTTGATATTTAATAGTACTCGAATTTAATTTTATAAATCTGATGATTTATACTTAAAGTGTATGTGGATCAATTGAACATTTTGACCTTTCGTATTGAAGATATGGATTTTTTTTCCCAAAACACCAAAAAAAATTAGGTCTTTTGGAAAAAATTCCATATCTTCAATATGAAAGGTCAAATTTTTCAATAGATCGTCGGCTTTTCCTCCCAGCTACATACACTTTCAGAAATATATCATTAGATATATAAAATTTACTTCGAGGACTGTTATATATAAAAAATGTGAAAAACATCAAATTTTAATAATTTGTCATAAAATGTGTATTTTATCGTGAATTTCAAAAAATAAAAATTATTTGATATCAGAAAGACATTCTTCGTATTCAGAATGCAATTGGATATGTCTGATGTGCTCTCATGTCCTACAAAAATACTGTCGAAACGCTCAAAACGCTCATTCCAGATCCCTTAAAGACACACTTGTTTTTAATATTGTTTTATTGTTACTTTTAGCATTATCTTATTTTTGTAAATGCAATGATTCTCTAGCGAATTGCGTCCTAAGAAACTATTTTTATGTAGTTGTTATACGCCAACTCTAAAAATTTGAAAAGTTCAAGTCTTACATATTCTAAATATATATTTTTCTAAGAATATGTGGTTAAAAGAAATTAGAGAAAAACAAGCTAAAGTAACAAAATGGCAGCAGTTTTTCGTCAGAGGGTGCAGAATCACTTTGTCCACACGTAATCCAATGGGATGTATCCGATTACCAACAGTATTGCATTATTGGTAAACACCTTCAGCTATTCATTCACAATATAATTTTACATGTATGAAAGCTCATGAATGAATTACAATCTATTGATCTTAATCCTCGCTAATCATACTAGAAACAATGTACTTGAAATTAACATTATCAAATTAATATAACAATTACACAATATCATTGGTTTCATTTGGTACAATTTTTGAATTTAAATGTTTGCATTTTGACACGATTTTTGGCAAAAGTATACTTTAGAACAGGGATTTTTGGACGTGCTGCGTGAATTCGAATTCGTTTCCAGAATGTAAGAATCGCACCCAAACGTACCGTAAGTCTACAGTAAAAGTAACTATTATAAACTATAGGCCTATCATATGTTGAATAGATGTAAAGGACGCAGTGGACGTCATAGAATTGCCCAAACACCTGCCTAATAAACATCTACCAAAAAGTAATTACCCCCTTTATTATGAGATAATAACTCAAAATCTGTGCATCAAAATTTCAACCTAAAATAGCAAAAGGAAAACCAGTTTGTTTTGCAAATTTGGATGCCTCATTTGTCTTAATAGCCCAAAATTTGTTGCCATGGTGACCCTTTGAATGAAAAAGACCTCTATTCAAAAGTTGCACCTAAACCCATCGAAAATATTGCTTTTGTTGCTCGAGTGCAACCTTACATCCTTGACCAGTCATATAGAGAATGTAATGGCACACTTTTATTTATTTTTATTTATCTATAACATTCGGCCGAAGTCAGGCTAAGCCCAATAGCGCTCAGAGGCTACTAAATTCAAGGGATGCCATCCGGATATGACGGACAGGTATATGGGAAGAGGTCCGATTTTAGAGGCAGGAGGAAAACCGGAACACGCGGAGAAAAACCTGCGGGGACGAGCATGGATCGGCAACCAAACTCACATGTGGCACCACGGGGAATTGAACCCCGGCCACAGTGTTGAGAAGCGAGTGAGAAGACCACTACACTAACCCGCCCTCCCCACTGACTTTATAGTGCAACTTTCAAATATGCATCTTTTTCATTCAAGGAGTCACCATGGCTACAAACTTTGAGCTATCCAGACAAATGAGGTATCAAAATTTGTAGAATTAACCCGGGTTTGTGTTTGATATTTCAGTTTTTAAATTTGATGCACTGATTTTGACTTTTATATCGTAATAAAGGGGGTAATTACTTTTTTGGTAGGCGTTTACTCCAGAGGCAGTTATAGACGCAAAAGTGTGCCTCACATACCACACGAATGACGTTTCAAATTGTTGCTGCATATTTTTGAAGTATTCGATAAAAATGTTATTCAAAAATGAATTGTGATGGTTTGGTTGATGTCATAATTCTTTGTCAATGACGGGAGTGAACTTCGGATACATTAGTGTGTCTAGCATTAATAGTGGTGATAAAAATCTTGGATTGGAATTCATTAATGGATATAAACATTTATCACTTTTGAATGACAAGCCGAGAGTTTTTACCAATCCCATTGAAATACGTGTGGACAAAATGATTTTCGACCCTCTATCGTAAAACCACTGCCATGTTGTCACGTTAGCTTATATTTCTCTCATTTTATCACCATATATATGAACAACTGTTTTATGAAGGTAGGAGAACAGTTATTGATCTGGTTTTTGTACACTTTAATGCTGATGAGTTTATTATGGACAATAGCTCTGCTAACTGGCATGAGGTCAAGCAGTATAATTTAATTGACGATATTTGGAATGCCTGGGAAGCGAAATTTACTAATATTTGTAATAAAAATGCTCCTTTTGTTGAAAGAATGGTAAATGATTCTTTGCTTGAATGGATTTCAAAAGAATTAATTGTCCTCCCATGAAAGACATATTAGACTGCTAAAGCACATTACAATATGATAGTGACTGGATTAAAGCTAAGCAACTCAGAAATAAAGTTAATAATCTCAATAGAACACTTAAAAGAAACTATATTAGTAACAATCTTAAAAGGTATAAACATAATTCCACGCAACTATGGTAGACTCTCAAAAAGGTAATTCCGAGCCATAAACCTAGTCCAACTCCTGTTATAAATAAAGGTTCACACCAATCTAATGATAAACTTAAGGCGATATAATACCCCGATTTTCATCAGTACCCCTCTTCTTTTTTTTCTTGCAAATTTATTAAGTACATATATATGTTTATCACCTCATGTCCTGAACTTATAAAATATATCTACATATAAAGTGAATTTCAACAATTTTAGTAAGTCATTTTAGCCCTATATATTTTTTTGTTTACTGTAACCTAGTAACTCAGATCTGTGTTTCATAACAAACCATAATTTATTCTTTTGAAAATGTTCAAGTAGGGTACATGAATAGAATACATTAAATCCTTTGTTATACTCTCTATAGAAAATCTATAGTGGTGCATGCAAAATACCTACCATGATATAACACTGAATAAATTAAATAAACACTTATACAATGGATGCATAGTCATTAGTTGTTAGGAGAAGAAAATGCTATTAGGTCACCGTATGTCAGGTTATAGGTCAATTGGTTCAGGTCAAATTTAAGCATCAATTTTGAATACACATGTGAGAGTCTGTGATATCATATGAGGCATAATTTTGATATTCTGTCTTTAACTGGATATATATCGAGAAG
This sequence comes from Amphiura filiformis, assembly GCF_039555335.1. Classification (NCBI taxonomy): domain Eukaryota; kingdom Metazoa; phylum Echinodermata; class Ophiuroidea; order Amphilepidida; family Amphiuridae; genus Amphiura; species Amphiura filiformis. Next base: position 6,931,714 of record NC_092634.1, on the reverse strand, counting down.
TGCATGGTGGATATACTAATATACCTTGGGATGTAAATGGTGAGTACAATTTAGAATGCCTAGTTGAGACGGATTTCACAAATAAATATAAAATAGTTACCAAAATCACAAAACTTAAGCTTACGGAAAACTACCCAATATGGTTGTATAGGTGACAAGAAATACAATTTTTTTCATCATTGCTGTAGTATGGTTGTTGTAACCGGTTACCTATGGCTTAATTAAGTTTCAGTGCAATAATGTCGCAAGTTAAAAATGCAAAATATAGCTCAACATTGAAAATAGAAGCATTTTAACCAGTTCCTTTTTTGATAGTTGTGGAGCACCAAGTTCATGAAGTCATAAAAGAAATCAGGAACCACTTATTCCCATTTTACATATCAACTTTATTTCCCTTATGTGTTAGCAACACATATCCAAAATTTTAACGAAATCCGTTGATAGTAAGCTTTCCAAAATGAAGTGAATTTAAATCATCAGTGATGTACCTCCTTTTGGCTTCTATCTGTAAAAGCATGTAAGCTACATTGATACCGATACCACCAATAAAACGAGAAGATTTGCCCTTCATTTTGCATACCACTTTGTCCAATTTTTTTTGTAATTTCTTCACAAAATGCAAAAAATGCAAAAAAAAAATCAATGGGTGTAGTACCCCTTAATAATGCAGAGATTAATTCTTATTTTACCAATATAGGTAAAACACTTGCTTCTAAATTTAAGAATATTTACATTATTAATACAGGTAATTCTGCTGCTGCAGTAAGTGATAGTACTAATAAATTTGAATTTGATAGTACCTTAAAATGTATTAATGACCTTTCGTCCAATAAGACAGATGGTTTAGATGATATCAATACATCACTTTTGAAATTGGCTTCACCTTATATTTGTTCATCGTTAGCTTATTTATGTAACGTTTCATTAGCATCTTCCAGTTTCCCATCTGATTGGAAACATGCTTAAGGTGGTACTACACCCCTTGATAAATTTGTGACTATTTTTGCATTTTTCTAAAAAATAATAACACACTGGTAACAAAAGTTACGTATATTATAGGGGCAAGGAATCCAGTTACTACACTGGAAATTCAGTGACTCAAGACAGGCGGTACGTTATTTATGATAAGAAAAGAGGTACCAATAGAATGTCCCTCATTTCTTAACTTATATAATGAACCACTTATATTGAATCACTGAAATTTCAGTGAAGTAATTGGATTCCTTGCCCCTATAATATACATAAATTTTGTTACCAGTGTGTAGTTATTTTTTTGAGAAAAATCTTAGGACCCTTACTTTTACATAAATTCCCTCACTAGCTCTGTTGATTGTAAAGTCATAATGTATGTAGATGACACATCTTTTCTCTGTAAATCCAATGATCCTAATAACTTAGAAACTATGCTAAATAGCAATCTTAAGAATATTGCAAATTGGTTCTCTAATAACATATGGCGTCTTTACGCTCATTTCATGGAAGCAAGACACATATTATCATGAAAAACTTACATTTTGGCCCTTGAAATATTCAAAACCGAGATTATACCAAGATCTACACCTCTTGTCATCATTATAAATACTGAAATATATAACAATTCACACAACCAAAACATTATCCTTCTGTTTGATCTTCCCAGCACTATATAGACTATGCCATAGTCGATATTTGATAAATAAAAATGTGTTATTAATCATGATGAATGCATTCAGTTGCGAAATTATATTGATATCTATTACATCAAAATGCTAGAGTAAATGGTTACGAAAAAGTTATGTGAAAACAATTATATTAGTAAGGCTTATAATATTATTGAATGCAATATAAATTATTATAATGACACTTCAATACTGAACTATTCTGATTTTAGAATCAACCAGTTTATTAATCGCGAAATCCCAAGTTAAAAATCGACTATGTACATTGAATTTTTAACAGGACTTTGACCGGGGACTTAGTCCTTAACACACACTGTCAATCATCCTTGTTTATCAATCCAATTTGACCGCACGTACGTACAAGACGCGCTCATGCGCCTAGTACACAAAGCGCCGCACAATATATAGTTATCAATGGTAATGGTACATGCCCGGAGGATTTTTAAAACCATAACGAGATCTTGGCGACTTATCACAAGCCAGATCCATTTAAAGATGCATTACATCATGGCCAATTTTAGTAGGCCAGAAATCCGACAATCTCATAAGTAGTCCACTTGGGAAGCTAACAAATAGAGGGAGTACGGTGACTAGAAAGATCAGATCAGACGTGAAAATCTATCAATTGTGCACACATTAATTAAATCAGAGTTTTAAGAGTATGCACAATGGGCAAGTGGACTACGGAGAAGTCTAAGCACTATATAGACCTTTTCAAACTGAGTCATTCCGATAAAAACCCGAAGCATGAAATAATTTCCGCTGTCGCGCGCGCATAAAAGTACCTCTGCAGCATCATGTACAGTGCGAAGTTCCAATATGTAACGGGCATCATAAACTACGATGAACTTTCGACGAACAATTATGGTTGAGAGAGCGTGTGTTGGGATGTCTTGTTAAGAGACAGGTGCATGAAAAAAATGTTCTGTAAAAAAAATTAATTGACAAAAAATGGCGAACATTTGATCATTTCTTTCCATTGGTATCTTATAGTAAAAAACCAAGTAGCGTATGTGTTAGCGCAATATGCTAGGAAAATATTAAACCGATGACCCCAATATAAGCTGTATTTTCGCGCAAAAGGGTACCGTAATTCGTGACATTACTTGTCCGTCAGTTTGAGTACAATTTGACCCCCTAGCTTACTGAATAAATAGCGCGGTTTTTCGAACTTTTCCTATCTTGATATGAAATGGTCTATTATACACCTGGGTGGCAAGAGACTAAGGGCACATGCAACACGAAAGCACCACCGCCGCGAAGGGGCTCGAACCCGCAACCCAAATTTATGAGTCAGAACCAGTATCGCTAGGTGGCGGAGGGGCTCTAACCCGCAACCCAACGTTTATGCGTTAGAACCCGGACCGCTAGGTCACCGTAGCGTAAAAGGTTGAAAAATATAATATTTGGAAGGATTTTACATAAAGAAGTTGCCATGACTGACAAGTTTGTAAACATTGTGCATAAATATTATCATGTAACGAATGTATTGAGGAAACTAATTACATGTTTTTATGAACAGACGCATTATCATATGGAAAGGTTTCTATACAAAAACAATTCTCTTATAATCCATCATGCGCACAGTTTCCACTACGATACACCTGAGCACACATTTTCGTCCAAGAGCTCTCAAGCAAGCAGTTAATTGTCTCCGCACAGTCTTTGATTACACTACACGGTTGAGTACATAGCAATGTAAGAGCTGTGGAGCTTCTAGCTGAAAAATGGGCCTCTTTGATTGTTTTTGTCGAAACCTGAAGTGTTCCCTTCATCCAATCAGAATTTTTTTTATATCAAACGAAAGCTAACACTTCCCCCTAAAAACACTTTTCGTCACTTGATCACTTGATCGCAATTCAATTTTTTGACCAAAATGTAGGTTTTAAAAGTCAAAACCTCAAGTGTTCCTTACAATATTTTTTCAATTTTATGTCATTAAATGAAAAAGCACACTTATATTGTCCATATACTAGCGTCACTAGAATGAGTAATGGCCAATTCTCTTTAAATTGCAAATCTTGTACAAAAGGTTACTATTTTCGCCTGTTTTGTCATACGGTTGTAAATTCAATGAACTATGAATTGCAAAGAGCGCTTACAAATTGATATGAGAATCGTAAACACACCTGTATTCCATTTAAATATAATCTATTAATTTTGCAGATAGAACGCACCATTACTATGCAGAGCCTGGTAAAGCGAACGCTTGTTGCAATACAATAACAATGTAAAAATGAGTCAAACTTACACTTTGTTGGCGAATCCTATCTCCCCTATTTGATATAGCTGCTGATGTACTAAGTTGAAAAAGTAATGACCCACATATAAAAACTACAAGGAGTTGATAAGTCCACCAAGCTACCGCCATGTCTGTTCGGATCTCCAAATCCTCTCTTTTTTTTAATAACAAATTTAAAAATCACGAGTTGTCTTATTGGCGTTGTTCAACTTTGAAAGAATAGACACGCCCACTTTGTGATGTATTTAGTGAGATTTGAGATAATGGGCAGTGTTTGCTCACGTACTGAGCTTCTTCCTCTTGTGAAAAACAAATTGTTAAATGAATTCATAGTAAAACAATCTGAGTCAAACCTCCAACACGCCTGCGTATGAAAAGGAGAAAATCATTTATGTATCTTTCTTATCTGGAAATGCTGACGCAGTTTATGGTTTCTTTATTCTACTTAACTCTTTTCACGCGGGTGTCGACTGCAGACGACAAGTTTCAAATTTTGTTTATAAAAGTCAAAAATTTCAGAAATGTGTATTTGCATGACCATATTTGGAATCAGCACGAAAAATGCATTAAAATGAGTACAAATAAGCCTAGTATTGGTTCAGTAGTTCTTAAGATAGCTCTTGATATTTTGAGAAAATATTTCAAAACTTGAACTTTTTTCGTTGAAGCGCATGGCTAGCATGCAGAGCATTAACACACTTCAAAATAATATTTTGTTACTGTGCAACCTTGGCTAGCCTCGAGCATAAATGTTATGAATGAAATATTGAATGGCAATGTAAAACCACAAGGAATCATATAAATAGTTATTAAAAATTAAAATGATTTTTGATATCTTCGTTAACATGTTAATGATGTCAAAATACATGTATATTTTGTTTTTGTTCGGCTAATCAGGTTTTGTTGGGCTAATCAGAGCAATAATCACAAATTCATTCATTGTTTTCTTCATTCTACCCGGCAGCAGACTTTCTCTCAGTAACCATGGTAACTGACGTGATTAAATTTCTTGATTTTGAGCCTGCTTAGCGTCAAATTAAACCAAGCTATAAAAAAATTAAAGCAAGCTATAAAAATAGACAACATTTTCCTTATTATTGAAATAATAGTTGCGTCTTTTTGGTATACTGTATTGAACTCCAACAGGTGGAATGGTGAGTTAGGACGTATAGATTTACTCATATTATGGATATAAACGGTCCAAGGTTTCTACAATGCACAATAATGGTCACGAATATATTACTGATACTTATGATGTTTTTCTATTTGTAAAGAAAACAAATTTACCAACTGTCATACAAATATACATATTCCATTACAAAAGATGGCTTTTCAGTACGATATGACGTCATGAATATAAATCACAGGGTATTGATTCTCCTGCGTATTTATGTGCCGTTTGTTTTAAAGTTGGGTTATCTTTGGTCCCACTTGATCATCGGTATTCTTGATGTGGTAAGATCCAGGTATACCAACTTGATGTGGTAAGATCCAGGTATACCAACTTGATGTGGTAAGATCCAGGTATACCAACTTGATGTGGTAAGATCCAGGTATACCAACTTGATGTGGTAAGATCCAGGTATACCAACTTGATGTGGTAAGATCCAGGTATACCAACTTGATGTGGTAAGATTTGAGCCAGGTATACCAACTTGATGTGGTAAGATCCAGGTATACCAAATTGATGTGGTAAGATTTGAGCCAGGTATACCAACTTGATGTGGTAAGATCCAGGTATACCAAATTGATGTGGAAAGATTTGAGCCAGGTATACCAACTTGATGTGGTAAGATCCAGGTATACCAACTTGATGTGGTAAGATCCAGGTATACCAAATTGATGTGGAAAGATTTGAGCCAGGTATACCAACTTGATGTGGTAAGATCCAGGTATACCAACTTGATGTGGTAAGATCCAGGTATACCAACTTGATGTGGTAAGATCCAGGTATACCAACTTGATGTGGTAAGATCCAGGTATACCAACTTGATGTGGTAAGATCCAGGTATACCAACTTGATGTGGTAAGATCCAGGTATACCAACTTGATGTGGTAAGATCCTGGTATACCAACTTGATGTGGTAAGATCCAGGTATACCAAATTGATGTGGTAAGATTTGAGCCAGGTATACCAACTTGATGTGGTAAGATCCTGGTATACCAAATTGATGTGGTAAGATTTGAGCCAGGTATACCAACTTGATGTGGTAAGATCCTGGTATACCAAATTGATGTGGAAAGATTTGAGCCAGGTATACCAACTTGATGTGGTAAGATCCTGGTATACCAAATTGATGTGGAAAGATTTGAGCCAGGTATACCAACTTGATGTGGTAAGATCCTGGTATACCAAATTGATGTGGAAAGATTTGAGCCAGGTATACCAACTAGATGTGGTAAGATTTGAGCCAAGTATACCAACTTGATGTGGTAAGATCCTGGTATACCAAATTGATGTGGAAAGATTTGAGCCAGGTATACCAACTAGATGTGGTAAGATTTGAGCCAAGTATACCAACTTGATGTGGTAAGATCCTGGTATACCAACTTATACAGGCTAAAAACTGGTTTTGTGATTTAAAATCCCCTCGATTTCAACCATTTTTGTTCAAAATATAACAGAGACGACTATTTTCCCCGTGTGAGTGTATCAACCCAATCTTGCTGGCTTATTTTCAGCATGTGACAACAAGTTCAACAAACTCTAAGATTTTTCTTTTTCAACTTGTTTCTAGCTCAAACATGCAAAAACAGTCTTTGAAAAGTGTTGTTTAGCTGTGAGGATAAATACTTCATTATTTAAGACATCCTTTTTATGGTCTATACAATCAACTTGAAGTAGATGTGTTCAGGAAACTAAATATTTACTCCCACCCCCTGACCTATCATGTTCCGCAGGACATCCAGAAACATATAAACAGTATCGTTTTATGTTGAAGCCTACATTGCCAGCACGCAGAGCATTGCGATCATTCATATGAATCTGTTTAAATCTCACCTCTTCTCCAGTAGTTTTTTCTCTTTCCTTCTTTCTAAATTTATATTAAACACAACACAAAAAGTAATTCCTCACTTATGTATCCGGATCCCGTCATAAATCTTAACTTGCTAAAGTTGTGACGACACTGACGTCAAGTGACTCTCAAAGTGGAGTAAACTAGAACTGACTCTCAAAAGGAGTCACCTGACTGGCACAAGAGAGTCAGTTGACTCTACCCGTGGAGTCAATTGACTCTACTTTCAGAGTCGTCAACGGAGTCGCAAAATGTATGACTCTTCAAGAGAATAGCTGGAATAACTGGAATAGTTTTGCTGTTAACAACATGGAATGTATATTCTCCCATTCCTAAGGAATGGTGGTTCAGTCTAAATTTCTTCATCCTGTCGTCTAAGGTATAAACTGTGAATTTTTATCTTGATGTACATCTATGTGTATCAGAATTTTGTGCTATTTCCGAACTGTCGGAGTGACCCTGTAATGGAATCAGGGTGACTCTATAAATGGAGTCTGCTTACTCTAGAGTCCAGCCACTACGCGACTCTATGACTAAAATGACTCCATATTTGGAGTCAATTGACTCCTGTGTAGGGTCATCAACGGTGACTCTTCCGCGGAGTCAAGACATTTATAACTCTTCCAGGGAGTCAGATGACTCCCAATATGGAGTCATTTTATACATAGAGTCGCAGAGTGGCTGGACTCTGCTTTTAGTGTAACCCTGACTCCAGTTTGGCATTCAGTGGATTTGATTGATCTACGGTCGTGTGCCGAATCTTGTGAGCCACATTTGCTATCAAAAGCCTTAAATTGACAAAGATTGATACAGATATATGATATTTGGTGCATTTGTGAAACCTGCAAATTACTAATCCATGCGTTTCAAATAATAATTGAACAAACCGGGCACTTTGGATAGTCGACAGGGGGCAAGCGGGCAAGCAAGCTTAGCCATTTTAGAATTCCAATTGCGTGATCGTTTTGATTTGCAACTTTTGAAAAATCACCAAATTTCAAATACTTGTAGAGGTCTGTCAATTTCGAGCTTTTGGTAGCTAATGCAGTATCCAATAATTGGAGCTAACAAGATGCTGCACACGGCTGTATCAATCAAACATGAACATGATGAGCAGGTTAGATTCATGATGGGTTATGTAAGTGAGGACTTTCTTTGTGTTGTGTTAATATTTCAAATATTTAAAAACAACTAAAAGCGTAAGAAACGGCCACAAGTTTATTGTGATTCTTTTGTTTTCCTTAGTGATGCGTACAGCATGATGACAATACCAATCAAGTTTACATGGAACATTAAGGTTGATAAGTGAAAGTCAAATTGGATCAACTCGTTTCCAAGAACCTTTAACTAATCAAACAAATACTGACTCCGATAACTTTTGAACCCGAGCATGCATTAAGTAGCCTATCACGGATTAAATGAACTAAACTTCTGTAGCCCAGACCACAAACATTACTTATTAAATACAGGAACTATGGCTTCAATCGAGCCTTCATTTCACCACTTTTCGGCTTTTTCAAACTAACATTTTACACAACAATAGTATCAGAATGGTCCACCAAATTTGCAAAAGTTCCGTACTTCTGAAGAGGGTACATACGCCTCATCCCTAAATCCGCCACGTTGTTACGGATAATAGATCAGCAACTCATTCAATTTATTTAAATGAAGCGCCTAAATTAAGGTGGTGGTAAATAAGTGTACATCGACGGTAAAGTGTGATTTTGTGTGCTGGCGAAGACTCAATCACACCCGTGGGCTGTATGACAACAAAACGTACCTCTTGTTCAAGTGGGCGCTTTCACGTGACTTTCTTTTGATCACTTATTGGCAGTACCATGCCTGGTGAAGCGTTAATACGCTGTCGGGCCAGTTACCCGTTTGTCCTGAACAAAAGGTAGGCCTACCTCTCGATGAATAGCTTGTCGGCAAATCAAATCAGCACAAAGGAACAATGCGTAACGTAATATATTGCTTCTCCATGTTATAATAGCCCCATGGGGTAGACCAATTGTGAATGAAGGATCCATGACCAAAAAACACACATTGTTTTAAAATATTTTAAGCGGGTTATATTTTTGAGTTCGGTTTTGACAAAAAAATCTCAACATTAAATTTGATAAAGATCATGAAAACGTTTCAAAACGTTTTGAATGAAAAACGACTGTAGCAGCATTTTTTTTAAATGTTGTTAAAATGTTATTGTAAAATATATTTTGCAAATATTTGTTATCAAATATTTATGTTTATGTTAGAATATTTTGCAATACGTTTTGAAATAATGTTCTTGAATGTTATGAAGACATTTTATACCCTTTATATACCCTTGATATAAGCCGACATTTAAACGTTTTCTGGCAACCTTTTCTAACCTTTTGCAAATAATGTCGAAAACATTTTGTGTTTTCTGGACATTGACTTGACGATGCATGACCATGCCGTCATTTATGTGAGTGTCTCCAGATAACAAATAAACATCTCAAAAAAAGTAACTAAACCCCCCTTAATTAATGGCCATTATTCAAAAAAGGGCTATTGTATTACAAATCTGTACAATGCGTTGGAAGCAGAATGTATTTCTGCGCATTTTGACACCTCATTTGTAGCAATTGATTGAATATTGACGTCATAGCGTACATTTAAATCAATGTAACCCAAGATTTGAAAGTTGCAGTAAATTCTATTGATTTGTATTCAGTATAATGGAAGGAAATCTGTGTAATGATATCTGTGTGTTTTTGTATTGTTGTAAGTGCAACTTTCAAATCTAGACCTTACTACCCAGGGCTTACTACATTAAATTGACCGGTGTTTTATTTGTTTCTGGGCTATCGTATCAAATGAGGTGTCAAAATGCGCAGAAATAAATTCTGCTTCAACGCATTTTACAGATTTATAATAAAATAGCCCGTTTTTTAATAATGGCCATTATTTAAGGGGGTTAGTTACTTTTTTGAGATGTTTACTTCAAGATCAAGTTTGTTTCATCTCAATTAACACTAATTATTATAACAAAAAATGAAAAATGCAAGATCAAGAATACATTATATCACCATAAGAACATGAAGACATAAGAACATGTGACATTTCTTGTTAATTTATCCCTTAAATCAGGTACCTTTCCATGCAGATGGAAGAAAGCCCGAATTTGCCCAGTTTATAAAGGTGGTGATAATACAGATCCAGGTAATTACAGGCCAATATCAATTCTTCCCATTTTATCAAAAATCATCGAGCGTGCTGTATTTGACCAAATTTACCCTTTTCTAAACTCAAATGATATGTTGCATGATAGCCAGTCAGGTTTTCGGCCAGGTTTTTCAACATCTTCTGCATTATTAAACATTACAGAGGATTGGTTAAAATCAATTGATGATGGTGAGTACATTGGTCTTGTAATGTTAGATCTAAGAAAGGCTTTCGACACAGTGAATCACAATATTTTAATTGATAAATTGCCAAATTTTGGTATGGATGATCATGTTGTCAACTGGTTCAGAAGTTACCTTAGTGATAGATCTCATATAACTGGTGTTAATGGGTCAAAGTCTAATGACCAAAGAAGTTCTTGTGGAATTCCACAAGGCTCGATACTTGGGCCGTTATTGTTTATTTTATATGTTAATGAACTGCCTAAATATGTTAATGTAAAGGTGAGCATGTATGCTGACGATACAGCAATTTATTATTCTTCAAAAGATGTTAATGATATTGTTAGAATACTAAATAATGATTTAAATAATGTTGACAACTGGCTTGCAAGTAACAAATTAAGTCTTAATGTTGACAAAACCCACTTTATGTTAATTGGTACTCCACAAAAACTTGCAAATTTATGTAATGATGATCTTAATGTAAACATAAAAGGAACCCGTCTTCAAAGGGTTAATCATTGTAAACACCTTGGCATTGAAGTTGATGATAAACTGTTATGGAACAATCAGATTGACCAAGTGAGAAAGAACGTTTTAACTGGTTTGTATTTTCTAAGGAGAGCCGCTAATTTTATCCCCAAACACCATCAGTGTCTACTTTATAAAAGCATTGTTGCCACTCACTTTGACTATTGCAATGTTGTTTGGGGAAGATGTAACAAAACCCTTAGTAATAAACTTCAAGTCTTACAAAACAGAGCAGCAAAAATTATTACAGGTGTAAGTAGATATGAGTCAAGTACAGAAGCTTTAAATGTTTTAAACTGGAAAAATCTTGAAGGAAAGTTATACATAAACGAAGCAGTTACAATGCATAAAATTGTAAACAATCAAGCACCAAAATATCTGTGCAATAGATTTGTTAAAAAAGAAACTTGTTATAACACCAGAAATAAAGATGTTTTTATCATGGATAAGCCAAATACTGAATATAAGAAGCGTAGCTTTAGTTATAGAGGTGCTCAACTGTGGAACTCGATTGATGACAATGCTAGAAGCATGTGCAATGTGAAACATTTTAAACAACTTATTTCTTAATATTTGTGAATAATTAATCATTTTGTATATTTTATATTGTTTAATATCTGTATTATTTATGTAATAGTGATCTTGATGATGTGTTTTAATAAGTTAAATTTAATTTGTATATAAATCGTATATGATGTATGGATCTTGGGTATGGATGATGCGTGTTGAGGGGATGAACGGGTTTAACAATATGCTTGGTGAGTTGGGGTGTGCGTGTATGTAAGTGAGGGGTGAGTGGAGTGTATGTTGTTTCATGGTGGGAATATGTGTGCTTGTATGAAGATGAACGTAGGTGCTACTTTTATAGTATTTTATATTAATATGAAATTTCTATATTTGTGCAATAGTGGGCCTGCAAATTATCACGATGTGTTTTAATAATTTATTTCCTAATAATATTTTTTGAATAATTTATCATTTTGTATGTTTTTGTGCAATAGTGGTCTTGATGATGTATTTTAATAATTTAAATATAACTTGTACATAAATCATATTATAACGTTTTATTGTGAAAGATGTATGGAGGATGTGTGTTGAGAGGGTGAGAGAAGAGTGCATGTGAGAATGTGACTGTATGAGGAAGAATGCAGGGTTACTATTTTATTTATTATATATATTTTGTCTTTTAGTAAATGATCGTATTAATTTTAGTTTTTAGTCTATGTACACTAATATATTATATTTTAAATATTAACTTGTGTTTGTTAGTAATATTTTTAATATCCACACGGACGTGTGGAAGAACAATAGACGAATCCAACGAGCCAAGTCATGGTCAGGATTTGGTCGGCCATGACGGGTCCCCGCATGCACCACACTGGTGTAGTGACTGCCCAATTGGGTGGATTAAAGCCGCTTAAAAATCGATGTTAGATTCTTTTGTGTTGTAAGCTGTCATCATTCTTTTGTCTACGTGTAACACGAGTGATAGAATGCAGTTTAAAATACCCTCCGCAGGGTCGGATCCAGGAATTTTTGATAAAGGGGGCGCCTTTTGGTCGATGACGAAAAGAATGTGTTAAAGGGGGTTACCCCCTTGAAAACTCAACGGTTTTGGCCCATTGTTTGCTGTTCATGGCCGAATTTGTTCCTTTTTTTAAATTTCTTACAATTTTTGTATTTTTAAGTTACCAGCGCCCTTTGCTAGTCAAAAAATAGAGGGGGCGCGCGCCGGCTGCGCCCCCCCTAAATCCGCCCCTGCTCCAAGGCCGCATTATTTCACATTTTATGTGGGATTACGCCGACGGGGACCCAACTTTGGCAGCCATTAAGGTATAGGAATGTGTGAATTTGGATTCGTCTATACTGTATTGAACATGTTTTTACCGTGTATAAATAAAGCTATTATTATTATTATTATTATTATTAAGAGTGAAGAGATGTGGACGTCTCAAAGACGCAGAGCGTGAATGTGGTACCCAATCTGAACAAGATGGGAATTTAACTTACACTGCAATATTAATGTGTACAATGTTGATATAATGTGGCCGACATGGGAATGTAAAGAAATATAATTATATGGAATCAAACCAGATGATAATACTCACACGTACAATTATAAAATATAATAATAAATAACTGGATGAAATGTCAGAGTAGTGTATGATTCCATCACAAATAGATAATAATTTTAATAAGATCGGTTTCAAATATATTGTCCCAAATGAATTAATACATAAAGCGAACATGTTGTTTTGTAACTGTCTGCAAAATAATATCAAAAATAGCATTATGCATAATGCAATTATTGTACTGACATCCGCAACAAAGTCGAGTGTCAACATTTCTCTCCTCGAACTTAGAATAATAATTATTTAACAAAGTTACATTTCAAATTAAGACTAAACCCTTATTGTCATTAACCATCTCGCGAAAAACATCGTATCATAGATGTAAACATCTCAAGAAAAGTAACTTACCGCCTTTAATTAATGATCATTGTTCAAAAACGGGCTATTGCAGATATGGTCTTATTGCACTACTCCGTCAAAATTTATATCTAGAATAAGCCAAAAAATTTATGTTCACCTACTGTATATCCTAAACAAAAATCCAAAACACAGATATGTCATAATTTGAATCAGCAGCCAATTAGCTCGAATTTAAGAATTCGTTGAAATTCGTTGAAATTGTTCAAGAAATAAAGACACGGCGATCCCAAAACCCAAGGAAGATAACAATTTAAGAGGACTTGTCCAGGAAATTCGACTTTTGGGTGGCAACGGCCAAAAATAGATTTTCCTTATAAGTTGAGTGGTAAGAGGCCTTTGTCTCATATAAACACGGGTGGTTTTATTTTGACAATTTATATCTTGTTGCCATAGTAACGGACATTTTTTCCATTATTAGCCAATTTAACCAATTGTCACACTTTCGAGCAGTAAAATACCCTTTTATTAGAGTAACTGTACCTCACACATAAAATTTCTCAATATTTTCTTATAATTTTCCCGATATAGATGGAAGGCTTAGTAGCAAATACATTGCATAACAAATTAGAATGGGGTCAGAATTGGGCTATACCATTTATTTTAAATAGGGGTGTTTTTGATAATTTTGAATATTCCCATTTAGACCTAACTTCTGGGCTTCATATCCCGTATGGTAACGCTTCATTTGATTTGTCATTTTAGGGTTGACTTGATGGGACATTGTTACATTGAAAATGGAAGAAATTAGTTTGGGGAAAATCATGTGGTAAACGGGGTGTTGCCAGAAAATGTTGCATACTTTCAATTTTGTAAATGGATTTAGGTGCATCATAAAGCTGATTCTCGCATATAATACTTGTATAAAATTGTACTATTATCGTGTACAATAGTTTAGTGTACTTTGTATAATGTATTGATATAAAAAAAAATAGCAGAGTTGCCATTCCGCATGTAAGTGTTGCCATTTTTGGCAAAAAATGTACTACATCTGTAAAAAGTTAAACGCATGCTTGCAACACTGATGGTGTTCATGATGAACTAATAATAAACCGTACTTTGATATTGACTTGTCATGAATAGCTGCATACAACTAAAATTGACATTATTATAATAATATTTGGATTGTATTTACAATATCTACAGTTAAAAGTTCTATATCAGTTTCTCATAGGCTTAATCCCCCCTTGAAATATGTGTACAAATTCCGATCTTCTTTGCTCGTTTTGAGGCCTTTTGTGCACCTTTTGAGATATTTTATGACAACCAGTCGATTGCAAATCGATGAAAGTTTAACATATGATTCAATGTATGGGTAGCCTGAAGTTCCACCTCGTTTTTCCAGGTACGAGGCACTAAACAGTGCCCTCACTGTTTTTGATATGCTCTCAAGACTATTTCGCGGACCTATTTTCTCGATAATTATAAAATGCGACTTTTTGGCGACTCAAATTCATGCATAGGTTTTACACTTTATTTGAGATATAATTTGCTACTCTCTCTGATTATTTGTCTAAAGGGCAGCCCAAATACGTCAAAAAGTTTTTGTATTTTACCGGAACTCATTAGGGTTACACAAATGACGCATTGATTTAATGGTGTGCTCCCTTCAAGGGTAGGCTACCGAATGTTCATAAAACTTTTGTTATTATTATGTTCTTGAAATATAAAATGTTTTGAGTAAAACACTCAAGGGTTGAGTGCTCTGTGACATTAGCCCCATTAAATCTATATGGTGAATTCTGAAAATGTGCACATTTTCAATATTTTGACCATCTATTTAGATTTGCATTAAATACCAATTATCTACCTTTAGTTTTTGACCGTTTATCTACTAAAAACCGCTTTAACTCTATAGCTAGAACTACGAAAAACAACCCCCTCTCCTAAAATTTTTTATCCGTCATAAAAAACACATGTGCCTGCGCCCAAACGACCTAAGCTAGTCGTAGATCCATCCTTTGCGCTCATTTTAGTGATAAATGTTCTTACCCGGTAGAACCTGGTAGAATCGATCGTCAAAGATGACTATAGAGGGGGATTGGTGAGGCACCCATTGGTTTGTACAGTAAAATCAATGATTTTCATTTCGCGAATAGTGTGTCTTTTCCTTTTATATTGAGGAGAATATTCACTGAAAAATAAATTTGTGTAGAATTTTTAGCCCAAAATCAATTTTTCCTACCGTATATACTTTTGTACATGGGCAGAATTTCCCACATTTTCATGGGCACCCTCACATTATGACATCATAGCAACATTGTGTGGGGAATATTTGTACTTATTTTGGTATTACTGGGTAGAGGAGACCCATAGCTATACATTGGTACCAAATATAATGGTATCAAAAATTAGGGGGTTACATTATTTCTTTTGGTAAATTAAAATGATTTTTTTCTCCCGAATTCAATTAATGAATTAATAATAATAATAATAATAATAGTAATAATAATAATAATAATAATAATAATAATAATAATAATAATAATAATAATAATAATAATAATAATAATAATAATAATAACACTAACAACAACAACAACAACAACAACAACAATAACAATAATAATAATAGTAATAATAATAATAATAATAATAATAATAATAATATAAAACACTTAAAATGCAATTTTCCAATTTTTTAAAATAGAAACACTGCTTTTTTGGAGAAATTGTTATTCATTAATATTTTATAAATTGTCAAATGCTACCAAAATACTTTGTTATGCAAAATTGTTCTCTCCTAGTAAGACTATCCCTAAACTAATTTTCCTTGAACCAAAATGAATGATTAAAACCAAAATACTATAGAAACACTGTATTTTTAGCATTTTGATATTTCTGTAATCTCATATTCATATTTGCAATACATTAGGCTTACAATCTCCAATAATTGTAATTTTCCCAATGCTAATATTACAAATGAAGGCAAAATAGACAAATAAGAGATTGTAAAAATAGGGAAATTTCTAGAAACACTATGAGCATACAGATGATTTCCCCAAACCATTTTTTCTGTAAATTCTTAAAGCATACTTTAATCTTCCAGGAAACAAAAGTTTGTTGAATTAGAAGCGTTGGCATGATACTTACAACCGTTTCAACCATACAGGTTTTATGTACTTTTCAAAATAATAAAAACACCCCTCTTAGAAAAAGTGGTATCTCCCAAATCAAAAGGCCCTCAGTTCCCATTTAGGTCCTGAAACACAGACAAGACCTTGACCTAAATTTTACACTCACCAACTTTAATGAACCCGCTCTAACTTTTTTCCAAAATGATATCGAATTGACAGACAATTTTACACATAATTTTGCCAAAATCACTCAATTTAAGGGGAAAAGAACAATTAGCCGTTTCCATGGCAACAAGAAGCTGGTGTCACTGTAAATGTTATTTTTGATACATCACCCTAAAGTATCATTGATTGACACAATATGAAGAAAATTGGTGATTTTGCGTTTTGCCACAAATTTGACAAATAAGTCTATTTTCCTGGACAAGTCCTCTTAAACGTTGCAGTTTGTTGCAAAATGCCCTATTGATTTGTACACAAAGCGTTCGTGAACAAGAGAACTCAAAGAACTAGCGCTGTGCTTCCATTGATTAGCACGTTAAAACTATAGCGCCATGCTTTCATTGATTAGAACACAAAAGTGCAACTTTTGATTTCGTTTCTTCATTAGATTTTAGATCACCGTTTTTAAAATCTCAACCAATTTCAAGAAATAAGATCTTAAATCAGAGCTAAAGAGTACAGGTATTGACTGTTTGTTTTAGTTTTGACATATTTGTCTTTATTTAGGATATACAGGGGGTGAACATAACTGGTACCTTAATTCTTTGGCTTACTGTATATTATAATTGTAATTGAGCGCCAACGAAATTATTTTTTTAAAGTATAACATGTGTAAAAAGTTACTGCATGAGTACCCAATATAAATATTTAACTTCAACCGCATTTTCTGATTCCAATATAAAAGAAAAGAGACGCAGATATAATATTTTGCCGATAAAATGTATCTCATAGCTTCCCATTGCCTGAATCTTTCATTTACTGCGCTAGTATTGGATGTTGACATCTGCTAGTATAATCAAAAATCAAGTGCTGTGAATCAAAACCCCTGACATGAGTTAACATATATTATTAGTAGGAGGAAAATGTACACCAATTTTCAATTAGGCTGATGCTTAAATTTTTATTCCGCTTCCGATACCAAATCTTGTGTTGGTTAGAAATCTGAAAGATATCAGTAAGACATGATATCTATGGTGGCACTACGATGATATGTACACCCATGTAGGGTTTCAGGAAGCCAATTGGGGTCCATTTCATTCAGATTTACTATTTAATGCTTCATCGGTCTCATCAAAATCCATCGTAAGTTATGATGCATCGTAATATCTATTTCACTAAAATCATAAAATAATTTACGATCTAAAGCTACGGATTCCCATTTTGTTGTAACTTTACGAAGGGTTCCTATAGTATACAGGGCCGTCGCAAGACCATTTCCTCAGGGTGTATTAAACATCAAAGAACTGACACAAATGAATTGTAAGTGACTTTTCTTCATATATAGACTATAATTAACATGAATAATAACATGATATTTCTTTAAAAATGTATAAATGACGTCATGATATTTCTTTCAAAAGTAATTTCTCATATCATTGGTAAAACTAAGAATTGTTTTGCCGGTTTTTTTGGAATTAAGTTCAGCTGGGCTTCTAGCTGTTCTGTGGCGATCACTATTGCCAGAATTGTTGTTGGTACACATAACAAATTCTACGTACTTCTCATAGTTATACGTAATTGTATGCCTTCGGATGGAAGGCGTGAGTTTGGAAAATGACCTATAAAATGGTTTCTCCGTGATTGCACGTGCTACATTATGTCACAACCATAAAAATGCGCACTTCCAACGTGAATTGGGGTTGAAGTTGTGGAGCTGCATCCACGACTCCTATAGTAAATGAGGTTGCTATGTCAGTGCTTAATTGTGACTTTCAAAACCTCAAGGAGATACTCTATTATGTAATAATATCTACCACATCGAATGCCCCATTGTTTAAAACTACCTATCATAAGAACACATGGTTCAATTCTATTCACTCACTTTTGTCACACTCAGACAAAAGTGGCCTAAGCGGTTTTGAGACTAGGTTGCATAATTGGCCATATCTTCACTTGTATACGATCGGGTTTTTTTAAAAACAAAGCTTATCTGGTGACTAAAGAAATTATCCTGATAGACATATAAATATCAAATCAAACAAATAAGCGGCATACTTGTGTAATACTAGTTTTCAAATTGTACACATTTTATTGTTACACCCTGTATAATGTGCAAACTTTGCCTGAAAAGGACCACCGAACCTCTTAATAAATGTTACTTAAATGACGAGGTCGAGTGAACAAAATTTAAATTGAATGGATCATTTTATTTCCTTTTCTTCCATTCATCCACCCCACCACCCACGCACCCACCCATTCATTCATCATTCATTCATTCATTCATTCATTCATTCAGTTAATACAGATAACAAATACTTCAAGATTAAGTTCAAGTTTATTTCATCTCAATTAACACTAATAATTATTACAAAAATGAAAAATGCCAGATCAAGAATACATTATATCACCATAAGAACATGAAGAGTGAAGAGATGTGGACGTCTCAAAGACGCAGAGCGTGAATGTGGCACCCAATCTGAACAAGATGGGAATTTAACTTACACTGCAATATTAATGTGTACAATGTTGATATAATGTGGCCGACATGGGAATGAAAAGAAATAAAATTATATGGAATCAAACCAGATAATAATACTCACACGTACAATTATAAAATATATAATAAATAACTGGATGAAATGTCAGAGTAGTGTATGATCCATCACTAATAGATAATATTTTTAATAAGATCGGTTTCAAATATATTGGGCCAAATAAATTAATACATAAAGAAAACATGTTGTTTTGTAACTGTCTGAAAATATATAATATCAAAAATAGCATTATGCATAATGCAATTATTGTACTGACATCCGCAATAAAGTCGAGTGTCAACATTTCTCTCCTCGAACTTGGAATAATAATTATTTAACAAAGTTACATTTCAAATTAAGATTAAACCCTTATTGTCATTCACCATCTCGCGAAAAACATCGTATCATAGATGTAAACATCTCAAGAAAAGTAACTCACCGCCTTTAATTAAAGCCCATTGTTCAAAAACTGGCTATTGTATTACATAACTGCAAAATGCGTTGGAAGTAGAATTTATTCCTGCACATTTTGACACCTCATTTGCAGCAATTTTTGACACCTCATTTGCAGCAATTGACTACAGCGTACATTTAAATTAATGTAACCCGAGATTTGAAAGTTGCAGTAAATTCTATTGATTTTGTATTCAGTATATTCATGAAATCTGTGTAATGGGTGTTTTTGTATTGTATGTAAGTGTAACTTTCAAATCTGGACCTCACTACATTAAGGGATGGGGTATGAACGTTTGTTGGACAGTATTTATTGTGGGACATTAGAGCACATCAGACATATCGAATTGCATTCTGAATACGAAGAATGTCCTTCTGATATCAAATAATTTTGATTTTTTTTGAAATTCGCAATGTAATACACATTTTATGGCAAATCATTAAAAATTGATATTTTTGATATTTAACAGTACTCGAAGTAAAGTTTATAAATCTGATGATTTATAATCAAGTGTATGTAGGTGAGATGAAAAGCCGACGATCAATTTTCCCAAAACACCAAAATAAATTAGGTCTTTTGGGGAAAAAGTCCATATCTTCAATATGAAAGGTCAACATTTTGAATTGATCGTCGGCTTTTCCTCCCAGCTACATACACTTTAACAATATATCATTAGATTTATCAAATCTATTTTCGAGGACTGTTATATATCAAAAATGTGAAAAATATCAAATTTGAATAATTTGTCATAAAATTTGTATTATATCGTGAATTTCAAAAATTAAAATTATTTGATATCAGAAAGACATTCTTCGTATTCAGAATGGAATTCAATATGTCTAATGTGCTCTAATGTCCCACAAAAAATACTGTCGAAACGCTCAAAACGCTCATTCCTCAAACGCTCAAAGGCGACACAATCTTTTGTTGGTCGAAGCAATCAAAAAGAAATTATTTTAATTGTCTAAATCAATAAATTATTGAAAAAGAACACTTAGATGTTTTACAAAAGTTCATTTTACAAATCGTATACTTTGAAAACTACTTCGATTTATTGTTGTTAATGAGTTATGTACGTTTTACAAAAGTGTCGTTGTTTCAACCCTCTTTACAACATAACTCAAGAACCACAGGACCTACAATATTATCTGTGATATTTGAATACTTCTACATGCTCGCTATAAAATAAGAAATGCAATTTTTGCCAAAGCTCACTACCATTTTAAAATAGTTGCTAACCTTAAATTGACCGGTGTTTTATTGTTTTCTGAGCTATCGTATCAAATGAGATGTCAAAATGCGCAGAAAGACATTCTGCTTCCAACGCATTTTACAGATTTGTAATACAATAGCCCCTTTTTGAATAATGGCCATTATTTAAGGGGGGTTATTTACTTTTTGGAGATGTTTATTTTGTGTCTATGATCGCAATGAACATACTTTATACAGTGAACTTCACAATCAAGGAATTTAATATTCGTGAGTGTACCTATGTTATGTATGAGATTGCCATCTTCAATAGCTGCCCGGTGTCATATTTTAGACGTGTATAATTTAGAATACAAGTATTATACAGAAATTGTCAAATGTCTATAGGGCAGCTATTGCGATTATGGTCTTATTGCACTACTCCATCCAAATTTATATCTATAATGCTTATACTCGGGGAGCTAGAGGCACGTCCTGTGCATCCCCCGAGGACTAAACCAAACCAACTTTTTCAGGTACCTGAGATGACCCCAAAACATAATCAGGATGTTCCCAAAAATATAAATAGTTTGATTCAGAAAAGGTATTCATATTATGGTCATTTATAGTGATTACCTGCATTTTGGGGTCATTTTGGACGATATCTTGGGAAAAACCCACTTAGGGCCAGTTTATATTTTTTGGAACCTCCTGATTATGTTTTAGGGTCATCTCAGGAACCTAAAAAGTTGGTTTGCTTTAGTCCTGGGGGGATGCACAGGACGTGCCTCTAGCTCCCCGCGTATTATAGTTATGGTAGTAGCTCTTTGATATTTCTAAGATAATAAAACAATTGGTTATAAGCTTAGTGAGATGATTTTCTTTTAATGGTTTTCTTTTCTTGTTGTATATATATACTTGGGGAAGTTCTAAGAACGTAAATAAACGCAAAAAAGCAATGCGCAGCCAACAAAACCAAATTGAATGTTCTTCCTTTTTTTGAAGACGTTTATATTGTATTTATTGTCAACATTAGAAGAATGGTTGAGTGGCCAATGGCATTCCAAATTGTCCATTGTGTTATATAAAATTGTAATTGAGCGCCAAAAACAATTATTTGAAAAGTATAACATGTGTAAAAAGTTAATGCATGAGTACCCACAAGTTTTTAACTTCAACCGCATTTTCTGATTCCAATAAAAAAAAAAATAGATGCAGGTATAATATTGGCCGATAAAATGCATCTGATAGCTTCCCATTGCCTGAATCGTTCATTTTACTGCGCTAATACGTTTTGGATGTTGACATCTGCTAATATAATCAAAAATCAAGTGTTGTGAATCAAAACCCCTGACATGAGTTAACATATATAGTAGGCAGAATATAATACACCAATTTTCAATCAGGCTAATGCTTAAAGTTTCCGCTTCCGATACCAAATCTTGTGCTGGTCAGAAATATGAAAGATATAGAAGTTATGATATTTATGGTGACACGATGATGTATAGTAGTAGTACACCCATGCAGGGTTTCAGGAAGCTAACTGGGGTCCATTTCATTTAGATTTACTATTTAATGCTTCGTCGGTCTCATCCATCGTAAGTTATGATGCATCGTATTAAATATCTATTTCACTAAAATCATCAAATAATTTACGATCTTAAGCTACAGATTCCCATTTTGTTGTAACTTTACGAAGGGTTCCTATAGTATACAGGGCCGTCGCAAGACCATTTCCTCAGGGGTGTATTAAACATCAAAGAACTGACACAAATGAATTGTAAGTGACTTTTCTTCATATATAGACTATAATTAACATGAATAATAACATGATATTTCTTTAAAAATGTATAAATGACGTCATGATATTTCTTTCAAAAGTAATTTCTCATATCATTGGTAAAACTAAGAATTGTTTTGCCGGTATTTTTGGAATTAAGTTCAGCTGGGCTTCTAGCTGTTCTGTGGCGATCACTATTGCCAGAATTGTTGTTGGTACACATAACAAATTCTACGTACTTCTCATAGTTATACGTAATTGTATGCCTTCGTATGGAAGGCGTGAGTTTGGAAAATGACCTACAAACGATCTTATGGTTTCTGCGTGATTGCATGTGCTACATTATGTCACAACCATAAAAAAAATGCGCACTTCCAACGTGAATTGGAGTTGAAGTTGTGGAGCTGCAGCCACGACTCCTATAGGTTGTTATGTCAGTGCTTAATTGTGACTTTCAAAACCTCAAGGAGATACTCTATTATGTAATAATATCTACCACATCGAATGCCCCATTGTTTAAAACTACCTATCATAAGAGCACCATGGTTCATTTCTATTCAGTCACTTTTGTCACACTCAGACAAAAGTGGCCTAAGCGGTTTTGAGACTAGGTTGCATAATTGGCCATATCTTCACTTGTATACGATCGGTTTTTTTATTTTTTTAAACAAAGCTTATCTGGTGACTAAAGACATTATCCTGATAGACAGATAAATATCAAATCAAAAAAATACGCGGCATACCTGTGTAATACTATTTTTCAAATTGTCCAAATTTTATTGTTACACCCTGTATAATGTGCAAACTTTGCCTGAAAAGGACCACCGAACCTCTTAATAAATGTTACTTAAATGACGAGGTCGGGTGAACAAAATTTGAATTAAATGGATCATTTTATTTACTTTTCTTCCATTCATCCACCCCACCCACTCATTCATTCATTCATTCATTCATTCATTCATTCATTCATTCATTCATTCATTCATTCATTCATTCATTCATTCAGATAACAAATACAGATAACAAATACTTCAAGATTAAGTTCAAGTTTATTTCATCTCAATTAACACTAATTATTATTACAAAAATGAAAAATGCAAGATCAAGAATACATTATATTACCATTAGAACATGAATAGTGAAGAGATGTGAATGCCGCAAAGACGCAGAGCGTGAATGTGGCACCCAATCTGAACAAAGTGGAAATTTAACTTACGCTACAATATTAATGTGTACAATGTTGATATAATGTGGCCGACATGGGAATGAAAAGAAATAAAATTGTATGGAATCAAACCAGATAATAATACTCACACGTACAATGAATAAAATATATACTGCTCCAAGAAAGTATCCTTACACTTGGAAAAATAATTATAATTTCAAAACTGAACCATATTGGGATAAATTTGTTTCTTAAATAGATGCACTATCTAATCCGGCACATTTTGACATGCCATTGAATCCAATGTGACTTCAAGAAGCAAAGTTACAAGCATTTGATTAGTTGAAGGTCCAGTTTCAAAAGTGACACGCTGGCCTATTCAAAACTTCATGGACTAGACATTATTTTGGTTTGAGAGTGGTAAATGGCTCATTTGTGTGTGCCTTTAATTTAAAACAAAAGGAAACTGAAACAAAAGAGCTGACAAATAAAATGCAAGTAGTTATGAAAAGTACAGAGAAGTAACAACTGAAATAAATACTGCTTTAAATAAAGTTTCATTGAAGAAACTGTGTAGTCTCTTTGGTGCGCTTGTTGGAATCTTTTTGCGCCTTGTATAGGCCAACTTGTCACTTTTAAAACTGGACCTTCGTCTATTCAACTGCTTGTAACTTTACTTCTTGAGGTCACATTGGATTCAATGTGGTGTCATAATGTGCAGGATTATTGCATCTATTACAAAAACTAATTTACCCCAATATGGTTCAGTTTTGAAATTGTGATTATTTTTCCAAGTGTAAGGATACTTTCTTGGCCCAGTATATAATAAATAACTAAATAACAAAATTATTATGACACAAAGCTGGATGAAATGTCAGAGTAGTGTATGATTCCATCACTAATAGATAATAATTTCAATAAGATCGGTTTTAAATATATTGTGCCATTAAATTAATACATAAAGAAAACATGTTGTTTTGTAACTGTCTGCAAAATAATATCAAAAATGCATAATGCAATTATTGTACTGACATCCGCAACAAAGTCGAGTGTCAACATTTCTCTCCTCGAACTTAGAATAATAATTATTTAACAAAGTTACATTTCAAATTAAGACTAAACCCTTATTGTCATTCACCATGTTCACCATCTCGCGAAAAACATCGTATCATAGATGTAAACATCTCAAGAAAAGAAACTAACCGCCTTTAATTAATGACCATTGTTAAAAAACGGGCTATTGTATTACATAACTGCAAAATGCGTTGGAAGCAGAATTTATTCCTGCACATTTTGATACCTCATTTGTTGCAATTGACTAAATATTGATGTCACAGCACACATTTAAATCAATGTAACCCGAGATTTGAAAGTTGCAGTAAATTCTATTGATTTTGTATTCAGTATAATGGAAGGAAATCTGTGTAATGTTATCTGGGTGTTTTTGTATTGTATGCAAGTGCAACTTTCAAATCTGGACGACACAATCTTTTGTTGGTCGAAGCAATCAAAAAAATTGATTTTCATTGTCTAAATCAATATATTATTGACAAACAACACTTTGATGTTTTACAAAAGTTCATTTTACAAATCGTATACTTTGAAAACTACTTCGATTTATTGTTGTTAATGAGTTATGTACGTTTTACAAAAGTGTTGTTGTTTCAACCCTCTTTACAACATAACTCAAGAACCACCGGACCTACAACAGTATATCTGTGATATTTGAATTCTTCTACATGCTCGCTATGAAATAAGCAATTCAACTCACTACCATTTGCATGATGCTGTGAACTACAACAGTTTAAAATAGTTGCTAACCTTAAATTGACCGGGGTTTTATTGTTTCTAAGCTATCGTATCAAATGAGATGTGAACATGTATTTTACAGATATCTAATACAATAGCCCCTTTTTGAATAATGGCCAATATTTAAGGGGGTTAGTTACTTTTTGGAGATGTTTATTTTGTGTATATAATCGCAATGAACATAATACTTTATACAGTGAACTTCACAATCAAGGAATTTAATATTCGTGAGTGTACCTATGTTATGTACGAGATTGACATCTTCAATAGCTGCCCGGTATCATATTTTAGACGTGTACATAATAGAATACAAGTATTATACAGAAATTGTCAAATGTCCATCGAAATTTATATCTATATATATATATGCTTATATTTATGGTAGTAGCTCTTTGTAAATTCATACAACTAGTCCAAAAATTTCCACTTACTTGCAGACGTTTCGGAAACTCACAGTTTCCTTTATCGATGCTATTGTTACAGTGACGATCTATGTACAGCAGATGATTTTTGCTGCTTAGCAACCGAGTTGCCAGTTGATTTCTCAGCTATGAGATCGTCAAAGACGTGACTCAAGTTGCATTACCCCTCAGTCTCGGTTCATGGTTTTTCCCCGCTTTCTGATGGTGATTGCCTCCTTAATCCATCTCTTATATCTATCACTCTCTTTGCCTGCGATTCTAGCCTCCTCCCAATTGATGACGTGGTTGTTGTCTACTACGTGGTCGGTGATGGCTGATTTATGAACTACCGATTGGGATGCCTTTCTAGTGGCTCTAGTTTTTATATTGTCACCAATTTTATGCTCTTCCAAGCGTGAACCGAGACGAGGGACAATACAACTTGAGTCACGTCTTTGACGATCTGATAGCTGAGAAATCAACTGGCAACTGGGTTGATAAGCAGCAAAAATCACCTGCTGTACATAGATCGTCACTGCAACAATAGCATCGATAAAGGAAACTGTGAGTTTCCGAAACGTCTGCAAGTAAGTGGAAATTTTTGGACTAGTTGTATGAATTTACAAATACCAGTTTAACATGAACAGTCCTGATGGACATCTTCAAGAATTATAAAACATTTGGTTATAAGCCAGAGTGGTTATAAGCTTAGTGAGATGATTTTCTTTCAATGGTTTTCATTTCTTGTTGTATATATATTTGGGGAAAGTCTAAGAACGTAAATAAACGTAACGCAAAAAGCAATGCGCAGCTAACAAAACCAAATTGAATGTTCTTCCTTTTTGAAGACGTTTTTTTTTTTTGCATTTATTTGTCAACATTAGAAGAAGAGGCCCGTGGCATACCAAATTGTCCATTGTTATATAAAATTG
This sequence comes from Amphiura filiformis, assembly GCF_039555335.1. NCBI lineage: Eukaryota > Metazoa > Echinodermata > Ophiuroidea > Amphilepidida > Amphiuridae > Amphiura > Amphiura filiformis. The sequence continues at coordinate 6,904,904 of NC_092634.1, read as the reverse complement.
TAATTGAGCGCCAAAAACAATTATTTTAAAAGTTAATGCATGTGTACCCAATATAAGTTTTTAACTTCAACCGCATATAAAAGAAAATAGATGCAGGTATAATATTTGGCCGATAAAATATATCTCATAGCTTCCCATTGCCTGAATCTTTCATTTAGTGTGCTAGTACATGATTGGATGTTGACATCTGCTAATATAATAAAAATCAAGTGCTGTGAATCAAAACCCCTGACATGAGTTAACATATATATAGTGGAGAAATATATACACCAATTTTCAATTAGGCTAATGCTTAAAATTTTGTTCCGCTTCCGACATGTCCGATACCAAATCTTGTGCTGGTCAGAAATATGAAAGATATGTTATAAGTCATGATATCTATGGTGGCACTACGATGATATGTACACCCATGTAGGGTTTCAGGAAGCCAATTGGGGTCCATTTCGTTCAGATTTACTATCTAATGCTTCGTCGGTCTCATCAAAATCCATCGTAAGTTATGATGCATCGTAATATCTATTTCACTAACATCATGAAATAATTTACGATCTAAAGCTACGGATTCCCATTTTGTTGTAACTTTACGAAGGGTTCCTGTAGTATATGGGTCGTAACTAAATCATTTTAGCGAGTGGAATTTACGATGCGTTATAGCAGGCGGCGGATGACATGATCGAGCCGGCAACTCGTGAAACCGCCCGGCCGTATGGCATTTTCCATATACTCGGTTAGTTTTGTGGGGTTCATTATCGAACCCCAACGGTTTTAGCTTGTATTTATATTATTTATCAACATAGGCCTATTTGTTTGTGATATTTCAAGCGTTTTAAAATTTCAAAATAATCCCATTCAATTACACGGTTGACGATGAAAATGTACTGAATTTAGGGAATGCACGTCATACACCACCTGCGTTATAGAAGCGTCGTCAAAATGTTCATTGGATCCCAGATGTTATAAGAGTAGCTACGTGTTGAGGCACAACTTTCATTCACTTTTCGGAAAGACCATCGAATATATGTGAGTGGACGCGGCGAATCAGCCGTAAACTCGGCAAATTGTATTCTGAGTTAAAGTGTAAAATGTATGTGAAGGTCGTATTCATAGGTGTATCAATTCGTTGCGACCAGTATCTTATCAAACGCTGTTTAAATCAATCAATAATACTACTGCTGAAGAGGATAATAAGCTTCTACCTATTTCTATAGAATAGTTCTTGTCTTTGTTTGCTTTGGCTAAATCCTGTTCAAGTGGTAGATAACAAAGCATTGTATTTTGTCTAGGTATGTATAATCAACAATGAACAATGAGAGGATATTTCTGAACCTCGTTGACTTGGGGATGATTTGAAATGACCGCCAATTATGACTGTTGGATATTTATTATCAGAAATGTAGAAAACGAGACACATGTAGAACCGATAAAAAAATACAATTTTGTCGAAGGAACAGAGTTCAACAAATCATAACCCCGCTTTTGGATATCGTTTGAAGTCAAATGATATACCATTTTAAAGCTTATGGTATATATTTTCTAAACACGAAATAAAACAAAATTGACCGGGGCCGACATTACGGCTGATTCGCCGCGTCCAGTCACATATAGCCAGTGGAATGATTTTCGAAGGGGAGGGGGCAAAAGGCAACTTTCAAGGGGGACTCTTTGACGAAAATGGTCAAAAATGGGCTAAATCTAAATAGTACGAGAAAGACCCAAGATTTTACGAATCAGGGCGACCAGCATCATAATGAGTGGGTAGGGGCAAGAGGATAGCAAGACCACTATGCCACTGGCACTGCATATATTTGCGAGATATGAAAAAAATGGTTTCATCTGTATTTTGGAAATTGACGTGTATGGTCTACGTACCTATAAAAAGTCGTCATCAAAATTCCAATTATTTTTGGTAGTAACGTCATTGAATTTTTTTTTCCATGTATTGTGCGAAATGGTGAATTAATTCTGAAAACTGTTTGTGCGTGCGCGGAGGATATAAAGTGGAAGAACAAATATGCATTATCTGTAAACATGTATGGAATTAATTTATTAGTGCTGAGCAAGGTTATCAATTAAAGATGACCCTCTTTCAATGTCAAAAATGTTCATTATTGGGAAAAACAAAAGACTGTCATGTATTTAGCTTTATTTGCATCCATAATCAAGAGAGAAAAACAACAGAAAATATAAACACATTAACAAGTAAAACTATAACAAGAGGCGCAACCACTTAGACTATAAAAGGAAATTAGTAGAGGGAATGGGCGAAATACCAATAATAATTAATGCTCTGCGTGCTAGCCAAATAATGGAAAAAGTCCAAGTTTTGAAATATTTTCTCTGATATCAAGAGCTATCTTAATTACTACTGAATCAATACTAGGCTTGTTTGTACTCATTTTAATGTATTTTTCATGCTGATTCCAAATATGGTCATGAAAATTTACATTTCTGAAATTGTTGAATTTTTGAATTTTTTTAAAACTTGTCGTCTGCAGTCGACACCCGCGTGAAGAGAGTTAAAGGCCAGCATCCCTTTTATCATGTTTATCAAGCAAAAACATAGAGCAAATCACGACTATCGGTAGGCTTATAATATAGGGTGTCCCAGAATGATTTATACCGTGTTTGAATCAAAAATATATAGTCAACAGTGTATCTAATCTTAATAAGTTCAATACAATGCCACACATGTCTCCTACTTATTCTGTGACTTTCATGGAAATATATAGCTTGATTCGTTTTGGCGTGACATTGCCATTACTGAAAATGGACGAAAACTGCATGTGTGTAATTTTCAGTGCAAAGGCATCATAACTCATGGATCCTTTATCACCATCGTCCAGCCGCACTGTGTAATATGTGATGCGATCAAGCAAAATCAGTCGGAACTCGGAAATATTGATTTTGAGATACAGTCAAACAAAGGAAATATTTCATTTTGCTTCCTCCTGTTTTGGAAACTCTTTAATTGCTCATATCTTTTGAACTGGTTGTTCAATTTCAATGGTGTTTTCTGTAAAATACTATAAGAAACTGAAAATTTAATATTTCCGAGTTCCGACTGATTTTGCTTGATCGCATCACATATATTGGAGAAATCCTACATTCTTTTATAGGAAATACAACACATTTGGCACATATGTAGAGCTTACAATGCTAAATAATTCTTGATATGGAATTAAGTGAAACATTTCAATATGACATCACATATTTAGGTTGAAAAACATACTTTTTATGTGGTTTTTACCACAATTTTTACCCAAAATGTCATTATTACAGAGGATATAAGTTCCTCGCAGTAAATTTTAATTGTCTTCGTTCGTAGCTGTGGGTTTGCCAATATACTGTGGACATAAATGCATGCTGTAAGACTAAGGACGAACCTTCTCTATATTTTTATGAAAAATCCATCTCTGCCGGCAATTCAAATGATGAAACTCACACACCGCAATAATTGTCTTCAAAACTGCCACCAAAGAAAGAATATTTTAAGGTCACTCAAGGATTGCTTCGTAACATCATAAATAAACGATAGATATCGACTATTTAGTAGAAGTAAGAATAGGACACAGCAAATATACTGCATAACATTTTCCAAATAACTTTGTGCTGAACGGTTAGTAATTTTACAGATTTTCAAAATAGGTTGCTTTGTCAAAACTTGGAATTCACCATTTTTACGCAATCCTCTCCTTCTACTAGAAACGTCCAATTTTTAAAATCGAACAAATCTGAGAAAGCTAAATATAATTATGTAGAACTGAAAATGCGAAACAATATGACCAATAGAAATGCCGTTGATAACTAAAAAATTCCATCTTTCCCGGTATAAATCATTGTAATAGATGCAATTTGTATTCATTTATTTTTTTCGTTTGTATTTTTCATTTGCAAAATGCATTGTTCAATGTATATAAAATTGTGCTTTACTTTAATTAAGGGCACGGTATTGTAAGTGATTTGCTAAATTGGAAAGCCTAAAAAAAATGGAAACCAGAATAGGGTAAATTGACTCGTTTTGTTAAGATTTTTGTTACATCTGAATGAAGCTTCCTATTCATAAACGTTGACGTTTTCTCTCGTCTCGTCTCTCTCTCTTCTCTCTTCTCTTCTCTTCTCTTCTCTTCTCTTCTCTTCTCTTCTCTTCTCTTCTCTTCTCTTCTCTTCTCTTCTCTTCTCTTCTCTTCTCTTCTCTTCTCTTCTCTTCTTCTCTTCTCTTCTCTTCTTCTCTTCTCTTCTCTTCTCTTCTTTCTCTTTCTTTTCTTTTTTCTTTCTTTTCTTTTCTTTTCTTTTCTCTTCTTTTCTTTTCTGAATGAAGCTTCCTATTCATAAACGTTGACGTTTTCTTTTCTTTTCTCTTCTCTTCTCTTCTCTTCTCTTCTCTCTCTTCTCTTCTCTTCTCTTCTCTTCTCTTCTCTTCTCTTCTCTTCTCTTCTCTTCTCTTCTCTTCTCTTCTCTTCTCTTCTCTTCTCTTCTCTTCTCTTCACTTCTCTTCACTTCTCTTCTCTTCTCTTCTCTTCTCTTCTTCTCTTCTCTTCTCTTCTCTTCTCTTCTCTTCTCTTCTCTTTTCTTTTCTGAATGAAGCTTCCTATTCATAAACGTTGACGTTTTCTCTTCTCTTCTCTTCTCTTCTCTTCTCTTCTCTTCTCTTCTCTTCTCTTCTCTTCTCTTCTCTTCTCTTCTCTTCTCTTCTCTTCTCTTCTCTTCTCTTCTCTTCTCTTCTCTTCTTCTCTTCTCTTCTCTTTCTTCTCTTCTCTTCTCTTCTCTTCTCTTCTCTTCTCTTCTCTTCTCTTCTTTTCTCTTCTCTTTTCTTTCTCTTCTCTTTTCTCTTCTTTTCTCTTCTTTTCTTTTCTTAATTTTATTTACGACAAATGTTTTTGACTTATCCGTCACTTCGAAGCAATTCCCAGCAATTTTTAATTTGTGATACACTCTCGCTTGAATCACTGTACATAATTATATTGCCTTTAATACCAACTGTCTTTGTTATGCAGCATGTAAGGCGTTATATGAATGGCACATAACCATGGCAACATTTAACACTCAAATTAAGATTTCACTCCCCTATCCCATCAACTGATCGTTGTTGTCGTTGATAAACTAGTCTCCAAATGTCGATTCTTGAGTATTTCATTTAAAAGTATAATGTTTGCTCATGTTAACCATACTTCTTTAAGTCAATGGTCACAAATTCAGTTAGCATAACAATTGATTCGAACATAGTCTCCAGCCCTCAACTCAACCTGATCTCGTTAGGGCACATTCTTCAACGAAGTTGTAAATGTTAGTATTTCAAATTGGGCCGGTTTATGTTTACTTATTCTGTTATTTTCTGTTTTATAGACTCATTTCTGTTGTCTTTTCTCTCCTAATTGAATTGGAACGGTAGGCAAAGAATATTATTTAATCGTGAAAACAAAATAATGCGCAAACTTCGCCTGAAAAGGACCACCGAACCTCTTAAATGTTACTTAAATGACGAGGTCGAGTGAACAGAATTTAAATTGAATGAATCATTTTATTTCCTTTTCTTCCATTCTTCCACCCCACCCACCCATTCATTCATTCATTCATTCAACAATTCATTCTTTCAACAATTCATTCATTTATTCCATCATTCACAACAAAACAATTAAAACCAAGTGTTTCTTTAAGAGCTTCTTGGAATTGTTTGTAGATGTTGTGGCGCAGACCATTCTATGCTTGAATAGCAGCAGCAAGAAACCTGAGTTATCCAACAACATAATCGATTTCTTTATTGGGGCGCGAGGGGGCTTTTGAACTAAGATAATGTCGAACATTCGCCGTTGAAGTGACGTAATAATCGGATTAACTACCATAGCAATGGATGAATACAATTTTGAGTAGATCGCCCTGCACCACATCGTTCCCGCGGTACCTATGCATTGAACATAGATGTCAAAGAAATGCTAATCACTCGCACCTGTAAGATTAATATCTTTGAAAAGAGCGGTATTTTATTCAATCTATAGTCGTGATCACACAGTCGGATTTAAGTCATTAATACCGGTGATAAGTCACCAATACCGGTTATAAGTCGCTTATTACCGGTAATAACTCACTTATATCCGACTGTGTGAACACGACTTCTGTTTGGTGACCTACACAGATGATTAGTGCAATCTGCTTGTAGTGCAGGGCGATCTATTCAAAAATTGTATTCATCCATTGCTATGGTAGTTAATCCGATTATTACGTCACTTCGACAGCGAATTGTGAGCTTCACTACCAATAGAATGAATAGATCCTATTGTTAGCACCACTCTCAATACGTCATAATATATTTTGATAACTCAACAAAATGTGGTTTTAAGTTATTCCAAACATTAGTGCAGCCAATAATTGGGTATGGCTGTGAGGTTTGGTCTCCATTTCTGTTAAATAAACTTAATAATAGTAATTTTCATATTAATTTTTTGTCTTTTCAAAAAACCTTTTCATTAGAAATTTATGTCATGATGGTGAACCGCGGGCGCTCTATGTCATTTTGTAAATTAAGAATTAGCGCACATGAGCTAATGATTGCAAAAAGGTCGTCATTTTAATATTAAACCTGAAGATAGGAATTGTAAGTTATGTGATAGTAATGATGTTGAAGATGAGTTCCACTTTGTTCTGAAGTGTTCTTTCTACAATGACTTGCGGATAAGATTGGAAGCATCTATGATTTTGACAGTCTATCTCATAGAGATATCTTTATAAACATATCAAAAAAAGAAAGTAACGCCCTTAAATAATGACCATTATTCAAAAACGGGTGACACCTCATTTGTAGCAATTGACTAAATATTGATGTCACAGCGTACATTTAAATCAATTTAACCCAAGATTTGAAAGTTGCAGTAAATTCTATTGATTTTGCATTCAGTGTAATGGAAGGAAATCTGTATAATAATATCTGAGTGTTTTTGTATTGTAAAAATTTGTATGTAAGAGCAACTTTCAAATCTGGACCTCACTACATTAAATTGACCGGTGTTTTATTGTTTTCTGGGCTATAGTATCAAATGAGGTGTCAAAATGCGCAAAAAGAAATTCTGCTTCCAACGCATTTTACAGATTTGCAATACAATAGCCCCTTTTTGAATAATGTTCATTATTTAAGGGGGGTTAGTTACTTTTTTTGAGATGTTTACTTATTATGAGTGTACAGGACTATGATACTATTCAGGTTATTCAGTTTCTAAACTCATCTTTTGATAAACGTATTCTGCATGATATATTTAATCATTTTGTTGTAGTTTAATTATATTGTTTACTTTTACCTATTTGTATCCGTTACAATGTATTTGATCATATCTTATGAATATCAAATAAATAAATCTTGAAATCCGAATAGATCCTATTGTTAGCACCACTCTCAATAGATCCTTTTGTTAGCCCACAATTAAAGGCCCATTCAGTGATTTGCCCATATCCGGATGATCGTAAAAATCATCAAAATTCAGATTTTGGTACCTTTGCCATTGTCATAAATGTGTTAACATAGCCTGCTAGTGGTTCAGCCGAAAGCCTTGTATTAAAGACAAAAATCAAAAATTTACATGAATCTGTAATTTATATACTGACAGTATAGCTACATGTATTTGAATGGGGCTTCAAATTCACCAATGCTGCTGTTCTTCGTTTTTTGCCAATTTTTTCATTTCAAAAATACCAAATGACAATTTGAATGACTTATCCTTCACTTTTAAGCAATTTATAAACAATTTTATGTGGTTTTTTACTCTTCGCTGGGATCACTGAATGGGACTTTAATGGCAATGTCATACTTCTGTTTATAAGTTTATTGTTGTATTTTCCTTGAAGACCTTGTAATTAGATGGTTGATAACAATATTATTAAATTAAGGCTTCTTATTTAGCACACGTCACATGTTTGTGATATACAATGCAGTGAAAAGTTGTGATTGCCAACTAATTCAGCAACTAATCATCTATTTATAAAAGTGATTTGCAATTAATGCAAACTAAACCTGTCATTCTTATGCATCAGTAGTTTAAGGGGGTACTACACCCCTGCCCAATTGTGTGCCTATTTTTGCATTTTTCTCAAAAATTATCATAGCGCATTGGTGACAAGTAAGTTATGTATATTATGGGGCAAGGACTACAACTACTGCACTGGAAATTTTATTTCAGCACAGACAACAGTTGTGGAGTTACAGTAAAAATGAGGGAAACCAACATTTGATCAATAAATCAATAACTACTTGCCTTGAGTTGTTGAATTTTCAGTGCGGTAGTTATAGTCTTTGCCCCTATTATATAAATATCTTACTTGTCACTAATGCGCTATAATTTTTGAGAAAAATGCAAAAATAGGCACAAAATTGGCCAAAGGTGTAGTACCCCCTTAATACGATCTTCCTTGATGCAGTCAAAATTCTTTACACGTTAGCAGAAAAGATATTTTTACCGGTAATCAGCTATGTAAATATTGTCAACATTAAAGGCATTGAAATACATGCAAGTGATAAATATTTTGATAGTTGGACATGTAAAGAAGGAACTAACCAGATAAAATCACCTGTTATGGTGTATAAATACTTTATGTTATCTTCTATTACATTACCAAATGGATAATGAGCAATTAAATGCAATAAGTAGTTCAAAAGGTTTGGTGAAGGTTTATTAGATCAGAGAAGATGTAAGAAAAAGGAGGGAGAACGGAATTATATCCTTGAGATAATCCCGTAGGTAATCCTGTCGCACCTATTTATAGTCCTTTATTCTCAAGTAGTTACACATCTACTTGAAAGTTGCCTTTGATGTGATGTGTGTTGCCGACTACGGTTGATTAATTTTCACTCCAGAATTGAAACCATATCCAATGTTTCTATAGAGAATTCCTTGAAAGTATGACACGTGTGTGTTAAGTATCTGATGTTGCTCTGAAGGGATACCACACGTGGATACTATAAGAAAGAAATGTAGTTTTGTAAAGATTCCAAAAAAAATCCGCCCATTTTGGAACATATATTAATTATTTAGGAGAGTGTTTTAGGATTTTGTTAGAAAAGGGATGATTTTTGATCATCTATAATTTATTGTTTTATGTATTTTCCTGTCATTTCCTGCAAACCTAATAAAGATATTTTGAAAATTGATAATATGTATCATAAATCGTAGAGGTTGAAAGTGTAACCAAGCGTGCAAAATTATTATTTGCCATGGAACTTCGGTCATATTTTATTTGAAATAAACTGGATGTTAGGATCTGCATGCATGGTATGCATAGTATTGATGGTATACAGACACTGACCTTTCCCTAAAACTAGTAAGCAGCAACTTAGATGTACTACTAGTCATAAAGCTATGTCAATTTTACCAGAAGGGAATTACAGCCAGCATACAAAATATAACTAACTCCTAGGCAATAGTACAAATTAGCATAAGATATACTAATAATATTCATTTATCATTTAACATTTGTTTTGGATAACTTCAACTAAACAGTATAAAGAAATTTAGTTGCTAAAGTAAGTACTATTAACCAGGCACATAATTATTGTATAAAGATATCACCTGCACCAAAAGAGCTAAACAATGAGGGCATTGTTCCAAACAGGGAGGGGATAGTGTTGTATTCCTATACCACCCTTAAAAACTTAGATAGGTAAATGATACAGACACACACACGTGATGATGTCTTCATTTACACCCATGATACGTAAGACAATAATCCCTTTGTGAGTTAGCATATTAGCGATCATACCATTGTGAGAGATGTACTTCAGTGCTTCCTACCAATAGTGTTCTATTATGCCTATTGATAAGACCAATGTGTACCAGAGGATGATTTAAGCACTTCCCAGCAAGTCTTGCGGTTAGCACAGCTGTGTGAGTGAACATGACACCACTGCCCGCCCACTGCATACACACGTGCATGGTTAAATTTGAATTTGGACTGATATATTTACAATAAATACACATTCAAAATGCCAGTCGATTTCACATTTTATGTTATCTACAGAAGGTGTGAATTATCCTTCATGCATACATCACTTTAGATCTGAAATCGACCAAGTAATAATGACACACGGGCAATTCTAAAACAACATCTTTTGCACAGAGTTCAATGGGATTTGAAAAGTAAAGTGGCAGTTGAAACTCTAGTGATAACACTTTTACAGTGCATGATGGGGCTTCCTTAAATCATCCTCTGAATGTGTACTTAGCTATTGGTAGGTGATGTCCTTCATAGATCCTATTTGGAGCTTTACTCCCAAGTGTGAGCACCACTCTCAATAGATCCTTTTGTGAGCATCACTCCCAATAGATCCTATTGTGAGCGTTATGGTCTTGGTCACAGCTGATCCTCTCAATGGACTCTATTGTCAAGGACAACTTTCCTGTACAGCTGATCGCTCAAAGACCCCCGGGGGTCACTCCCATTGTGGCTTGTACACCATAATAAAAACGCGTAAAAAGGGTAGTTTTTCGTGAGTAGGCACGATACGCGCGCGCGTATCGTGTTTAGGGTGTCAAAAACATGAAAAATCGGGAAACGGGTAGCAAAATTGCAATGTCTAATACGCGGAAATGAAATTTAAGGTATGAAATTGAATAAAATCCCTGTTTAGGGTGTGAAAACAGGCGCATGTTACCTGGGTATCGTTCTAGCTTAGGGTGCTTTTCAAAAGTTGATTATCGCGGATGGTGTACAGGCCACAATGGGAGTGCACCCCCCGGGCAAAGACCCTATATTGGAAGGTATGACCCCTCTCACAATGGCAGTTTCACATTTCCTGGAACCCGTCTCTCTATTGTTTAAGTTGTATTGGAGTATGATTAAAGGGTATATATATTGCAAAAAAGGCTTAACTCCATTCGAAGAGAATAGTTATTACATTACAAGTTGACGCTCGTTGCAATTTTATTCGTATTTCTCCTGAAAAAAGACAAATTATGTTGGTAAGTAAAATGCTGGCTCGTACGGCCCTTTTCAGCGCTCGAAGCGAAATTGATTTCCAATGCAGCAGACAGATGACGTTCATTTATGAACACTTCACTACATGTACTATTATGTAGCTCTCGGAGAGCTCTTTTGATGTTCACTGATGTATATAATGCGCGAACTTCATCACGAGAAATTGGAAAGGGACAACAAAAAGTTATTTCCTAGCTGGGCCATGGAAATTGGTTATTTCCATAGTAAATACAATTGATATGTCGTGCTCAAATTCTGCTCGCACGATGAAATTGATCTCAAGTAATTTTTTATATTATTTAGTCCAAGTATTTCTCATCAAGTTGATATACATAGTTATGAATTGTAATATCACAATTTACTAATATATAATAATAAAAAGCGGCCTGATTTCATCTATACGTGTAAAAACCTTTACATTTGTAATACTGGATTCAGAGGGTTTTTTCTGACAACAAAAACAATTTTTTTTAAATATTTATTTCAAACTCTAATGGTGACCCGCAGGTCAAATTGCTAGAATTGTACATTAAACACAACTAAACAGACACAATGCAATTTGCAGGCAGCAGCTTAATCAGCGCCAATATTGCAACATTGAAACAAACAACTAAACAAACATCCAATCCAACCCAACCCCATCCCCCAGTAGGCAATGAGGATAAAGTGCCTTGCCCAAGGACACAACACGTTGGCACGAGCGGGGCTCGAACTCACAACCTGTGTATTATGAGTTGGGCGCCTAATCCACTCGGCCACACGTGCTCCCAAAGTACAATGTCCTACTTCTGTTCACTAGTTCAGTTCTACAGCTATTGTTGTATTTTCCTTGAAGACCTTGTAATTAGCTGGCTTATAACGTTATAAGGCTTCATATGCAGCACATGTCACATGTTTATACATTGCAGTGAAAAGTTGTGATTGACAACTAATTGATCTTCTCAATGGACTCTATTGTCAGGGATAACCTTCCTGAACAGCAGATCGCTCAAAGACCCTATATGGGAAGGTATGACCTCTCACAATGACAGATTCATATTTCCTGGAACCCTCTCTCTATTAGTGTAGGCTATATAAGGAGCTGGGTTTTCCAATATGGGATCACTGAGAGAGTAGATGAGTAGGAGAGATTCATTTCAGTATTCTAAACAGTACTCTTAGGAGTAGGACTTGTGATCTGACATCAAGATATGAATGTTACATGTCTATTACGACAATAAACCGGTCAACTAACATAACTTGGAATAATTCTTTCATTATTACTTGTGGCTCTTCATGATAAATATTGTGAACCTCTACCCACGGTTTACAACAATACATAGTGCAGTTATACTGCACAGCAAACATGATTCGACTTTTGCAGTACTTAAACCTGGTTATCAGAAACTATTCCAGCAAAATCAATCGATAAAGTCTAGTCTATATCCTTCACATTTAATTGTGCACTGCACTTACGCCCAAATATGGCACTTACCAATCAATAATCACCCACTTGAAACACGCACTTCGTGCGTTACCGTAGATCATCCTTGCTTAAAATCCCCTGGCTCGCTTCACTGACCAAAGTTATGGACAGATAGGGGAGCTGTTTTTGCTGTTATCTGTCATTTACATATCAGGGAGGTACGAACATAAACAGATGCCCCACATAGGTCCCCTACTCAGTATTTAGCCTACATGTAATGTATACATTATTGACATCAAGTACAAAAAATATCCGTCAAGTGGTTTAGCTTTAATGCCCTTCGGAAAAGAGCGATCTACAAGTGAGTGATATTCACTAAAAGTTGCAGTCGATTTATACAAGGAATTTTGCAGGCCTTGCCGTGCCCTACTTGCTAAAACACCAAAGTGCGAATATTTCCAAATATCTAAATTAGCTAAAAATTTAGGAAATGTTACAAAACTATATTTCCTAGAATTTCAGAGACTACAATAAATATTGGCCGGTTATTTTTCACACAGTGACGTTAACTAGGAAACGCCCTATACCTCTAACATACACTGTTTGTAGAGGTCACACCTCAATGGTGAGAGCACTGTGTATTGTGTATAGGAAAATGAACTGCAGTATGATATATATATGGCAATTTTGCAATTTTGGTTTTGCTGATTTCGTTAATATTGCTTGTGGGTTAAGTTATCGCCATGAGGAACCACGAATAATGTCTTAAGTAGAAATTCTTATTTTATACTACGTCTTTTGTTTAAAAAGAAACGTTTTGCTACTACACCTTTAGACCGTTTATAATTTAAAGTATTACTTATAGGTATTACTATTGACCAGTGCTTGAATGGTGAAGAAATGGATCATAAAAAAAGTTAATTCTATAGACTGAAATTTCAAAGTTTCTTGATCAAAATCAAGAAAATTTTATCCTCTGCTCTTGTTCTTTGTTTATTTTATTATTCTTTCTTCATGGCATGCTGGCACCCATAAACAGATGAGTAAATGCCTGCTAATTGCTCAAAACAAAGTTATAAGATTCATTTTATAATATAATAATATTTATTTCAATTGCCATAAATTACAAACATGAAAAAAACATTAAAAGCAATTTAAATGACAATCCAGGAAAGAAGAAGTAGACTAAACAGTCCAAGCACAATGTGTTCTTCTTTCCTGATTATATTAAAGTACATAAAATAACAATAATAATATAAATACAAGATACACATTAATTAAAGCAAAAACATTTGAATGAAAAAATATATATATATGAGTGACTCACTCTATTACATAACTTTTGCACACAGGATGCGTCACAGTGCACAAGATAGGCAGGCAGCAACAAAATATAAAATACATGTGAACAAAGTTATTGCCTCAGAGTGGGCCTATGAATATGAAAAACATAATTTACAGCCTGTCTCAAAAAAAATTGTGCAAGTGAAAAGCGCCCTCTGTGGCAATTAGAAAATACCGTTGTGACATAATGCTTACATCAACGTCAAGGGCATAGTCTTAGCTCTCAAATGCCGTTTAGTCTGTTCAATTTGCTCTTTTAATCTCAAGATATGTTTAGTTAACAACGAAAGGGTAAAATCACAATTGTGCCACTTTTACTAGGGAATAGGGCTGTACATATAAATCAATGATAGCTGATGTTGATGCGTCTAATCCCCCCCCCCCTCCCTCGGGGCTCGTGCATTAGACGCATCAACACCAGCGTGCGTGCATTGTTTTGTCTAAGTTCATTTATTTGTCAAATTAACCTGTAAATGTGCAATATTTGCTTGTCTTTTAACATGTCTTGAATGACAAAGAGAACAGTATTAACCATGGTAAAATCATTGACATGCACATGTATTTAATTTTACAGCAGAATGTGAAATATTTATTTATCGTTTAATTTGTCGTAAGTGGAAAAAGAGAATTATTATACCTTTATCTTACTATAAATAGGGGAATGTTGTATGTATCTATGTATCTATGTATCTATCTATGTATGCTATAAAGGCTCCGTCAGTTTCGATCCAAATGTCGCCAAATTCATACGGGAGATCGATGAATATACGGGAACGTGTTTAAACTTTATTTGGTTGAAAACGGTCAAGAATTGGCCTCAAAATCAGTGAAAATGTGGTCCGTTGCTATCCAAGGTAAACAAAAAAAGGAGTCCGTTACTAAGCTATAGGCCTGCGCGTCGCACGGGCGTATCTAATGCCAAGCCGCTCGCGTAGCGCAGCGATACCGCGCAGGTAACGCAGCACTACGCCATGGCACGCGTAAACGACGCAGAGTCACGTAATGAATGATATTACGGGTGAACGACCGTAGCGTAATAAATACGGGAAACAGAATGTGTGTTAAAAAGTACAAACAACATGAAGAGGTAGGCCTACTATAAATAAAAAAGAAAACAAAATGAGGACAAACAGGCTGTACGAGTATGTGGGTTATACTTAGTCACAAAATGAAACCGGGAATAAAATAGGCTAAAGAAGGAAAGAAAGAAACTCTTCAGGAAATGTAAGGGGAAAAAAGCTATAATAAAATCAGGAAGTTTAAATAAAAAAGCTATTAAACTGAGGACAGAATTAAATAAATAACATGAAAACGGGAAATCACAAGCTATGCAGCAAATAAAATAGAAGCTAAAATGGAAATGTAAGAAAGGACAGATTTAGAAAATAACGGGAACGGGGTTGAATAAATAAAAAAACATGGTAACGGAAAATCGGAAGCTTAGCAGCAGAATTTTTTTTTAAATGGAACAAAATTGGCCCATGTAGAAAAAACTAAAAAGAAAGAAAGAAGTTAAAATGGAAACGTAGGCTTAAAGAGGGTCAGGTTCAGATAAATACAATTTACCTTTTCAATGATTCTACCTGTTCAGTAATTCCTCCTGTTTTAGTGAACGCTCCCATTTACTCATCTAGCGGGGACGTACCCGCGCGTAGCGCGGGTGTCCCGCTAGTCTTACTATAAATAGGGAAATGTTGTATGTATGTATCTATCTATCTATGTATGCTATAAAGGCTCCGTCAGTTTCGATCCAAATGTCGCCAAATTCATACGGGAGATCGATGAATATACGGGAACGTGTTTAAACTTTATTTGGTTGAAAACGGTCAAGAATTGGCCTCAAAATCAGTGAAAATGTGGTCCGTTGCTATCCAAGGTAAACAAAAAAAAGCAGTCAGTTACTAAGCTAGCCCGTGCGCGTCGTACGGGCGTATCTAATGCCAAGCCGCTCGCGTAGCGCAGCGATACCGCGCGGGTAACGCAGCACTACGCCATGGCACGCGTAAACGACGCAGAGTCACGTAATGAATGATAATACGGGTGAACGACCGTAGCGTAATAAATACGGGAAACAGAATGTGTGTTAAGGTGGCTGTGTACTCTCAGACATGCATGTAGTAAAAGTGCAATAACTTTGTAATTATTCGCGCAAAACATATAAAAGTATACATTTATATGAAGGCAAGACATCAATAAATCTTAATATAAATACAGATTTGGGGTAAAAACAACAATTTTGAAGAAAATCACAAAAAAGTGAGTTTTTGCAATATTTGTTAGGTACAAAAAAAAAAAAAAACACTCTTTCCAAAATATTTTATTTTGTTTTTAGCTCAATCTTGAGGCTCCATTCCAAAAACGGTTTTTTTATTTTTTGATATTGGCCTTATTTTTTGAGATATTGACCATATAAGGCATCAAAATGAACTTTTAAAATTCAAAAACGCCTATTTGCACAAAATGATGCCCAAAATCGGAAATAGACCAAAATATAAAAAATGAGAAAACCGTTTCTTGAGTCGATCATGCTTTTTACGATGATCATATTTGCTTACCTATAGATGCTGTATTTATTGAGTTATCGTGTACCTAAATCGCCATTTTACCGAGAAAATGAACATTGAAATAATGGCCGTTGAAGTTTAAAGTGGTCACATTTTGCACCTTCATCGAATCTCACAGGAGAATGCGACAGTTTTCGTTTTTGTAACTTATATTACGTGAACATCGGGTAAATCCACAGCCACTTGAGAAGTTTGAGCGAAATCCATTCATAACTTGATATTTAAATCGGGGAAAGAACTTGAAAAAACCCACATTTTATCAGCTAAAACGGAGCCATTTGACCACTAGGTTTTTGTGAAATCAGTGCTTCCGTGATGTTTCCATACGATGCGCCGCGCATGCAGATAAGCGTCGCGTATTTGTGCGTTAACAAATTGCGCGATACGCAACGCGATGAGTTGTTGCGCGCGTGTACCTTGCTGGTACAACAAAGATTTTCTTTCCTTTTCAATTTCAAACACGAGTGGAATAGTGAAATAAAATCCTTAAAATATTGCAGTTGGAGTTTACAAATCTGGATTTTCATTCCTTGTATTTATAAAAAACATAACAAGGCACAAACATATCATAAAAACTCAATTTTGAGAAAGAAACAATGGCTAGAGTACACAGCCGCGTTAAAAAGTACAAACAACATGAAGAGGTAGGCCTACTATAAATAAAAAAGAAAACAAAATGAGGACAAACAGGTAGGCCTACGAGTATGTGGGTTAGCCTATAGTTAGTCACAGTAAGAAAATGAAAACGGGAATAAAATAGGCTAAAGAAGGAAAGAATAATAAAATCTAATAAAATTAGATGATTTAAATAAAAAAGCTATTAAACTGAGGACAGAACTAAATAAATAACATGAAAACGGGAAATCACAAGCTAAGCAGCAAATAAAACATGAAGTCAACAGGGAAATGTAAGAAAGGACAGATTTAGAAAATAATGGGAACGGGATTGAGTAAATAAAAAACATGGTAACGGAAATTTGCAAGCTTAGCAGCAAAATGTTTTTAAAAATGGAACAAAATTGGCCCATGTAGAAGAAAGTAAAAGAAAGAAAGAAGCTAAAATGGAAACTTAGGCTTAACGAGGGTCAGACTCAGATAAATGAAATTTACCTTTTCAATGATTCTACCTGTTCAGTAATTCCTCCCGTTTTAGTGAACGCTCCCATTTACTCACCTAGCGGGGACCCGCGCGTAGCGCGGGTGTCCCGCTAGTCTTACTATAAATAGGGAAATGTTGTATCTATCTATCTATCTATGTATCTATGTATGCCTATAAAGGCTCCGTCAGTTTCGATCCAAATGTCGCCAAATTCATACGGGAGATCGATGAATATACGGGAACGTGTTTAAACTTTATTTGGTTGAAAACGGTCAAGAAATTGGCCTCAAAATCAGTGAAAATGTGGTACGTTGCTATGCTGGGTAAACAAAAAAGGGAGTCAGTTGTCAAGCTAGCCCGTGCGCGTCGTACGGGCGTATCTAATGCCAAGCCGCTCGCGTAGCGCAGCGATATCGCGCGGGTAACGCAGCACTACGCCATGTCGCGAGTAAACGACGCAGAGTCGCGCAATGAATGGTAATACGGGTGAACGACCGACCGTAGGCGTAATAAATACGGGGAAAAGATGTGTGTTAAAAAGTACAAACAACATGAAGAGGTAGGCCTACTGTAATTAAAAAAGAAAACAAAATGAGGACAAACAGGTAGGCCTACGAGTATGTGGGTTAGCCTATAGTTAGTCACAGTAAGAAAATGAAAACGGGAATAAAATAGGCTAAAGAAGGAAAGAATAATAAAATCTAATAAAATTAGATGATTTAAATAAAAAAAGCTATTAAACTGAGGACAGAACTAAATAAATAACATGAAAACGGGAAATCACAAGCTAAGCAGCAAATAAAAAATGAAGTCAACAGGGAAATGTAAGAAAGGACAGATTTAGAAAATAATGGGAACGGGATTGAGTAAATAAAAAACATGGTAATGGAAATTTGCAAGCTTAGCAGCAAAATGTTTTTAAAAAATGGAACAAATTTGGCCCATGTAGAAGAAACTAAAAAGAAAGAAAGAAACTAAAATGGAAACTTAGGCTTAACGAGGGTCAGACTCAGATAAATGAAATTTACCTTTTCAATGATTCTACCTGTTCAGTAATTCCTCCCGTTTTAGTGAACGCTCCCATTTACTCACCTAGCGGGGACCCGCGCGTAGCGCGGGTGTCCCGCTAGTCTTACTATAAATAGGGAAATGTTGTATCTATCTATCTATGTATCTATGTATCTATGTATCTATGTATCACTATAAAGGCTCCGTCAGTTTCGATCCAAATGTCGCCAAATTCATACGGGAGATCGATGAATATACGGGAACGTGTTTAAACTTTATTTGGTTGAAAACGGTCAAGAATTGGCTGCAAAAACAGTGAAAATATGGGTAAAAACGGGGTTTTTGTTATGAAAATCGGTTACCAGCCTACGCGTCACTGCAGCTGGCCGGCAGCGCGTTGGCGCTGCGTGCGTAATGCGCATTACGCCAATGCGCGCGTAAACGGCGCAAAGCCACAAGACTTGCGAGCCAGAGACCAGTGGACATGATAATACGGAAAGACGGAAAAATAAAGGACAAAAAGGTACATGGACGGGTCACAGGATACCGGGTGAACACGTCCGCAGACACGCTATGAGAGGACGTAATAAATACAGGAAAAAGATGTGTGTTGTATAAACAACATGAAGTGGTACAATAAAGAAAAATTAAATTAAAATGAGGACAAAAAGGTACGAGTAATTAGGCCAACGGGTTAAAGTAACTAAATGAAACGGAAACGAAAAAAAGAAGGAAAGAAACTAATCAGGAAATGTAAGAAAAAAGAAGCTAAAATAATGATAACAGAATTAAGTAAAAACATGGAAACGGGAAATCACAAGCAGCAAATAAAAGAAGATGCTAAAAGGGAAATGTAAGAAAGAACCGATTTATAATGGGAACGGGTTAAATAAATAAATAACATGCTAAGCAGAAGAAACTAAAAAAGAAAATGTAAGAAGAGACAGATTTAGATACATAAAAAAATGTACCTTTTCAATGATTCTACCTGTTCAGTAATTCTTCCTGTTATAGTGAACGCTCCCATTTACTCATCTAGCGGGGACCCGCGCGAAGCGCGGTATCCCGCTAGTCTTACTATAAATAGGGGAATGTTGTATCTATCTATCTATCTATCTATCTATCTATCTATCTATCTATCTATCTATCTATCTATCTATCTATGTGTATAAAGGCTCCGTCAGTTTCAATCCAAATGTCACCAAATTCATATGGGAGATCGAGGAATATACCGAGACGGTAATGCGAAAATTTGGTTGAAAACGGTCAAGAATTGGCTGCAAAAACAGTGAATAATGGGTAAAAACGGGGGTTTTGTTATGAAAATCGGTTACCAGCATACGCGTCACTGCAGCTGGCCGGCAGCGCGTCGGCGTCGCGTGCGTAATGCGCATTACGCCAATGCGCGCGTAAACGGTGCAGAGCCACACGATTTGCGAGCCAGAGACCAGTAGACATGATATAATACGGAAAGAAGGATAAATAATAAAGGACAAAAAGGTACATAGACGGGTCACGGGATGAAGCGATACTATAAAGAAAAATTAAATTAAAATGAGGACAAAAAGGTACGAGTAATTAGACCAACGGGTTAAAGTAACTAAATGAAACGGGAACGAAACAAAGAAGGAAAGAAACTATTCAGGAAATGTAAGAAAAAACGAAGCTACAATAATGAGAACAGAATTAAATAAAAAACATGGAAACGGGAAATCACAAGCAGCAAATAAAAAAAGATGCTAAAAGGGAAATGTAAGAAAGAACAGATTTAGAAAATAATGGGAACTGGGTTAAATAAATAAATAACATGGAAACGGAAAATCACAAGCTAAGCAGAAGAAACTAAAAAAGAAAATGTAAGAAGAGACAGATTTAGATAAATAAAATGTACCTCCCATTTACTCATCTAGCGGGGATCCGCGCGAAGCGCGGGTATCCCGCTAGTCATGATAAAACACTAAAAACAATTTTGTATTGTTGTGTAATTGATGCATTCTTTTGATTTCACGAAGGAACTCAGAGCCTTGATAAACTTGATGATATCATTGATTTACATATACAGCCCTCTTCCCTAGTAAAAGTGGCACAATTGTGATTTTACCCTTTCGTTGTTAAGTAAGCATATCTCGAGATTAAAACAAGCAAATTGAACAGACTAAACGGCATTTGAGAGCTAAGACTATGCCCTTGACGTTGATGTAAGCATTATGTCACAACGGTATTTTCTAATTGCCACAGAGGGCGCTTTTCACTTGCACAATTTTTTTTGAGACAGGCTGTACATCATAAAATGTTCTTTACACCTGGCCTTAAACAAGGTAAGGGAGGGCGCAGAGCGGACATCATTGTGAAGTTCATTCCACAAACGTGGAAAGGAAACAAAAACAGAGTTGAAAAAGGCATTGGTATGAGAACTACAGTAGAGATACCTAAACTCCTTAACCTTAGAAGGTTTAAAAAATTGGCAAAAAGAAGAAGAAGGACCGATTCCATTAGTCAATTTAAAGCAGAAGATCAACCTCAACAAATCAAATAAGTCACATGTTTTAAGTAATCCAAATTCATCTAATCTGGACTCGTATGAAAGATCAGAAGGACACCTCTTTCTATACATCAAAACTTTAGAAATCTTTCTCTGACTCTTATCTAACCTATCAAGCAGGCCAGTCTGACAAGGATTCCAAATAACAGCACAGTATGTAAGATGAGGGAGTATCAATGCTTTAAATAGATGCAGAAGAGCACTGACGTGCATATGGCGAGAAATTCTTATGACAAAACCAGTTAGGCGAGAAACCTTTTACAGATTTTATCAACATGTGAAGAGAACGATAGGGAAGAATTGAAAACAACACCAAGCAGTTTATATTCATCAACAACCTTAATTGGAATACCACCTAACTTGTATGTAAAAAGACTGCAAGCCCTAGACCTCGAAAAATGAACAACAGCACACTTAGAAGCATTCAGGGGGAGTTTGTTCCCAATGGTCCACCTGTGAATTGTGTCAAGATCTTTCTGCAGTGCAACTTGATCCTCAAAAGTTCTAATAGAGCGTACAAGTGTATGGTCATCAGCAAATTGAAATAAGGGAGAGGACAGCTTGTCATTAATGTCATTTACAAATAACAGAAACAAGATGGGCCCCAAAACAGAACCTTGAGGAACACCCGATGTGACTGAAGCCCAATCAGATTTAGCTCCACCAAAGATAACTCTCTGTTTTCTACCAGAAAGAAAACTTTGAATCCAGTTGAGCACATTATTCCTGATACCGTAGTAATGAAGCTTTTGCAACAAAATTGTATGATCTACTCTATCAAAAGCTGCACTAAAGTCAAGAAAAATCCCATCCACCAAATTACAATATTTGCTGTTATCAATAGGTTACCACAGAGAAAATGATAAAATTTAGCCAACATCTGCTCACAATTCCTACCATGTTGAAAACCAAATTGATTATCTGAAAGAATGTCATGCTCATCAAGATAACCAAGGAGACGTTTGCAAACCAATCTTTCCATGACCTTACAGAGGATTGCTGTTAAGGAAACTGGCCTGTAACTCGAAATAGCATTCTTAGGCTTACCAGCACCTTTGTAAATAGGCACAACATTTACACACTTCCAAGCAGACGGAATTTCACCCTTTGAAATACATTCATTAAAAAAGATACACAAAACAGGAGCTAATTCACTTGCACATGATTTTAAGAAAACAGGAAGAATACTATCAGGACCGGGAGACTTGTTGGTATCAAGACTCTTAAGAATATCAACAACTTCATCAACAGAAAACATGTCAAAGGAGAGACAAGCACCACTTATTTTGAATAAGGATTCCATCTATCACTGTTAGAGAAGATGATTTTAAGGATCCTAATTTCTTGAAAATTCAAAATAGGGCAAAACAACTCAGGTTGAACCATGTTTTTGATATTTTAATGAGGTTGGCCCACGTACACTATCTTGGATCAAATTTGACCAGAAAGTGTGCACCAATATAGTACCAGAAACTGTGTGCAAAATGTTCATTTTCCCAAATCCACTACTCACAGTGTCAACACCCTATATTATAAATATTTTTTCCATACAGCTCCATACTCCGTTGGTGAGCGACGGGCGATTGGTATTTCACCGAACGCAAGAAAAGGATTCCTATCTGATTGGCTAGAAATCAATCGCTAGATCGCTCAGTGGTAAAGTACAAACTCAAAATGTATTCAATTCTTTTGAAATCAATATTCTATTATTGACACAGATAAAGAAAGTTTACATATGCATTGTGTTATAGACGCGTGATTGAATATTCTATACAAGCACCTGGATCTTAGGTGAATGGGCTAAACGTGTTCCTTTATAAGAGCTTTTATATAATTGTAATTCTCAAAATTAAATATATCACAATTTTTATTTACGATTCAAAATCTTTACGCATTAAATGCAGTAAAATATATCCACAAGCAAATAGCCATGGCCGCTAATTAGTGTATTACATTTCTAGGTAGTGTATTGGAAACAAAACCTGGGTTTTACCTGAAAACAAATCGTACTATCACGGCGGCAATTTTTGACACGAAGATATAGGGACGATGACGCTGTGCTACTATCACTTCTGGTTCCTTTTATTATATAATACCATTCAGGATTGGGCCAACTTACCAAGAGTAATCTAATCAATTTCTGATAACCAAGTTTCAAAAAAATCTGTGAAAACACATCTTTTAACCAAATTAGCTTCTAATGATTTTGATCAACTTAATTTTTAATTACCTTTTTATTTTTTGTTTTGGTGCAATTTATAGTTCTTTACCTTGCATTGTTATATCAAATCAAAACAAATCAAATCATTTAGTGTGTTTTCATATAAAAAGAATTGGGTCCTAATCAAAAAATCTCATTTCCTTTTTTTAATGAAGTCTATGATTTTTTTCAAACAATTTATAGCCAAAATAAATAAATAAATAAATAAATAAATAAATAAATAAATAAATAAATAAATAAATAAATAAATAAATAAATAAATAAAAAAAAAAAAAATAAAAAAAATAAAAAATAAAAAAATAAAAATAACTACCCCCCAAATAAAAATAAAATAAACCACACACAAAAACATGATACTGAAATCTCCTTAAGGGATGGGATATGAACGTTTGGACAGTATTTATTGTGGGATATTAGAGCACATCAGACATATCGAATTGCATTCTGAATGCGAAGAGTGTGCGTCTGATATCAAATAATTTTGATTTTTTTTAAATTCGCATGTGTAGGCCTAATACACATTTAATATTGAAGATATGGAATTTTTTCCCAAAACACCAACAAAATTAGGTCTTTTGGGGAAAAAAATCCATATCTTCAATATGAAAGGTCAAAATTTTCAATTGATCGTCGGCTTTTCCTCCCAGCTACATTCAGTTTAAGAATATATCATTAGATTTATAAAATTTACTTCGAGGACTGTTAGGTCAAAAATGTGAATATCAAATTTTAATAATTTGTCATAAAATTTGTATTATATCGTGAATTTCAAAAAATGAAAATTATTTGATATCAGAAAGACATTCTTCGTATTCAGAATGCAATTCGATATGTCTGATGTGCTCTCATGCCCCACAAAAAATACAGTCGAAACGCTCAAAACGCTCACTGATCCCAGATCCCTCAAACCAGTAATTCTGTCTTTTTAAAGGGAATTTTTTATCTGCAAATCCGGAAGTAGACTGCAGCTGCTCGACGGAGGTCAACCCCGGTAAATACGAACTCACTTGGTTTTTGCGAAATATGGGAAATGGAATGCCGTGTTTATTTATGATTTTATCAATTTTGTAAGTGCTGGTGGAGTTAGCTGTATCATATGTTTAATGCATCTGGATCTTCCGGTCACCTACAATGATTAATGCGAATTGACATGGCTTTGGTTCGATCATGTTTGACAGCTGAAATCATGAGAGATAGGTAAGCTTAAAAATTCTAGATACAGCAACTGAGAATCCCGTGCCACCGCTGTCCATGAATCATGAGTCGGGGCCGGCGCAACCTATATTAAGAATGTTCTTGTAGTGCTTTTGCATATACATCATTTTAAAAATGTTTTCATGGCCTTTTATAAATCTATTCTAGAATCTGCACACATTTGTTTAAAAAACATTCCCCGGCATGCCGGCAGGCTCCGGCAGCGATTATTTTTTCCGTACATCATTCATATTTGTAACGCATGTACATGACAAGCGGCTAGGGAACCCAGGGGTAACCTTGTCAATCAAATAATTCATCTATTGTGTTCAATACTTAATCCGATAAGTGATCGATGTATATCGATAAAAGTAGGATCAAGATCATGGAATTAAGATACGGCGGCGCACTTTAATACTTTACGAGGTGATTCAGCCCCAGCCAGGTACCTGGATTCAGCACTCAACAACTTACTCGAGAACTCTAGCTTCGAATTTGCACACGATAGTTACTCATTCAATTCAAGCTAGAGTGCTTTGCTATGGTTTTTTGGTCGGACAGCGATGCAATTTTTTGCACGGAGGTTATTTATTCTGGTAATGTTGAAATTTGGATGAAAGATATTTCGATGAGTCAACTGTATCTTTTGAGCAATATTTGCCTATTTTGGGCAGTCTATAATTTCAAGTGTAATTTTAGCAACATTTTTGATGCAATCACCTGCCGTGATCGGCTGTGTTTACTTCTGAACTTCCATTGCTTTACACGGTGTCATGCTCCAGCGAATCTGACTACATTTTGAATGCTACGGTCTCTAGCCTAGAATGTGAAGCTATCGGTGAGCAAATTCTTGGCTAGACTTCTCGAGCAATCAACAACAAGTTGTCATGACTTAATTTATTCTTTATGATTACGATTTAAAAAAAAAACAATAATAAAAATATAAACAAAATAATGATAATATTATAAGAATATAAGGTATATATAATGAGCGTTTATTGCGTTTCGACAGTATTTTTTGTGGGACATGAGAGCACCTTAGTTAGACCTATCGAATTGCATTCTGAATACGAAGCATGTCTTTCTGATATCAAATAATTTTCATTTTTTTAAATCACAATATAATAGTACAAATTTTATGACAAATTATAAAAATTTGATATTTTTCAAAATTTTGATATAACAGTCCTCGAAGTAAACTATATAAATCTAATGATATATTCTTAAAGTGTATGTAGCAGGGAGGAAAAGCCGACGGTCAATTGAAAATTTTGACCTTTCATTAGTGATAGGCTGTATAAGGGTGTAGTTGCAAACAGCTTAGGGTACCAGCTTATTTGATGCAGCTTGGTGTTTTGAGTAATTTGACACCAATTTCATTGAAATCAGCCAAAAATTGAGACAGTGCGGGCCAAATAACGACGCACAAGGGGGGGGGAGATTTGTCCCTTATTTTCTAGTTTTAAGGGAATTTTATCACATTATGGATTATGTAATGCATTTTTAGTATCTACAATACATAGTTTTAGGTCCAGGAAGGTCATTTATGCACTTTGTGTCAAATGAAACTTTTTAGTGTCCTTAAAATTAACGTTTTTGGGTAAAATTAGGCCGTGAGGGCGCTTTACCTTTTAGCGACCCATTTCACAACCATTTTTTATTTTTAAGTTTTCATACTAGAGATAATCATCAATCATCCATATTCTGAAATTTTCAGCCATTTATCACATTTGGTGTGGCCGTGGCACTAATTTTTAATACAGGGGTAACCTGCCCATAGCAATATACAGGGGTCAACGAACTTTGTATCACATGTAAGTCAATGGAAGCGTCTCTACACATATATTCAAATGGGTACCACGCACAAGCATGAAATAAGCTTGAGAGTTCAAATTTGGACAGAAGCTGTTATTTATCAGTAACTTTGATTTGATAATAAGAAATGATAAAATTTTAGTAGGGGGGATACGTAACAGCTATTAGGCTGAACAGAGCCCTCACATCCTAAATTGGCTCTTAAACTTGCATCAAAACATACGATTTGTGTAAAAATTGCATAAATATATCCAGGGGACCCAAAATCATGCAAATAATCATTAGAATCCAACAAACAGCAAAGAAAATGCCCATAATTGTCAAAATAGTGAAAAATAGGGGGTCCCAAGAAATCCCCTTAAGGTCGTTTTTGGCGGCACTGTCTCATTTTTCAACCGATTTTTTTTTAAATGGTGTCAAAATGCTCAGGAGGATTAGCTGCTTCAATTCAGCTGGTACCCTAAGCTTTTTGAAACATCACCCTTATTTTTGGGCTGTACAGCCTATCACTACTTTCATATTGAAGATATGAATTTGATCCCCAAAAAGACCTATTTTTTTTGGTTGTTTTGTGAAAAAAAATCCATATCTTCAATAATGAAAGGTCAAAATTTTCAATTGATCATCGGCTTTTCATCCCACCTACATACACTTTAAGTATAAATCATCAGATTTATAAAGTTTACTTCAAGTAGGCCTACTGTTAAATATCAAAAATATCAATTTTTAATGATTTGCCATAAAATGTGTATTAAATTGCGAATTTCAAAAAATCAAAATTATTTGATATCGGAATGACATTCTTCGTATTCAAAATGCAATTCGATATGTCTGATGTGCTCTAATGTCCCAAAATAAATACTGTCCAAACGTTCATACCCCAGCCCTTAAAGAAATTAAAACTTTTTTTATCATTATCATAGGCCTAAATATGAATTCGTAACGTTATACATTAATATCCGCACGAACAGCATGACCATGTTGTCATAAAATGTAGGCCTAACTTGAATACAAATACCAATTCAATTTAGCAGAAAAATGTTATATTAAAATGTGCTTTGTTTGTTATTTGGTTAAAACTAAGCACTTTAATAATTCTCAAATTGTTAATACAAATAGGAATGTGTCTTTTGAGTAGGCCTATAGGCCTAATACATATTTATTAGTAGTTTAGTAGGCCTATATAAAGGGTATATAAAGGGAATAAAACTTTTTCATAACATTCAAAAACATTTTTTGAAACTTATATCATTATTTTATTAACTGGTGACAAAATATTTGGCAAAACAATTTAGCAGAAAATATTGTTCAATATCATTTTGAAAACATTTAAAAAATATTTTTGTAGTGTGTTTCCATATAAAATGTTTTAAAATGTTTTCATGACCTTTATTTAACCTGACATTTAATGTTATTAAAATGTTTTTACCAAAACCAAAACCAAAACCCAAAAATGTTTTGTGTTTGCCGGGATGGCCTTTCAGACCTTCACATTAAAATGTATTACTTGGTAGCTTTATATTATAAATGGTCAATGATTTAACATAAAAGTTATTATTAGGCCTATTATCATTATTTATAACTTTTGTGATTATTTTTCATTATTATTATAAAATTTTATTTCATTTCAAATAGCAATATTTTATAATTATTTAACTTTTATTCCATGCAGATTTATGCGCACACGTTAAACTTGGTCAATTTCGCACAGTGGTCCTCTGGGGATAATTGCCTATCGATTGGATTGATCATAGATATAAACGTATTGGTGATGTCATAAGCTTATCTTTGGTGGACAATAGAATAACCATTGATTGACAAGGTTACCCCTGCGTCCCCTAGCCGCTTGTTGTACATGTATTAGGTATATGCTAGGTGAATTCAAATTTGCCATCAAACTGCATCATTTTACATATCAAATTAAAGCCCTTGAGTAAAGAAAGCCAAAACTGAAAACATTTTTGTCATAGCACTTTCCGTAACAAAGTTACATCTTGTCAAAAATTGACTTTCATCAAAAAGATTCTGCTAGCAAAATTCCCCAAAACAGCATTTAGGGGTGTTTCTAGATCTTAGTCTCATGGCGATAGCAGCTTTTTTAATGGAACTGCTATCAAAATCCTCTAAAATTCCATGTGCGAGTGGCTCATCACCATAAAAAATCATATATTTGGGTCAAGTGAAGTATAGAAAACATATTTATGTAGGTTTCCTTGACCCCGCCATTAAAGTACGTCTAACCTGATTGGTTTACAAAACTACTTTGACAATTGCTAAGCCAGTCAGCGTGCTCGATGCTTAACAACCTCATAGAGGTTTTCGAGAGGTGAAAATTTCACATGGTGATCCAGCGATCGAGTATATGTATAAATTCAGCTTGACAACTGCTTTTGCATGTGCAGGAACAATACATGGACACAATCACTGACATTTATACAATGAATTTAATGAATTATTTATTTCTTGAACGATTTCAAGGAATGAGGTCTTAAATTCGAGCCAAAAGATTTCTAATTATGACATATCTGTCTTTGTTTAAGATATATACAGGGGGTGAACATAACTGTTACCTTAATACTTTTGCTTACTGTATTGTTTGTTTTGAATTTGATATGCCACATTCCAGTTAAATGCACAAGTGAGCAATGAAAACGCATGCCTGCTTTATTTTCTTAATAATGTTACTAATTACAAAATCTGGCCTTGTTACACTCAGGAAATTAATTTTTTTATTTAATAATTCGTTTTGAGATAACTTTAAATCACTGTTTTTAGTTTTTGCCATTTTTGCCAAGCGGTTTTAACCGCGGGTTAAAACCATGTTTTTTTCCACCTGCGGCAAAAACCTGCGAACCCTGTGCGATTTTCAAACGTACTGTGCATGTATTAATACGACCATGCATCTATTCGAAATCACTCTCATGTGATGGGATTAAAATTCAACTGTGTTTCTTAATGGCAGAAAGTCGTGGGGAAAAATAAAATTATTATTGTTGCTTTATACTCTAGGTGAAGTGCTGAAGTGAGTTGATGCAGAGAAATCCATGATGCAACAAAGCAATTAAACATTTAACAATGCCAAAAAGACAATCCAATTTATATCCAAGATCACCCCCACAACAACCAGATTACAGTCAACCAGGAAGGATCCAGTTAGTTTCCTCCGCATCAAATAGTTTTCCAAACAAACTGACAGCTTCAGCTAGGAAGCGGCAAACCAAGAAACGACAATGTAATATTTCATTTCACCGTGATACTGATTTAATTGGACAATCCACCTGTTCAAAGGAAGAATGTAAAATAAACAATCAGATTACACGTCAATCAAATGTGACTTGTAGGTCAACAGTGTCCAAATTGGGCTCTACCAAGGAAGATGTCAATCGGTTATCTCAGAAAAAAATATTTGACACAAGCTTGGTGTCGGCGTCACTTGAATTCTCTGCAAGCTCCGTGCAAGATCGTCATGGAGATGGGAGAGGTGGAGGCAAGCGACATATTCTTCAAGCAGTAGAGAATGTGGAGGAAAATGGTGAGGATGAAGACTTTCACAATTTGCACCAAGATGGGTCTAGCGCAAAGATATTGAGGAAGCTAAAATCACAGCATTGGTCCTTGGGTGGGCATTACCGTACTGAGAAGAAGGTAAGTTGTTTGTTCTTGTTTCTCAAGAATGATAGTGTCAGAGGTAACACAAGTAGTTTATCAATGATCTTATCAGGGTTAGCTCAGGTAGCTTATTGATGACCTGATCAGAGGTAAAATAAGTAGTTTATCAATGATCTAATCAGAGGTAACTTAGGTAGTTTATCAATAATCTAATCAAAGGTAGCTCAGGTAGTTTATCAATGATCTAATCAGAGGTAACTCATGTAGCTTATTAATGACCTAATCAGGGGTAACACAAGTAGTTTATCAATGATCTAATCAGAGTTAGCTCAAGCAGTTTATCAATGATCTAATCAGGGGTAGCTCAGGTAGCTTATTAATGTCCTAATCAGGGGTAACACAAGTAGTTTATCAATGATCTAATCAGAGGTAACTCAAGTAGTTTATCAATGATCTAATCAGAGTTAGCTCAAGCAGTTTATCAATGATCTAATCAGGGGTAGCTCAGGTAGCTTATTACTGACATAATCAGGGGTAACACAAGTAGTTTATCAATGATCGAATCAGAGTTAGCTCAAGCAGTTTATCAATGATCTAATCAGGGGTAGCTCAGGTAGCTTATTACTGACCTAATCAGGGGTAACACAAGTAGTTTATCAATGATCGAATCAGAGTTAGCTCAAGCAGTTTATCAATGATCTAATCAGGGGTAGCTCAGGTAGCTTATTAATGTCCTAATCAGGGGTAACACAAGTAGTTTATCAATGATCTAATCAGAGGTAACTCAAGTAGTTTATCAATGATCTAATCAGAGTTAGCTCAAGCAGTTTATCAATGATCTAATCAGGGGTAGCTCAGGTAGCTTATTACTGACCTAATCAGGGGTAACACAAGTAGTTTATCAATGATCGAATCAGAGTTAGCTCAAGCAGTTTATCAATGATCTAATCAGGGGTAGCTCAGGTAGCTTATTACTGACCTAATCAGGGGTAACACAAGTAGTTTATCAATGATCGAATCAGAGTTAGCTCAAGCAGTTTATCAATGATCTAATCAGAGTTAACTCAGGTAGCTTATTGATGACCTGATCAGAGGTAACACAAGTAGTTTATCAATGATCTTATCAGGAGCAGCTCAGGTAGCTTATTTTAATCAGAGCTAATACAAGTAGTTTATCAATGATCTAATCAGAGATAGCTCAAGTAGTTTATCAATGACCTAATCAGGGGTAACTCAAGTAGTTTATCAATGATCTAATCAGGGGTAGCTCACGTAGCTTATTAATGACCTAATCAGGGGTAACACAAGTAGTTTATCAATGATCTAATCAGGGGTAGCTCAGGTAGTTTATTAGTGATATAATCAGAGGTAACCCAGGTAGTTTATCAATGATCTAATCAGAGGCAGTTCAAGTAGTTTATCAATGATCTAATCAGAGGTAACTCAGGTAACTTATCAATGACCTAATCAGGTAAAAACAAGTAGTTTATCAGTGATCTAATCAGAGGTAGCTCAGGTAGTTTATTAGTGATCTTATCAGAGGTAACCCAGGTAGTTTATCAATGATCTAATCAGAGGCAGCTCAGGTAGCTTATTAATGACCTAATCAGGGGTAACACAAGTAGTTTATCAATGATCGAATCAGAGGTAACCCAGGTAGTTTATCAATGATCTAATCAGAGGCAGTTCAAGTAGTTTATCAATGATCTAACCAGAGGTAAGTCAGGTAGCTTATCAATGACCTAATCAGGTAACACAAGTAGTTTATCAATGATCTAATCAGGGGTAGCTCAGGTAGCTTATTAATAACCTAATCAGATCTACATCAGGGGTAGCTCTTCGGTAGTTTATTAGTGATCTAATCAGAGGTAACCCAGGTAGTTTATCAATGATCTAATCAGAGGCAGTTCAAGTAGTTTATCAATGATCTACATGTAATCAGAGGTAAGTCAGGTAGCTTATCAATGACCTAATCAGGTAACACAAGTAGTTTATCAATGATCTAATCAGGGGTAGCTCAGGTAGCTTATTGATGACCTGATCAGGGGTAACACAAGTAGTTTATCAATGATCTAATCAGATCAGAGGTAACTCAAGTAGTTTATCAATAATCTAATCAAAGGTAACTCTGGTAGTTTATCAATAATCTAATCAGGTAACTCGGGTAGCATAATCTAAGAGGTTGCTGATGTAGTTTATCAATGATCTAATGAGGAATAACTCAAGTAGTTTATCAGTGATCTAATCAGGGGTAACTCAAGTAGTTTATCAATGATCGAATCAGAGGCAACTCAAGTAGTTTATCAATGATCGAATCAGAGGTAGCTCAGGTAGTTTATTAGTGATCTAATCAGAGGTAACCCAGGTAGTTTATCAATGACCTAATCAGAGGCAACTCAGGTTGTTTATCTGTGATCTAATACAGGGTGTCAAAAAACAAAACAAAAACAGAACCCTCCTTGCGCCCTCTTTTTCTCCTATTTCTGAAAAGTTAATCAAATATATTTTGGTATGTAAAAACACCCTTTATTCATTAGCTTGAACAAAATTAACAGGATTGGAACTAGATCTTGTGTGGGACACCCTGGCAGATCAAACCTAGGAACAGAAATGTTCCAACTTCAGTGACGTCACCTAGTGTGACGTCATCTGATCAGATTGGATTGCTCAGTTTCCAAGAAAACGTCAGAGCTAGAAACACTGGCTGACAACAAGGAAGTTCCTCGGAATTGCTTCCGTTAAGCAAAATAAACAAGTGAGTGTTGAAGTTTAAATTATTCATATTTCAATTACATTTCAAAGAAAAATGCCTAGAAAACGTATTAAAGACGCATGGTAAAACTCTGACGTCACTGTTCTCAGATTGTTATGTGAAGTTTGATCATGATTTGAAATCCTGACTCTCAACTCTCAATCTTGACTTGAAACTCCAAAATTCTGACTTTCAACTCAATAATCTTGACTCAAAGCTCAAAAATCCTGACTTGAAACTCAAAAATCTTGACTCGAAACTCAAAAATCTTCTTTAGAATTCAGAGATAAATAACACACCTTACATGTTGGCTAATGACACTGCAATATTTGTCAACGATAAATCAATTGAGGTTAAAATATAAACAGAATTCTTAATTTAGGTCTTGTAGGTTTCCAAGTGGATAGAAAACAACTATCTCACTTTGAAAATAAATCTTTTAAATCTATGCTCTTTGGCACTCAAAAAACACTAGGTCTTGCTAATGATAACCTTGAAATTTATATTAAGGGGACAGGATATAAAATTTCAGTAGTTTTAAGTACCGGTACCTACATTTAGGTGTCTGTTGTCACCACAATTCAACACATTTTTGTACACAACATTTAAATGAAACATATCTTGGGCATTAAAATTTACAGGGATAATGAGAAAAAGAAAAATTGGTGATAAAGCTGTTGATCGGGTCAAGAACCTTTAACCCTTACACCCAAAAATACCACAGAATACCACAATGAAAAATTCTGCGCATGCATGCATCCCAGGGTCTGCGATGACGCAATCACCCTAAGTGTCAAATGCTCACAGAATTGCTGGCCGGGCAGCAATAACCCGTGTAGCTCCCGGTCCGCGATCGTGTGGTTAGCATGCGGGGGGTCAAAGGTTCGAATCCCGGGGGTGCCAAGTCAAAAATTCTTCTTCTTCTTCACTTTTTTGGATCTTCTGTGACTTCCGATAGCAAAAAACCTGGGTCAGTGTTAGGGTTAGTTAAGATGTATTTTTCCAGATTAGAGCCTATGTTAACCCTTACACCCAAAAATACCACAGAATATCACGATGAAAAATTCTGCGCATGTCGCCGGCTGTATTCCATAGTGGCGTATAGTGATTTTTGGTCATTTTTTTGAAAATTGGCACATATGTTTTTAATGATGTTCTCTTTCTTTTTTTCTAAGTCTCATCAGTCATAATTAGCTAATTAATTAGTAATTAATTAATTAAATGTGGCGTATAGTTACAAAGTGACATTTTTGTATTCCATAGTGGCGTGATCGACCATACGCCACTTTTTATACACATTTTATAATTATGAAATATCGGCAAAATGAAAAACATCGTATGTCATAGTGGCGTCAGCGTATCGGACCTATACGCCACTATGGAATCTGAAAGACGAAAAAGTAACGCCATAGGGATTACACGGCGACCGAGGTGGCGTGTAACGTAAGGTTAGGGTATTGCGTTTTGTTCGTTTTCCATAGTGACGTATAGTTTTATTGTCAGTTTGCCAGCATTAGTATGTATTTATTTCTTTTGAAAAATATATAACAATAAAATCTATTTAGTTTACTACAGAAATTTCACATCATTTACAAAATATAATGAATGTCTGATTTACACAACTCGATTTTAAATTGGCATTTCTTCAAACCCGATTTTCTCGAAAAGTTGTTTATTCAGCGCCCCACTATACGCCACTATGGAATACGGACGACGATGCATGCATCCCAGGGTCTGCGATGACGCAATCACCCTAAGTGTCAAATGCTCACGGAATTGCTGGCCGGGCAGCAATAACCCGTGTAGCTCCCGGTCCGCGATCGTGTGGTTAGCATGCGGGGGTCAAAGGTTCAATCCCGGGGTGCCAAGTCAAAATTCTTCTTCTTCTTCACTTTTTGGATCTTCTGTGACTTCCGATAGCAAAAAACCTGGGTCAGTGTTAGGGTTAGTTAAGATGTATTTTTCCAGATTAGAGCCTATGTTAACCCTTACACCCAAAAATACCACAGAATATCACGATGAAAAATTCTGCGCATGCATGCATCCCAGGGTCTGCGATGACGCAATCACCCTAAGTGTCAAATGCTCACGGAATTGCTGGCCGGGCAGCAATAACCCGTGTAGCTCCCGGTCCGCGATCGTGTGGTTGGCATGCGGGGTCAAAGGTTCAAATCCCGGGGGTGCCAAGTCAAAAATTCTTCTTCTTCTTCACTTTTTCGGATCTTCTGTGACTTCCGATAGCAAAAAACCTGGGTCAGTGTTAGGGTTAAGGGT
This sequence comes from Amphiura filiformis, assembly GCF_039555335.1. Classification (NCBI taxonomy): domain Eukaryota; kingdom Metazoa; phylum Echinodermata; class Ophiuroidea; order Amphilepidida; family Amphiuridae; genus Amphiura; species Amphiura filiformis. Next base: position 6,870,124 of record NC_092634.1, on the reverse strand, counting down.
GAGGGACATTCTTCTCCAAAGTGGTCTTACTAAATTTTTGATTATTGGTATGTTGTGTAGGAAAATACTTATTGGGGTACCCTGGAGATACCGCAGCAGTCGCAGCAGAAGCATTACAATTTATGGGGGATAAGCATATTTTGTAGCTTACGACACCATCATGGCGTCTTCATTCAGTGTAGGAATATGACCTAGCTGCCTGCCATATACAATGTTCTGCTGACACTTGACCACCCATTAGCATGTGACTGGAGGATTGTAAACATCACTACGCTGAATGAAGACGCTGTGATGGTGTTTATTTCAATTAAAATCACACATAAACAACCAACAACATTTTATAATTACAAGATGGGGGAGGTGCAACTAAAAGCAAAAGCCTGAGAAGATGTTGCACCACCTGACAATTAAATTAAACACTCAATACCAAGGAAAACAAACCAGACCCAACCCCCAAACAAACAAACAAACAGACAGACAAACACATGTAGGCAAGTGAAAGAGCAACACATGATTAGGTATCAAACTAAAGGGTAATGTTTCTCCTCAAATATAAGTTCGCAAAATAGACTACACTACTAGTATTTCAGCCTAGACTTTTTCAGGTCCATTTAATTTTGTCAAACAAGTGTTTACTTTTCCTGATCAGTGGAAACCACCCCCTGGAGCTTGCACAATGCCAAGGTCACTAACACGCCAAGGTTGGCCAACTATTTCTACTGTCAAAACTTTCTACCAACTCTCAGTAATGTTTTCATATAGTTCACTAAATTCCTCCCAGAATCCCTTGCAACATGATGCATCTCTTCATTTCATCAAGTGACATTCCCATTACTTTGTACGGGTTCCCTTTGTTTTCATTTTGAGAATATACTGGCTAAACATGGGTCGGGAGTCAATGTATGTTTTGCAAGAGCTGAATACAAGTGTTCTGTTCATTGATGTACATTTTATCATTATCGACCCATGTTGTACTAGATAGCAAATCAGTACAGAAAATTGAAGTTGAAATGCATTGTGGGAAGTGTGTGATATCTTCTGACAAAACTCCATTTCAAATACTGTATGAATATATAGTATTTTGTGAAGAGTTTGACTTTGTGACTTACATTTAAAGTGGCTTGGGGTTTTATTTGTTTATACTCAAAGTTGTATGTTTATTGATGTTGTATGTTTGCTATGAATACAATACATCTTACCTCAACATGAAATGAAGACTTACTATGTGGTAACAGAATCATGTGTAGGTGTCATTTGCCTGGGATCATTATACTTGTAGCAACCAACAAGTAGTGTTACAGAACTTGTAATGTTGGAATACAAAATTTCTGTGCTTTAACTGGAAACAGGTAGCTGGTAAGACTGTGCATGGAGATTTATACATGTGCAAATTTATATAAAACTTTTACACTTATGAATTTGTACATGTATGAATTTATATAAAACGTTCCATCTTGTGCATTGTAGAATATTTAAATATGCCAAAAATTTACTTCTTCCAACTGCAAGGGACATCTATCTTATAGGGTAAGGTAGAAGTTGCCTAGGTTTAAAAACTTGATTGAGGTGCACTGACATGAAAAGGGTGTATGGGTAATTGGGTATATACGCGACAGTCAAAATTCCTATTGTCAGGTTCTCTGGCTGTTCTGAAGTCGACTGTCAGTTTGGGATCATGCTCCAGTTCTTGAGCCTCACTTTGATTTAAGACTCCCAATATTGTACACTTAATCCAAGAGTTGGGAAAATTTGGAATTTTCATAGCTCCAAACATGTAATTTTTCCCAATTTCGGTTCATTAGACCCAAATGTGTTCAGTAGCCCATATTTTACATGTTTTATTTATCAATTCTTTTGTGTGTGACTGTCATAGGATCATGTCAATTTAAAAAGAAAGCATGGATCTACCACCAATATCCAAAATGTGACAAGCAAGGAGGAGAGAAGTTCAGATGATCACCCTGACAACAGCTTTATCACCATAGCAACCAATGAGGGGTCAATGCACTTAAGTGAATTATCTACTGATAGTGTTGATACTGTGGAGAGAATGGAGCAGTGGAAAAGTGAGAGAGAGAAACTGTATTCAAAATCTGGTGAGATTCCTTGTTTGGTCAAGAAAATATTAAGCTTGTTTTATAAGATCTACTTTATTTGGAAGAGATGTGCTGTTCTGATTTTTGAATGTAATTGTAGGCATTGATTTTTAAATGGGAACCAAGGAATGATGGACTATGTGAATGGGGTAAATTTGAACTCAACATCAGTCAAATTACACTTTGTTAAAGCTGAATATCCTTAATTTATAACGTACATGGATTTTATTTTGGATTTTTAAAGAACCGAAATACAGTTTTCAATTATAAAACAATTCAAACATAACTAAGTTAATTGAATTGTTAATTCAAACATTTTTAAATCAAACATTGCTCATCTAAAGTTAATTGAATAGTTGCTTAGATAAGGAACCAAATAGATTCATGTTGTTATTGTACAAATAAATTCATAATTCATGTAGACATTTATGGCATAGCCACTGAATTCTGGTTTAAGCCCTTGATACTCAGTCCATTTAAGGGCCATATATACTGCAAATTTATATGCGACATAGAATTTATTCGTTCAAGAAGTATTCATTATTTAATCTATTTCAATTCATTTTTATCTTCTAATGAATTTTTGTTGACAGAAAATCAATTATATTTGATGTTGAATGTATGGTGGAAATATATTATTGATTTTACATCAGCAAACATTCTTTAGAAATTAAACATGACTAGAAATAGAATGGGAATAAGTAACGAAGACATCTAATAGTCTACATCAAATAAAAAGTATACATCGGGCATTATTCTTACACAATCCTGTAAAGGCGTATCCACCTGCACATGTCACATATATTCTTATCTCTCTCTGAATCATATCCTATTTAACACTACCACAGATAACAGAAAATCAATTCCTAAAATAATTCTTCAATTATTATTCATTGATCTGTTATTGGTGTCTAAATACATTTCCTTTTTGTGCTGTGACTGACTTCTGGTTGAAAGAGAGGAACATAATTGCATTGATCATTTCATAGCAAGTGGGTAGAAGAATTTAAATATCACAGATATACTTTTGTAGGTCTTGTGGTTCTTGAGCGATGCTGTAAAGAGGGATGAAACAACAACACTTTTGTAAAACGTACATAACTCATTCACAGCAATAAATCAAGCAAGTTTGATTTGTAGAATGAACTTTTGCAAAATATTAAGATGTTATTTTTCAGTAATATATTGATTTAGATTTCACATGCCCATTTTAAACTTTATTTCTAAAACGTTTTGTGTTTATGAGAACCTACAATATAATTATAGGTTAATGAACGCATATTACTTGTTGGGAGATAAATTTGACAAAATAATGCACTTACGCTGATGTTGATGCGTCTAATGCCCCCCCCTGTAATTCTCGAGCAACAAGAAATATGCGTTCATTAATCTATTTCATACACGAGAAGAAAAAAAAAAAACATGTGATTTTTGCTGTTTTTATTTAACAAAATTATCAGTAAAAATGTTGGGAAAATAGAACCAAATATATGCATCAACCCGCCCAAAAATTAATCAAGCCTACGCGACGCGAACACATCCGCAAGCACTGCGTGTAGTACGCGGAGTGCACATTTGACACAATCAATGCTTGGTTTAGATTTTTCTAACGCTTGCTCTGATGGGTTCTCGCTATAGAAGATTGTATGAATCACGTTCACATATCATGATTGTTTTGCAGCCATTTGAATAATTTTGTTAAATGTTACCTAACCAGTATTTGTTTGTGTCACATTTTTATTCTGAGATTGATAATTGTAATTTAACAAATATTTGGTATTATTTATTTATTTAACATTATTTATTTGATAATTGGAATGCGAAATAATTGTGATTACTTGCACACTTTGCCTCATGTCACACACATGAGACAAGGCCGAAGCCTGCATGTATGTCCAATGCTGTTAATTTATTAAGTTGTATTTTGGTAAGTTGTTAACGCCAGCAATTAATGTGTGTAAACAAAACAAAGATTTGCAGTCAAATGCCACTCAGATTCTTAAATTATTTTGAATTACGGTGCACTAAAAGCAGACAAAAGTTTTATACCCTTTAATTGCCATTTAAATGAATTCCTCATTTCTGATTTTAATAATTTTATATACATGTATGCAATTCATATAAGATTCTTGCCATAAGGTTTTGAATTAGTAGCTTGAAAATCTGTCATTCACATAAAAGTGTTTCAACTTCAGGTTTGAACATTATACTCTAATTGTTAAAATCATGTGTGCGGCTGAATCTCTAAGTACCTATTTCTGGCCAATTTACTTCAACTGTCTTGAGCCATGTGACTTTTTAGAGTTGGAAAGAGTGAAATAATGATTTTTAAATAAATAAAACAAAAAAAATATGGGAGGAAATATTTAAAAGTTGTATTTTATCAGTTTCAAGTGAAAGAATACATCATAAGTGTCAAGAAATCTCAAATTGGGTGTGGATGAATGTGTCTCCTTTACTCTACCCTTGAATGAAGTTTCCTCCCTTTTTGAATAAATTGCTTCTTTGAGTCCCCTCTCACACTGTCTATTTTCTTTGTTTAAAATTTTGATGTGAAAATTTTCCAGATGTTTAGATTGGCATTTTAAATGTTATAGTTTTACTACCTTGATGAATGATAATTTTCACAAATATTGTTAATGTAATATTTTATAGTTAATTGGCTATATTAGTTGAAATCCATATATATTTCAATCTCGCACACAGGGGGTGTAGATTTCAAATGGAGTCACTCATTCAGGTAACCAACACTCCCAGGAAATTCACACTCCCTGTGTAGGAGTATAATTTCAACTTGAGCCCAATGTAATATTTTGTTTTCATTAATTTTCATCTCACAGTTCAGGAAATCTTCATTCGTAGCCCTAAACCTGCAGAGATGTACAGCGCTTTACCGTATTACCGTGGTAACCAAGCTAAACAATTCAAGTACTCTAAAGAAGAATCATCTTTTCAAAGCAGTCACTTGTGGAAGAGACAGAGGTTAGAGCATCAAACGAAGACATTGCACGACAGTGGTCCTTTTGAGATGAATGATAGATCAGTATCGTCAGGTGGTCGTTATGTAGTGGATAACAGGTATCATGCTGATAAAGAAAACTTCAGATCAACTGTAAGTCAGAAAATGTCACCTGGGGAAGATATACCATCAGAAGTTGAAAGCAGATTCTCTTTCTCCAGAGCATCACAAGCTGATGCATTTAAAGATGAATTAATTTTGGAAAATCTAGCAGCAAGACATTCAATGTTTTTGTCATCAAAAAGAGGATTGCAGACTTTGGTTAGTGATGAAAATGATACTCAAGGTGAAATGCAACTTGAAAAAAGGTTATATAGTAATGATGATCTTCATGCCAATGATAAATACAATCAGAAATCTGGGATAACATCAACAGAATTGTTTGAAAATACAAGAACCAGCGAGCACACAAGTATGTCTTCATTATTACCAAGTAGTAGTATAAAACATGCAGATGCTTCCAAAAGAGACAAAGTCTACCATTCATATGATTACAAAATAGCTGAAGAAGACCCAGGGAAGAGCTTATACGCTCAGTACCATGAAGATCTTGAGAGTCAGACAAAGAGCAGAGCAATGCTTAGGACAAATAATGGTAGTTCAAGAAGCAACTCTGATGGTTTTCTTCCATTATCATCATCACACAGTCTTCCTGCTTCCCAAGATAACGTTCAAATGCTGCTTATGTCTAATACCACTGCACCTGTCATCTCAGATCAATCATCCTCTGAGCCACCACAAAGTGCAATATTTCCTACACAAAGTGGCTACTATAAGAGTAAAGATGGCAGCGATTCTGATTTTGACTTCCTATCTGACTCAAAGACAAAAGCTGCAACACATGATGTGTTAACTAGTCATGACAGTGATACTAGTATCTGGAGAAGTATAAGATATGTCGCCAAAGAACTTGAACATGATAAATCCTACGCTTCTTATCGTCGGAAAGAAGATACACAAAATGAAACCAAAGTCAAAAGTGCAGATGCCAAAACAAAATCAGCTAAAAGTCATCATAGTTCTTCCATATCCTCATCTGCCTTACCATCTAGTACTACATGTAGAACATCACCTCAGGGAAAGGGAAGTACTTTTTCTAATTTTAAGCTCAATTCATCTTCTTCCAGACAGATATCTTCCACTAGTCATCCAAATTTATCTATTATGTCTTCCACTAGAAAGTTTACAAATGGAAATATTTCAGGAGATCAGTCAAGCGGTTGGATGGCATCCAATGTTGATGATGGTTCTCAATTTATAGCAAGACAAGGTCATTCTTCTTCAAATGTTTTAGAACACCAAAGAAAGGCATCAATAGGGAAAACATCTCCGCTCAGATATTCCTTGGATGTTGACACAGGGTCAAGAGTGCAAAGGTCACAGGGTAAAGGTCAAAAAACTAGTCCGTCCAATGTCACACATAAGACATTGTCACAGTCGGCAATGGTTCCTGAAGGATACTTAGGCCAAAGGTCAACTGTTAGACATAAATGGTCATCAGTATCAAGTGAAAGATTAACACAGGCTGAGAGCAGAGTAAGTGAAGATGCTGCAGCAAGTCAAATGCATGGATCTAAAACACTACTCCAATCTTCCTACAGAAACCGCAGAAACACCTCAGACATTCCAAATAGCACCTCCCAACATCACAATACAGCAGCTGATACCCAGGGTAAATCTATGCAAAATGACTTTGATACTAGTCTTAAATATAATGATCTGTTGGACATCAATACATCGGTTAACTCTTCTGGTACCTTTCTATTAGAAGATTTACAATCAACAGTGAGTGATGTGTCAGCAAGAGAGCCAACATATAAGACAAATTCTAGGGTTAATCAACCTTATGTAGCAAAAACCAGGAGTGAACAACATGGTTTGAGATCTATGACAGCAGCAGATTCACACAGACTGAGTAGTTTCAATGGTGTTGGAACACAAAGGAATGGCATTGAGCAGGTAGTACACACAAGAAAGACAAGGCAACAGAGTCAACAATTGAGAAAGCCTGTGCAATCCAGTCAGATGAGAGCTAATAAGGTACATATTTTGTGGGGTTAGTACAAGGTCCTATCTGCAAAAGCTGCCAGGTGTCACATTGTCAAATGTATATAGGGCAGCTATTGTAGATAAGACCGTGCATAACCACTTATTCTGATTTTTTTGACTCCCACAACAATGTTTTGTCAGGGTTTTATGTTATGATACAGGTTGGCCGCCTGCTGTAATGTTGTTTGCATATTTATGAATATTAATGGACTTATTTGCATATTTTACCTCAATTTTCATTTCTCTACAGCTTAAATGCAATAATTGATCAACTTCAAACTTTGTATGGTGATAGAATGTGGTGGCCTTGTGTGCTGTATAGTTTTGTGTCATGTTATTTGCATATTTATGAATATTAATGAGCTTATTTGCATATTTTACTGGATATTCAATTATCCACTCTGCAGCTTAAACACAAAAACTAATCAACTTCAAAATCTTGGTGGGGTGACAGGGTATGGTGGCCTCATGTGCTGTATAGTTTTATGTCATGTTTGCACATTTGTGAATTATTTGGCTTCAATTGCATAAATGTATTTAAAAACCTTTGTTATTTACAAATGTTTTTTTGTGTGGGCCACCTTAATTATGAACCGCATAATTCTAGTTACAATTCATGATTGTATCTATAATGGTGGGCGGTGATGGACAGTGCTGCTTGACAAATACATATGAATACTGAATACTACCAGAAGCTTATAGTAGTTTACCTTTCTTCAAGAGGGAAGTTTCACCTTTTCTTTAAAAATTCAAAAAATTCAGAATTGTACATTTCCATGATCATATTTGTAATCAGCATGGAAAATGCATTAAAATGCATACAATCAAGCCTAGTATTGGTTCAGTGGTTTTGAGATACATTGTAGCTCTTGATATTTTGAGAAAATGAAGTTCTTGTGGTGAGTTACGGTTATTTCAAGAAAAAGCTTTGTAATATTGTTTTCTGAAGGCTAATGTCAATGAAACTCCTTCACCAGTGTTTCAGTGATGCATACATGCCACCTACAAATCACAGAATATGTGGAGAGTACAAAGTTGCATATGAATATACTAGTTTTTAGTTCAGAAGTTTAGTAGTTAACCCTCTCCATGCAGGTGTCGACTGCAGATGACAAGTTTCACATTATCTTTAGAAATTCAAAAATTTCAGAGTACATTTCCATGACCATTTTTGGAATCAGCATGAAAAATGTATTACAATGAGTACAAGTAAGCCTAGTATTGGTTCGGTGGTTCTTGAGATAGCTCTTGATATTTTGAGAAAATGTATTAAAAATTAGAACTATGGCCAGCATTTAGAGCATTAATCATCAGTTTCAGTTTTTGAAAACATGGCACAGCACTCAATATCTGCTGGGTACAATTCAATCACTCCAAACCTATATGGGCAAGTTACAATTAGTCTTTTGGATGAGATACCTTAGATCAAGTTGTTGGTCATTCAGGATAGAAGTGATTAAGGCATATTTAAGCAATATTGTAAATTGTAATTTTCGCTGACGAGGATGCCATCAATGATTTGTCAGAATTCTGATTTTTTTTTCATCACCAAGGCTGCATTTGTGACAAATCTAAGATTTTTGATAGCCCATTTTAATAAGACATTTTAAATGATAAAAATATTTAGTTGAATATTTGATGTTCATAACACTGCATACATGGCGTACTGGATCTTCATAACACATCAAGATAGTAAACTCAGGACGTGACCAACGGAGTGGTTGGTGACATTAGCACTTGAAGGACAGCGATTTCTTTAATTCATTCACTCAAAATTGAAATGTTGTAATATTGTTGTAGTTCTTGTGGCAAGTTATGGTTATTTCAAGAAAAAGCTTTGTAATATTTTTTCCTGAAGGCTAATGTCAATGAGACTCCTTCACGACTAAAATAAATGCAAAATTTCTTTAAAAAAATGTGTGTACTACTTAACGTCCAGTGCAAATTATTTTGAACAAGGTCGGATGGACATGCTTAATATTGCACGTACACATGGACTTTTCCGCATAATTTTCTAACTCGTCCTTGTATCTGTAGATTCCATACCTCGCCTTGTTGACATCCTGTAACTGGCCTTGAGGGCTTCTTGGTAATCTCGCCCTTTTAATAACTTGCCTTTTTTCTCAATTTTAACTGCCCGTTTACCAGTTCTTACTATTTTATCACGCTTGAATACTATGTGAAGTTATTTGAAATTATATCCTTCATTTTAATATATTCTTGTTCATTAATTGGTTAAACGAGTATCATGTGACCAAAAATAGTATTTTGTAAAGGGATGAGGGAATGGGGAACTATTGGAAGTACTTTCCCGCGGGAATAGTACTACTATTTCCCTCTGACCTCATTGCCGCATCACAGTTCCTAATGGTCAGTGCAACTCACCACATACACAGGATTTTAGTACCGGAACCGGGGTATTAATGTGTAGCAAGTTATGTTGTCTTGCTAAGCACACATAACAGCACAGAACTGCAGCTAAAATATGGCAGTTTCATCAGGCATTTAATCTGAGTTACATTTTAACCAATCAATGAACAAAGAATATATATTGTTGAAGGCTATAAAACAATATTTACTGCTCTAAATTTGGGATCTGGTGGAATCTATTGGTCCCCTTGGTGAACTGGAGACTGTAAGCCTACTGTAGAAACATTTTAAAAATATTTTTTAAATATTTTTTATAGGGATTAAAACACCTAAGTCAAAAGATGCATCAGCAAAAGTTGTCACCAGAGAGAAGGACTGCACAGGATGTGAATTTGTAAGTTTGTTTCAGTTTCTTAGTATTATTTTAGAATAGAATGAAATCCAATGTGATCTATTATTTCAAGTGGATTTTAAGAAATGGAAATTTTGATTGCTTCCAAGTATGGATGGCATTCATGCTTCGTGGAAGATGAACATAAATTGTTACACAGTTGAAAGAAGAATCGCGTATCGTACACTAGCACAATTAAACATGAAATTACGAGTGGGAAAATAACATGCATAGGCAGATAAACTAAAGTAAAAACTCCGGACATACCTGCCTGTGCATTGACTTGAACCCCAGACCTCTCGCTTGCAGGGTGAGCGCTCTAACTACTGAGCTACACAGACTGTCCTCTGATAAACAGGACTCTGGTACTTATGTTTAATTGTGCTAGTGTGCAGTTTATTAGGTAAATAGCTTAATTGTATTATTCAAATTATTTTGTTAATTAAATTGTATAATTGCTTATACAATTACAGCTAGTATTCATGATACAAATTGAAAGTTTCAACAGGTTTTCAAGTATAAAACTGTTTTAAATCTCTCACAGGATGAGCTCTGACACCATCTCGTAAGTACGGTAGTTACATGGAAATCTACTTATATGTCACTGGGCAAGGGGCAGCCCACATGATATTCTGTAGACACGGTCCAGGGACAAGGTGCAGTCTACATATAGAACTCATGGTTTTGTCTTGAAGAAATTAGAGCTAATCCTGACAAAAGATTGAGAGTTTTATACTTATACTGATGTTGAACTGTTGAAACCCTAAGTTTGTGTTTTATATATCACTGATCAAAAACTGTAAGTACCTGTTAATTTGGATTGTATTGAATTTTTCATGTATTATTATTTTGTTATAGATCTAATTCATCTCTGTCAAGCCTGAGTCCTAATGGCAAGAGTCCAAGAAGAACTACCTCCATCCTGTGGGCCTTCAAACTTCTTGATCTACTTCATTCTGCACCACTAGACAGGCAGGAGGAACTTGTTACTAAGGTATATTATATGATTAGTGTAAATGAGTATGATGGTTGACATTCATGTATAAGGCAAAAACGCAGAGGATGTTTAAAGACATTCCCATAACCCAATGGGGTTTCTGACCTTGGTATGTCTGGCTTTTGTACACATGTGGTACAGTTGACCATAATTTTTATTGGGATTGTATGCAAATATCTGGTGTTTTCATCCTATTATTTAACATTCAAAATATTGAGACTTATGAATAAAATTAATGCATGGGACAATATGAATGTTTCTTCCTATAAGAAAATCAAATATCAGTCATTAGCTTGTTGGCTGCAGTTTTAAAATTACCATTTTGTGTGTGTGGCAATGGGGACTTTGCCTTTAAAATTAGGTTATATTGATCTAATTTCCCAATCATAGTGCATTGTAGGAATGCCTTTAAGCCTCCTCTGGCAAAAACTATTTACAGGTTTGTTTCTTGTATTTTTTATTTGTTCAAAAATCCGATGCAAGATGCATTGTTAGATTAGATTTATTAATTTTTTGATTGATTTAAATTTTTCTTTGGGATTAGTTGTATTAAAATAAGTCTCAATTGCCTGTCAAAATGTTAAACCATATAAATCAGATATTTAGAAAAGCTATAGACTGATTTTCAATACAAGACTTATATTTGCAAAGTAGCATATTTAGGTGGGTGGGGAGGTAGAGTGTTACCCCCTCCCATGGTTCTTACGCAGACCAGCTCAACTATCAGGCAGAACTTGATTAATATTTTAGTGTGCATCTTCTTAACACCCAAATTCGCATTGATTATGATCCAAAATGATGTAAGATTGCAAATGTTTGTGAGCTTTAAGTCATTTTTTGAACAGGTGGGGAGGAAAACTTTACTTTAAGTCCTTAAAATTTGCCAGGTACATGTATATGCCACTGAACATACTGGGCTACAATGATGCAAATTGGGAAAATATGTACCCAGGCAACTGATAAGCCACTGATATTACATGGTCACATCACATATATTTTTATTCTTATTATGATTATGACAGTGGTTGAAAAACTTAATATCGTGCAACTATGACTATTAAATAAAAAGGCAAAATGTGTATGCCAATAGTACACAAGTAGGTGCTGTAAAGTACTTAGTCTATTTAAATGGAGTAAACATTACCTTATATAGGAACAAACCTTTGCTTGCGGGGTGACTTGTTGATGTTTCCCAGAATCACAAACTAGCTGACCTCTATATACATATTAAACAAACTTATTGTTAGGTTTTGTCCCTGTTGCCAAATATTTTGTTTAAAACCAACAGTTTGGGTCACCTAATTTAATGCAAATCAACTTTCTATTTCTTGCTTTATTTCTTTTTAAATATATGGGCCAATGTGCTTTTATAGTCAGCCTGCTATAGTTAGCCTGGTTTTAGCATTTTGCATAAGTATATGGATCGTTGACCCAAGCTTGTGTCCCTTACGGACCAACCTAGGTAAAAACAAACTGCTTCAAAATAATAATATATATATACCAGCTTTAGTATTTGAGTGAAATTTAAACCACTTCCCAAAGAAAATGTGTTGCTCACCTAAGAGCTTTGGCAATATAGGCTGCTACACTCTGGATGGAACGGTGAAGGTGATGATACAATGTACATTTGTCAGAGATCATCAGCATATATCAGATACCAAACATGTTAGGTTTCTTGCTTTGGTCGATATTTCCTCTATATTCCTTTCCTTCCGTTGAATTTTTCCATCGACTGGCAACTTTACACTCATTTTTGTGGGAGCAGTTCACATTTTGAGTCATTGCTAAAGAAGGTGTTTCCTGAGTTACACTGCTTGCATTACCTTATCTTTAGATCAAGAAATTTAGCCATTAGAGTAGGGATGAAGAATAATTATATGTACTCATTTACCTAATTTTTGCTTCAAGTACATATCTGGAAAATTGCTGTAATTATTATTAATTAATTTATTATTGTCATAATGTTATCATTAAAGGTGAACCTCATTGAAAATAAAGTTATATATCAATGGAAAGCTTATGATGTCAGGAAGCAGAAAAGAATATTTTTTATTTGCCTAACGTACTAGGCTAGACAAAATATCCATGCAAAGATTGGATATTGGCACCCCCCCTAAATTACAAAACGAAATCGTTCAAATTGGGCGCTTTCATTGATGACGTCAGCTCGGGGACACACAGTTACTTCCGGTTTGATTGTAAACACAATGTCCATGCATTACTGTGGCATGCATCGGGCCAATGTACGAATTAAGTCATTGTCAACTTACTTTACATGAAAAATATCTTCAATAAAATAAGAATAACATGAAGGAAACATCATGATCAAATCAAGAATGAAGTTCCTGAATAAAGTGTGTGGATAAAAATGGAAAAAGTGCTGGCGGGTGATTTGGGATAGGCCAAGCCATCCACGATATGCATAGGGAATATTACAGTAAAGCACGAAGAGCGAAGATTCGCCAAGAACCGGAATGAAAACAGATTGCAAAAAAATAACTGCTAGTGCTACCAGTTCAGATCGTCACACCAAGTTGAGATAAACTTATCACAATGAGAAAATGAAGGAATAGAATAAGGTACATGTACAGGATTTTTAAATTATTTCTTAGCTTTACAACCGGTCATGTATGATAGGCGAACTCGTAGATACATACGGGATGAACTCAGTGACTCAGTCGCCGAGTGTTCGGTATCCGCGACTGTACTGTACTTGCAGACAAAATGACCGATTTGATATTCACATTCTGATATTTCCAACTTATTGCTACTTCATCAGCAAAATTTATTCCTGTAAATGTTCCAAATATCAAGGAACGATTGATCAAATCAGCTAATACACAGAGAAGTGCTCCCGGAAGACGAAGGCTAGCGCTGTTTGGGCATATCCGCCTCGCAGACATCAGCTCCTGCAATTTCTTTAGTATTTCGCTACTACCATCATCCATACAACAATTATATGGATGTTTTTCTTTTTCAGTAGGGCTACACCGATTGTGCTATCATCAAGAACTGTGACAGAAATGACAATATTATAATTTAGATTTCAGAATTCCATCAAATAACGGTCTACCAAGCCTAAATTGTATTTATAAAGTATTTGTTTCTTTCAATTGCCAATTCATGGACAGAATATTTTTCGCAATTAATGATATCCGACGGGGATGATCACGGCGCTAGATATGAAAACCTGTTTATGAGCTGGATTTAATGAAATCTTTTTTGATTACTGCAAGACAATATTTTTAGAAATCAGATATTTTAAAATGAATCAAGAACAGGGAATGTCACTTGATAAGCAAGTATTTAATTTGATGTTTATTATGCCATGACCGGTCACCGGTCGCAGCAAGCATTTGCGCATGGAATTGATCACAGCGCCAAATTCAACTCAATAACCCAATTATACCCAGCCAGTTTCGACTGATTTTGTCCAAAATTTACGGAAAATTTATGTGTTGACAATAATTCTATTATTTGCAACTTGAATATTCCTCTAATTTCAAGCTTAATTGCGAAAATGCATACAAAAGCAGACTTGATCAAATCTGCTGCAACACACACCGCACCGCAATTGCTATACCGTAGGGACTAACTTGGCGACTCGCTGTGTTTAGCATATCCACCTTGGTCGGGTAAACGCTATTTCTTCAGCAGCAATTTCACGCATATCGTGTTCGGTATAAATCCATAAAACATGAATGTTTCACTTTTTCAGTACCGTACACTGATTGTACTCTCATTAAAGAATCGTGACACAAGTGACAATATTTTAATTTTATTCAGATTTCAGAATTCCATCTACTAAGCCTCAATTGTACTTATTTTATAATAAAGTATGTTTCTTTCAATCGTGATTGCGTGGAAAGAGTGTATTTACCGCAATGCGCTAAATATGAAAACCTTTATGGGCTGGATTTGATGAAATCGGCGGTTTTTTTTATTAATTTTTTGATTACTGCAAGACGATATTTTTAAATATCAGATATTTTCAAATGAATCAAGAATAGAAATGTCACAAACAAGTATGTAATTTGTTTTTCGATCATGTTTATTCAGTCCATGACATGAGCGGTAGCAGCAAGTTTGTGCATGGAATTGATCCCAGCGCGAAATTCAAACTCAATTACCCAATTATACCCAGCGAGTTATGACTGATTTTGTCAAAATTTACGGAAAATTTATGTGCTGACAATAATTCTATTATTTCTAATATATATAGAAGGAACCAGCAACTTGAAGATTCCTCTAATTTCAGGCTTTATTGTGAAAATCAGACTTGCCGGGCAGCTTGCAAAGTACAGGAAGCAAGTCTTGTTTACATGTTTCCGAGTAGGATCACGTGACTGCGAACCCTGAGCTTACGTCACGAGCATTCTCAAGGTCATAGACGATTGATTTGGGTGCTTTTTGGGCGCCTTAAAAAAGACCAAAAATTCATTCATTTTTTTAATTTTTCAGCTTTAATGGCCATCAAAAAAATCGGACAAAATAATTTTTAGTATCCTGACATCATAAGCTTTCCATTGATATATAACTTTATTTTCAATGAGGTTCACCTTTAAATATATTTTAATAATTAATTTATTCACTAATAATGTTTTTTTGGGTTTGTTTTCATGCTTGTAAAACATTTAAGATTATATTTTGTACGCACAAAAACCAATTTTTTTAATTTTCCCAATAGGTCAGAGGGCAAAGTGTCCCAAACCTGCAAAAACTGTCCCACAATGCTTTGCAAACTTCCAATGCCGATTTGGCTTATACCATCAAAAGCACACTTTATTTGGTTGAAGTTTTATAAGCGTTATTGGTTTGCTTGTAGCTGTTAATGCCTAGATATGCTTGACATAATTTGTTTAAAACTTTAATATGAGTTGTGTTGTTAATGCAGAATGTTGATATTGTTGTTGTCATATATGCAGGCATATTGGTTCAGACGATGGTTGGTGAATGTGAGAATCTTAGGGGCTGCCAAAAGAGAAGAACAAGACAACTGGAACAGGTAAATAGAGCTACTGGATATTATATTTACTGTATATGAGGAGTAGTCAATAAGTTCATCATCAGAGAGGTATTGAGGCAACGATAAACATTTTACCATTGTACATTACATTTAGTTTTTGGCAAATTTTTTATTAAGTGACTGTAATGTCTTTACACTGACTTGCTCCAAAAATGAATTGTGTACAAATAACAATGCAATTCTATATGTATTTTTAGTCCATAAATTAAGGCTCAGTTTGGTGTTAAATGGCCCAAAAGAAGACACCTACTGCAAGTTTAGTTTTGGTCAAATTTCTACCCAGCAAATTGATCTGTTGGCCAGATAAGAGCCTATATACTGCATTCTGTTGGTCAACATTCAGGTTTGCACCTGAGAAACTTATGTGTTAAAAATGTGTGATTTTTGATTAAAATTTGGTATACTTATGATATTTTTATTTGAATTGAAGTGTTTAAGGGATCCAGAATGAGCGTTTATGGCGTTTCGACAGTATTTTTTGTGGGACATGAGAGCACCTATCGAATTGCATTCTGAATATGAAGCATGTCTTTCTGATATCAAATAATTTTCATTTTTTGAAATTCATGATATAATACAAATTTTATGACAAATTATTAAAATTTGATATTTTTCAAATTTTTGATATATAACAGTCCTCGAAATAAATTTTATAAATCTAATGATATATTCTTAAAGTGTATGTAGCTGGGAGGAAAAGCCGACGATCAATTGAAAATTTTGACCTTTTAAATTGAAGATATGGATTTTTTTCCCAAAAGACCTATTTTTTTTTGGTGTTTTGGGAAAAAAAACCATATCTTCAATACGAAAGGTCAAAATTTTCAGTTGATCATCGGCTTTTCATCCCACCTACATACACTTTAAGTATAAATCATCAGATTTATAAAGTTTACTTCAAGTACTGTTAAATATCAAAAATATCTATTTTTAATGATTTGCCATAAAATGTGTATTACATTGCGAATTTCAAAAAATCAAAATTATTTGATATCAGAAGGACATTCTTCTTATTCAGAATGCAATTCGATATGTCTGATGTGCTCTCATGTCCCACAATAAATACGGTCCAAACGTTCATACCCCTTCCCTTAAGAATGAGAATAAAGGTATTGTTTTTAGCCGCTGTCGTACATCTGTCATCTCATATAACCCGGGCGACGTCATTATTTTTGGCGTAAAACAACCCTTTACTTAAGACAATGATTAATGAGAAGATGGATGCACGACAGCAGCTAAAAGCAATTCCTTTATTCGCGTATAATTTAATGAAATTATATAGGATTGTTATCAAAACTTCTGAAATAGAGCTTTACATGACACAAATTGATCCATTAAGGCCAAAGGCGGCAAATTTGAAACCGAGATAAAGGCAAAAAATATGGAGTAAAAAACAATAAAATACATTAAAATACACATCACAAAACCTCATAACTTTAGAACCAAGTATGTTATTTGTGTTCCCAGTATATCATAGCCTAATGTTTGTATAAGGTAATAATTATAGTAACTTAATTTTCAGAAATGCCTCCTTTGGCCTTTAAGGACCAAATCATGTCACATATTAGGAAAAAACTTCTTTTGACCAAAAAAACATCAAATTTACACAGTCCATGTTTTTTCCTGTATAAAATGATGATATAAATAGCAGTGAATAGATCAGACAGTAAATATTTAGTTTCCTGAACATCTTAACTTCAAGTTGATTGTATAAAACATAAAAATAGGAAGCATTAAATAATGAAATATTTAACCTAACAGCTAGACCATACTTTTTGAAGCCTGTTTTTGCATGATTGTGATGTTTACCCCTAGTGTTGTCTCACCCATCGATGAATGAGCCAGAAACAAAGTTTTCTTGTTGAAAAAATGAATCTTAGAATTTGTATAACTTCTTGTTTGCATGCTGAAAATAAGTCTTAAGTACGTCAGCACAAGTCAAATTAGATTGCTGTAGTCCACTTTGGTTGGAGACCACAGATGGAGCTTCATAGACCATTCCTATAATTGGCACTTCCTTGCCCTTGATGGGGTGAATATCGATATCACATAACGAAAGTGAGGGCAAGAAGGGTATTATGTAATTATAAAGTAACGAAACCAGGGCGTGATATTGATGTTCACCCCATCAATGACAGGAAAGTGCCAATTATAGGAATGGTCTATAAAGACAATTAGTATTTACAGAAAATTGCTGTATGTCCTTGTAATAAAATGTGTGTGCGTGTGGTGTGTGTGCAAAAGTCCAATTTGTACAAAATCTTGAAAACGTATGCATTCATAATATTCAATTTATGATTTGATATAAAATGAGTGGTAGTGATAGGCAACGAAAATATACCAACACTATTATGAAAAATGAACCATGAGGTTATGACATTGGCTAGTGGAGACACAAGTCCGTAGTAATAATTTATATTTACTAGTGAACTACTACCACTTTCTAGATTCTTGAGCACCTTGGCGGAAAAAAGGTCAACAATTCAATTGAGACACACATTGTTAAAATATAAAAAATACCCTCTGAGCAATGTTTTATACCCCTTCAGATGAAATAAAATGAAGTAAATTGTTTTTCTCTTTATCCATCACAGGGCAGTTGCACTTGACAACCTTCATCTATTGCAGAAGACTTTCACCGGATGGCATACCATCATCAGAGTCAACCAGGAAGCTGCACGTCAGATGTGGCATCAGCACACATTGGAGAAGGGTCTGAGAAGTCTACAGTGGGCTGTGTCACAGACTAAGATACTACAAAATATGATGGAGGAGAGAAGACATAGGAGAGATTTGGAAAGTCATTTTAACAAGGTAAATGGTTTATGGTAAAAAGGTTTATGGTCAATAGGAAGCACTGTAGAGGGTGTGATGAGTTGGTCAAAGATGTTGTTGAGTGCATAGTTTAGAATGCCATGTCCTTTTCTGCAGATCCAAATGGCTTCTTTCAGCAACTTGTTAGTCTTATCTGCTTTTTGAAACAGTCAAATGTGAGGAACAGTCAGATGTGAAGAGTTACCAGTCTGATGAAACCACTAGCATAGTGGTGAAACATCACTAAAACATGAGTAAATCACCTTAGTTTTTAGTTGGAATGGTTCATAACGATTCACAGTTTAAATCAACAATCCTAATGAACTTGTTCAAAGATAAAGTAAGTTCTTGATTAGAAGTTACTTAGTAAAGTGGCTAACCATCAGAGGCCTTAAGATTGAAATTGCCAGCATACAAACCTGGTCATTTTATTTTTGAAAATATAAACCTGTATAGTAGCATATTGGGCTATTCCATTCTATTCCACACAACCCATAATGACCTTGATCTTTCACACAGGGAGTGTAAATTTCAAATGGATTACCTGAATGGGTGAGCCAATTTGAAATTCATAATAAGATCATGTATTCCATAGGTGGTGTATGGATTTCAACTGGAATAGCCCATTGTGCCATCTAATTTGAGCAGCCAATGAGAAACAGATATTTCTTGATACGATAGAATTAGCCAATCACATCCACACGTTTGTATTTTCCCTCACACATACAAATGTAAACATGTTTTGCAAGACCAGTCGGTAGGTGTAAAGTAAACAGTTGAGGCTTCAGGTCAAAGTGAGATGACATATTAATATTATTTGCAGACAAATATTACAACCACCGTAGTGTATAGCAAATTTCTCTATCCACTACTGTGTTTGTAATATTTGTCTGCAGTTTGATTCAAGTATTTGATTTAGTTATTTAGTTGGGTCAAATTTGGTTTTGTAATTTGTAATTCCATTGAATGTGCGTTGTAACTTACGTAAGACCAGATCAACCCGTCTCCTAGTCAGAATTACAAAACATTTGAACGTTACTTCTGAAAATTATGTCCTTCTTGTTGTTGATTGACTAATTTAGTCCAGGTTTTGCAAACAATAGCCAAGGGTTTTATTTATAGATGAAAATTTTCATGTAACCTTCAAAACTTTGTGCTAGTGCATTGTAAACACTAAAGAATGGATAGATTCTGATAGTTTACTTCCAAAACAATATAAACACAGCCAAAAAAGAAAGTCTCCAGTAGTTCCATCACCATTTAATCAGATTCGGATGAGTTTATGGCAAAATAATTTATATAATAATTTTCTATACACTTTCCTGCGAAGATTGATACCAAATTTGATATCAAAAGTTTAATCATCATGAGCAAAGGAGCCGTTGTTTGGAAATTCGTGCAATTTTAAAAATGACAAATTACTTAATTGACCACGCAAAAATCAATGCATGGTATCAGCTTATTATGTGGCCTGAAGCATGCCCGTGACAGGAATCATTGTACCCTTGCCTGCGCACAATTGAAAGAGCGGGTATTTGATTTGCATTTTGACATGCATGGGCAAACCTTTAACCTGCCGGCCTATTCAGGCGGCGTAATTCTTGGCACTCACGCTAGCTCTGCTACGTGATACAATTCCCTATATCATTTTTAAAATTGCACGAATTTCCAAACAAATGTTTCTATGCTCACGATGATTAAACTTTTGATATCAAATTTGGTATCAATCTTGAAGGAGAGTGTATAGAAAATTATTATATAAATTATTTTGCCATAAACTCATCAGAATCTGATTAAATGGGGATGGAACTACTGGAGACTTTCTTTTTTGGCTGTGTTTACATGCATAGATGGTGATAGAGTAATTGACAGCTGTTTGAGTTATGGTCTCCTACTATTTTTTCAGCATGATCTCAGTAAATAGGATTACAACAGATTACAAAAAAACCTTTATGAATGGTAGATCTTTAGAAAGAAAAACACCAACTTGATGTGGGGAAACAAGTAAAATGCAGACTAGACGGTACACAGAGGGGGAACAAAAACAGCAAAATATAGGCATCAGAAGTAGGTAAAGTTTGATAGCCAAAAATTACCAGTACCAAGGCCCACAGAACTGTTAAATCTGTTGAAACAAAATGAATCAATGGGAATACAAAAGCACACTAGAGAAAGTGATGAAAATCACTGTGCACATGAAACAGATACAATAAATCAAACAACCAATGTAGGCCGAAAACAAACAAAAGTTTGATGTCCAAAAATTGCCAATTCCAGAGCCCACATAAGTGTCAGAAAAAGGGTACAAAAGTACACTGTAAAGTGATGAAAATCACTGTGCAGTGCACAGTGTGCATGTAGCAGACAAACAAAACCAAACAGACAAAAAAACACCCGTCGTTTCGAGCTGATAAACCGCCATTCTTCAGGGACAGACAACAAAATTTAAAAGCAACCAGCGAAAACTGCATGCTATAGTTTAAAAACAAATTCAAGTCAAATAGAACTCAGCAGCAAACAAGACAGCAAACACAGAGTAAAATAAGATGTGTCTTAACTCAATGAAAGCAAGTTCACATTGAGTTGGATCCTTCTTTGTCTGTGAGTTACAATTGGTTGATCTCAAACTTGAATCAATCTTGATATACAGATATATCAAGTTTGTTTTTTATAATTTCCAGAAAAATACTAACAGCAACATCATATTGGATAACATTTCGGGGTGCCATTACTCATTAAACTGGTTTTAGAGTGATTTCACAGAGAGTTGGCTACCACATTATATCTATTTTCCAAGCAATGCACTGTTATGTAACTTGGGATATAGCCATAATTAACTGAAGAACAAATGTCACAGCCATTGTGACCTAATGCTGAAAAGATTTTTATGTGATGTAACTCCTGTGATTTAACATTTGATGAAATCTCATGCTAAAATAATACTGAAAGAGTGCACTTAAAAAGTTCACATGGGCACTTTCAAATTTGTTCATGAGTTAAATAAATAACAAAATACAAACACATAAGCAAGCAAATCAACAAATAAAATAAAACAAAGAGCAAAATGAAATAAAACCAGTGCATGTAACTGGCCAACTCTCCAGCAACGCAGAGACACGTCCAAGCTTGTGATGTTGTACAAGGGCTATTATGGTCTTGTTGACATACCACCATACCACCTTGTGCTGCTGACATCACATACAAGAGGTCACAACCTAAGATTTGTTATCCCTCGAGCCCCATCTTGGTGTACCAACATGCATTCTTCCCCAGTACCATCCGGATGTGGAATGCTCTTCCAGCTTCTTTGATCACCACTCCTTCCTGTGAGGCATTCATAGGAGGCCTGGCCAACATCATCCCTTAAATTATCATTGGAGTTTTTAGCCACACTGTACAGCACCTTCATCTATTTCCTGCACCTTTTGTGTTTTCTGCACCGCACTTGCTCCATGGATGTGATAATACTCGGCCGCCGAGGGATACATCTCACCACAAAGAAGAAGAAGAAGACGTGGTACTTAGTTTTGGCTGTTTTTGGTTCAGAAATTCAAGAATTTGGTTCACTTGTGTGTTGATTCTGTAAAATAGTATTGATTATTTTGTTGGTTTTGTTTAATTTAATTTCAGTGGAAAAATCTTACTACCTATAGAAGACAAAGATTTCAATTGCTTGATACCATAGCCAGAAAGTATGCCCTGGCTAAGACTTTCACACAATGGAAAAAGCAGCATGCAGTTGAACAGAGGAAGAAAATAGCAGTTTTACATTTTAAGTAAGTGTGTATCCCAGGGGTATTCAGTACAAATGACCAAACAGGGAATGGGGATGTGCTGCAAAGATGGGTAGCATTTACAGCCTTTTGGTATATCAATGACCCCATTTTTAGGCCAATTTTGGTATATAGATCATAGATGGGTCCTTTTTTCAAACTTTGCTTGATTTTATCAGAAAATATCCCAATTTTGCGTCACTGTACATAGCCAAAATTTTGGAAATTTCCTCCAAAATTTGGGGGGAAAGCTTTGTAAAAGCTAAGACAGTTTGTGTTAAATTTGGCTAAAAAATTTGACATCGATTGGTCCAAATTTCTTGAAAATTGGTATATTGATGGGTCGTCTTTCAAATTCTCAGCAGCACACACCTACCCAAACCAAACTTGTACCTCTGGGTGTATTTTTGTGCTTTTGTAAATGCCTGCAATCAAGGATGTAGACAAGAATATATTTCACATAACAGCAGACACCAGCACCTTCAGACATCCTTAGTTCCTTTCTCCCACCAGCATATTGCAACTAATGTAAAAATGCATATGTGACCTTTTCCCACAAAATGAGAGGAAAGTTGCAAATCTTTATTTTTATTAATGGTCAGGCAGTCTCATAACTTCTGGGTCATATATAACTTGCCAGGATTGCCCCCTCACTTGGTGCTCAAAAGTCAATATTTCAAAGAAGAATTCTTTTGTTTTCTGTTCAATGAACCATATCTGCTTTTCTTCTTCGGTGACTTTCCGCTCATTTTGTGAGAAAGGTTTTATATAAGATTGCCTTGTTTGCCTGGTATAGGGTCAGGTCAGAGAAGAGATTTAACATTTGCCTGTTTTCATGTTGCAAATTTACTGGCAAAACATGGGTCGATAGTCTAACATATTTTGTAAGATCTGGATGGATGTGCTCTGTTCATTGAGCTACTTTTTGTCACTTTCAACCCATGTTGCACTAGAATAGCAAATTAGTACAGGAAATTCAAATGGAAGAAATGCATTATGGGAAGTGTAAGACATCTTCTCTGAGGTCAGGTATTGGTTGGATTGTAAAAACTTGAAACAGGTCCATGGGTTGGTGCAGGATTTCAGATGTAAAAAGTCTGTTTAGATATGCACAAGTTAAATGTCCTCTGTTGAAAAACTTTGCCCTAGTTTGCTGCTGTTTACAAGTAGGTGGGTATGGGATGTGGGTGTGTCTGTCTGTCATGCTGGCTGCTTGCTTGTACATCTTTTATCTACAGTACTTACCTTCTCTTAGAACAAAGTACTGAAGTAATTCTAGTAATAATCATGTCTGTCCTTATCTTTTGCAGGGTGCAACTCTTGTCATCAGCTTTTCATCAGTGGCAGAAGATTACAGCAAGGTCAAGGGTCAAAGGTTGCCAAGAAGAAATGGCAAGTGTTCACTTTGAAGTGAGAATAACCAAAGTGTACTGGGAATCTATGAAGACAATGTATGTGAAAACACAGCAAGCCAAGCAACACTACAGGTATGGTATGGGTTAAATTATTATCTGCCTCAAAACGGGCTATTCCAGTTATAATCCATACACCCCATATAGAAGACTTAAACTTAATCTTCCATACAGGGGGTGCAGATTTCAAATGAAGTCACCCATTCAGGTAACCCCATTTGAAGTTCATACTTGATTAAGGTCATTTCTTCCATAGGGGTATATGGATTTCAACTGGAATAGTTCAATTTCAAATTGAACTACTTTTCATATTTCTAGAGTGGCATGTTAACAGCATGTGATGTTGTTCTGTAGCTTCAGTAACTGCACTGCAAAATTAAGCTGGTTTTTGTGACTTTATTTTTTCACTACATCTGACCCCTCACTGACTAAATAAGCAGGTATGGGCTATCATAGATGGCAAGGTTTTTCCCTGTGTGAACTTTAAACTCACTTTTCACTAACAACTTGGTGTATCCACTAGCAACCTTGTGTATTTACTATAAATTAGAATAATCCACAAGCAAACTAGTGTATCCACAAGGAAACTAGTGTTTGCAGAAGCACAATAGTGTATCCACTTACAAAATCATGTATCCACTAGCACACTAGTGCATACCACTTACCACTTTCACTTCCCTTGCATAAAAACGCTAAATCATTAAAGACACCACCCAGAATGAAAAGAAAGGATAATAATGATTAAATTTGATAAGAAATATTGAAACAAAAGGTACATTAAAGTATTTAAATACATTGTATGAGCATAAATAAACCTATTTAGTATGCATGGCAAGCTGTAAGCTGGACATTGCACTGATTCCAGTATTCAGGAAAAGCACATCTGTTGAAAACAATCAGAAAATGTATACCTCCTCACTAAACATGTGTACAAAAACATGTGCCCCTTTGCCGTAATAGGTAATGGTTCATGTATTTCAGGCAACTTCATATGAAATAGTGAGTTGTGTCCAAACTAATGCTCCTGTCATTCAGTAATTGACTATTACCAGTTGAAATCCATACACCCCATATGGAAGATATGATCTGAATCTATCACACAGGGATGTAGATTTCAAATTCATGCTCCCTATGTGTAAGATTAATTAAGGTTATCATCTGTTCCATATGGAGTGTATGGATTTCAACTGCAATAGCCCAATTGGTATTACCCAGAAGTGTGGGATGGATACTTGGTATGAGGCTATAAAGGCAAATCCAAGTAAGATATATTCATTGCAAACAATAAAAACAAAATGCCCTCCTTCATCATATTTGAGCAAATTAAACAGAATGACAAGAATAAGTGCTGAGAGAATGGAAGCTTTAATGCAATGCAATTTGAGCTTATAAACTGAATTTTTTGTTTGGGTTGACAACCCTGGATAACCCAAGAAAGCCTCAAAAGACGCTACACATTCACTACTTATCACTGCACGTGCAGAGCAGTGTGTGGGGATGATAAGAAAGTCTAAATTGTACAATTATATTCTGTACTGCTTCACAATCAGAGATTTTAACAATGATAAACTATAACCTCACAAGTAACTGGACATAACACTATTCACAAGCAATTCGTAGCAATGGGCCCATGGAGCACAAGGAACAGTGCTAGGCCCTTAATGTCTCCTTTATTACACTTATGTCATTTTTGTCTTTGCTCGGGCCCATGGACTTCACCCTTGCTACGCCTCTGATTATTCAGCCGAATTGAGTTTTTGCCTAAATCATGTCTTTATTAGCATGTGTACCTGCTGTAATAATCCCATTGACATTGCCCAATCATAAAGGAGATTTTAGGATGAGTTAGGCAATTTGACAAGATACAAATAGTGAGTATGCCTAACTCAGTCTGAAGATTTTGCTGTGAATTTTGCAAAGTCACTGAAAGTCACATGCCCCAGGTATGTAATCACCCTCATCATTTCTTATTGATGAATAAGTATGTTTATATGCATGCTTGAACCATATTTTGGACTTTTTCTTAAAACTACAAAAAATGAGTTGTTGTAGCAATTATTGTAGCAGGGTGACAATAATGCCTCTTTTTTATTTGATTTGTTTGGGTTTTAACAACCCTGGATAACCCAAGAAAGCCTCTATTGAAGCTTATTTTCATTGGGGTCCATTTGGACACAGGGACAGGTTGGGAACAGTCAGGGGTTAACACCCTACTCATTTCTAAACTGACTGCGAGATACATGTACGGCTATGGCTCTCTGTACGCAGGACCTACAGTCCCAAATGTTGGGGTTTTCAAGTAAAAGGTCATTGAACTTCACACAGGCTCAACTTTCAAACTTGCTCAACTTGTCTTGCAAATCATACCAATGCTATTGCTCTAGTTATAGTCCTATCATATTAAGGATTCTTTGTATGTTTAGGTTACATTGTCCAACTTCCTTATAATATTTTGTTGACTGCTTGAGTGCTTGTTTATGTGCTAGTACATTTTTCATTTTGAGTTATATTTATTGCTCACTTACTTTATAATGCTTTTATATGTTTTTGAATTTTGTTCCAAACAACAGGCATCATCGTTTGGTTCAAGTATTTCAAGCATGGCAACAAGGCTGTTTGATTGCTAAGGGTGAACATATTCGTGACAACTGCCAAGCTAAAGAGGCAAGAAGGAGAGCCCTCATGAGGACACATCTAACCATGTGGAGAGAAAAGTTGACAGTGTTGAAGGCAAGAAAAAGACTGGACCAAGTCAAGCTCAGGTAAACTAAGGGTCTTTTTATCTTTTCAGCTAGTGTGTTGTTCAGAAATGAAAATGCAAGGGATTATCTGAATTGATCTGTACATAACTTGAATGCACTGTTAAGTTTGAAGTACCAATCAGCTTATTTCAATAGAGGTGGATGCCTGCTGTCAATAAAGGCTGGACAAGTAAAGACCAGATTGTGGAACACAGGTGTTTTTAGTGGTCTAGCGCCCCTCTTAATTATGTCCTTTTATACCTATTGCAGAATAGGCATTTGATGTTGTTAAACTGGTTCACATTAATGTGACAAAATGCCAATCTGAATGAATAGGTCCACAAATTTTGAAAATGAGCCCTTAAATTATAAAAGGTCCACTTTTGAGCCGGTCGCATCCCAATAAATCCTGGCTACGGCCTTCCTTCCAGACTTTTTCGTATCAATGTATCTCTCCCTATTTTTCTTCCTATTCTATCAAATAGAATCATGGTATGGTAGAGTGTTCTGTGACATCCAGACATCCACTTCATCCATCTCATGCAAACTACATCTGTGATAGTGCTTTAGATTTGTCTAGGAGGTTAACTGGTAGGATGGGCCAGATACGACATCTCATTGTTAAGGATTCAAGTTTAGGCAGTCTGACTTGAGACAGGATTAAACCTACTTGTCCATTACTTCCAGGTACGCATGGGAGATATGGCAACTGAGATATCAAAGACAGAAACTACACCGATTAATCCTGGCTTCCCAAGAGCGCAGAGACATAAAGAGGAGGGCACTGCACAGATGGATGGTATATGTACATGAATGGAGAGAGAAAAGAAAGAAAGCTGAAACAATCTTGGGAAGAGTGTTGCTAAGGAGGATAATGCAGAGATGGACAGAATGTGTTGCAAGGCAGAAACATCAAAGGTTTGTTTGAAAATATCTTTTAAAGAGTTCTGTAAGAGAAGATATCTTAGCATTCCCAGAATCCTTTGCAACATGATGCATCACCTCATTACATCAAATGATACTCCTATTACTTTGTACAGATTCCCTTTGTTTTCATGTTGCGAATGACTGAACAGTTAACATGGGTCGATAGTCAAGAAATAAACATAAACATAAGATCTGGATGTGCTCTGTTCATTGGGGTACTTTTTGTCACTATCCACCCATGTTACACTAGACAGCAAATCAGTACAGTAAACTGAAATGGAAGAAATGCATTGTGGGAAGTGTGAGATATCTTCTCTGGAGTACTGTATTCTACCTAATTAGTGCCTTTTCCCTAATAAGTGCCCTATATGGCTGTTTTAAAGGAAACCTGTTTTGGTAGGTGCCTACTTCACGCATGAAAATTTTCTGCTTCAAACCTGATTTCAGGGTTTTTTGTTACCAACATTTATGCATTTTTATATATTTTCAGGCTGTTTTTGCTGAATTTTACATGCTTTTTAGGTTATTATTATGCCTGCATGATACTTTTGAAGTACTTTTGTACTATAAATTTGGTGTAATATTTCCAGAAAGCAATCATTTTTAATGATAGGTGGTCTTGAGAAATACTGGATGAATTAACATGTAAATTGTAATGTTTATTTGACTTTTGTTTGGTTTAAGACTTCCAAGAGATTTAAAAAAATCTTAAAAACTGTATTTGGATAAGAATGCTGGTCTTGTTTACAGACACATTAAACCAAATTTTAGTAATAAACACAATATGTTTTCCACATGAAACAAACTTTACTTCCAAAAGAACACCACTTTCAACTTCACTATAATAGGTGTCAATGAAAACAGGTCTTCCTTTATTTTCAGAAAATGTCAACTGTTTTTGTAAGTAATTTATCTTGTGATGGAATCTGAGAATATTTTGTTGTAAAGCAATTTAATTTTTCATGAAATAGTATGTATTTGGGAGCACATTCATAGAATTCTTTTTTATTATATTCTGATGTTTCCTTTTCCTTTCAAAGAAACAAAAATCAATATTATATTATATTTCAACATTATCATATCACTAAGACTATATTATAATTTTATATCAGGCCCACGGGACTCTGTACAAATTACCTATACCGATTCGGAGGACAAACAGTCTCAACTTCACTGCTGTGTACCAGCATTCAGGTCGCATCCGTGAATCGATTCTTGCAAAGATTCTCGTAAACAGATTTGCGTGAATTAAGGTTGATTCTCGCAAACTTTTGTAGTTTACACAAAAGTTGATTTGCAAGAATCAAATGATCCCGCAAATTTATTCTGCAAGAATCAAGATTGATTCTTACACTGTGAAATGAAATTTCGACCCTGCAAAACAATTATAATTCAAAAAGTTTAAGTAATTTGAATGCAGTTTCCTGTTTTCAGTGTGAGTTGACATTGCCTTTCATTATTTTGAAATGAAAATAAACTGGTAAATGGTTTTCTAGAAATTGGTCAAAACTAAAAGGGATTATATCTACTTGTGTCCCGAAATAAAGAAATACATAGAAAATGCAGTGAAAACAAAAGAATGAAACCAAACCAGTTTTGGTGAGCTTCAACATATGGTATCTTGCATTGGGCAGTAAATAAACTTAATCAAAGATGTGCACATATCGTGCAACATCCTTATTGTTTTTTATAGTTGAGTTTTCTCAGAACTATACAAAGTAGATTAATTCCTTTTGGAAACAAACTCTTTATACATCAAATTTATAAACTTAAAAACATGAGCTTGAAAGAAATCCATCATTGTTAAATATTGATTTAAATATCTCTGCGATAGTTTTTGAGGAAAAGCATAAATGATAATAACAGTGCAGATGTAGACAGAACATTAAGGATTTTCTCAGAACTATACAAAATGCATTTAATTTCTTTTGGGAAAAAATCTTCATATCACATTTATAAACTTAATTCCTTTTGGATACAACTCTTTATATATCAAATTTAAAAACTTAAAAAACATGAGCCTGTAAGTATACACTCCATCTTTGTTAAATATCAATTTAAACATCTCTGAGATAGTTTTCAAGGAAAAGAAATGTTTTACCTTTCATCAATAACAGTGCAGGTGCAAACAGAACATTAAGGATTTTCTCAGAACTATACAATATGGATTTAATTCTTTTGGGGAAAAAACCCTCAAATCTATAAACTAAAAAAACATGAACTTGAAAGTAATCCATATTTTATTATATATCAATTTAAACATCTCTGCGATAGTTTTCATGGAAAATCAATGTTTTCCTGCCATAAATAACAGTGCGGATGGATGCAGACAGAACATTCCAGATGATTTTAGTATTTCTTTGAAAGTATATAAATCAGGAAATGTCCTTGTACTCAGGTGCATGTGTTTTTTGTGTGTATGTAGGGGCAAAATTGCCATAAATGTGTCTGATAATGTCACAAAATTGACAAAAGTCTGTCCAAAATATAAATTAATTTTAGAGGGCATTTTGAGACTAAATTGGTCCAAAATTCTATTATATTCTGTGGTAATAGGAGGGTGTTGTTGGTTAAAGCTTTTTTAATTTGCTGGGTTTTACTCGAACTTAAACAGCGCCCTCATATTTTCTTTGTTATTCTTCAAACAGGTTTGGTTATCACAATATATGGCAAAAATAGATGTTGAACTTTTGTTTTCTAAAAAAATAGTTCTCTTTTTGACATAATTAACTAGTATTTTTGCAGAGAAATTTTATTTTACAAATTTATAATATTTTTATTTGTATCTTTATGATTTTGATGTTTCTTGGTGTTAATTTGTATGTGTCAAGAAAATGGGACAGTTTAACCCACCCAAAGTGTTACAAATGAACAAGTTAGCCAGGCAAGGTCCAGATAAAAAAAAGCTGAGAATTTGTTGACTTGGGAATCCAACCCGCCACCTTCCAAATGCTAGGCAGACACCCTAATCACCAAACTTGAGTTTCCTCATGTATCATTAAATCTCTGATGTGTTTGTTTCTTCTGGTTCATGATGCCAAACTCTATTTCCTACTTTAAATTATGCATGCAAAACTTGCCTGAATCATGTAAACCAGCATAGCGTGAATCCAATTGGTTCCTTACATATGTTTCTTTATATGTGCTCTATCAGTATAATGTTAGTAACCTGATGAAATAAAATGTACGGTGTAAACTTCAGAATACCTTTAGCCCCATGAGAACTACCTGTCGATTGGCCAAAAAGAAGTTTTCATTATCAATTTGACCAATCATCAACATTGTTAGAATAATTTCACCACACAAAAAAATTGGGGTGAATTATTTGCAAAGCTGCATTCTGATTGGTGATTAAAGTAAAGATATCAAGTAATTGACCAATCAGAGGCAATGTCAGATCGGCAGGTAGTGCTCAGGGATTAAGCAACAAAGTAATTATTAGAACCGTGTTTCACTGCTTTCTTCAATGGCTTCGTAAAATACGTCTTCAAAACCTTCACCGCAAATTGTGCATGTATTATTCGTTACATTGAGACACTCGTCGCAATATCGTGCCGTGCACTTGTTGCTTTCACATTGCTTGAAGGTGCCATCGTCATCACTGTCACATCCAAAACAGAGCGTCTGTTCTTTGGATATATGCAGGATCTTGAAGATCTTCTTGCAGATTGGATAGCGTTCAGCCAGATAAACACGAATGCTGAGCTGTTGTGTTGCATCGTGTTCTTTCTTCTTCTGTTTTATAACATCCTTCAAAAACTTGAATAACGTTTGGCGTTTCTTTAGTGTGTCATTGTAGATGAAATAAAGCCGTTCCAGCTCGCGTTCTGGGTAGAAATATGCAGCAATACGCCTTCGTAATCTGAGTGCATATGCTTGAAATAATACCATGAATATTGCTATTAAGTAGCATATACCTATACCGACTGCCAAGACGTGATTTGGTGCACTACCATCTGGCAGACACTCTCTGTTATCATAAGATACATCGAAGCTGTTATCTAAATCAAACGAGAATGCATCACGAACGAAATTAGCTATTGCACTGTCACCAAAAGTTTCTAGCTTTACCCCACTTTCTCCTGATAAATCCACTTGTATGGCCCCGTGTTTTCTTATAACTAGCAATAGCCAATATAAGCCGTAATCGACCAGTATAAGAATGGTTGCTATACAGATGTGAGCCATCAGACTAACCAAACCAATCTTAAATAGCCCTTTCTCAGGCTTGCTGAGTCTCAATGACGTAACATCAATCAAGCGCACTTTTTCGGATTTTTTCAAAGGTAACAGTGTATTTTTACCCCTCTCCTTTCTTTTCATATCTAATTCCTTAAATTGTTAAATGGTAGGTTAAAGTAAACATATTAAGTCATCAAAAAATAATAAAAACTGAAAAACAAAATCTGCAAGGGAAAACCCCTTTCCCAACTTTGACTCGCCGTATCTCGAAATGGCTGAGTGCGACTTATGGCCGGTTTCGTCAGAGCGGGTCTCATATATAACAATACCGTAAAATTCCGTCTACAAGCATATATATGCCTCTAAACGAGGTTTTTTTGACACAAGAGACAAGAGGCAGACACTCTCAACAAAAACGTTATTTGGAGTTTGAACAACTATATTACTGATAAAGGCGGCTGTACAAACATGTATATTTGTAAGACCAATCTATTGCAATGTTTTTGAGAAGGGTATTGGCCTTTCATATCTTTCGTTAAAAAAAACCTCATTTAGAGGCATATATGCTTCTAGACGGAATTCTACGGTATATAACTCAAATTTTGGAAATATATATTTTAATGATAGTCTTTGGTTCTGTTATAGGTTTTGAATCTGTTATTGCTCCCTTTATACTAAAAATTAAGTAAGTCCATAATTAATTAGGTAATTAACTATTTGTTATATTATTGAAATGAATAAAATAAATTATTAGCTTAACGCTCCTTAGAATTAGATTATCTTTTCTGCATACGATGTTAACAAGGAAGACTAAAGTTCTCAATTTCAGATACTGACAAAAGTCTCTTTACTTTGCTTGTTTTTACTAATACAGAGCACACATGCAGAATTTCATCCATTCTAATCAACTCAAGATGAAACATCACATCTTTCAGACTTGGCTGAATCAGTGTAGACAAGCAAATGCAGCCAGATTGTGCCAGAGACTATGGTCAGAGAGATGTGTAAAGAAAGCTATTAGGAAGTGGAAGCTGTGTGTCCATGTTCATAGGTTGGAGGTGGCATGTGTAGAGTATCAGACCATCAGAGAACAGGGCCTTGTGCAAGGTGGGCATACATTTACAAGTTTTGAGTACTTTACCAGAGGTTCATTTCACTAAACTTTTTACCCTTTGTAACTCCTGTAACTGTTAGTAAAGTTACAAATACCCAATTACTAGATCTAACTTTATGAAGGGTTCCTGTAGTAAATCCCCATTACTTACGAAGGGTACCATTCGTAAGTTTGTTTAGTGAAATGATTTTGAGACTTACAAAGCTTTGTAAGGTTAAGTGAAATGGACCCCTAATTCCTATTCCTGCCCTACCCCAGAGGTACACTGATGCCCAGCTACTTTGTGGCTAATCTAGTGTACCAGTGCAGAACCAATCCAGTATGTGTGTGTGTACTCTAGAGTACATAGGTCTAATGAAGTAGCTAATCAGCAGTGTATCTCTGGTAGTGTATGTTGTGTTCAAGCAAAATCAGTGCGTCATCAGTATACATTCCATCATGATTTCCAGATACTGATTACTAAAGTTGACCCTATAAACCTTCTGAAATCAAGATTGGTCCGGAAAACCAGGTCTACTGTACCCAAGGCAGTTAAGCTATAGTCTATATATCTACTTCCGGTCACTGGCACAAGCTTTGAAGTTCAGTGTGTTCTCCGTTAGCTTTGCGTTACTTGGTGCGTGTACATACTTTTATGCGCACGATCAACGTGCTGCATGTGTACACGCAAGAAACCTCGCTAAGCCAACGCAGCATACGCTGAACTTCAAAGCTAGTGCCAGTGACTGGAGGTAGATATATAGACTATAGTGGCCCATGTTATAAAGCCTGTACCAACTGCTGACCTGGGTGTAGCGACCAAAAAACACACCAGTACAATTTGTCAAAAGTCATTAATTTTGCCTATCCAAGGAGCAAACTACCTGTTAATGGGATATATAACTATTAGCTAAGATGCTGTGTGACCTTTATCATAGGCGTAGATCCCGGGGTGATGAGGGATAAATCCCCCAATATTTTGCTAGGGGATGATCCATACAATCATCAACGCCCCCCATGTTGACGCCTGTACAGTATGTGGGTTTCTGATCAAATTAACCTCATATTTGGCCATTTTAGCTCCAAAAGTACCAATTTTTTGCACGCCAAAAGGTGCTTGATTCACTATACTTCAAGACATTTTACAACCTCTTCCCCCAATGTCATTTTGACCTGGTTATGTGCTATTACATGTATATTTTGTTTAATATTTTATTGAACTCACTTTATGGTAATATATTTTAATATGCATGAAATTCCCATCATGCAGCATCCTTCAAAACTTGGATAGAAGCCACTTGCAAGGAAAGACATACACATGAGAGGGTGGAGTCTGCCATGTGTCTGATGCAACACAACCAGTTACATAGAATCCTGTTGTCATGGAGACTCATTACCATGGAAATGAAGAGTATATCACCAATGGTACAAAGAAGAAATCACAAGATGATGACCGGGTAGGTTTACCATTCTGGTTGCAATTGTATCACCTTGCACCAGAGAAGTTATTTGACCCTTCCCATAATGCATTTCTTCCATTTCAATTCTGTACTGATTTGCTATCCAGTGCAGCTTAAGTCGATAGTGACAAAAAGTACCTCAATGAACAAGCACATCCAGATCTTGCAAAATATGCTTATTTCCTGTCTATCAACCCATGTTTTTTAGCCAGTTTACTCTCAAAATGAAAACAGGGAACCTGTACAACGTAATGGAAGTTTAATTTGATGAAATGAGGTGATATATCATGTTGCAAAGGATTCTGGGAAGGGTAAGGTATCTTCTCTGACCTTGCAAAGTTGCAAGTAGTGGCAAGGTTATTTGCACATGAAAGGTAATCTTTGCAGAATAATATAAAAATGTTAGCAATACAGGGATGTTACTTGTACATGTAGAAGCTTTTCATTGTCTCTTTTATATCAAGAAATAAACTCATCAAGTGGACCATGATATGAGCACATTTTAGGAAGTATTTCCAGATGGCTGATTGGCTGTCAAATTCATATATTGGTTGTTATACCCACACACAAGCATGGCAGAATTTATCAACTTTATAACCAGGAATATGCAATCATGAACCATATCAGGGAAATGAGTGTAAACCTGAAATTCATACTATTGCTGAGCGATTGTAATTGCATAGCTTTTGAAATGCGATGGGCAATCGCCAAATTTTGCAATGCATTACTTGTCACTTGATATAATTTTTACGGTGATAGCGATTGCAGATGACAATTAAAATATTCAAAAAGTCTGCAAAATAGATTTTTCGAACATCAATATAAATTATCATTGCTTTTAATTCATATCCGAAAGTTAATGATCAAGAAAGTTAAATTAGCAAAATAATAGATCCAGTTAGGAAATGATTGGTTGGTGCATTCATGTGACAAGCAGCATAACTTTTTTTTTCAAGTTTTTGCCTCTGGGCGATTTGTATCTACTGATTAGCTCAGTGCTATGAAAATGAAAGTACACACTGAGGGTGTGAGAACCGCTTTTCTGCAAAAGTAGTTTTGTATAAATTCAGCTTTATTCTTTGCTATGGGCATTTTACTATCCTGATAAAAATAGCTTCATTTGTTTTCCAACTGTCCACAACAATGAATTTTAAATGATGTGGCTATGTAAATAAACATAGTTTTTCACCAGGATCACCATCGCAAATAATAAAGGAGACAAGTAGAAAAAGTGATCCCGCCTGGGAATCGAACCCAGGACCTCAGGTTTACGAGACTTGTGCCTTAACCACTGGTCCACGGGAGCTTCATTTTTAAGGCTGGTTGAAATTCAAACCCATAAGCGGTCACTTAAACTTTGCCATTCTCCCTGTGAGGAAATGTGGCTATGTATTGTTCATTAAACAATATATAAATCACATCTGTCTTTGATGATACAAGACAATACAAATTAACTTTGATTCAAAGAAAGACTTCTTGACGTAAAACAAGTTACAATAGTGATTTCCAAGATTCTTTCGCATGCGTCATATGGGTATTTTGAGTGCTGGGTATATTGACAAATTGTCTGTGGTAAAAAAGATTTCTGGGAAGTGTTTGTGTGGCTTATACAATCCGCCAGATACTTCCATTGCAATCCTTTTATTTTTAGATTTTGTACTTTTGAGTGTGTAGTACTGATTGGCTGTGTACTTTGAGTGCCTATTGCTGATTGGCTGTGTACTTTGAGTGCCTATTGCTGATTGGCTGTATACTTTTAGTGCCTATTGCTGATTGGCTGTGTACTTTGAGTGCCTAGTGCTGATTGGCTGCTCACATGATATGCTGGCAGACGGCAACAGTATTAAGCCCTTCCAGTTTGTACATGCTGACGTCAAGTGAATATTACACCCAGAAGAAATCCTGCTTCTGAGTTTTAAACATTTTCTTTTTCCATTTTTCTGGCATAAAAAATGAACTGATGTGGAAAGATGGAATTCTTCAAATTGCTAGTATCAAGTAACAGTTACTGATTTTTAACCAATGACTTTTTCTGGAATTTCGAAAATTAGGGTATTCATTTCTACAGTAAGACAAAAAAAACTTTATCCATATTTTCCAGATTATGGTCGGTTGGTGGAGGACAAGCAAACAATCTTTTTTGGGGGGCTTTGTCAAAGTTAGAAGAAGCTACAAGTCAATATGTTAAAGACCAAATCGAGGGATTAGTGCCAGAATGCCCTATCTGCAATAGCCCTATAAACAATTTGACAATTTCTGCTTTCTATATCATACACAATCTAAAAATATTGCACCTGGCAGCTATTGCAGGTAGGACATTCTTTCCCTAACCCCTCATTATGTATTTTTAGTATAAAATATTATGTATACAGGAGATAAAGGCATCAAGGGTTGCCCAATCTGCAATAGCTGCCAGGTATAATACTTTTAGATGTGTGCAATATAGAATGCAGTAGCCAAGAAGTTGTGATTTAGATGGCGTTATGAGACTGACATTTTGACATGATAAGTTCTAGTTGTAGTGTTTATGATTGATGTAATCATTGATGTTAATTTTTACATTGCCAGTGTATTTGATGCATGGAGGGATGTAGTGAGAAGGAGACGTTTATGTAGTCATCATCAGTTACAGCTCAAACACAGACGTATCATGAGGGCGTTTATGTGCTGGAGGTTAGTTATAAGGCTAAAAAAATAATTATGTCTCAAAGCAGCCAGGCGTGTTCGTTTTTCTCAGCGCGTCAGCTGAACCGACATTCATTTTTTATTTATTTCTTTTTTTTTGTGTAGTTTTTTTTGCCGTAAAATCACGAAATTGTTAACCAAAATTTGGAAGAATATTACATGATTCGTTACTTGCATTGTTTAGGTATAAAACAATTGTACTTCAATTGTGTGAATCAACCACAATTTTATGCTGTGTACTTTTGAACACTCAAAAATTTTAATTCGAAATTTAGTTTTAAAAAAATCTTTAGTTTTTAGGTTTATAAAAATCTTAAAAAAAACCACCTCATTACGCATTCTTTTTTGAAACTGCCATGGGCTTTGAGATATAATCTTTTTTTTTGTTTAGCCTAAAATACTGTAAACATATACCTACCTAATGGTGCATTATGGGCTCCCTTGACAAAACTGGAATTTTAGGCATAAACTACAGTTATGTCTCGTAAAAATCCCATCAGAGGGTGCTTGACCTAGTGTCTGCACTAAATATTGACATAAATGAAGCTAACAACACACAAGAGGAATGGTATGGATTCTATTAAAGGGTGTCTCCGGCATCAATCACAACATCATGCCTTATATGTTAGAAAATTAATTATCAAGCATGAATCACATGGTTTTATTTGAAACAAACTCATATTGACCATAAAAACAAATTAGTACAGCCATATTCAAAATTGTCCAGTGCAATGGCCAGGGACAGGCGATTTGCACGGAACTTTTTTTCCGCGCAATTGGCTATTTTTTTTCCTATGAGCAGGGATACATGATTTGCACTGAAAAAAGAGTTCCGCGCAATTCCGTGCAATTTGCTATTTTTTTCCGCACAAATCACCTGTCCCTGGCAATGTCGTCCCAGTATTACAATGCAGGCTGACAACAATTGAGAACAAATAACAATGATGTCATTGCACTCAAAAATTTCGGCACAGGAATTTTGAATATCGCGTGTTGAGAGCCAACTGTTTTTATTCGTTTTTATGGTCAAAATGAGTTGTGTTTTAAATAAAGGCATAAGGCAGAATGTTGTGATTGCTGGAGACACCCTTTAAGGAGATCCTAAGGCGTTAATATAAGGGCATCATTTCTTTCTCATGTACATGATTTTTCTCGGGAGGGGGAAATTAACAAAACCTTTGTTTTGATATTGACCTTAACTCAAGAACCACAATACCTATTGAAATATAAATTCAATTATTGGCTTCTGTGACTGATTCTAGTTTTTTAATTAATGCTAAAACTGGAAAATTATTTCCCTTGCCATCCAACTCACCTTAAATTCTTGTTGGGATATTCAGAGGAGGGAACTCTCTATTTGTTGATTTGAAATTGGACAAGTTATTGCAATACTCAAAATGAATAAGATCCATCATGTACCATTTTCTATACAAGACAAGACAAAATTGATATTGACAAATATCTGGAAATGGACAACACACTTTTCTCTTACATGTAGCATCAACTGAAAATTGAAGATGTAGGTGATTGAAATTGGTTGTGAAGTACTGGAGATATTGAGTGAAAAACATGGAATATTAAAGTGACACTAATTTTGTATCTCTATTCATTGCTTAACCTTGTGAGAACTACCTGCCGATTGGCCAAAAAGAAGTTTTCATTATCGATTGGACCAATCAACAACATTGTTAGAATAATTTCACCACGCAAAAAAATTGGGATGAATTATTTACAAAGCTTTTTGATTGGTGATTAAAAGTGAAGATATCACGTAATTGGCCAATCAGAGGTAATGTTAGATCAGCATGTAGTGCTCATGGGGTTAAGAAGGGAAATTGTATCAATTTATATGCATCAATTTGTTAAGCACAAAGATACGTGTAGAGTTCATTGAGCTTACAATTGCAAATTGTCTCTTGTGTGCATTGTCCTTACGATCATTACATTGGAGCAGATCATATTTGAAAAATCTTTAAAAAATCTTTACTACATTTCTCTTATTACAGAGAACGATCACGACAAGCACACAAATACCAAGTAGCCCACACACTTCTCAAAGAACAGAAGCTTCACAGACACTTGCTGGCATGGAGGCAGGTAACCAGGAGGAAGTCTGCTGTCCAGATGTACCAAGGAAGATGTGAGAGACGTCTAATGGAGAGGACATTCATGGTGTGGCTAGATGGATATGAGGAGAGACAACTCCAGCAAGAGATATGCAGAGCTGATGAGGTAAGTGGCATCCAGTGGCTCAGTTGATAGCAGGCTGTATTTGTCTTTTTTACATTTTTTGCTATAGGGTGGCATATCTAGGCGTTAACAGCTGAAATCTAGGAGATAACGCTGAAATAACTTCGGCCTGGCACAAGTGACCTGATGAACGAAGGGGGTCGCCGTGGATAGCTGGTCTGGGAATTTTTGCAGGACAGTCAAGTGTAGCCAGCAATTGGGCTTGTTATCCTGATCGGAACCGACTATAACAAGGTCTTTTTGTCGTGGGTCATCTGCCCCACCATTACCAGATGAGCCATGGGGAGAGTGGAATCTTTTTTTTTTTTTTTTTTTTTAATTGAACCCGGATCTCTTGCACCAAAGGCAAAGACCTTAATCAGTGTGCCACACTGTTCCCTGCTTCTTTATGTCTGTCAACAAAGTCATGTGGGAGAGATGGCTGATTGGCACCCAATATTCTAACGAAAGTCAGGAGGGGGGGGGCAATATTTATTATTATGAGTAAAAATTATAACCCAATTGTTTTCTTAACCATTGGTGTCCATGGGACAGGAAATTGTCAATAAGTCATGGGGGAAATTAAATCTTCAAATGTTGCCCAGTTGGGCTACTAAATCATGGGTTAGGCAACGCTGCATTGCTTCAGGGTACTACTTCATCCAGCTGCAAAAGATTATAAACAAATTGAATTGAATTGGTTGACTACAACATAGTCAAAAGCATGAATCAACTTATAGACCAATATATTAATAGTGGCATAGACAATGGGGGGGGTCAGGTGAGATGCTGACTATCCCTGATTAGCCCTTTTTTTAACAGTTTTTGTCACATCCCCCTTCAAAGTTGCCTTCCCCCTTTGCACCCATTTTGAAAATTCCTGGCTATACCACTGCATATATTAAGGTTGGTCTGAAATCGTCCATATGGTCAACGGCGGTAAATGGTGCTAATCTCGTTGCTATAAGATGTGTGCATTGTGCCTTGTGCGGTCACCCCGACGCAAAACGCAACAAGGATGACTGCGTTTACTAATACTTAAATCAAAGCTGCATAATTTGGTAAATGTAATACATGTTTTCATGATAAGTATACAGGGTTATTTAAAATGAACTTTATGTTTCCAGATGTTTTTTTTCCAACTTCCAGATATTTTTCTACACTGTCTTGTTGTGTACAAAAGTATGTATGGTTTAAATAATTTCAGAATGTTTTAGCTACTACTCTCAGGCCTGGGTTTATATGGACCAGTTATTACCAGCAGATTGTAAATAATAAAGTACCAAATTATCAATTGTGTAATGAATGGCAGGACTTTATTTTTAAGAAATAAAGGGTAATGCATTATCCTTTACATGCAAATAATGTGTCCGAGGCAGTAAAAACGTAAATAATGGATGAGGCGCAGCCGAACCCATTATTTAAACATTTTACTGTAATGAATTGCAGGACTTTATTTTATACAATAACTGTACAATACATCTGTCAACATGTAAGCTTTTTATTGAACTAATTAAAGGTTCTAACTATAAGTATAAAAAACATTTACATTAGGCTAGATACATCATGATACATTGAGAAATAAATATTTAGTTTCAGTAAGTGATACATTTTTTTTCTTCTAATCTAGATTTTGCAATTATTTTAAGTGAGTAAATGAATCACTTACATGTAGTGTAGCCACAGTAAATTGTTAGGTTGTTTGACTTGTATTGCCTGACTTCAAATGAGACTTAACTAATCAAAGGTTCTAACTACCTACAAAAACATTACAGGGTGCATCAAAATAAAGTATACAGTTTCTAAAATACCACTAGATTAATAATAATAATAAGCCGCAAATATTAAGCGCCTTTAACCCAAACAGGGTCTCAAGGCGCTTAACAAACCATGAAAAATACAATCTTAAAACAACAAATTACTATGAGAAAGGTTTTTAACACAAGTCTCCACATACATAAATGACAGCCAGTGAAAAAAAATTTCACTGACCATCCAGGATTTGAACCTGAGACCTTCGGATCACCGGACCGATGCTCTACCAACTGAGCTAATGAGTCAGATGGAGAAGAGCAGTGTTGTTATTATCTATAGGCCTTCAGTTCAATACCCGCTTCAATAACAAATTACTACTTAAAATACAGTCTTAAAAAACTACACAAAAATATATTTTAAGAAATAGAAATACTGGAGCGACTGATTTCACCAGACTGCAGCGCCAACGCAGAAAAAAAAAGACAGTGCATCACGGAATGGCAAGAACCCTCACTCCAGCATCCCTATTACACATACAAGCAATGAGGATTAATCAAATAACTAGTAAGATGCATGTATATTAAAACATATTAAAGTATGTAGTATTTGGTCAAAATAATTTAATTGATAGCTGAATCAACATCTTGTTCTCCCGCGACTGTAAAATCACTGGCGTGTGACCATTTATAAGAACTCGGTGGCTATTTTTCAAACATATAGTGGAATACTACATTATCACTTAGAATACTAAATAATTTTAACAAAAATTTAATCCCCTTTTGTGAGCAAAAAAAACTGTGGGAATTCCTACTCTCTGTTGGGATTGTTCCTTTATCATACTTTAGCCATAACACACCTCCTTCAAAGGGGACACCATTTGACAATCCATATTGGTTTGTACAAGGGCTTTCAGTTACAGTCAGTTTTACTGCATAGAAACTAAAAATTTGCCTATTCTTTTGTAATTATCAGTCAGGTCCATCTGCCCGGCCAGAAATGCATGCTGCTTGGACAGGACGATCAATGATTTGTTACAGTAGCTATTGAAGAGGCTTCTTTCCTTTATGGGTCTTTTCATGCCTTTTCTGGTTAGACACACAGCTGAAAAATTTATTGCAGTAGCTACATTTATATGGTTTCTCTCCTGTATGTGTTCTTTCATGTAATGTCTTTTCACATGATGATAGAAAAGCCTTGTTGCAATAGCTACATCTATGAGGTTTCTTTCCTGTGTGTGTCATTTCATGTCTTTTCTTGTTTCCCAATTGGATGAATGATTTGTTACAGTAGCTACATTTATGAAGTTTCTCTCCTGTATGGATCTTTTTATGCCGATTCTTGTACCCTAATGTGCTGAATGATTTGTTGCAGTAGTTACATTTATGAGGTTTCTCTCCTGTATGAAGTAATTCATGTTGTTTCTTATATCTTGATGTTAGGAAAGCCTTGTTGCAACATTTACATTTATGGAGTTTCTCTCCTCTGTGAATCATTTCATGTTCTTTCTTGTTTCCCAAATGGGTGAATGATTTGTTACAGTAGCTACATGTATGAGGTTTCTCTCCTCTATGAATCTGTTCATGCCTTTTCTTGTTTCCCAATTGGGCGAATGATTTATTACAGTAGCTACATTTATGGAGTTTCTTTCCTGTATGTGTCATTTCATGTATTTTCTTGTCTGCCGATTCACTGAATAATTTATTACAGTAGCTACATTTATGAGGTTTCTCTCCTGTATGGATCTTTTCATGCCTTTTCTGGTGTCCTAATTGGCTGAATGACTTCTTGCAATACCCACATTTATGAGGTTTCTCTCCTGTGTGAATGGTTTCATGTATTTTTTTGCTTCCCGAAGTGATGAATGATTTGTTACAATAGCTACACTTATGAGGTTTCTCTCCTGTATGAATCATTTCATGCTGTGTTTTGTTTCCCAATATGATGAATGATTTGGTGCAATAGCTACATTTATGTGGTTTCTCTCCTGTATGAATCATTTCATGCTGTTTTTTGTAGGACAATTTGATGAATGATTTGGTGCAATACCTACATTTATGAGGTTTCTCTCCTGTGTGATTCGTTTCGTGTTGTTTTTTGCTTACCAAAGTGATGAATGATTTGTTACAATAGCTGCACTTATGAGGTTTCTCGCCTGTATGGGTCTTTTCATGCAGATTC
Organism: Amphiura filiformis; assembly: GCF_039555335.1. Lineage (NCBI taxonomy): Eukaryota > Metazoa > Echinodermata > Ophiuroidea > Amphilepidida > Amphiuridae > Amphiura > Amphiura filiformis. Next base: position 6,826,927 of record NC_092634.1, on the reverse strand, counting down.
TTGTTTCCCATACGGCTGAATGATTTGTCGCAATACCCACATTTATGAGGTTTCTCACCTGTATGTGTCCTTTCATGTAGTTTCTTTTCATATGGTGATAGAAGAGTCTTGTTGCAATAGCTACATTGGTGAAGTTTCTTTCCTGTGTGTGTCATTTCATGTTGTTTCTTGTCACACAATTTGGTGAAAGACTTGATACAATACCTACATTTATAGCTGCCATCTTTTGAATGAGTAAATTCATGTCGGCACTTAGCAGATAAGGACTTGAAATTCTTGTCACAAAACTGACACATAAAATGATCTTTGATCTTTTTTGTCATGTGACGTGAGCTCCTCTTTGTTGGATCATGATCTTCAGATCTGCTTTTAGAAAGTCTTTGTAGCTTCACACACCCAGCCTTTGGTTTTAGCAGTGGATTGTTGTACCAATAAGGCTTAATACTCAACTCATGGCTGCGTAGATGGGATTTGTAACGGGGAATGTTTCCAATAAATCTTCTTGTGCAATACTTGCATACATGATACATTCGTAGGTCCCATTGAGGCTTGGGTCGAATCATGGTGTCTGAAAGTAAATACAGATTCCAGAAAATGGTGTTATGTATAACAAACTTGTACTATCATTGGTCAAAATAACTGGTAATTTTTGGCTGTCAAACTTTGCCTACATTTGCTGTTTTTGGCCCCCTGCATACTGTCTAGTCTGCATTTTACTTGTTTCCCCACATCAAGTTGGTGTACCTTGCTTTTTGTTTCTTTCCTGTTGTTCATATTCAAGGTATTCTCTTGTATCATTTATTGATCCTTGATGTGTTTTTTGTCCTCGTCTATTGGATTCACCATTGCCCACTTTTATGTGGATACATGCAAGGCCAAAAAATTACATGGAGAGCTTTAGCAAGGCTACAGTAATTTAGTATAGGGAGATGATATTAAATGATGATGTACTTTATTATATTGTTAGTGTTTATAATTTATAATTTATATAGGCCCTATAGGTCTATATTATCACAATAAAATTGGTATGGCCGATACTGTAAAAGAATTTAATTTCACTAGCAATTTAATTTGGCTAATTTAATTTCACTAGCGCTTTCAATCGCTAAATTAAATTGCCGCCAAATAGTTCATGCAAATTTGTGAAATTAAATTGCCACAAAAATATGACATTTTGCCAATTTGCCAAATTAAGTTGCAGTGAAATTAAAGTGTTTTACAATAATCTAATGTGCTCTGCAATTTCACTTCAGCACTCAACAGTATGCAGTACATGTATGCATGTTTACCCTTGCTGACCTGAACCCCCCAGGCACACAAACTCTCCATGTGTATAAATGGCCCAGTCCATTGATGGTAAGGCAAAAAAAATGTTTGCCCTTGCTGACCTGAACTCCCCCCCCCCTCCGGTATACAAAATCTCCACATGTGTAAATGGTCCCATCGATGATAATAAGCTCATAGAAAGCTGCACTCAACTCTCCTGCATTCAAGGTTATGAGTTTCACTAAACAATGTGTGTACATGTATGCATTTTACTAAATAACTTTAGTTGACATTTTCAATAATAAGTATATGCATGTGTTAAAAACCATGGGGCAAAACATAAGTTCTTATTGCTTAAGCTGTCTATTCTTGACTTCCATTATTTCTATTCATCATGTTCATTCAAGTGATAGAGAATTGAAGTTGTGTACGTACATCACATCAGAAATTAACACAGAAGAAATTAGCATCTCATAAACTTATGCACAACCATGAGCTGGTAGCTTACACAAAACATGTTTTTTATCTTGTAAACACACAATTGTAGAAACTCACCTTTATTATTCCACAATGATGAACATGCAGCATACATATGTGCAAGAATGAAACTCCCAAATCCACAAATTTGACAAAGTTAAAGTTATAGCATGTATTTTTGTGAACATACACGATTACAAGCTATTACAATATAATGTTGGTGCCAAAGTGAGATTGCTACTGCAGGTGCCTCTTGTTGCCCAAAATTGTCAGCCCAAATCAGGTGTAACTATGAAAGTCACCCAACTTTTCTCAACCATAGGTTTCTGTGACATGGAACTACCAAAAGTCACAAGGGCCAATATTAATTGTTATGTTGAAAAGTTATAACCCAATTGTTTCCTTAACTATTGGTGTCCATGGGACAAGAAATTGTCAATAAGTCATGGGGAAAATCTTTAAAAGTTGCCCAGTTGGGCTACAAATCGCTGGGTCAGGAAACCCTGCCTTGCTTGATGGTGCTACTTCATCCACCACTAAAGAATGGAACACACCTTTTATTTGCTTTGTTATTTGCTCATTGGCTCTTTGTCCTCAACCACAAGTTGTTTGACTGAATGGAAACAAGCCAGCAATCCTGAACAATCAATTTCAATCAATTTATTGGAATCACTTTTGTACTAGTGGCACATGCACTCATGTGCAGTGCATCCAACATAAAAATACAATTATACAGAACATCAATAAATAAAAATTCCTTTAAAAAAGGAATGGGGTACCCAATGGAAGCTTTGACGTGATGTGCTGAAATTTCTTTGCGGACCACTTTGGAGGTGACGCGTATGTAGGGAGACCCCCCTTTTTACCATCGCTGTCAACCAATGACCCCATTACCAGCACATGCTATGTTGCCCAAAGACCAGGCTATTAAGACCCCCTTTTTCACCATCGCTTTCACCAAAAGACCCTATTACCAGCACATGCTCTGTCACCCAAACACCCCATATTTTTCCTTTAGATCTGTCACCCAAAGACCTAGACCCTAATATTTCCATCTGAACAACACGAGTCGTCTATCACTGATTTTCGAGGCTTCTTTTGGCTCGCACCCAAAGACCCCATTAAAATATTCTCAACCAATTCCCCCCTAATTTAGATCCAAACTGATGGGACGAAAGAGGGTTGGTTTCAAATAAAAAGGAATAAAGATCTTACCATTTCAGTTACTATTGTTAGGAAATCATGTTGTGGGGGTTGTTGGAGCAGAATTATTTTATTTAAAATATAGGTTTGTTAAGGATTGTTTTCCAAGTGGACATATTATGATAATTTAACTGTCGGTTGTATGTAATACCTGACAATATTGCATTCCTGGTTATTGATTTAACGGAAAGTCGCCGCGGATATCAGGTTTTAAGAGCATTTGAACTTGTTTAACATGCTTAATAAGCGTCACAATAGTCACGGTGTATTGGGTGTTTTTATTAACCCAATAATTTTGTATTTCCAACAAAGATGACAAGTCTATACGGGATTTTAATGATTTTGGTAAAGGTAACTGTTCTAAATAACACGCGTCGCTCTTCACCTGGATCATAGGTCTACTCTGCGATCGTAAGAGCGCCATCTCTCTATCAGGTTCTAAGAGGCGGTAAACTGGTTAAGCAATACAAAGGTCTAGGTTTATTTGGTGTTTTTATCAGTCCATTAATTTTATATTTCAAACAAAGATTATACGCACAAGATTTCATCCCGTGCATATTTGTAAACAATAATAAAAACAAATCCAAGCAAATTGTGGTTTTATTTCTAAGCTGGGCATACCTTAAGCAAAACAATTGCGAAGTAAATCTAGCAAGAGTAAATTAGAAGCTTTTCACAAAGTCATGCCAATAAAGTGCCCCAGCCGTAGCTGGCGCCCTGAAAACCAGAACAAAAACAAACATACTTAGATTGAACAGTGTGCTTATGTACAAGTCGTAAGTGAAAAGGACAATACACTTATAACTAAATTTACGAGTTGAACTTAACAATAGTACATCTAATACACTTAACATGCCCACCCCACAAAAACTGTACGATTGTATACTCCACGTTTGCATACTTGACGATTCCATGCTCGCTCTCGCAGGTTTTCTCCGGGATCTCCGGTTTCCTCCTGCTTAAAAAAAATCCGGGATTAGTTGTTTGGTTATCAAAAACTTCCTTCACCCAATAGGGTATATTGCTGATCCATTGATTATCCTTTTCTGGTGCATTGTGGGATAGAAAAGGGGGCAAATTGATCGCTAATTTGCTCCCTTTTCTATCCCACAATGCACCAGAAAAGGATAATTAATGGATCAGCAATATACCCTATGGAATTTGGGGAGCTGCACAAATAAATGGGGGATGTTACATAAAGTGCGGATAGGATTGCGCTATTCTGGCTGCACAATGCCTAGTTGATGCGATCTGATTGTGATGATTCATCATGGCAGTGAAATTACAGTGCTTTGAACACTCTGTGATCTGCGGTAACGCGCTATATAAATACCGAAATTATGTATCTTCAGTAGTTAGCATGATCAGATTATGCTATCTTCAGTAGATAGCATGATCAGATTATGCTATCTTCAGTAGATAGCATGATCAGATTATGTTATCAGGTTATGCTATCTTCAGTAGATAGCATGATCTGCTATCTTCAGTAGATAGCATAATCAGATTATTCAGTAGAAAGCATGATCAGGTTATGCTATCTTCAGTAGATAGCATGATCAGATTATGCTATCTTCAGTAGATAGCATGATCAGATTATGCTATCTTCAGTAGATAGCATGATCAGATTATGCTATCTTCAGTAGATAGCATGATCAGATTATGTTATCAGGTTATGCTATCTTCAGTAGATAGCATGATCTGCTATCTTCAGTAGATAGCATAATCAGATTATTCAGTAGAAAGCATGATCAGGTTATGCTATCTTCAGTAGATAGCATGATCAGGTTATGCTATCTTTAGTAGATAGTATGATCAGATTATGCTATCAGGTTATGCTATCTTCAGTAGATAGCATGATCAGATTATGCTATCTTCAGTAGATAGCATGATCATGTTATGCTATCTTCAGTAGATATCATGATCAGGTTATGCTATCTTCAGTAGATAGCATGATCAGGTTATGCTATCTTCAGTAGATAGCATGATCAGATTATGCTATCTTCAGTAGATATATAGCATAATCAGATTATGCTATCTTAACTAGAAAGCATGATCAGGTTATGCTATCTTCAGTAGATAGCATGATCAGGTTATGCTATCTTCAGTAGATAGCATGATCAGATAATGCTATCTTCGGTAGATAGCATGATCAGATTATGCTATCTTCAGTAGATAGCATGATCGGATAATGCTATCTTCAGTAGATAGCATGATCAGGTTATGCTATCTTCAGTAGATAGCATAATCTGATTATGCTATCTTCAGTAGATAGCATGATCATATTATGCTATCTTCATTATGTAGGATGATCAGATTATGCTATCTTCAGTAGGTAGCATGATATGTAGTGGCGTATCGTGGCTGCTCCTACCTGGTGGCTATTAAAGAAAATGTAAATTTTGCCACCAATTTTTTCCAGCCAGCCCCTTCATATTCTGCCGTCCCTTCTTAATTGCCGCCCGCGCCTTTGAATCCGGGCGCTCGTGCCCCAAATCCCCACTCCCAACAAAGAAAATACATGCATGATATGATTTTGCTATTTTGAGTAGATGATCAGATTATGCTATCTTCAGTAGATTACATGATCTGGTAATTATCGTGTTCAGTAAATATCATGATACAATTATGCTATTTTAGTAGATTCCATAATAATGGAATCATTCAGAAGAAAGGGATTTTTGTAAAATTGTAATTTTAATTGGTATGTGCCTCCTCTGTGCCTCTATGAAGCTATGCTGCTGTGCAGCATATGCGGCTATAAAGGTACCGTAAATGTTCACCTAATGACGCTATGGGCTCCCTGGACCTAGCTGGAATTTTAGACATAAACTAAAAGTGCCCTCCCATAAAAAAAATCCCACCAGCAAATAAGGGCATATACCCTTAATTCTTGTTGGGATTTTTAGAGGATGGAGCTCTCTATTTGTACATGAACTTTACTCCAAGGCAAAGGAGCCCAGGTGCGCCATTGGGCGAACATTTCGGTATTGTCTTCTTCTCTTCTGCCTGGGCATGCTGGGTGGAAACATATTGTCACTTGGCTAGACCATCGTTAAGTTTTATGCATAATATGCATCTTATTTGCCCACTATGACTCAACCAAGTTAAGTTCACTAACTTTCTCAATCCTTTACGCACATCAAAGCTGCCGAATTTGGTAAATCGTCTCTGGGCGGGAAAAACCTCATATGTAATTCCAGAGGTCAAATGCAAAACCTCATATGTAAAAAGTGGGCCCCAATTACAAAACTTCATATGTAACGAGACGCAAAAAAACGGTTAAAAATTAACAGGATTTGCATAAAATATGGTGTTGCTCTTTTGGTTATTTACAGACACTTATGCACTTAACAACAGTTAAAAGGGAAGCACCAGAAGGTGTGTTGGAACATTTTCTTCAAGTTGATGAGGTTTTTTAATTTGGGCCCACTTTTTACATATGAGGTTTTGCATTTGACCTTTGGAATTACATATGAGGTTTTTCCCGCCCAGCGACGCAATGTAATATGTGTTTTTATGATAAATAAGAGTTGGTCTACATGGACCAGATATTACCAGCATTTCTATAAATAATCAAGGATCAAATCAAAACAAAAGTTTTTGCCACACTGAAGATATAAACCACTTGGTGTAGCCTCAGTGTTTTGTGTAATGAATTACCAGACTTCAAATCGAACTTAATTTTTACAATGACTGTACAACCCAACTATCAAAATGTAAGGTTTTATTGAACTAATCAAAAGATTTAACTACAAAAATATTTAGCATGTAGTGTAACCACGGTATATTGGTAGGTGATTTGACTTGAATTGCTTGACTTTAAATGAGACTTTATGTTCACAATGACTCGACTGTACAACACAACTAATAAATGGTTCTAAGAAACTACAAAAATATTATTAAACAAGTATAATTAGAGTCATGCGGTAGCATGACCAGCAAGTTTTAAAAAAAGCGACTGATAAAGAAGAATAAGCAGATGCACCAAAGACTATATTTACACGAAACAAAACGCTATTGTTCTATGATATTTTTTAAGCTGGGTACAAAATATATCTAAAACCATGCTAAATCTTATTTACTGTCCAAAGTGTAATATTTTAATAACTCATTAATTCAAAAAGTTACACCAATCTTACAGTCAATCCGATTATTTCATAATAAACAAACATTCTTGTTTATTTCATAGCCAAAATTAGTGGCAAATCATAGCTAATCATACTGATATCCAGAATCTTTAAGTCACTGCTACAGCCATACATGGCTGTCACTGTCGCACTACTTTTTGAGATTCACTTTCAAAATATACCCTAGCATTTTCCTGGATACCCTACATACAAATTCTGGATCCCATTAGCCAAAAAAATCAAGTTTTTCACAATTCTTTTATTCTTTCCGGACCACAGCATACATTCATATTAATAAATACTCCACTTTCACACGTCCTTACATCGGGACGTCCACGTGGCGAAGTGGTTAAGGACATGGACTTCTAATCCACTAAAGAAGTTTTGCTCAAGTTCAAACTTCCCATCACCTTTTTTTTAAATGTTTTATTAACCAATTTATTGTCATAAATCAAGAATAAAACCATTTCGAACATCCATTGCTATTGTGATATTATATTTTTTTCATCAAACAAACATGTTTGATTTTTTATTCACATTTAGGCCTAGGGCCTACTTTCACCATGCATATGCTTTCACCATGCCTGACGATCATGATATTTCCGAATCATTTCACATTTTGGATGCATTGTAGCCGACGGGGACCCAACTAAAGGCTGCTAGTCAGGTGTAGGAATGCGTGTATTTGGATTTGTCTATAATATATGTGTGAAAAAGTATTGTTCCACTTGTATGGAAGGCCAACAGGGACAAAAACGTATCCAAAAAGAGACAACCAAATATGTAAGGCCATTAAAGTCATACGTAAAGACAAATTAGCAAAGCGGCAAAAATACCCAAATGCCTATTGCAAGGAGGACTGTCCCCACCACCATGACCACATACACACGGAAACCCGATAGAGAGCAGGGCTTGAAGAATGAGGGAAATTAAAACCACAAACCGCTAAAGATCACCAACAACCGCCGCTCAATAGGGATGTCAAACTAGATTGCCCCACATGGTTACAAAGAACCACAAACCGCTGAATTTTGGATATCCACCTAAATTGCCCATGAGGCTACAAAGAAGTGTGGTTATCCAACAAGCTTAAGCTATAAATTATCCCCCAGAGACTACAGGGCTTGAAGAATGAGGGAAATTAAAAACCACAAATCGCGAAAGACCGCCAACAACCGCCGCTCAATAGGGATGTCAAAGGCTACAAAGAACCACAAACCGCGAAATATGGATACCCAACCAGTTTAAAAGACAATTTAGCCACCGATAGAGGCCAGGGCCTGAACAAGTAGAGAAATTAAAACCACAAACCGCGAAAAACGCCAAAAACCGCCGCTCACTAGGGATATCCAACTAGATTGGCCCACAGGGCTACACAGAACCACAACCTGTGAAATTTGGATATCCAACAAATTAAAACCACAAACTGTGAAAGACAACCAACAACCGCCGCTCAATAGAGACATCCAGCTAGATTGGCCCGCAGGGCTTCAAAAACCACGCACCGCCAAGTATAGTTATCCAACCAGCTTGAACTATAAATTAACTCCCGATAGAGGGTAGAACATGAAGAATGAGGGAAATTAAAACTACAAACCGCGAAAAGACCGCCAACAACCGCCGCTTAATAGGTAAATCTAACTAGATTGCCCGCCAGGGCTACAAAGAACTATCAACCGCGAAATTTGGATATCCAACTAGATTGCCCACTGGGCTACAAAGAACCACACACCGAAAAGTATAGTTACCCAACGAGCTGAAACTATAAATTAACCCCGATAGAGGGTAGGGCATGAAGAAAGAGGGAAACGAAAACTACAAACCGCGAAAAACCGCCAACAACCGCCGCTTAATAGGAAATCAACTAGATTGCCCGCAGGGCTACAAAGAACTATCAACCGCGAAATTTGGATATCCAACTAGATTGCCCATGAGGGCTACAAAAACCACAATCATTAAAACATAATTATCTTGCTAAGTCGTGGCACTTAGACGCTTCCGTAGTATAAGCCTTGCTACATAGTTTTAATGTGAAGTAAATCGGACTCTGTGTCTCGCTGGCATCGTCAACATTGGGTATGTGTTGTCCATATTTACATTTTCTTAGTTGCCTTGAATAATTAAAGTATATTAAAATGTATATGTATCCCTATTAACATTACAGTCACACGGTAGCTGTGACCAGCAAGTTTTAAAAATAAACGGCTGATAAAGTTTTATCAAATTATGTACTGTCATAAATCAAGGATAACATAATTTCAAACATCTATTTTTCGTTTTATTCGTTTTATGGAGTACTTCAGAGCCGATGACTTTCCAAGCTTAGAGCTGCTTGGCTACATTCATAAAAGAAAGAAAATCCACCAAAAAAGCGTTAACAACGTAAAAAGCAGCAAGTTTAAAAAGCCCCCACCTCGGCTCACTTTTTGAAACTTGGTCCCATTTTGAATATCAACAGCAAATCGGTGTTTTTAACGTTTAAACAATAGTATCATTGTCATTAACATGCCTACTTGTTATTCGTTTAATTCAATCATTGGTCATGAACTTAATAATTATCATAAAACAAAACATATATATAAGGATATTGGCCAAGAACAACATAATAACCTTTCTGATCGTTCCAGAATGCTAACAACTTAATATCGCATCGGCACATTAAAGATACATAACACTTCTGGAAATGTTTTAAGTTGATAATTATGACAAAGATTAAATCAGTATCTTTTACAAATGGGACCAAGTTTCAAAAAGTGAGCCGAGGTGGGGGCTTTTTAAACTTGCTGCTTTCTTTACGTTGTTAACGTTTTTTTGGTGGATACTTATAACACATACTATACACTTAGAATACAAAATAATTTTATCATACAAATGTAGAAATACCCAGATTATGTTTGAGCAAAAACCTATGGGAATAATTCCCATTTTGTCTCAAAGGTTATGCGTGATTTGAAAACAAATGCGAAATGCAATTTTATTTTTTTTATTCCCGAATTGGTATTTTTATTGTATTTTGAGAAAAAAAATCTGATTTCACCCGAATTTTTCCGGAAAAAAATATTGTTTTATATTTTTTTTTAAATAATAAAAATTTCCGCATTTTGCTTTTTCACAAATCTTTGAGACAAACCCTTTTTTTAACCTAATGGTACTGTACACCACTATGACTTAGTAAGAGTATTATGATAAATGCATCTAATTGATGCACGCCCCTTAGTTATTTTGGCCAGCCTAAGTAGGTCTTTAATTTAATGGGAGCAAATACTGTGTAGCTGTTACTTGCTGAATACATTTAAGGGGATACTACACCCCTGCCCAATTTTTTGCCTATTTTTGCATTTTTCTCAAAAATTATAGAGCATTGATGACAAGTAAGATATGTATATTATAGGGGCAAGGACTACAACTACTGCACTGGAAATTTTATTTCAGCACAGACAACAGTTGTGGAGTTACAGTCAAAAATGAGGGGAAACCAATATTTGATCAATAAATCAAAAACTACTTGCATTGAGTTGCTGAATTTTCAGTGCAGTAGTTGTAGTCCTTGCCCCTATAATATACATATCTTATTTAACACCAATGTGCTATAATTTTTGAGAAAAACGCAAGAATAGGCACAAAATTGGCCAGGGGTGTAGTACCCCCTTAAGGGATAGCGTGAAGCATGCATATCAAAGCTATTTTCAAGGGACAATGTCAGTGAGGTTAAATCCCCGGGCTAAATCAGTAGCCTCATCAACCGGGGGATGCTGCGAAATTGGTCCTTTTTCAGTAAATACCAAGTGCAAGTTTATGTGTCATTCTTGTGTGAGTTTCATTTAGACCTGCCTCAGAACAAATTTGACCTAATTGTACATTTTTGCATGCATAGTCTTATTACCAGAGTGAGCTAGCACAATAATTTGGCAGCCCCCTAAAAAATTCACCCTGTACTCCATTTAAATTTCCACTCTTTCAAGGAGTTGAACGAAGGACAACCCATTTTTGAGTGGAAAACACTTGAAAATGAAAGAAAGTACATTTTCTTTAGGATGTTAACTCTTTCAAGAGTATACAGACTACTTTTTTCAATCCTTATATCGTGAAATTTTACCACTCAAAAGGGGTTGTCCTCCATTTCACTCTCACTTTTTTGCACTCTTTCCACTCGGTGTACATTTATAGAGTTATTATCTATATCTTGCAATGTGTTGGTTGTGCTGCTCAAGGAATAGCTATGGCGATGAAAAAAACCAACAAATCTGTTTTCCAGGCAGACGGACTTTTCAAGTAGGGTCAGCCAGTCAGGATCTTTTTTTTTCTTGAGGTTAAAATGACCATAAAAATATCAAACTAGAAAAATCTTTTAGTTTTGTTTGATAGATAATTTTAATATCTTTCATTAGACACCAAAAATGTGAAAATCGAGGCTGTTGTTAATAAATGGCATGCATAAAACGAATTAAACAGGAAAATGGGTCAAATTTGAGGTCACTGACCTCTGATGTCATGCTCCACCACTCATGACACTCAAGACTTCACTTTTCAGATGTCCCATGGGATGTTCTATCCAACTATCATAACAAGACACCTGGTCATTTTTGTCAAAGAAATTCCTGCTATCTCTTGGACCATATGTCTGAGGTTTCTCCCCAGTATGGGTCAGTTCATGCTTGTTCACGTTTTTAAGCATGTGAATGATTTCTTACAGTAGATTTATTGATGCTGGTTCTCTCCTGTATGAATCATTTCATGCTTTTTCTTGTTTCCCAATTGACTGAATGATTTGGTGCAATACCCACATTTATGGGGTTTCTCTCCTGTATGCATCCTTTCGTGTAGTTTGATCTTATATGATGATAGAAAAGCCTTGTTGCAATAGCTACATTGGTAAGGTTTCTTTCCTGTGTGTATCATTTCATGTCTTTTCTTGCTTCCAATGAAATGAATGATTTATTACAGTAGCTGCATTTATGTGGTTTCTCTCCTGTATGTTTCCTTTCATGTACTTTCTTTTCATATGATGATAGAAAAGCCTTGTTGCAAGAGCTACATTGGTAATGGATCTTTTCATGTCGTTTCTTGTGACTCAATCGGCTGAATAATTGGTTGCAGTAGCTACATTGATGAGGTTTCTCTCCTGTATGAATCATTTCATGTTCTTTCTTGTTTCCCAATAGACTAAATGATTTGTCACAATATTCACATTTATGCGGTTTCTCTCCTGTATGTGTCCTTTCATGTCGTTTCATATCCTTTGATAGAAAAGTCTTGTTGCAATATGCACATTGGTAAGGTTTCACTCCTGTGTGAATCATTTCATGCTGTTTCTTGTTTTCCAATTGGCTGAAGGATTTGTTGTAATACCCACATTTATGAGGTTTATCTCCTGTATGTGTCCTTTCATGTCGTTTCATATCCTTTGATAGAAAAGTCTTGTTGCAATATTCACATTGGTGGGGTTTCTTGCCTGTATGGATCTTTTCATGTCGTTTCTTGTTGAATGAGTTGTTGTAATACCCACATTTATTGGGTTTCTCTCTTGTATGAATATTTTCATGTTGCTTCCTGGTACTCACATCGCTGAATGATTTATTGCAATAGCCACATTTATGAGGTTTCTCTCCTTTGTGGACTTTTTCATGGTGATTCTTGTGTCCCAATTGACTGAATGATTTGTTACAATACCTATATACATTTATGTGGTTTTTATCCTGTATGTGTCCTTTCATGTTGTTTCTGTTCATTTGATGATAGGAAAGCTTTGTTACAATAGCTACATTTATGGGATTTCTCTCCTGTGTGTGTCATTTCATGTCGCTTCTTGCTTCCTAATTGGATGAATGATTTATTACAGTAGCTACAATTATGAGGTTTCTCTCCTCTATGAATATTTTCATGTTGGTTCTTGACTCCCAATCGGCTGAATGATTTGTTGCAAAAGCTACAATGATGAGGTTTCTCTCTTGTATGCATCATTTCATGTTGTTTCTTTTGATATGATGATAGAAAAGCCTTGTTGCAATAGCTACATCTATAAGGTTTCTCTCCTGTATGATTCATTTCATGTTGCTTCTTGTGTCCCAATTGGCTGAATGATTTGTTGCAGTAGCCACATTTATGGGGTTTCTCCCCTGTATGGATCTTTTCATGTTCTTTCTGTTCATTTGATGATAGAAAAGCCTTGTTGCAATAGCTACATTGGTATGGTTTCTCTCCTGTATGGATCTTTTCATGTCGTTTCTTGTGACTCAATCGGCTGAATGATTGGTTGCAGTAGCTACATTTATGAGGTTTATCTCCTGTATGTGTCCTTTCATGTCGTTTCATATCCTTTGATAGTAAAGTCTTGTTGCAATATTCACATTGGTGGGGTTTCTCTCCTGTATGACTCTTTTCATGTTGATTCTTGTTGAATGATTTGTTGTAATACCCACATTTATTGGGTTTCTCTCCTGTATGAATATTTTCATGTTGCTTCCTGGTACTCACATCGCTGAATGATTTATTGCAATAGCCACATTTATGAGGTTTCTCTCCTTTGTGGATTTTTTCATGGTGATACTTGTGACCCAATTGGCTGAATGATTTGTTACAATACCTACATGTATGTGTTTTTTCTCCTGTATGTGTCCTTTCATGTCGTTTCTGTTCCGTTGATGATAGAAAAGCCTTGTTGCAATAGCTACATTTATGGGGTTTCTCTCCTGTGTGTGTCATTTCATGTTCTTTCTTGTGTCCCAAATGGTTGAATGATTTATTACAGTAGCTACAATTATGAGGTTTCTCTCCTTTGTGGATTTTTTCATGGTGATTCTTGTGTCCCAATTGACTGAATGATTTGTTACAATACCTACATTTATGTGGTTTTTCTCCTGTATGTGTTCTTTCATGTACTTTCTTCTCCTTTGATGATAGAAAAGCCTTGCTGCAATAGCTACATTTATGGGGTTTCTCTCCTGTGTGGGTCATTTCATGTTTCTTCTTGTTTCCCAATAGGTTGAATGATTTATTACAGTAGCTACAATTATGAGGTTTCTTGCCTGTATGGATCTTTTCATGCTGATTTTTGTATCCCAATTGACTGAATGATTTATTACAATACCCACATTTATGAGGTTTCTCTCCTGTATGTGTCCTTTCATGTAGTTTCTTATCATGTGATGATTTAAGAGCCTTGTTGCAATAGCTGCATTGGTAAGGTTTCTTTCCTGTGTGTGTCATTTCATGTTGTTTCTTGTCACATACTTTGCTGAAAGACTTGATGCAATATCTACATTTATAGCTGCCATGTTTTGAATGAGTAAATTCATGTTGACACTTAGCAGATAAGGACTTGAAATGCTTGTCACAAAACTGACACATGAAATGATCTTTGATCTTTTTTGTCATGTGACGTGAGCCCCTCATTGTTGGATCATGATCTTCAGATCTTCTTTTAGAATGTCTTTGTATCTGCACACACCCAGCCTTTGGTTTTAGCAGTGGATTGCTGTACCAATAAGGCTTAATACTCAACTCATGGTTCCGAAGATGGGACATGTAACGAGGAATGTTTCCAATAAATCTTCTTTTGCAATACTTGCATACAGGATCCATTAGTAAATCCCATTGACGCGTGGGTCGAATCATGGTGTCTGAAAGGAAATACAATAAGATTCCAGAAAATCACATTTTGTATTCTGTACATAACAAACTTCTACAATAATGGCAAAATGGCAAGACAGCCAAAAAAATTTGCATCTTTGTCATAGGGCATAGGTCGAAAACCTTTGGTTTCAGGAAGTTGACATACATACATTCATATCAAGTATACTTTTTAGTTCAAATATCATTTTTTTTTATTTACCATGAGGCCAACAAAAATTGTTGTGTTGCCCTCCCAAGCCTAAAAATCTGGTGACTCACCCGGCCGGAATTCTTTTTTTTTTACCAATTAACGCAACCATTCATACCTACTATTTCACAGTAACATGAGTGAAGAGTGGCAAATGCATACCGTATTCATTCTAATAAGCGCCCATGCCCCAATAAGCGCCCACCCAGCGACTTTGCAACAAACACAATATGAAATTATTAACCGCCCATCCAATGTTGTCAAAATACTTCCAGTAAGCTTACCTGTCGAGTGATTTTACATGCATGCATGAGGGAAATTGAGCATCAAAAGCACCCAAAATGTGCACCAAATTAAATTATGATGCTATTTCATAGTGGGCAGATGTATAGATATTAAGAAATAACCACCTGCAAATGCCTTTAAAAGGCCAACTTTTAGCTAATTCTGTCCCAAATTCGTATTTTTTGCTGGCGCAGCGGCCACCATTTATTTACAGTTAGTGCGCCCTCAAAAACATTTTGTCAATATAATATTAAATTAAGACACATAATATTGTGAGGGCGCACTAACTGTGAGTAAATACTTTCAGACGGTGATTGATGACTAAAAACAAGGTAAAAAATAAGCGCCCACCCAAAATGACTTTGTTAAGCGCCCTGGGCGCTTATTGGAATGAATACGGTAATATTATTTGTATTTTCTACCCATGAATATTTTATTAAATAATATTAAGCCCCTTCACAATTAATTCTTAGTTTATTGTTAAGATTTAATTATTAATTATTAATTAAATTTGTACTTATTAGTGTCTTTTTTTTATATTTTATTTTGAGCGGGAAAAAAATCAACTGTGAAGGGCCTTAAACATAATATGTTGTTTGGTGAATATGAGTCAGTCCTAATAATGTGCTGGCTTGGGGCACAAACTTTTTAGTGAATGTGAGGGATCCAGAAATAGGCTTGGAGTATGATTAAAAAAATATTTGTTGAAAAAAAAAAGTAAAAACAAGACAAAACCGGGGCTAGATTTTTGCCATTTTGACCCGGTCGCGGAGGGCAACACAACAACTTTTTTTGGCCTGATTTACTATGTAAATTTTTTTTTGAAATATGGTGTGATCAAGCAAAATCAGGCTGAAGTGGGAAATATTCAATTTTCAAAATGTGACATGTATTCTCCACCGCATATATGAAGTTTGGCATTTACTTTTCGAGATACTGTAATTTCAATGCTGCAATGGCTGGGACATGGAATAGAGGAATACCGTAATAGTGATTTTGAGGTTGGTCTTAAACCCAGGAATTATGAAGCATATGGGCCTCATAACTGCTATTTATATAAAAGTATATGGCAAATCCATTATTGTTGCGTCAAATTTTAGTAAAATGCAGTTTTGGAGAAAATAAATAACTTTTTAACCCAAATTTTGGGGCAACGTAACAACCAATTTTCAGTAATGACTAATGTTTTTTTTTCATTATTTTCAAAACTAGATATACTTTTTGTAACTTTTGCCAAATGTTTGAAATTTGGTTTAAAATCATGCTTTAAATATTAATACTCATTTAGTTGGAAAACATGTAAGTGTAGTTGTATAAGTCAAAGTTGGCACTAAGGCTCTCACCAATTCCCGGGTTTGTTCCGCTCGTCCTTGGCCTACCCAGGTCCAAATTCATGGGTCAAAGTACCCGAAAAACACACACAAAAAGCATAAGTACTGGTTATTAAAATGTACAATTTTATCCAACTTTGATTTTTAAAAATAGTAATTTTTTTTTGGTAGCAGTATTTTTCTGGTTTCCAGCCTTGAATAACAAGTAATTTCAATTTTGTAAAAAAAAATTGGATTTTTTCATTCATATTTTCAGGTACCTGGATTCCCGCCGGAAAATTCAATTGTGTACCCGAGTACATAATTACCTGTTAGGTGAGAGTTCTAGTTTGCACATAAAATCTGTTTTTTATCTTATAAACATACGCGCAATTGACTTTTGGGCTAAAAGGTTATATTTTTGATTAAAACTGAAACTTTTCTGATATTAAACAGATAAATTTGGCAAAAGAAATTAAAACTCAAAAATTTAGAAAAAGTCAAAAGCAAACAATTTAAGGGATCTAAAATGAGTTTATTAGCGTTTCGACAGTATTTTTTTGTGGGACATGAGAGCACCTCAGACCTATCGAATTGCATTCTGAATACGAAGCATGTCTTTCTGATATCAAATAATTTTCATTTTTTGAAAATCACAATATAATACAAATTTTATGACAAATTATAAAAATTTGATAGTTCTCAAATTTCTGATATATAACAGTCCTCGAAGTTAATTATATAAATCTAATGATATATTCTTAAAGTGTATGTAGCAGGGAGGAAAAGCCGACGGTCAATTGAAAATTTTGACCTTTCATATTGAAGATATGGATTTTTTCCCCAAAAGACCTAATTTTTGTTGGTGTTTTGGGAAAAAAATCCATATCTTCAATACGAAAGGTCAAAATTTTCAATTGATCGTCGGCTTTTCACCCCACCTACATACATTTTAAGTATCAATCATCAGATTTATAAAGTTTACTTCAAGTACTGTTAAATATCAAAAATATCAATTTTTAATGATTTGCCATAAAATGTGTATTAAATTGAGAATTTCAAAAATCAAAATTATTTGATATCAGAATGACATTCTTCAGATTCAGAATGCAATTCGATATGTCTGATGTGCTCTAATGTCCCAAAATAAATACTGTCCAAACGTTCATACCCCAGCCCTTAAGGTTATTAATTATTTTAAACTGTTGTGATTTGGTAGTTCACATCATCTTACGAATGGTAGTGAGCTTTGGCAAAAATTGCATTGCTCAATTCCTAACGAGTGTGTAGAAGAATTAAAATATCACAGATATACTTTTATAGGTGCTGCGGTTCTTTAGTTACCTTGTAAAGAGGGCTGAAACAACAACACTTTTGTAAAACGTGCATAACTCATAAATTAAGCAAGTTTGCAAAGTATACGATTTGTAGAATGAACCTTTGCAAAACATCAAGGTGTTATTTTTCAATAATATACTGATCTAGATAATGAAAATCGATTTTTAGGTTGCTTCGACCAACAATACCTTGTCTATAAAAGGGCTAAATTTTAAGTTTATCCATACATCATCGATAACGAAACTGATAAATGGCATATTGTACAATAACACTTTGCAGAAGCTTTTTGGCAGTGGGGAAGGAAAAGAAGGAAGGAAGAAGAATATGATGATGCACTCAGTTTTTTTGCTGAGGCTTTTCGTATGGTTAGGGCTAATTAGTGAACACCCCAACGAGGGGAAAAGAGTGATATCTAACTCCGCATAGGCTTTTTTTTTGCTGCTGTAGCTTTTTGTGACTTTTGGTATAGAGATGAGAAGTACCTACAAAATACTCATGGACAGTGAGAGACTGAAATAACATGCCCCATACCATAACTGATATTGCCAACCCAGATCAATTTAAAGAGGCACTTCAAAATATTATTTCAAAGCAGAGGAAGAAAATAGAAGAGACTGTGATTATTTTCTATGCATGCACAAAACTCCTGCTTGTCTTTTTTCCACCTGGAATGTTGTATTAAGCAGTAAGAAATAATAATCATAGAAGAAGTGAAATAGACAATAGAACTACAATTATACATGCCTATATGTAAAAACTCACGTTTACTATGTTCCACAATGATGAACACAGCATACAACTGTACAGGAATGCAACTTGTTAAGTCCACAAAATCCAATGCAAAGTAGTTCAAGTTTAAGTGTGTATTGAAATGTGAAAGTAATAATACCATTACAATACATGAAGATGCCAGCAGTGAGACTGATGCTGTACAGGTGTCTCTTGCTTCAGGGTTGCCAGAAATTGTCAGCCCAAATCAAAGGTCAAATCATTGGAAAGTCACTTGAAACTAACAACAATCACAGGGGTGAGAGCAATATTAATTATTATGTTGAAAAGATATAACCCAAATTAAAATTTGTTGTCCATGGGACAGAATTTTGTTAATAAGCCATGTAGAAAATCTTCAAATGTTGCCCAATTGGGCTACCAAATTGTGGAGTAGGCAACCCTGTATTGCTTCAGGGTTGCTACTTTGGCACCTACAAATGATATGAATTGAATTGTATTAAAATATGACCATATTGTATATTCTATGGTTGACTGCACTTTGTCAAAAAAGGCTGATAATTTGGCCTATAGTTTGATATGTATAGTGATTTTGCATGAATAAACCTGAAAGTTTGGCCATGAAACACACCCTTAAATTTTGTCCTTTTGCAAGTTGTTTGATTGAACTGGAAAACAAGCCAGTAACCCTGAATATTGTTTTTCACATGGACCAAAAAAAAAAATACACAAAAAAACCACACAGTTTTTCAAACGTTTTAGGGATAGACCTAGGGAATTGCATCTGACTTGTGTCAAATGATGGAGAGATGTGTAGAGAGTGTTGGTTTATATTTTTTTTGAGGATTAAGGTTATATGTAATGTGTTGACAAAATCTGTTCTCAAATTTCATGCAGGTAGCCACATTCAACAATTTCTTTTTCTGAAAAAAATTACTATGAAAATAATGAATCTCAGACAGTGCTATCTTCAGTAGATAGTATGATCAGATGATATCTACATGCACATATTTTGGGGGGGCTTTGGGGGTTCCAGCCCCCCGGAAGGGGCGGCTGAAATGAAGGGGCGGCGAAAGAAGAAGGGGCGGCAAAAACAGGGGCGTCAAAAATGAAGGGGCGGCAAAAAGATTTAGTAAATAAAAAAGGGCGGAAAAATTTGATAAAGCATAAATTTTTTTTTTTTTTTTTTTTGCTCTTCACTTTTTCAAACGACCGAGAAAAAAATTGGGTCAACCTTTTCGCTTTTCGGGCTTTTGAGGAAGGGACGGCAAAATTGGATTTTCTTCAGCCCCCCGGGGTTGGGGCGGCCACGGTACGCCACTGATCTATCTTCAGCAATAGAAAGCATGATCAGATTCTTTGGTTAAAATAGCATGATTGATTATATTTTGCTACCTTCAATGGGCTCTTCATAATAGGCTATATAGATGTTTAGATAACCATCATCTCATTACATAAGCTTGTTTAACAATATGACATCAGATAGGGACACATAGTACTGAATAAAAATTATAGGCCTATAGGTATATTTTGCTGAGCACAATTTGCTGAATTACAATTGCAATATAAAATTTGATCATTTGTTAACTATTCAGATACACAATTTGATCACATTGCATCAAGATAAAATGTTTTGTAAATTGCACTTGGTGTTCGTAGTTCAATATTCAGTTATTGACCTTAAAAAAAGGTCAAGCCCTAGCAGTTGTGTGGCATTTATCATTAAGGTCATTTTGACATTATACGACAGGTAATTCCACATGAGGCGATAATTTTTTTTTGATTTTGTGGAAATGGTCTTTAAATTGTGTCTTGCCATGAGAAATCAGTAAAAGAATAGTTTGCCCTATGTAGGATGTTTCATAACCTTGGTAACACAGCAAATAAGGACAATACCCACTGAGTCACATTGAGTTCAAGCTTCTATATTGAGTCACTTTGGCCTTGACAAAAGTCTAAATGTGTTACCTGGATAAGAAAGCATCCTAGAGCAAACGCCTATTTGCACAAAATGATGCCTAAAATCGGAAATAGACCAAAATATAAAAAAATGAGAAAACCGTTTCTTGAGTCGATCATGCTTTTTACGATGATCATATTTGCTTACCTATAGATGCTGTATTTATTGAGTTATCGTGTACCTAAAGCGTTATTTTACCGAGAAAATGAACATTGAAATAATGGCCGTTGAAGTTTAAAGTGGTCACATTTTGGACTTTCATCGAATCTCACAGGAGAATGCGGCAGTTTTCGTTTTTGTACCTCGGGAACATCGGGTAAATCTACAGCCCCTTGAGAAGTTTGAGCGAAATCCATTCATAACTTGATATTTAAATCGGGGGAAAGCACTTGAAAAAACCCACATTTTATCAGCTAAAACAGAGCCATTTGACCACTAGGTTTTTGTGAAATCAGTGCTTCCGTGGTGTTTCCATAAGATGCGCCGCGCATGCAGATAAGCGGCGGCGTGTCGCGTAGCGTGATTTGTGCATTAACAAATTATGCGATACACGCAACGCGATGCGTTGTTGCGACGCGTGTACCCTGCTGGTCCAACAAAGATTTTCTTTCCTTTTCAATTTCAAACACGAGTGGAATAGTGAAATAAAATCCTTAAAATATTGCAGTTGGAGTCTGGATTTTCATTCCTTGTATTTATAAAAAACATAACAAAGTACAAACATATCAAAAAAACTCAATTTTGCGAAAGAAACAATGTCTAGAGCACAGCCGCGTTAAAGGCCGCTCCAAATATCTGGAAAACACATTAAGTTGGGAGCTGTGTATAGAGATGAACATTGACTTGATTATATTTTAAGCCTACTTAATTGGGTTGCCCTTGTAAGTTTGCCTGGTCAACTGGATGGGTCTTTAAAGTGTATGTGGCTGGAGGAAAAGCCAACCATCATTTGAAAATTTTGACCTTTCATATTGAAGATATTATGTCTTTTGGGGGTAAAAACTAAACAAATTTGGGGGAAAAGAAACAAAACAAAACGGCAGCACAAATGAGCCGTAAATTCCTAAATTGTATTCTGAGTTATGGTGTAAAATGTGTACGAAGGTCGTATTCATCGATTACTTAAGCTGGCCCGACATCTGTCTCATTTTGATAGTCAAAAACTAATCAATAATCCTATTGTTGAAGTGGATAGTAAGCTTCTACCTTAGATGGCTATAGAACTTTTAATAGCTCTGGTATTTGTTTGCTTTTTACTAAATCCTGTTCAAGTGGTGGGTTACCAGGCATTGTATTTTGTACAGGTATGCATAACCAACAATTAACAATGAGAGAACTTTCTTAAACCTTGTTGACTTGGGGATGATTTGAAATGACCACCAATTATGACTGTTTGATATTTATTGCCAGCAATGTGGGAAAAGAGACACATGTAAAAACGTAAAAAGCAATAATTTTGTTGAAGGAGCAAAGTTTAACAAACCATAACCCCGCTTCTGGATATCGTTTGAAGTCAAATGATATACCATTTTAAAGTTTATGATGTTTATTTCTTAAACACAAAATAAAACAAAATTGACCGGGGGAGGAATTTACGGCTCATTCGCCGTGGACGGTCACATATTGTCAAACAAATCTGCAAAATGTGCTGGTTGTGACCAAAGAGTGTATAGCTGATATATCAGCTTTATTTCACATGGCATGTTCTTGCAATCACAAAACAAAGTAATTTTCTAAATCTATATCTACTGAAAATGTGATAAAAACAGGATGCTAGGATCATGAATCCCCCTTTAAGTTGTGTGGCTCATGTCATGGTTTTTCTTACACCACTCTCAATGTCTTGTTACAGTAGCTACATTCATGAGTCATTCCAGCATGGGTCTCACTAATTGCCTTCCAACAGCCTAATAATTTTGTTACAATATCATGTCTCTAGCATTTTAAGAGGGGTACTACACCCCCTGGCCAATTTTGTGCCTATTATTGCATTTTTTCTCAAAAATTATAGCGCATAGGTGACAAATAAGATATGTGTATTATAGGGGCAAGGACTACAACTACTGCGCTGAAAATTCAGCAACTCAAGGCAAGTAGTTATTGATTTATTAATCAAATATTGGTTTTCCCTCATTTTTGACTCTAACTCCACAACTGTTGTCTGTGCTGAAATAAAATTTCCAGTGCAGTATTTGTAGTCCTTGCCCCTATAATTTACTTATCTTACTTGTCACCAATGCACTATAATTTTTGAGAAAAATGCAAAAATAGGCTCAAAATTGGGCAGGGGTGTAGTACCCCCTTAACTGCCTGAATCATTTGATTCAGTAGCTGCATTGGGCTATTCCAGTTAAAATCCACACTACCCTTGTAGAAAATTTTGGAAATATCTTCCACAGGGGGAATATGTTTTTCAGGGTTAATCATTTGAAAACATATACTCTGGATCCCCCTTCTTCAACTGGAGTGAGTATTTCAAATGGAAGATACCCAATTGTCTATTCTACTCAGAACTCATACTCCCTCTGTCATGTTTGTTTGATGTGATCTTGTAATCTTTTTAACAAAACATTATAATTATAATGTTCAACCTGGACAATACCAACAACTATGACACTAATATGTACATATTTCTTCCTCTTTTTAACATAGATTTTCATTTATTTTTCAACTTATTCATCTTTTTCTGTTTTTTGTGGTACTTTTTATTCTATAATCTGTGCATTTGTGTTCAAATTGGGGGCACTATTTACATATATTTAATTTCTAACATTTCATGATATTTTTTTTTAAATGTTGTTGCTACTTGTTACTCTTTTTCTGATGTTTTAATGTCATACCAGTGTCTACCCCTTGTAAACATAAAAACACAATTTAAGATAAATAGCGCCATCAGTGTTCACCTTTTGCTATTAAACAACCATGCTGTGAAAGACTTTTTTTTTTAATTTTCCACATGGGTAGTGTGGATTCTAAATGGAATTGCCATTGATAGGCTTTCTCTCTTGTATGAATCCTTTCATGTCAGTTTTTGTTTCCCAATTTTCTGAATTATGATTTGTGGCAGAAGCTACATACACGTTTTCTCTCCTGTATACATGTACATATATACATACACAATTCTTTTATAGAGCGCCGGTATATGTAGACCACAGCGCATAAACAAATTCAAAGCATAAACACAATATAACAAAACAATGTGAGCAATAAAACAGTTAACTTTTTGGGAAAAGATATGACTTCAGTAATTTCTTGAGACTGGTAATGAGTTTGCAGTACGAATGGTGATGGGTAAATTGTTCCACAGTCCAGGAGCAGCCAAAGAAAAGGCTTTATTTGCGGCAGAATGGAGAGATTTGGCATTGAACTTATGTACAGTAAGCCGTGTTGTATCTGAAGCAGAGCGAAGTCCAGTACGTGATTGATGGTAAGGTGTGAAACAAGAAGCTAAATAACCTGGAGCATGTCCATTTAAGCATTTAAACACATACAGAAGTACTTTGAAATTGATGCGTTCTTTTACAGGGAAACTGTATGTGTCAGTTTATGTTTTTGTCTCCCAGTTGGATGAATAATTTGTTACTAACTAGATTGATGAGGTTTTTCTCCTGTATGAATCTTTTCATGCCTTTTCTTATGTCCCAATCGGATGAATGATTTGTTACAATAGCCACATTGATGTGTTTTTTCTCCTGTATGAATCTTTTCATGACTTTTCTTGTTACTCAATTGGCTGAATGATTTGCTGCAATAGCTACATTGGTAAGGTTTCTTTCCTGTATGTGTCATTTCATGTTGTTTCTTGTTCCCCAATACACTGAATGATTTGTTACAATACCCACATTTATATGGTTTCTCTCCTGTATGTGTCCTTTCATGTACTTTCTTCTCCTTTGATGATAGAAAAGCCTTGTTGCAATAGCTACAATGGTAAGGTTTATTTCCTATGTGTGTCATTTCATGATGCTTCCTGTCTCCCGATCCTCTGAATGATTTGTTACAGTAGCTACATTGGTAAGGTTTCTCTCCTGTATGTGTCATTTCATGTTGTTTCTTGCTTCCAAATCAGCTGAAGGATTTGTTACAATACCTACATTTATATGGTTTCTCTCCTGTATGTGTCCTTTCATGTTGTTTATGTCCATTTGATGACAGAAAAGTCTTGTTGCAATAGCTGCATTGGTAATGGTTCTTTCCTGTATGTATCATTTCATGTTGTTTCTTGTTTCCTAATACAATGAATGATTTGTTACAGTAGTTACATTTATGAGGTTTCTCTCCTGTATGTATCATTTCATGAGCATTCCTGGTACTGGCATGACTGAATGATTTCTTGCAATAGCTACATTTATGAGGTTTCTCTCCTGTGTGTGTCATTTCATGCACTTTCTTACATGTTGGTGATAGAAAAGCCTTGTTGCAATAGCTACAATGGTAAGGTTTCTCTCCTGTGTGTGTCATTTCATGTTGCTTCTTGTTTCCCAATTGGGTGAATGATTTATTACAGTAGCTGCATTGATAAGGTGTCTCTCCTCTATGAATCATCTCATGCGTTTTCTTGTGTTCCAACCGGCTGAATGATTTATTGCAATAGCTACATTGATGCAGTTTCTCTCCTGTATGAATGTTTTCATGTGTTTTCTTGTACTCCAATTTGCTGAATGATTTGTCGCAATAGCTACATTTATGGGGTTTCTCTCCTGTATGTGTCCTTTCATGTTCTTTCTTATGACTTGATGATAGAAAAGCCTTGTTGCAATAGCTACATTGGTAAAGTTTCTCTCCTGTATGACTCTTTTCATGTCTTTTCTTGTTCCCCAATTTGCTGAATGATTTGTTGCAATAGCTACAGTTATGGAGTTTTTCTCCTGTATGAATCATTTCATGCTCTTTCTTATTACTTGATGATAGAAAAACCTTGTTGCAATAGCTACAGTGGTAACATTTCTTTTCTGTGTGTGTCATTTCATGTTGCTTCTTGTCACACAATTTGCTGAAAGACTTGATACAATACCTACATTTATAGCTGCCATCTTTTGAATGAGTAAATTCATGTTGACACTTAGCAGATAAGGACTTGAACTTCTTGTCACAAAACTGACACAGAAAGTGATCTTCATTCTTATGTTTTTTTTGTGTCCATGTGATGTGAATTCCTCTTTGTGGTCTTCAGGTTTTTTTTTTTAGAAAGGCTGTTGATTTGTAGCTTCACACATCCAGTAGGGTGGTTCTTATTTTTCAAAAGTCTGAAATACAATTTTCTCACCCCTTCAAATGGTGATCCTGGATGAAAAACTTATTCTCTGAAATTTTCAGAAATATTGAATATGATTTAGAGGTAGCTCACGAGCCCTCAATGTGGTCGCGAATTGGCAGAATATTAGCCATCTGACATTTTTGAGCAAGTTTACAAAGGTGTATTTTCAAAATAAAGTGTTTCTTGATATCCAATCTTTGTAATTGCATTAACAATAACTAGTTTAACATACAAATAGCAAAAGATATCTTGCATTTACTTCCATTGTTAATTTAAACCATACCAAAAATGGCATTTCATGCCACGCACTGCTAAATACTGCTTGTCGGCCATTTTGAGCAATTATGAAGGCCAGTAGTTATATAGAAAGAGAATATCATGATGCTCAAAACTTTGTAAAAGTATTAACATTAACTACTTAAACATATAAATAACAAAAAATATCTTGTTTTGTCATTCATTATTGTTTTAAAGTCAACCAAATATGGTACTTCGTGACATGAATACCCCGAAAATACTGTGTATCGGCCATTTCAGGCATTTTTACAAGGGTCTATTTTCAAAATACAGTGTCTCTTGGTACTGAATCTTTGTAATTGCATTAGCAATAAGTAGTTCAACACATATATAGCACTAGATGTCTTGTTATTACTTCCATTATTGTTTGAAGATCAACCAAATATGGTACTTTGTGCCATTTGACCCAGAAATACTGTGTGTCAGTCGGTCATTTTCGTGAATTTTACAAGGGTCTATTTTCAAAACACAGTGTCTCCTGATACTAAATCTTTGTTTTTGCATTTACACTAACCATGCTAACTACATGTAGTTGAACACATTATATTACTATGTTTTGTATTTACTTCCATTATTGTTTTAAGATCAACCAAATATGGTACTTTGTGCCATTTGGCCCAAAAAAATGTTTCAGTGCCGGCCATTTTGAGCAATTTTACAGGGGCCTATTTTCTCTTGATATTAAATCTTTGTAACTGCATTGGAGGCATTCCCCTCGTGGTACCCACTTCGTGAAACCGGGTCCCATGCATCATGCGCGTTGGATGGCCAAGATCATTTACTCATTCAAGGTGTGGATGTTCCGAGGGCAATTCAAACTGACACGCTATGAGGAGAAAGGCATAAAGATCGGGACATGTGCGAGTTTTGCCTATTTTCTGTGACTCTCTACCTCAAAGCATGGTTCACTGCACCCCTAGCTGCCTGTGCTCCACATTTATGACCTCCAGCTACTTGCAGGCTTAATATCAAGACAACCATGCAAATGTCTCTAAGGCCACATCTGCCAAGCTAAGTCTCCACCTCTGGAATCGGTCAGAGCAGTTGGTTGGCCTTGGGTTGTTTTCTTTGATCCTAATGTGTCAGCAGCCACAAAATGTGAGATGGTGAAGTCGATTGCAAAGTGAGGGTGAGATTGAGCCCTTAAACATGTTAAAGCGCATCAAACTTTCCACAAGGCTAGTTAAGTTCCTGATGGCCGGCTGGAGGATTTTGTAACCCTGAACACCAGGGTCCAGAAATGATGACTTTCAGAAGAGGGATGGAAATTGTTAAGAACATTAAGGTGACAAATGACCATGCAGAGTGCGGAGTGGCACTGGTGCAGGAGTTTAACAAACACATTCCACATGATGAAGACCAGCTGCAGTTCTTGCTGCAAGTATCTGAGCATCGGCAGCGCGCACGATCCTGACAGCAGAAAGTCAACGTTGGCAGATTCTCAGTCACAAGGTCAGATAACAGAAGTACCTGTTATCTAGTTAAAATGAAAGTAACCAAGGGGAATCTTTTGCTATAAATATGTTTAAACTAGTTGCTGTTGATGCAATTACAAATATTTAGTACATCAAGAGACACTCTCTGTTTTGAAAATAGGCCCTGAAAAATTGCTCAAAATGGCACGGTTGTTTGATGTATATAGAATTGGCTTCATTATTAACTAAATGCAAACTATAGATGGCGCTATTTATCCTAAATCATATTTCTGTATTTGCAAGGGATATGTGATTAATACTGCCATTAAAACAGCTGGAATAGGTAAAACAAGCAACAAGAAAATTTTATAAACATATTTTATCAAACAATAAAAGGAATTATTTGTATTAAAAGCTTGACAGAATAATTTCCAGCAACTAAATAGCGCCACCAATTTTGTCATTAATAGATACATTTTATATCCACAAGAGCTATAAAAATGCTATAAAAAGTGAATAATTTTGTAAAAGAAAGGAAATTTAATTTGAGAATGACTCAATAGCATCTGTATACATTAGCTTGATATCACATTTAGCTGTTTTAGTCTAAAATTTGGGTGTACATGATGTTTTGTTTGAAAAACTAATAAATGATCCCATCAAACAACCGTGATGGCCAACTGACATACAGTTTTTTTTGGCCAAATGGCACAAGTACCATATTTGGTTGATCTTAAAACAATAATGGAAGTAAATACCAAACATCTAGTACTATATATGTGTTCAACTAGTTAGTGTAAATGCAAAAACAAAGATTTAGTATCAGGAGACACTGTGTTTTAAAAATAGACCCTTGTAAAATAGCCCGAAATGGCCGACTGACACGCAGTATTTCGGGGTCAAATGACACAAAGTACCATATTTGGTTGATCTTAAAACAATAATGGAAGTAGTAACAAGGTATCTAGTGCTATATATGTGTTGAACTACTTATTGTTAATGCAATTACAAAGATTCAGTACCAAGAGACACTGTATTTTGAAAATAGACCCTTGTAAAAATGCCCGAAATGGCCGATACACAGTATTTTCGGGGTATTAATGTCACGAAGTACCATATTTGGTTGAATTTAAAACAATAATGAATGACAAAACAAGATATTTTTTGTTATTTATATGTTTAAGTAGCTAATGTTAATGCTTTTACAAAGTTTTAAGCATCATGATATTCTCTTTTATAAAACTACTGGCTTTCATAATTGCTCAAAGTGGCCGACAAGCAGTATTTAGCAGTGCGTGGCACGAAATGCCATTTTTGGTCTGGTTTAAATTAACAATGGAAGTAAATACAAGACATATTTTGCTATTTGTATGTTAATCTAGTTATTGTTAATGCAATTACAAAGATTGAGTATCAAGAAACACTTTATTTTGAAAATACACCTTTGTAAACTTGCTCAAAAATGTCCGATGGCTAATATTCTGTCAATTCACGACCACATTGAGGGCTCGTGAGCTACCTCTAAATCATATTCAATATTTCTGAAAATTTCAGAGAATAAATTTTTCATCCAGGATCACCATTTGAAGGGGTGAGAAAATTGTATTTCAGACTTTTGAAAAATAAGAACCACCCTAACATCCAGCCTTCGGTTTGAGGTGTGGATTGCTGTACCAATAAGGCTTAATACTCAACTCATGGTTGCGTAGATGGGATTTGTAACGGGGAATGTTTCCAATAAATCTTGTGCAATACTTGCATACATGATACAATCGTAGGTCCCATTGATGCTTAGGTTGATTCATGATGGTGTCTGAAAGGATATACAAATTGAGGTTCAGAAAGTTACATTTTGCACACAAGTAGGCCTTTGTGTGTTTAGCATGTGAGGCACCCCATATACTGAAATTCCAGGACTAGATCAGACATTGTGACCTACAGTTACAAAGTAACATGTCTTTAAAGGTTATAGATCAATCTTTATGTTGTACATGTCTTCAAAATAAAGTTATGCATGTATGACAAAATGTTCCTCTACTTAGTGGTATTAAAAAAGAATCGTTGGCACTATTTACAAGGTAAGGTTACTAAGGCAGAAAATATTGTAACTTAGGTCAAAGGTCATTCACCTGTTGACTTATGAAATCTTTGTCATATAATATGTTGACCAGACAGGTAGTACAAACTATTCTTTTTCTGATCTCCTTTGGGTAGATGAACAATTTGCCATAACTTTCACAAAAATTGGAGCAGTCATAATTCCCTGATTCCAGAATTTGCTTATATTCCAAACCAACTGAGAATACATTTTTAATGCCAGACTAATCAAATTAATCTTAACTTCTCAAATCTCTCTCGCTAATGGATTATGGTCAATAGTTTTTCTACCTATGGCACCCTAGCTGAAATACAGCAAGATAATGTATGATAGTAAATGTATACCTTAACCCTAACCCGCCTGTATACTACAAAATACTACTTGATATATGCGCTGTTCACCCACATGGTGTGATGACGCAATCGCCCTAAGTGACATATAGGCACGGTTTCGCTGGCCAACGAAGCCCAAGACCCGTGGCAAGGTGTCGCCGACCGAGTGCTTGGCATGCGAGGGGTCTCGGGTTCGAATCCCACCCACAGCAAACAACTTCTTTCCTTCTTTTCTCTCTTTATTCTTTCATTCTTTCCCTTCCCGTCGCCAAAAGCCCTTCGGGGTTAGGGTTAGGTTACCACTATCGAAACTCAGTACATGCTTCCTTAACCCTAACCCGCCTGTATACTACAAAATACTACTTGATATATGCGCTGTTAGATGCGTGCATCCCACGTGGTGTGATGACGCGATCGCCCTAAGTGACATATAGGGCACGGTTTCGCTGGCCAAACAACTTCTTTCCTTCTTTTCTCTCTTTATTCTTTCATTCTTTCCCTTCCCGTCGCTAAAAAGCCCTTCGGGGGTTAGGGTTAGGTTGTTTTTGAAGAAAAGAAAATATTTATACAAACTCACCTTTATTGTAGTTCAGAATGAGATGAACAACATACAGTTCCAGTATAGTAAGTAATTGTAACTCTCAAACCCACAGTTCAAGATACATTTTGTGTGTATTCAAAGTAATATAGTCTGCAACAACAATTATTTTCTTTTCTGGTATAATATTGTGAGATTGCTATAGGCATCTTGCTTTTATTATTACAGCTTTACAAAGTGCAACCAGAGTTGCCAACAAATGTCAGCCCAAATTGTGGGTATATGTAAAATAATTGGAAAAGTCTCCCAATTTTTATGTTTACCATTGGTTTCTATAGGACTGGAGACTAATGGAATGCGCTGGAGCCTATTTTTGAAAAGTCACCCAATTTTTCTCTTAACCATTGGTTTCTATGGACAGGAAATTGTCAAAAGTCACAGGGAAAATCTTCTATAGTCTCCCAATTGGGCTACCAAATTGCAGGTTTGGCAACTCTGGCCAACTCTCAATAGATGATTGATTGAATACTCATCATGATATCCTACATTGATTATTGATCAGTTAAATATCAATTTACCCACTAGTCAAATAATCAATTTGATTGAAATAACATTATTGGGGAACTGGCTATAGGCTAAACCTAAAACCAAATGTCTCAACCTAAAACCAAATTGATTAAAATGTTTTACAGCCCTGGGAATATTTCTGGGTTATACAGATGGAGCCTTTGTGTATGTGTTTTGGGCAGGGACAGAATTGTCTGTACTAAACTTATGTAAATTAAAAACAGAAAGTCTGTTTGCCTATTTTTTGTATATTTATGTTTTGCTGATGTATTTCTAGCAATGTTTTGATTTTATCTATATAATAATACGCATCTTCTATCTGTCTCTCTGTCTATCTGTCTATCTGTGTGTCTGTCTATCTGTGTGTCTGTCCGCCTATTTTCTCGGAGATTAGGGGTCGCACGTTCCTCAAACTTGGTGGGTGGGTGCAGCTTGACCCCAGACAGATCAAGTTTGTATTGGTTAGTGGGTCAAGGTCACCCGAGGTCATCTAGGGGTCAAATTAGTAAAAACTATTTTTCTCAGAGACTGGGGTCGACGTTCCTGAAACTTGATTTGGGTGCGTCTTGACCCGGGACAGAACAAGTTTGTATTGGTTAGTGGGTCAAGGTCACCAGAGGTCATCTAGGGGTCAAATTAGTAAAAACTGTCATATGGGCATGCAACTTGGTGGGTAGGTGCATCTTGACCTAAGACGGAACAAGTTTGTATTGGTTAGTGGGTCAAGATCAACCGAGGTCATCCAGGGGTCATCTGAGGTCACATTAGTAAAAACTGTCGTATGGGCATGAAACTTGGTGGGTACAGTCAACTTTTAGAGTCAAATTTTTGGACGGCCATTTTGGGGTCATCCAGGGGTCATCTGAGGTCAAATTAGTAAAAACTGTCGTATGGGCATGAAACTTGATGGGTACAGTCAACTTTTAGAGTCAAATTTTTGGACGGTCAGTTTGGGGTCATCCAAGGTCAAATTACTAAAAACTGTTGTATGGGCATGAAACGTGGTGGGTGCAGTCAACATTTAGAGCCAAATTTTGGAAGGTCATTTCGAGGTCACAAGGGGTCATCTGAGGTCAAATTAGTAAAAACTGTCCTATGAGCATCAGTCACCATCAGCCAGGTAACCGCGCCAGCCGAGAAC
The DNA here is from genome assembly GCF_039555335.1 of Amphiura filiformis. Taxonomy (NCBI): domain Eukaryota; kingdom Metazoa; phylum Echinodermata; class Ophiuroidea; order Amphilepidida; family Amphiuridae; genus Amphiura; species Amphiura filiformis. The sequence goes on along the minus strand of NC_092634.1, from coordinate 6,794,768 downwards.
CGCCAAATACGGGTAACCGCCTAGTTGCAAAGGATATTTTACTTCAATGTATTGGCTATGTGACAAATGTTATAAATAAATGAAATAAATAAAATAAACAATAGGCGCTTTGCACGACCATCTTAAAACAAGGTTCTACCCAAAAGTGTGTTGTGTGTGCAACACCTTACAAATTCATGCAATGATTATATTGATTGTTGCTAGAAAAGCATGAAAAACAAAAATACACTTTTTGAGTGTGTGTTTTCAGGGAAAACCTTGTTTTTGGAGCAAGATGAGTAAAACCAGTGTTGCTACAATTTACAAATGCCAGCCCAGACACATGTTCTGCTTTTTGTATATCAATGACCCCTTTTCTAAGGTAACTTTGGTATATGGATGGGTTTTTTTTTCAGAATTTTTCTCAATTTAGTTTGAAAATGGCAAATTTGGCCTCACTGTAGCCAACATTTTGGAAACAAATTGTGAAAAATTTTCCTTTTGGTATATCGATTGGTCCAAATTTCTTGAAAAATTGTATTATATTTTGATGGGTCCACTTTCAAATTCTCAGAGGCACACTCCTACCCACCCCAAACTGACCTTTCATATTGAAGATATGGATTTTTTTCCCCAAAAGACCTAATTTATTTTGGTGTTTTGGGAAAAAAAATCCATATCTTCAATATAAAAGGTCAAAATTTTCAATTGATCGTCGGCTTTTCATACCACCTTATATATCAATTTTTTTTTAATGATTTGCCATAAAATGATTTGCCATAAAATGTGTATTACATTGCGAATTTCAAAACATCAAAATTATTTGATATCAGAAGGACATTCTTCGTATTCAGAATGTAATTTGATATTCAGAATGCAATTCGATATGTCTGCTGTGTTCTAATGTCCCACAATAAATACTGTCCAAAACGTTCATACCCCACCCCTTAATGGGGGAATGGTGCAAATCATCAGTCGTATCACATAAATAGTGATGAATTTGCAGAATGCGTATTTTGAGAATTTTTTGCAAAATTTATTGTTTCTGTACTCTTAAAATATACCAACTAGTTGAAAGAAAACTAATCCAGTCTAAAGGAGACAAACATCAAGTTTAATATGTCATTTTGTTCACAATCACTTCACTTTATTTCAGTAAAATTAATAATAATAAAACAGCATTTATATAGCGCATTGTGAATCGCAGATCCTCATGCGCTCATGGATGCACTTCACACTATTATAAAACTACCATACTTTATCAATTTACTATAAATATGAATTAAACTTAAAAATTAAACATATATTAACAAATGAATACATGAATACAAAAGCCACCTAAGTCCATGCGAAGTTATTTTGAGAGAAAAACCCGTGTATCATTTTAATTCCTTCAGTTAGATTTACCTGGTCAATATGGTAAGTTTTACGTGCAAATGAGTGGATTAACCTGTATTAGGTATGACGATTAGCATTTCAGGGACTTCGTGGGGTTCATTTTAAATTTTGGACTTAGGTGGTTTTTTGAATCATATACAAAGACAACAATGTTAGAATGAGATTACCACTAGTAAGATAATACAAAATAAAGCACACAGGTAAGTATAATGTTGATAAGCATTCTGCCATGTAATATAAACCACACACTTTCCTTTATTAAACCCATTTTTTGTTCAAAAGTCATTCTCTAGCAATGAATGTGTTACAAGTGGACTTTTATACATACTGGATTTCAATCAATGTGTTACAAGACTCAAATCATGGAATTGGGTGATTCTTTCATACATGCTATTTTTCACATGCCCAATAGACACAGAGAATGAATTTGAGTTGTTCTTTCATGCATATGACAGGCCTATGTATAGCAACAATTTCCCATGCGTAACTCAATTTGGCCAAAGTATGGACTTAGGTGGCTTTTGTATTCATATATTCAAATGCATAAAAGATACACCTTGACCATATGCTTTTATATTCTGAATTTAGAATTAAGGGTAATTGATGCAGAATAATGCCGAACTAATGGGTGCGCAGACACATTATTTGGATGTAAAGGATAAAGCAGCAACGTTTATTTCTATTCTTTTACTGCTAAAACAGTACAATTGACCTTTTCGGTAAATCCCATTTGCCTTTGCAGGTACACCTGAGATGTCGTCAGTACACGTCAACGCGATCTGCGCATCGTTTAGCGAACATCGTTACTGTGCATTGCAAGTTGGCGCGAAGCGAGTGCGCGTATCTGCAGACATATTATGAGTAACCAAGGGTCATGCTATGCATAGGATGTGTTATGGTGCTTGGCCCATTTGAAATTTGATGATTTGAACCCAATACTACACACATATTGGTTGAGCTATGAGTTTTAAAAATATTGGCAGGGCGTCGCTAGAATAATATGATTCGGGGGTGTACAGTATGGTTTGCCGACGGAAATTTTTTGTAATTTGTTGACCCAAAAATTTTTTATTCATGTCAATTACGTAACACATGATTAATCTGTTATATGGCTCTCACAATTTGCCGACAATCACACATACCTTTGACTACATTTGCCTACAGTCACATGATTTTGCCGATAGCAATCAAATTTTGCAGACAAAATTGTGTATTGAAGTGTCACCCCCCCCCCATACCCCCCCTCTAGCGACGGCCCTGAATATTGGACTACAATCAACGAAAAAAGTCCTTGGAACGCTTGGCACACTCTGTCAAGATTCCGTGCAGAATTTCTTTTGTTCATGGAAATGACCTATATTGTGTTTGGGAAGAAACGTGACATCTACAACAATGATTTCCCTTCCCTCTCCCCATCAAGCAATGTTGGAACACATTGGGGAACCGCTGAAGACATTGGCATTTCTCAACATTGCACGGGGAGAGGGGTGACAGTTTTCCGTTATTTACACGCAAGCGTTCCAAGACTTTTTTCGTTGATTGTCTCTGCCGAATGCAAAATATTTCATCTAAATTTCGTTTTTGTCTCATACCTCAAAAACGGCATGTCGTATGAGCTTCAAATTGCACACGAATTGAGAGTGGATTATATGCTTTGTAATCATAATAAAATTGTTGATAAAGAATTTGGTTTATTTAGGGAATGGTCATTGGAAACACACCCTATGCTAAATTACTCACGTTTCTTAATCATGGCTCTAAAATGCTCTAAAATGTCGTTTTTGTCCATAACTCAAAAACAGAATGTTGTATGAGTTTCATATTGCACCAGATTTGAGAGTAGATAATATCCTTTTGAATCATAATAAAATTGTTGATAACAATGTTGAGTTATTCAGGGAGTGGTCACTGAAAACACGTCCTATGCTAAATTACACAAGTTTCGTAATTATGCTCTCTACTGTAGTCAAATTTCGTTTTTGTCTCGTAACTCAAAAACACTACAAATTACATTTTTTTACAATATCACAATGTTTTGGAGCATGTTTCCAAAATATTTTCAATGTTATTAAAACTTAAAACATTTTGTGCCCTTTATGATATAACCCAACATGTAAATGTTTTCTCTAAAACTTTAAAAAAAAGACCACCACTGGGACTCGAACCATTCACATCGGTCAATAGTCAAAAGGTTATCAGTCTGAGGACTATTCCGCTCACGCCACGCTGCCATTTCGCAATCAAGTAACAAGTTTTGTTCTTTTATAGTAGTCAGGTATCGGGAAAGTGTAAACTTGTATAGAGTGTTTGCACGAAGGTCATGGGTTCAAATCATCCTCCAGACACGCTCCATAAGATATGCTAATGCATAGAGTACAAAGAATTACTTGATCAAAACCAGTTAAACAGGTGATTGGTATTGTACTCCGTGCATTTGCATGTCCTCTGGAGCGTGTCTTTAGGATGGTTTGAACTTAATGATCTTCCATGCAAGCACCCTATAGTAGAAACGGCAAAATGTATCAGTTTACCATAATGACAAAATGGTCCAAAAGCGACATTTTATGTTTTTAGGCCGCATCTCACGAAGCGTCACGTTCGTTTACATTTGCTATACCAATTGAAAATGTTTTATTGCAAAAGGAATGAAACATTCGTTTCATATACGAAATTTGTTAACAGTTAAGTTTACCCATTTGAATTGAAATAAATACGCATAAACAACTCATTTCTGAATATTATTTATATTAAAATACGCTTTTGCGATGAGAAAAAAAAACAAGAAAGAAAAAAGAAAACAACAATTGAATATACTTTTAAAAAAAGACCACCAATGGGACTCGAACCACATCGGTCAATAGTCAAGGTTATCAGTCTGAGGACTAATCCGTTCGCATGCGCTGCCATTTACGCAATCGAATTGTAACAAGTTTTGTTTTTTAGTAGTCAAATGGTAAAGTGTAACAAATTTATATAGAGATCAAGGTGTCATTCAGTTTATTAAAACTGACAAAATTGGTATAGCAAATTTATGTTTTCGGACGCATCTCATGAGATGCGTCCGTTCGTTTACATTTGCTATGTCCAATTGAGAATGTTTTCATTATGCAAACTGATTAAACATTGATTTCATATTATACAAGTTGTTAACACTTTCCCATTTTGACTATTAAAAGAACATACGTAAATATTGTTACTTCAAAATGTGCAATGACAGCGTAAAAGTGGATTAGTCCTCCGACTGTTAACCTATTGGCTATTGACTGATGTGCGTGGTTCGAGTCCCAATGGTGGTCTATACTTTTTCTTTAAGTGTATTCAATTGTTGTTTCTTTTTTATTTTTTTTTTTTCTCATCGCAAAAGCGTATTTTGTTATAAATAATATTCAGAAATGAGTTGTTTCAAATTGTTACATCATAATCTTTCTGATTCGCTCGGATTTTAGTGAAAACATAAATTTAACACGTTAGGTTATATCATAAAGGGTGCAAAACGTTTTAATAACATTAAAGAAACATTTTGGAAAACATGTTGCAAAACATTGTGATATTGTACGAAAAATTCATTTGTAGTGTTTTTGAGTTATGAGACAAAAACGAAAATTGACTCAGTATCATACAGAAGAGGGCCATAATTACAAAACTTGTGTCATTTAGCATAGGAGGTGTTGTCAGTGACCACTCCCTAAATAACTCAACATTTTTATCAACAATTTTATTATGATTCAAAAGGATATTATCTACTCCCTAATCGTGTGCAATATGAAGCTCATACAACATTCTGTTTTTGTGTTATGGACAAAAACGCGACATTTTAGAGCAGTTTAAAGCCATAACTATGAAACGTGTGTAATTTAGCATATGGGGTGTTTTCAGAGACCACTCCCTAAATAAATCAAATTCTGTATCAACAATTTTATTATGATTGCAAAGCATATAACCCCTCTCAAATCGTGTTCAACATGAAGCTCATACAACATTCTGTTTTTGAGCTATGGACAAAAACGACATTTTAGAGCCATAATTATGAAACGTGTGTAATTTAGCACCTGGGGTGTTTTCGGTGACCACTTTCTAAATAAACCAAATTCTTTATCAACAATTTTATTATGATTGCAAAGCATATAATCCACTCTCAAATCGTGTGAAATTTGAAGCTCATACGACATTCCGTTTTTGAGTTATGAGACAAAAACGAAATTTAGATGAAATATTTTGCATTTGGTAGAGACAATCAACGAAAAAAGTCCTTGGAACGCTTGGCACACTCTGTCAAGATTCCGTGCAGAATTTCTTATGTTCATGGAAATGACCTATATTGTGTTTGGGAAGAAACGTGACATCTACAACAATGATTTCCCCTTCCCTCTCCCCATCAAGCAATGTTGGAACACATTGGGGAACCGCTGAAGACATTGGCATTTCTCAACATTGCACGGGGAGAGGGGGTGACAGTTTTCCGTTATTTACACGCAAGCGTTCCAAGACTTTTTTCGTTGATTGTAGATGTAGTCTAAAAACACAATGAAAGCAAAAATCAAGCAATACCTAATAATAAATCTACAATATTGTACCTAACTGATTGGGAACCACTGAAAACTGTTTTTATTATCTAAATCACTAAGACAATGACAAAAATGTCAACCAATACATTTCTATCTAATGGAGAACTGGAAACATCAAGAACTGCTGGAAATCATCCAAAATACAATTTATCTAGAAATAAAGGAAAACAGTTTAACTATCCTAATTATGAATTGCAGAAAAAGTGGGTTTTTTCTTTCAATTTCAGATTTTTTTTGTGCAATTTTAACTATTAATTTTAAATTGTTCAAATATGTGATTCACTTCTCACAAGTTTTTCCATCTTCCTGCCCAGTAAAATTGTGACAGACGACCATTTTTTTAAATTTTTTTTTCATGTTGTTTCTTGTGAAATGATCTCCTCATGTTTCTCCTCTGTATGAATCTTTTCATGTGTTTCTTGCTAAGGCACCAGAAACAAATTTGTTTGATCTTTGGATCGACCGTCGATGCTGCTTCGATGTCTGTTATTAATGAACTATCAACAAATTAATAAGAATTAATGCTACATTCATATCGGTCAATATCACTAAAGGAAATAATTACTATATTATGATTATTAACAATAGTAAATTAATTGATTTCATAAATAACACGGATCGAATAAGCATCGATGGTCGATTGAAAGATCAAACTAATTTGTTTCTATTGCCTAACCAAATGTGTGAATGATTTGTTACAATATCTGCATTTACACTTTCTCCCCTGTAAGAATCAGTTCATGTTATACTTCTCGTAATTCTATCAGCTGAATGATTTGTTACAGTAGCTACATTGATGAGGTTTCTCCTGTGTGAATCAGTTCATGTCGTTTCTTGTGTCCCAAGTCGCTGAATGATGTGTTACAGTAGCTACATTGATGAGGTTTGTCACCTGTGTGAATCTTTTCATGTCGTTTCTTGTGTGCCAACCGGCTGAATGATTTGTTACAGTAGCTACATTGATGAGGTTTGTCACCTGTGTGAATCAGTTCATGTCGTTTCTTGTGTGCCAACCGGCTGAATGATTTGTTACAGTAGCTACATTGATGAGGTTTCTCCTGTGTGAATCTTTTCATGTCGTTTCTTGTGTGCCAACCGGCTGAATGATTTGTTACAGTAGCTACATTGATGAGGTTTGTCTCCTGTGTGAATCTTTTCATGTTGTTTCTTGTGTCCCAAGTCGCGGAATGATTTGTTACAGTAGCTACATTGATGAGGTTTCTCCTGTGTGAATCTTTTCATGTCGTTTCTTGTGTCCCAAGTCACTGAATGATTTGTTACAGTATCTACATTGATGAGGTTTCTCCTTTGTGAATCTTTTCATGTCGTTTCTTGTGTGCCAAGTCGCTGAATGATTTGTTACAGTAGCTACATTGATGAGGTTTGTCACCGGTGTGAATCAGTTCATGTTTTTTCTTGTGTGCCAACCGGCTGAATGATTTGTTACAGTAGCTACATTGATGAGGTTTGTCACCTGTGTGAATCAGTTCATGTTTTTTCTTGTTTCCCAAGTTATTGAATGATTTGTTACAATATCTACATTTATGAGGTTTCTCTCCTGTATGAATCATTTCATGTTGTTTCTTGTGGTGTAAGTGGCTGAATGATTTATAACAATATCTACATTTATGAGGTTTCTCTCCTGTATGAATCTTTTCATGCCGTTTCTTGTTTACCAATTGTATGAATGATTTATCACAATAACTACATTTATGAGATTTCTCTCCTATATGAATCTTTTCATGCTGTTTCTTGTTTCCCAATTGGCTGAATGATTTGTCACAATAACTACATTTGTAAGGTTTCTCTCCAGTATGAATATCTTCATGTTCTTTCTTTCTAGTTATGAGGCCAAATGATTTGTTGCAGAATGTACATTTATGTGGTTTCTCACCTGTATGAATCTTTTCATGCTGATTCTTGTTTCCCAATCGGCTGAATGATTTATTACAATATCTACATTTATGAGATTTCACTTTATGAGTCAGTTCATGTTGTGTCTTGTACATTAATTGGCTAAATGATTTGTAGCAATAACTACATTTATGAGGGTTCTCTCCAGTATGTATATTTTCATGTTGTTTCTTTCTGTATATGTGGATGAATGATTTATTGCAATAACTACATTTATGAGGTTTCTCTACTGTATGAATCTTTTCGTGTCGTTTCTGGTTGCCTAATCCGCTAAATGATTTATTGCAATATCTACATTGATGAGGTTTCTCTCCTGTGTGTATCTTTTCATGTTGTTTCTTGCTGTCTAAGTGGCTGAATGATTTATTACAATGTCTACATTTATGGGGTTTCTCTCCTTTATGTGTCAGTTCGTGTCGTTTCTTTGAAGTTGATTGGCTGAACGACTTGTTGCAGTAACTACATTTATGAGGTTTCTCTCCTGTGTGCATCATTTCATGTTGTTTCGTGTTTCCCAAATTGCTGAATGATTTATTACAGTATCTACATTGATGAAGTTTCTCTCCTCTGTGAATCTTTTCATGCCTTTTCTTGTGTCCTAAGTTGATGAATGATTTCTTACAATACCCACATTTATGAGGTTTCTCTCCTGTGTGAATCAGTTCGTGTTCTTTCTTGTTTCCCAATTGGCTAAATGATTTGTTACAATACCCACATTTATGAGGTTTCTCTCCTGTATGATTCTTTTCGTGTCGTTTCTTGTTACTTAATGTGCTGAATGATTTGTTACAGTATCTACATAGATGAGGTTTCTCTCCTGTGTGTATTATTTCATGTTCTTTCTTGTGCCCCGATTGGCTAAATGATTTGTTACAGTAACTACATTTATGAAATTTCTCTCTCGTGTGAATCTTTTCATGTTGTTTCTTTCTCTGTAAATGCCTGAATGATTTGTTACAATATCTACATTTATGAGGCTTCTCTCCTGAGTGAATCATTCCGTGTTCTTTCTTACTCTCCATTCGTCTGAATGATTTGTTGGAGCAGCTACATTTATAATGTTTCTCTCCCGTTTGTTGTACCTGATGACATGACTGTTGAGAGGACTCCTTGCAGTGGCATCTTTTATGACATTTTCCCCCGTGTGTCATCGTGTTACTTGCTTGACAGAAGACATCATTGCCATGGTTACATGATTGATAAACTTCATCTCTTGCATGGTTATCTTCATGTGGAAGTGGTGCAAATGAGGAAATGAATTTCTTTGTATCAACTTTTCTGTTGTCCAGATGATGTAGAGATTGTGTTGATGTACCCTGACCTTCATATCTCCCTTTGCTCTGTCTCATGATGTGTACTGGTACACAGCCAGCTTTTGGCTTTAAGTTTGGATTGCTGTACCAATAAGGCTTTATAGTCAACTCATGGCTGCGAACATGTGATTTGTATCGAGGACTGTTGCATATAAATTTTCTTTGACAGTATTTGCATATGATCCATTGCTTCTTTGATATCTTCATGTTGACTGAAAAGACAAAAACAAAATACAGATTATATTAGAGTGTAGCATGGGGTGTACATGTATGTGCATGACTGGGTATTTTATTCAGGGTATCAATCAATAAATCAATCAATTCTGGGCTTCCCACCTCTTGTTTCAGGTGCACCGCTTTATGCGTGAATGTCACTGGTAACTCCACAGACGAAAACACCACACTGTCACAATAGAATATAAAACACTCAAAGCAAGCCAAGCTATATGTATATGTACATGCTCAGGTACCATATTATAGTGTGAGTTCAAAATAGTATTTGAGCTGATGCAGAGAAGTTATTATGAATTAATGTAATGCATGCATGTAGGTGATGCATAAATATATTAGGTTCTGGCGATAGAAGGTATTTAACCCTGGCTTAAACCTTGCAACTAATACATAAGGTGGCTAAATAACAAATTGAGATACAGTATACAATTAAGCAAAAATATACAATGAAAAATAAATGAAACAACATTATTATTAAATGTGAGAAAGGTTTTTAACACAAGTCTCCACATGCATAAATGACAGCCAGTGAAAAAATTTCACTGACCATCCAGGATTTGAACCTGGGACCTTCGGATCACCGGACCAATGCTCTACCAACTGAGCTAATGAGTCAGATGGAGAAGAGCAGTGATGTTATTATCTATAGGCCTTCAGTTCAATACCCGCCCTCTATATTATTAAATACATATCCGCAAAGTCGGCTAATGCGAGAAGTGCCGAACATGTCAATTAAAGCATGGACTGATTTTGTTTCTACAGTTCATGATTATAGGATAAAAACAAGAGGGATGCGGACACACACATGAGGCCAAGAAACGTTTAATAATGTAGTTTCAGACCAGAACAACAGGCTATGCTGTACCAGAGCACTCCTGTGGATGTAAGGCCCTGTATCCATAGGCTGTTCCCTTGTGGCGTGTGCCCTTGTTCTGTGTTCACTTGTTCCCATGTGACCTGCCACACATACCAATGGATACATCCACTAAGCAAAACAAAGGTTTGTTGTCTGTGTGGCAGGTCACATGGGAACAAGTGAACATGGAACAAGGGCACACACCACAAGGGAACAGCCTATGGATACAAGGCCTTAAGTGTAGCACCAGCTCCTTGTGATGGCTTCAATTTCAGCTGTAGAATCAGTTGTCTAAGGACGTGTTCTCACTACAGACATGGGGTCTCGTACCTAGGTCCGAGTCCACATACAAGTGGACTCAGTCCACATTGATTTCTCGTTCTCACTAACACCAACATGCTGATGTAGGATCGACTCCACGTACCCGGATGTTATAATATCAAGCACTTCAATGCATGACCATGACGTCACAAATTCTGTTGCAATGCATGTTTTGAGCCGAACTCACAGCACAAATCAAACTTTACTAGCTTTTACTATAGACTATCATAATTTTGAAAGATCATGTTTTGTTTCCTGGCCCCCTGATATATTTCTTCAATCTATGGATGTGAGGCGGATGTGTTATTTTGTGATGTACTGTATTTGGAAAGGTCTGAAATAAACAGCTCTAAAAACTGTTATTTTATATTAGGCCTATACGTGTAAAATGAGAGAAATACATCGGGTTGTTATTTCGGATTTTGGTCAAGCACGCCGATTCACATGCAACACAACCTTAAATCTTGGTAATTTTAACTCAGTCTAGCAAAATGTACACCTCAAAAACGAATATTAAACCTGAATATCCTTTTGTACTATCCTGTTAAAAGCCCAATGTCGTTTTATTTAATTCTGAAACTGGATAAAATCAGGGATAAAATATGTATCTTGCCGCGATGCCGTTGTTTTCACACTGCACGAGCTCATCAAACTACGGCAAGCATCTCAAACGAATGTCCGTGTATAGCCACTTTCCCCTCGACTTTTCCCGCATAAAAAATAAATGTTGTAAATTACATGAAGTAAAGCCGGTTATAAATTTGTACTAAAATACCAGCTATGAATTTTTAAGTTGAAGTTTTATTTTATCATGGAAAATTATATAATGTAGACATGTATATTGTACAGGCCTATAGTACAACAACGGCCATCAAGGTTGTGCATACATCATTTCCGGTATAAGTGGATCGAGTCCACTTGTAAACGCGTTCTCAATATGCTGTTTGATACCACGTCCTAGGTACGAGACTACCTCATTGAGGTGGTCTCGATGCTACATCCTGGATGTAGGATCGAGACCACTTATTTCGCGTTCTCACTATGCTTGGAAGTGGACTCAATGTAGGATCGAGTCCACATCCTGGTATCAAACAGGCATAGTGAGAACGCGCCCTTATGCTTTAGCTTCATGAAAGATGCAATAACTATTAAGATTAAGGGCGCTGGTATTATAGAACAAATTTATACGTGCTTTATTTCATGTAATTTACAATATTTATTTTTATGCGGAAAAAGTCAGGGAAAGTGGATATACACGGACGCTCGTTCGTTCATAGATTTTGGTTCGTTCGAGATGCTTGCCGTAGCTAGTTTGATGAGCAGCATGCTTCTCGTGCAGTGTGAAAACAACGGCATCGCGGCAAGATACAGATTTTATCCAGTTTCAGAATTAAACAAAACGACATTGGGCTTTACAGTATAATACAAAAGGATATTTCAAACATCATTTTAAGAGCAATTTGCTTTCTAAACCGGTTTACCAGTAATTATTCTTTGACTCCTGCTCACATCTTATTTTTTTGTAAGGTCTTGTCTTGTCCTGTTTGTATTTGTATTTTCGTTTGTACTGTTTGGCGGCAACCCGCACCCACGAGCTTGCTCCCCGCGTGTTGCCCCACAACTTTATTTTAGGTTTTTTATTGATGCCCCTCATAATCTTGTCTCAGGCCCACTCTTGACCTGTCTCTTGCCTTTTAATAGGTTGCTTGTTCTTACGTGATCGCATTTGACTGTCATCAGTGGGCCTGTGATCGGATTCATTACTTTGCTTTGTATGTAATTGGTTTGAAAATTATGGCATTTGTCATTTATACTATGTATTTTTGAAGTTGTGAAATAAATGTTTCTTGAATTGAATTGAATTGAATTATTCAGGTGTAATATTCGTTTTTGAGTTGTACATTTTGCTAGACTGAGTTAAAATTACCAATCAAAAATAGTATTTTTGATGGTGATTTAGAGGTTGTGTTATGTGAATCGGCGTGCTTGACCAAAATCAGACTGTGATAATAACCCGGCCGATGTATTTCTCTCATTTTACACGTATAGGCCTAGATAAAATAACAGTATTTAGAGCTGTTTATTTCAGATCTTTCCAAATACATGCATATATTACAAAATAACATATCCATAGATTGAAGGAATATATCAGGGGCCTGGAAATAAAACATGATCTTTCCAAATTGATAGACTATAGTAAAGTTTGATTTGTGCTGTGAGTTCGGCTCAAAACATGCATTGGAACAGAATTTGTGACGTCATGGTCATGCATTGAAGTGCTTGATATTATAACATCCGGGTTTGGAGTCGATCCTACATCAGCATTTTGGTGTTAGTGAGAACGCGAAATCAATGTGGACTCAGTCCACTTGTATGTGGACTCGGACCTAGGTACGAGACCCCATGTCTGTAGTGAGAACACGACCTATGATTAAATATTATAGGCCAGTAAAAATCAGCCCCAAAATCTCCAAAGGTCAAAATAATTGCAACACGAATTCTATTTTCGGAAAATGTTGCACTTAAGTCTCTATTTTAACATACTCAAAGTCTACCAAAATCAACCTCTGCGAAAGATGTGTAAAATTGACTTTTTCAAAATGGCAGCCAAAATGTCGTAAAAAATAGACAGTTGTGATTTCAATATTATATGAGTGTCCATGTGGGAATTGGGTGACATTTTGACCTATAAATGCTCTTATGCCCTAACCGTTTCATAAATATTTATTTGTCTGCGTAGTTTTTGTTCAAAATTTCAAAATGGCCGCCAAATACGTTCATTATGGGTTGTAAATACAGACAGGGCAATCAACTTTTCACCATAGAAGCTGAATCAGTATCAAAATAGTACATGTTAGTTATGAAAATGTTGCTCTTAAGTCTCTATTTTAACATACTCAAAGTCTACCAAAATCAACCTCTGTAAAGATGTGTAAAATTGACTTTTTCAAAATGGCAGCCAAAATGTCGTAAAAAATAGACAGTTGTGATTTCAATATTATATGAGTGTCCATGTGGGAATTGGGTGACATTTTGACCTATAAATGCTCTTATGCCCTAACCGTTTCATAAATATTTATTTATCTGCGTAGTTTTTGTTCAAAATTTCAAAATGGCCGCCAAATACGTTCATTATGGGTTGTGAATACAGACAGGGCAATCAACTTTTCACTATAGAAGCTGAATCAGTATCAAAATAGTACAGGTTAGTTATGAAAATGTTGCTCTTAAGTCTCTATTTTAACATACTCAAAGTCTACCAAAATCAACCTCTGCAAAAGATGTGTAAAATTGACTTTTTCAAAATGGCAGCCAAAATGTCGTAAAAAATAGACAGTTGTGATATCAATATTATATGAGTGTCCATGTGGGAATTGGGTGACATTTTGACCTACAAATGCTCTTATGCCCTTACCGTTTCATAAATATTTATTTGTCTGCGTAGTTTTTGTTCAAAATTTCAAAATGGCCGCCAAATACGTTCATTATGAGTTGTGAATACAGCCAGGGCAATCAACTTTTCATCATAGAAGCTGAATCAGCATTAAAATAGTACATGTAAGTTATGATCCACATATTATGTGTATCGGATACTTTAGAGTAAATATTTGAATGGTAATTGGATGGACGGTCCTAATATAACATTCAATACAGCGTCGTCAAACATTTCTCCCACAAAGAGCTACAGGGTCTATTCTAAAGACCTATAAATCAGGGGTGATTCGAAAAGGTGATTTAATTGTCAGCATGACTGCAATGACTGTAACTTATTTTTACTGTTCCACTTGAATAATTCTGGGGGCGACGATATACTCCGCCAGGGTCCGGGTCTCTCCCAATATTGAGGATCGCTGGTTTCATTATGCGCTCTGATTATCAGGCAGGGGGCATCGGTTCAGGCTCGGGTGTGGCTTCGCCTATTAGGGCTGGTGGCCAGCGTTCGGAGCTGCCACTTGTGTACGAGGGAGATACAGCTATACTTTCTCGGGCAGTTGCAAGCGTGGCGGCATCCTCAGAGCCTCATAATTCCGGTCCCTCGGCAGCTCCACTCCTGCCTCTCCTGGTGGATAAATCAACTCAGTATGACAGCATGACCGTGGCGTTTTACATCAACAGGGAGGGGGCACCAAAAGTTCCAGCTATCAGCATTTGCAGGGAGACAGTGTCCCTTCTTCTGTAGTGTCAGTGGAGGTGGTACGGAGCTTCGGACGGGGTTGACTCGCCGAGTCCTCATCTCTCTTTTCTAATTGAGTGGCACCTCACTTAGTAGTATGCATGCATCGGTCCATCTTTCAGAGGTTAGATCGTCCTATCAGAACCATTAGCTTCCACCTTACTTCACCCGGGATTAAGGGCGGTAGGCCGGTTCACCATGCAGGAGAGTTGGGAGGGCATATTCGGTATAATGCCTTCCCTCCCATTGCCATGATCCTTCTGGTTCTGCTGAAGGTAGCCAATTCTTGGAACTGATTACTCCTTTTAGCCGCTTTCTCTGGCCCAAGCTCCTGGATCTTCTCGTGGGAGAACCAGTCAGTCGTCTATGCCAAGTACATGTAGATCTTCTCACAGTTCCGCCACGCCACCGGCACCAGGTACAGATGGAGGTGATTAACAACCTCCACCTGACTGTTTGGCGTACTTCCGCCAGTCCGCCCAGACCGCGGGCCATTCATATCCGGTTGCTGCGCTTGCTGAAAGGCAAGGCAACAGTCAACTAGACAGACTTACGATTCGCGACTTCGCCGATTCTACAAGTCACCGATTTCCTTACCACGGGGACCGTATGCCTCGTACCGCTTAAGCATACAATACTGCCATTTTAGCGATTCATCATGACTTGAGGGGGGGGTATATGACGGTCTTATCGAGTCCAGCACTTGCGGAGCTCATTAAGAGCATGGTGACAGAAAGACCGCCAGTTCGCTCCATGGTTCCGGAATGAGACTTCATGTTGGTGTTGCAGTATCTACCCAAGGCCTTCGAACCCACGGAGGACCTCTCTCGTTGCAAGACTTGACACTCAAGACTGTGTTCTTGATGGCAGTGGCCTGCGGTCGACATTGTTCAGTTATGTACATGTTCTGTCTATAGACGAGCACCACCTACGCTTCACCACTGAGGTAATCTCTATCCTTCCCCGGGCTGGGTTCCTGGACAAGAAACAGACCATGCCCTGTCCTCTACTCGTTACCCGATGTGCCTCACTGATCTGGTTCTCATTGCGGGGTATATGTGATGAAACCGTCACGCCCAGTGAGGGCTCTGAGAGGGTACATTGCTTGCGTAAAGAGATCGTGGGAGGTAAGTAGAGTTGCTCAGTGTGTACCCCACTCAGAAGTGAGAGGGAGATACGCATAGCGCATAATACTTACCTCTCTCACGAACCCGCGTTTTAGGCGTTCCACCCCTCAAGATTGTCATACACGTTCATACGTGAGGGTCACAAGAAACGTCGTTGGTGGGGCGACTGTCGTTAGGGTTTGGTGATACTGGGCATCCCCGTTCCTCTGGGGTGTCAAAAGCTTTTTCTGTGGTACAGAGGGTTTCTTGTGGTCCCAAACTATCAGTTTGTGTTTACAAGTGCTAATTTTTTAATTCCATATTTAGTGATGGAATAATGACCGTTCCAGCTATTTTGGCGGCCATTTTGAAAACTTAACAAGTGAGAAAAAGTGATTAATCTTATTTCAGACCCTAGAAGCATAGCTTGAAACAAAGGAATCGTGTTACTATTACTAATAAGTGACATAGTGAGTCTGTTTTCTATATTGTTTCCACCATTTTAATCATTTTGGAGGCCATTTTGAAAAAAATCGATTTATCCATATTTCGCAAAGGTTGATTTTGGTAGACTTTTAGTATATTGATAAGGGCACCTAATAGAAATGTTTTCCGCAAAAAAATTTCATGTTGCAATTTTTTTGACCTTTTCAGCTGATTTTACTGGCCTATTAGTAAGAAAATGAAATGTACTGATGACATAATGTGTACTCATAATAACACATCAACTGCTCAGTGCCAGAAGTGGGTTAGTGCAACCATGTAAAGCTGCATGTAGATGAGTACCGTACTCACACGAGTATAGTCCCACCTTCGAGTAAAGTCCCACCCCCAAATTTTTGAAAAATTTCAGAAATTAAAAAAAAAAAGTTAAGTTAAATATTTTTTCGGTTTTGGAGTGTCCCAGGACCTAGACCTACATGTAAATGCTAGGATCATTCATGGTTGACCTAAAATTCAAAATGTTTTGTATTTTTCATATGAAAATTGATAATTTGTATTCATGTCATACTCTATTAATGATTTCAAAATGCATTCAAATTCAATGCATTTTGAAATCATTAATAGAGTATGACATGAAAACAAATGATCAATTTTCGTATTAAAAATACAAAACATCTTGAAATATTTTTTTTTTTTTTTTTTTGAAATTCGAGTATAGTCCCACCCCCAATTTTGAAAAATGTTCAGTTATTTGTACCTGGCACTGAGCACTGAACATATTCTGTAAAATTTCGCTTGGTTTACATACTTTACAAATAATAATATATCATTATGCTCAGTGCCAGAAGTGGGTTAGTGCAACCATGTAAAGCTGCATGTAGATGAGTACCGTACTCACGCGAGTATAGTCCCACCTTCGAGTAAAGTCCCACCCCCAAATTTTCGATATATCAATATATCATTAAAAGCACTGAAAATATATAAAATTGTGTAATTTGAGCCAACATAGTCCAGTGGTAAGAAAAAATGAATTCTTCATGCTTTGATATACATAAGTTATATACTTCAAGATGAAGCAGAAAGAACATTCAAAAAATTTTAATATAATTATGGTAGTTGTTTTATATTCCACTTTTTCTTTGTTAATTTTTAAGGATGCTTCAAAAATTGCATAAATGCTGTGTATCAAAACAGCTGTTCACAAAATTTCTTGAATAAAACAATCTGATATAAATTATATATTTTGTTGTTTCAAGATATTAAAAAGTATCATTTTAAGGAGAACAAATGGAAGTGCATAGCTGTGATCGTGCACTTGCTGTAAGCAAGGGATATGCTTTTCAGAAGTCTGAGGTTCAGATGGCAGGTTTCAAGTTTAAACCTGAATTTAAGGTTTGTTTTAATTTACAAGCAATTTTACTTCTTCTCTGATATCATCCTCAATCCTGACTTAGTAATATATTGAAACTTTGTCTATAAACACAATATTGCTAGCAAAACTCACCTTAAATTTGCTCCATTCAAATGAAGTGAAACATGGGTAGTTCTAGCATCTGAACATGAACACCAATCAGGCGCCAATTAAATTGTATGTTTAATATCAAGCAATAAAAAGCACTCTTCTCAAATGATCATACATGTAGGGATACCAGCCAGAAGAAATACAGTCACATACTCCAACCACAATCCCAGGCATATACTGGGCCTAGACTATGTGTGCATGTACTATATGTGTGTATTCTGGTCAGGGTTGCCAAAAGATTTCAGCCCGAATCGCGGGTCAAATAATCAAAAAGTCGCCCCATTTTTCTCTTTACCATTGGTTTCTATGGGGCAGGAAACTATCGGAAGTCGCGGGGAGCCAATGTTGAAAAAGTCGCCCAATTTTTTTTCTTAACCATTGGTTTCTATGGGACAGGAAATTGTCAAAAGTCGCGGGAAAATCTTCAAAAGTCGCCCAATTGGGCTACAAATCGCTGGTTTGGCAACCCTGTGTGTGCATGTACTATGTGTGTATTCTGGTGAATAATATCCCATTATATTGATTGAACATTGATTATTTGGGTTAATAAGTAATATGCACCAGGGTAGGTATTCATCAATAATGTCAATATATATGTATAAGCCCAGTGAGACCATAATACCATCGCCATGATAATAGGTATTATGGTCTCAGCCCAGTTGTGTAGGGTGCACACCACTAAATAAAGTCCCATTGAAGTACATGTATTATAAATATGCATGAAAGTAAGTTTGTTTTCCTACCCCATGTATAACCATTTTCCATTTTGGTGGCACCAATATCTTTAATAAAGATTTAACTTAAACAGGGGTGCAAATTGTGAATTCTTCCTCAGGAGCAAGGTTTTTAGGCTCAAAATTTCCTCAATCATACCCGGATCATACCATGCATAAAATAGGTTTATTCTGCACTTCAAAAGATGAGAATGTTGACATAGCCTTTTTTTAGAACAACTTAAAAGTCTTCGAGCTTCCAAAAAAAGGCGGCTAGTATTAGGACAATGTGCGTGCATAGCGCGCAAAAAAATTGGTATTTTACACTAGTTTGGTGTCAATTTTGGTGGGACAGAGGCTCGATCCTTTCCCCTTTTATTTTCATTTGCCCACCATTTCCTCTTTCATATTTTGTCAGAGGGAGCACAACTTGTTCAGTGCTTTATGGTTCTTCTTTTTAAATTTCCTCAATATTTTCCAGTTTGGCCTCTTCTCAGTGGTATTAGTATTGATACACTGAATTCCTTCACGACTTATGTTCCCATAAAATCCTCATTGCTACCTCTGTATAAATTTCCTCAGATATGATTGCCGCCTCTCTGTAAATTTCCTCAGATATGTGTCCTGTTTCCACCTGCCTTCATCCAACTTCTTTTTTCCTGTTAAATCACATTGAATACCTCCTATGGTGATGAATTGTAAATTTCCTCATATCCCATTATCACTGAATTATAACACCAACACCTTCCTCTTTTTGTTCTTATTTCTTGAACAATAATGTGAATTCCTCCAAATTTTGCACAACCAGTGTATTTAAAGATTTCCTCTCTTCCATTCAGTAGCTTCACTGCCTCCTCACAGCCCTCCCCTATTATCTTGTACCTCACTCCTCTTCTTTTTCTTTCCTCTTTTCCCCCTTCCTCTCCCCTTCTTTTCTTTTCTTCTCTCTCCCTCTTTTTTCCTCTCCCTCTTTTTTCTTCCCATGGCATTATTTCCTCAATTTTGACTCTCATTTCCTAGGAGCGGTGCTCCCCGCTCCTGCACAATTTGCATCCCTGATTACTTAAAATTGCTTTTTTTTAAACAAACGAGGACCTGAACAGCGCCACCTTTAATTTTCAGCTTGCACAAATGCCTCCTTACCATGTCCGCACATGGATTAGTTTCTGACCTGATCAAAGTACACCGTTTTGTAATATTCTGAACATTGATCAATTACATTTCTTTAAATTTAATTATAATTATAATAAACAATCATGGCTAACCATTTTGCTCCCAAGGGACACCTACTTGTTTGCACTACAGGCCTATGCACACCGACATCGCCTGGTTAATAACTACTTTGTACAGCAGAGACACTAAAATCAATACCCGGAATCGATACACATGAATGTGCTATGCACGATTTCATATTCAGACGATAAATCTTTGGATACCGGGGTAGAAAATGATGAATATCTCCCGTAATTTTTTTATTCTAAAGAAGCCATATTTTTTTGCTTGCACTTGAATATATGTGTTGAAAGGATATGATAGTCGTTAGCTTGCATATTGAGAAAGAGGCGTATTGAGCTCAAAAACTGACAAAAATTCTGATTTTATATGTGCGGAACTATAGCGCAGCGTAGGACACTCGTGGAGGCAGTCTAAAAGCAGATGACCTCATGGCGTATACCATGCTCACGCACACACAGAGAGATCAGTCACCAGGCTATTGTCAATAGCCTTAGGTGGCGTGGTGGCCTAGTGGTTAGAGCTTCCGCCGTACGATCGGGAGGTCGCGGGTTCGAATCCCGGCCGGGCCATACCAAAGGCTTTAAAAATGGTACCATAACTGCCTTCTTACCAGGCGTTCGGCATTGAAAGAATGGAGTAGGGAAAGTTAAACACATGGCTACCAGTGGACTAACCCCTGCTGTAGCTTTTCTGCTTGCAGACATGTGGCCTATGGTTATGAAACGGAGATAGGCGCCGCCCAATTGGCCGAAAGGCTTGGGAAGGATTTAACTTTTTTTTTAAACTTTAGTCGGATGTCCCTCTGCCCATTATTGAACTATTAAATAGGTCGGAACAAAATGGCCATGCGTGGTTGTGGATTCAACCTACCATGGTGATTTCTGCCATGAAGATATCGGGGTGATGACCCTGTGCTATATGTTTACCAAAACTATCAAGGGTTACACCAAATGCGGAAGGATTTAGTGGTGTTTGTACTCCTG
This sequence comes from Amphiura filiformis, assembly GCF_039555335.1. Taxonomy (NCBI): domain Eukaryota; kingdom Metazoa; phylum Echinodermata; class Ophiuroidea; order Amphilepidida; family Amphiuridae; genus Amphiura; species Amphiura filiformis. The sequence goes on along the minus strand of NC_092634.1, from coordinate 6,774,013 downwards.
TCCTTATGTGTTTGCCCTTGTTAGTTGTCCGAAAGAAAATGAATACCTTATGGCATCATGAGTTGTGTGTCATCAGTCAGTGTGTCCGTCATTATGTAAGGCTTTTGGTTAACATTTGGTCTCAAATGAACAGTTCAAATCCTACTGCAACCATTATTATATTTCGATGAATCCAAGTCTGTGAAAATATTGGATCCAAAACATAAAATTGGATTCTTTAGAAATACTTATTGGTCTTGCTATGAGTTTTAAAATATTGGACTTGACGACAAGTGATTAGGATGTTATGTTGCTTGCCCTCCCCTCTTTCAGCTCCGCAAACATTTCTTTCCCCTGCCCCCCCCCCCAAATTTTACCCTCCCCAGGGTTCCTAAAACATAAAATTGGATGCTTTATAAATACTTAGGCCGAGTAAAAAACAAACATGTTTAGCGTCCCTCCCGCTTCCTTTTTTGAAGATTCTTAAATTTTCTTCTTATTTTCCAAATTTTCTGTTATAATTTTTTAATGAAGATGTTTGAGAAGTTCTACAGCCTTCTATAACCGTATTAATGTATAAGGCAAAAAAATTGTTGTGTTTGCCTCTATCGACCCACCCTAAATCCAGAAAAATCAGGGTCGCATTTTATTTTGAATGATGATTTTTACGGTTTTGTTAAAAAAAATCAATGTTTTTCACTTAAAATTAATATTTTATTGAAAGACTAGTCTTAAATTGATGTCTAACAAGTATCCAGAAGTCAAAATTGACAAATAAATGTCCCTAATTGAAGAAGCATAATTTAATATTTGAGGGGATTTTTAAAAACTGAAGGTGAAAAAAAAAAAGAAATCCGACCGACCGACCCAACTTTCCCATTTTTCCCACTTGAAGGCAACACAACAATACTTTTTTTGGGCCTAAGAAGCACTTCAGGAAAGTTTTGTGATAATAAATAAAAGCCCCTCTTCCTTCCTTATTTTTCAAAAACAGGATGCTAAACATGTTTTTTTTTCTTGCTATGAGTTTTAAAATATTAGACTTGACTACAAGTGATCACTTTTACTACATTACTGAGACTTGATAAAACCCCTTACCTTATTTAGGCATACTGATACCTTATTTAGGCATATTGATACCTTATTTAGGGTTCTGACATTACACAATGTATGACTAATGGTAACATAATTATCATTTGATTTCACTGGTTTATTCACACACTTCATTATTACATCAAAAATGTACAAAAATCAATCAATAACTTTAATGCTGCCATTATTTCTTCTAATTGCAACAATTTGTTTGGTAAACACACAAAAATATTTTACATAATTATGCCAATCTACTTCAAGTAATATACAAAGAAGTTCAAATCTATTTACAAGAGAAACAAGAAAGATCCCAAATGGTTTGAGTCGGCAACAATTTACAATTTAATATTTGGTAAAAGATAGATACACTTCACTTGTTTCAAAAGTTTTTAAAAATTACTACTTTTAATCAATTACAAGGGAAAGTTTTCAGCAAATTGTCAAGTTCAGCCAAGTGATATTATTTTATTGTGAATTTGGCTGTTAATTTCAGATTTAAGTTGTTTGGAGAAGCTTAAAATTCCATTCCTGCTGGTATAAATTGTTTACACTGTGAACATGTATGTTGAAATCCAATTTGGATTTAATAATTTCTCAACTTATATGCTGGCATTATTTCTCATAGTTGCAATAAAATGTTTTATGGTGCTTTTTTTTAGTCAAAACAATAAAATAAAACAATAAAAGTACAAAACTGCTTCTACTCGCATACAAAAAAGTTAAAATCGATTCATAAATGAATTCAAATCATTATTTACCTTTTCAACTCCTCATTTGCATTATTTGATGATAAATATTGTAATTCATTATTTTCCTTACATAATTTCAGTTTTGATTGCAGTTCTAAATAAACCAATACTGGGCATCTTTATGCTCATTTCAATGCATGAATTTTTCATGCTGATTCCAAATATGGTCATGAAAATGCAAAATTTGTGAATTTTTAAACTTATTGTCTGCAATCACTCCTGATAGAGGGTTAAAATTATAATGCTCCACGATTTCCATCCCTAGTGTAGCTTTTCATGTCCATCAATTGCACTCTTAATGGTACAATGGAATTTTGCATTATAGCAGTATCTTGCGTAGGCCTATCATGTGTTCGCTCATGGCATTTCTTTGATTTCATACTAATAAACGACTTTGAGCAATAGCTACACATATGCGGTTTTTCTCCTGTATGTATCATTTCATGTTCTTTCAATCCACTAGATTGCGTGAAAGTTTTATCACAGTAACTGCACTTATAATTTCTTTGCCCACTGTGAAGTTTTTCATGGGTCTTTAATGTATCTCCTCTATTAAATGTCTTTGAACAGTAGCTACATTGGTAGGGTTTTTCTCCTGTGTGTATCATCTCATGGCGAGTTTTCTGCCCTAAAAACTTGGAAGGCCATATCACAATACTGACATTTGTGAGTTTTGGTCATATGTGTCCTTTTATGCTGACTGATATCAGAACATATCTTATCACAGAAGCTGCATTGATGAGATTTTTCATGCACTTGTAATTCATCTGATTGTGCAAATGATCTGTTGCAATGTTTGCAATGATGAATCCGTAACGCATCCCTTTCATGTTTCCTTTCATGTTGCTTGCAGTTCCCTTTGAAATGGAATTGTTTGGGGCAATACTGACACGTGTACAGCATTTCTCCTGTGTGTGTTGATTCATGTTCTTTCAAGCTTCTCAAATCCCTGTAAGTTTTGCAGCAATATTTACATTTGTGACGCTTTTCTTCGCCTGTGTGCGTCTGCTCATGAGCCTGCACATAAGACCGAAGAGCAAAAGCTCTGTTACAGTATTTGCAATGAAATCTTTTCTCTCCAGTATGAGTCAGTTCATGTGCATATAGACCATCTGGTCTAACAAAAACTCGATCACATTCACTGAAAGAACAATGATATGTTTTCTCTCCTGTGTGTTTTAACTCATGTCGTTTCATGTGAGCTTTGAGTTTAAAGGTTTGATTGCAATGACTACATTTATGAGGCGTTCATCAGTGTGTGTCATTTTATGGGCATCAAGCGTTCCAGACTGTCTGAAAGTCTTGTTGCATATGTCACACTTATGTGGCTTGGCATTTGTGTGGATTAACTCATGCTTTTTCAACGTGGTCAACTTCAGGAAAGATTTCTGACAAGACTTACAGTCAAACTGTTTGTTACCAGTGTGGGTTAGCTCATGTTGTCTCATTCCTGTGTTGCGTGCAAATGTTTTCTCACAGTAGCTACATTTAAATGGTTTCTCACCGGTATGGGTCCTTTCATGGACAATCAATCCGTGTTGTTGCCTGAAAGTCTTCTCACAGAATTTACATTTGTGAGGTTTTTCTCCAGTATGTAGCCTTTCATGAACTTTTCTGTGAGATTTTGCTCGAAAGTACTTCTCACAGTAGCTACATTTGTATGGTTTGTATCCTGTGTGAGTCCATTCATGTTCCCTCCTAGCTGGGACTGATTTGTATGATTTATTGCAGTAGCTACATACATAAGGTCTCTCACCTGTATGGGTCATTTCATGCGTTTTCTTCGTACTCAAAAACCTGAATGGTTTATCACAGAAGTCGCATTTAAGCTTGCGTTTACCTTTGGCACTTTTAGTAAATTTCATCTTGACCCGTAGCTTTCCAGGTGCCCGTTTACGCTTGCGATTTTCTAGTGGTACTTTTTGGTTGCTGCCGTTGTAACTTTTTTGTCCATTTCGGTGATTCATTTGCGAACACCCAGCTTTAGGCTTAAGTTGAGAATGGGTGTACCAATATGGTTTGATGCGTAATTCATGATGGCGTATATGAGATATAAAACGAGATGCGCTTCCTGCATTGAAGCCACAATATTTGCATCTTCTATAGATCGTTTGCCTTGAATTGGTCCTCCATAATCACCTGAAAAGAAATGGAGATCACATTTAAAAATCAAATAACTTGAAAATAATGGAGATTTGAAAGGTAAATGTAATGTTCAATTATTTGATTGAATTCAAACCAAGCTCCACAGAAAGATCATAATATCTTTCCCATCCCACAAACCTTTGCAATATGATTCCACCTCATTTCATCAAATGACACTCCCGCTTTGTACAGGTTCCCTGTTTGATTTTGAGAAGGGATGATTCCATCTGTGTGGTAGATTAAAGTTATGTCTTCCATATGCCTGGGGGTGTATGGATTTCAACTGGAATAGCCCATTGAGTGCCTGGAACAAAGTGAGTGATGAAACAATTTGTATCTTACCTTCAAAGTATAATCTGTATCCACAACAGGCAAAGTTGCAGGCTCTCTGTGTGGGTAATACCCCTGTCCTGTACTCAGGATGCACCAGGTGGTTGTGTATTAGCTTGTACTATTCCCTGCTGAAGAAGTTTATTCTCATAATTGTTGACAAATCTACTTGTATGAACAGGTCTAGTTTTCTAAATACAAATTGCGCCAGATAGTGTATTGACTATGTGATCTGTCTACCTCCATGTGATAACAGAAAATAGTGTCGCTGCATGCATCTTTTTATCTTTGAGAAGACAATCAATCAAGTTAATCAATTACTTTACAGAGTTACCATAATTGTTCAGCCCATATATTTGATAGACCCAGCTCTCAGAACAGTTTTACTAAGTTTTTTTTCAGAGATTATGATCATTATAGGCCTAGATGTCTTGATTGATTGATGCATGATATTTATGTACTAAAAAGAAATGCATTTTAGAGGTTTACAAACTTTTGAGACACTTTCATTTCACTGTAGATAGAGAAACCCCGATGATTGGGCTCATGATTCAGGCACATTTTGAAGTAGCCCAATAAGATGGATAGCATGATGTTCTGGCAATCATGTCCTATAAATCTATACAAGTTTAGTACTTGCCAAATCAATCTTGTGTATCAATAGCTTTATTTACCTGATAAAGGTGTGTAGCAAGGGGATTTTCTTTCAAGGGGCTCTCAACTGTAGAGTGATGCAATTCTAAACCTAGGAAGTCATTGAGCTCAATCAATTAATCTATCAAATTATTGGAACATTTGATAGCCTCAAAAGATGCCTTTCAGACAGGGTCGGGATGGGGTTTTTTTAATCCATCTTTTCTCTTTCTTTCACAATCATGTATTAAAATTGAAAAAAAAAATGTTAAAAGATCATTATTATCTAGACCTAATTTAATTTTCCAACTTTAAGGGGGTACTACACCCCTGGCCAATTTTGTGCCTATTTTTGCATTTTTCTCAAAAATTATAGCAGTAACAGCAAGTTCAAAGGAACAGTAACAGCAAGTTCAAAATCATCGGAAAAGGTTTTTTTTAACCTATTTAAACTGAAGCATAACACAAGTTAGGCCTGCTTCTTTTTGTGTCATTCATATATTGGGTACAACATAACAACCTCACTTAGTGTGCATCTTTAACGCAGATGCCCCAGTCAGAACTCCCTATCCCCTGATGCCCCCCCCCCTGTAAAACATAAAATCACACAAATTTTTACTTTTTGCAGCAATATTGTGCTAAATTTATTGATTTTTGACCTGCTCCCATTGCCCCCTCTCCATACTCAAAAAAAGTCTGGAGCCGCATTCCAAAAATTGTGGGTTTTTTTTACTCATCACACAAGAAACGAGCATAGTGAAAAACTACTGGAGAAAATGTCACACATTTTTTTAAATACTTTTTTAATCTGCAAGTTGAAAGGGGATCATAAATATTCTTGAATATGAAGAAATATGGTGTTTTTTTGTGTGTGTCCAAGAGATCCACTGTAAATTCCCATTCCAATTTGCAGCAAAAAAGTGTTGTTGTTTTTTTTCATTTTAAGACCTTGGATTATAAAAAAAATAAAAAATAAAACACCTCATTTGACTTTTTTGACCTGCTACAGGAAACAAACATGTTTTTTTTTTTTTGCCTTATTTAGGCGTTCTGATACTACAAATGTATGACTAATGGTAACATAATTATCATTTGATTTCACTGGTTTATTCAAAAATCACACACTTCATTATTACTTCAAAAATGTACAAAAATCAATCAGTTCTTCACATAACTTTAATGCTGCCATTATTTCTTCTTGTTGCAACAATTTGTTTGGTAAACACCCAAAAATAGTATACATAATTATGCCAAGCTACTTCTAGTAATATACAAAGAAGTTCAAATCTATTTACAAGAGAAACAAGAAAGATCCCAAATGGTTTGAGTCAGCAAAAATGTACAATTTAATATTTTGGTTAAAGATAGATACTTGTTTCAATTTGCTTCAAAAGTTTTCAAAAAATTACTACATTTAATCAAGGGAAAATTTTCAGCAAATTGTCAATTTCAGCCAAATGATATTATTTTATTGTGAATTTTGCTTATATTTTATTTAAAGTTGTTTGGAGAAAGGTGGGATCATGGGGCAAAACTTAGTAACATGAGGATTTTTTTAAAATATTTTGACAACCTATCAACCTACTGGTTTAAATTCTTTACACTGTACTGTCAACACTCAACACATGTGTAGAAATCCAATTTGCATTAAAAAATTTCTCAACTTAAATGCTGGCATTATTTCTTATAGTTGCAATAAAGTGTTTGTTGTTGCTTTTTTTAGTCAAAACAATAAAATACAAAACTACTTCTACTCGCATACAAAAAAGTTAAAATCTATTCAGAAATGAAAGCAAGCATAATTTACATTTTCAACTTATCATATATGTAAAATTTGATGATATTATATATCATAATTCCATATTTTCCTTATATGATTTCAGTTTGATTTTGAAGTACCAATAATCCAATACTGGGCTTCTTTGTACTCATTGTAATGCATTTTTCTTCCAAATATGGTCATGATAATGCAAAAGTCTGAAATTTTTACTTTTTTAAAGAAAATTTAGAACTTGTTTTCTGCAGTCGACACCGGTGTCATTACATATCCTGAGTCAACTAATCTGATATTTTCTCTGCACCATATAGATGTGCGGAAGATTCTTTTCATGCTCATTCATCTGTAAAGATATGTCCTTGAGCATTTGAAATGGGGAATAACAAAAGGCAAGCCCAGAAATTTCAGTATGAAAGCTATGAAACGTAAACTGTCTCATTTGCATTTTTAATACAAGGATATACTTTAACGCGGCAGTGTACTCTAGCCATTGTTTCTTTCTCAAAATTGAGTTTTTTGATATGTTTGTACCTTGTTATGTTTTTATAAATACAAGGAATGAAAATCCAGATTTGTAAACTCCAACTGCAATATTTTAAGGATTTTATTTCACTATTCCACTCGTGTTTGAAATTGAAAAGGAAAGAAAATCTTTGTTGTACCAGCAAGGTACACGCACGCAACAACTCATCGCGTTCCGTGTCGCGCAATTTGTTAACGCACAAATCGCGACGCATACGCTGACGCTTATCTGCATCTTGCGCGGCGCATCTTATGGAAACACCACGGAAGCACTGATTTCACAAAAACCTAGTGGTCAAATGGCTCCGTTTTAATAGCTGATAAAATGTGGGTTTTTTCAAGTTCTTTCCCCCGATTTAAATATCAAGTTATGAAGGGATTTTGCTCAAACTTCTCAAGGGGCTGTGGATTTACCCGATGTTCACGTAATATAAGTTACAAAAACGAAAACTGTCGCATTCTCCTGTGAGATTCGATGAAAGTGCAAAATGTGACCACTTTAAACTTCAACGGCCATTATTTCAATGTTCATTTTCTCGGTAAAATGACGATTTAGGTACACGATAACTCAATAAATACAGCATCTATAGGTAAGCAAATATGATCATCGTAAAAAGCATGTTCAACTCAAGAAACGGTTTTCTCATTTTTTTATATTTTGGTCTATTTCCGATTTTGGGCATCATTTTGTGCAAATAGGCGTTTTGAATTTTAAAAGTTCATTTTGATGCCTTATATGGTCAATATCTCAAAAAATAAGGCCAATATCAAAAAATAAAAAAAACGTTTTTGGAATGGAGCCTCAAGATTGAGCTAAAAACAAAATAAAATATTTTGGAAAGAGTGTTTTTTGTTATGATGTACCTAACAAATATTGCCAAAAACTCACTTTTTGTGATTTTCTTCAAAATTGTTGCTTTTACCCCAAATCTGTCTTTATATTAAGATTTATTGATGTCTTGCCTTCATAAAAATGTATACTTTTATATGTTTTGCGCGAATAATTACAAAGTTATTGCACTTTTACTACATGCATGTCTGAGAGTACACAGCCACCTTAATAAGAGCCAACGCTCTATATAGACAAATCCAATTACACACATTCCTACACCTGACTAGCAGCCTTTAGTTGGGTCCCCGTTGGCTACAATGCATCCAAAATGTGAAATGATTTGGCCTTGGCGGAAATTTTAAACTGCATTCCATCACCCGTTTTACACCTTCCGCGAAAACACAGGTAGACGAAAGAATGATTTAAGTTTACAACACAATACAGTTCCAACAGTTGTGCAAATAAAAGCTGCCTCACACCTAGAGAAGGTCGAGGAGGGTTAATAGAATAATACAATAGAGATAATTCCGCAGGTAATCCCGTCGCATATATTCATAGGTGTACAAATGGATGAACAAAAGGACTATGTATGAATAGATGCGACAGGATTACCTCTATCATGTCTATTGTATATATTATTCTATTAACCCTCCTCGTCTTTGCATCTTCTCTAGGTGTTAGGTGGCTTTTATTTGCACAATCGGGCGCTCACAACACCAGGTTTGTGCTAGCGGGAAACCAAAGATGGCCGACCAAATCCTGACCATGACTTGACTCGTTGGATTCGTCTATATCAATTTAGTTGTTGCAGCCTGAGTTGTCATGGTAGAGGGCTAAGTATATGCTCCACGATTTCCATCCCTGTAGCTTTTCATGTCAATCAATTGCACTCTTAATGGTACAATGGAATTTTGCATTGTAGCAATGTCTTGCGTAGGCTTATCATGTGTTCGCTCATGATATTTCTTTGATTTCATACTAATAAACGACTTTGGGCAATAGCTACACATATGTGGTTTTTCTCCTGTATGTATCATTTCATGTTCTTTCAATCCACTAGATTGCGTGAAAGTTTTATCACAGTAACTGCACTTATAATTTCTTTGGCCACTGTGAAGTTTTTCATGGGACTTTAATGTATCTCCTCTATTAAATGTCTTTGAGCAGTAGCTACATTTGTAGGGTTTTTCTCCTGTGTGTATCATCTCATGGCGAGTTTTCTGCTCTGAACACTTAAAGGCCATATCACAATACTGACATTTGTGAGTCTTAGACAAATGTGTCTTTTCATGCTTCTTTAGAACACTCATATTTGGGTATATCTTACCACAGAAGCTGCATTGATGAGAATTTTCATGGACTTGTAATTTGACAGCATCTGCAAATGATCTGTTGCAATGTTTGCAATGATGAATCAGTAACGAATCCCTTTCATGTTTCTTTTCATGTTGCTTGCAGCTACATTTGAAATGGAATTGTTTGGGGCAGTGTTTACACGTATACAGCATTACTCCTGTGTGTGTCGATTCATGTTCTTTCCAGCTGATCAAACTCTGATAAGATTGGCAACAATATCTACATTTGTGACGCTTTTCTTCACCTGTGTGTGTCTGTTCATGAACCTGCACGTGAGACCGATGGATGAAAGCTTTGTTACAGAATTTACAATGAAATCTTTTTCTCCAGTATGAGTCAGTTCATGTTGTTTCAGACCATCTTGTCTAATAAAAGCCCGATCACATTCACTGAAAGAACAACGATATGGTTTCTCTCCTGTGTGCTTTAACTCATGTCGTTTCATGTGAGCTTTGAGTTTAAAAGTTTTATCACAATGACTGCATTTATGAGGGCGTTCATCAGTGTGGGTCATTGTATGGGCATCAAGCGTTCCTGACTGTCTGAAAGTCTTGTTGCATATGTCACACTGGTGTGGCTTATCATTTGTGTGGATTAACTCATGCTTTTTCATCGTGGTCAACTTCAGGAAAGATTTCTGACAAAATTTGCAATCAAACTGTTTGTTACCAGTATGGGTTAGTTCATGTTGTCTCCTGCCATCACCCCTGCAAATGTTTTCTCACAGTAGTTACACTTAAATGGTTTCTCACCGCTATGGGTCCTTTCATGTGTAATCAATCCATGTTGCTGTATGAAGGTCTTCTCACAGAATTTACATTTGTGAGGTTTTTCTCCAGTATGCAGCCTTTCATGAACTTTTCTGTGAGATTTTGCTCAAAGTACTTCTCACAATAGCTACATTTGTATGGTTTGTATCCCGTGTGAGTCCATTCATGTTCCCTCCTGGATTGAACTGTTGTGTATGATTTATTGCAGTAGCTACATGCATAGGGCCTCTCACCTGTATGGGTCTTTTCATGCGTTTTCTTCTTACTCAAAAACCTGAATGGTTTATCACAGAAGTTACATTTAAGCTTGCGTTTACCTTTTGCAGTCTTAGTAAATTTCATCTTGACCCGCAGTTTTCCAGGTACCTGTTTACGCTTGCGATTTTGTGGTGGCGCTTTTCGGTTGCTGCCGTTGCCACTTTTTGTCCATTTCTGTGATTCATTTGTGAACACCCAGCTTTAGGTTTAAGATGAGGATTGGTGTACCAATATGGTTTGATGCGTAATTCATGATGGCGTATATGAGATATAAACCGAGATGCACTTTCTGCGTTGAAGCCACAATATTTGCATCTTCTATAGATACGTCTGGCTTGAATTTGTCTCTCCATAGTCACCTGAAAAGAAATGGAGACCACATTTAAAAATCAAAAAACTTGAAAATAATACAATGGAGACTTGATATGAGAGGTCAATGCAATGTTCACAATTATTTGATTGAAATCTCATTTTGAGAATACACGACGATGTACTGGCTAAACATGGGTCGATAGTAAAATAATAAGCACGTTTTACAAGATCTGGATGTTATCTGTTCACTGAGGCACATTTCAACACTAGCGGCCCATGTTGCACTAGATAGCATATCAGTAAATTGAGAAAATGCATTATGGTAAGTGTAAGATATTTCTGCGTCTCGCCCTCATCCTTTTTGTTTTTCAAAATGCTTGCTATTTTTTTTGTGTGTGTTTTGTACTTTTGTCTGGTTATTGTTTCATTAATTAGTTTTGTAAGAATTATTCAAAACAGCATGGTTATCATATTCAATGATAGGTATGCTATTGATCCCTTATGATAATTAAGACATAAGAAAATTGTTAGGACCGCCTCTTAATTTGCCAGCGAAGTGTTACGTGTTAATCCGATTATCACTATGTCAACTGGATCACGCTTTTGAGTTCTGCACCACAATCGAAATGATCGCAACACAAAGTCTATGGCATAACTACCAATTCCAAAAGGTGCATGATCCAGTTACCAAGGAGTTATGTAATCACTTTGCTGGCGAATTATAGAAAATAATGAGAATGCACCCACTACAGAAGTTTGACATTGAAAATAAATTCATGTTTGTACTGTAGTAGGCCTTATCATGTTACTTATGAAAAGTACCAACAACAAATATAATAGAAATTCATTTTGCTCAACTGGAGGTAATTTAAATAGGATCAAAATATGGTCACTGGTTTCTCTGGCTTTTTAAGATGAAATCCATACACCCCTATGGAAGACATGACCTTAACCAATCTTCCACGCAGGGATTGAGAATTTATGGGGTATGAATGTTTGGACAGTATTTATTGTGGGAAATTAGAGCACATCAAACATATCGAATTGCATTCTGAATGCGAAGAATGTCCTTCTGATATCAAATAATTTTGCTTTTTTGAAATTTGCAAAGTAATACAGGTTTTATGGCAAATGATTAAAAATTGATATTTTTGATATTTAACAGTACTCAAAGTAAACTTTATAAATCTGATGAGTTATACTTAAAGTGTATGTAGGTGGGATGAAAAGCCGACGATCAATTAAAAATTTTGACCTTTCGTGTTGAAGATATGGATTTTTTTTCCAAAAACACCAAAAAAATGAGGTCTTTTTGGGAAAAAATTTGACATGTCTGATGTGCTCTCATGTCCCACAAAAAATTCTGTCAAAACGCTCATTCCAGATCCCTTAAATTCCCCCTGTGTAGCCCTGTGTGGATGATTAAGGTCATGTCTTCCATGGGGTATATACATTTCAGATGGAATAGCCCATTGAGTGCATGGCTAGAATAAAAATTTATGGGTGATGAGACAATTTGTATCTTACCTTCAAAGTATAATCTGTACACACAACAGGAAAAGATGTAGGCTCTCTGTGGGTCTTGTAATACTCCTCTGTCCTGATGGTGCTCCAGCAGTCAACAGGTGGGTGTCTACTATTTCCTGAAGAAGTTGCTAATTCTCATAATTTTTGTTGGCAAGTACATCTATAAGCAGGTCTAGTTTTACCAGTTTTAAATACAAATTGCATCAGATAATGTATTTTGACTATGTGATGTTTCTGGTAACAGAAAATAGTGTGGCATATTTTGATAATCTATGATGCATGTCTTATCTTTGAAAGCCAATCAATCAAGTGAATCAATCAGTTACAGAGTTGCCATAATTGTTCAGCCCAAATATTTGATAGACAATTTTACCATAAAAGTCTCCTCTGCTTTTACTTAGGAAACTTGAAGTTTGTTTTCAGATATCATGATTTACAGTCTACTTGATGTGTGATATTTATATCAAAAGAAACAGCATTTTGGAGGTTTACAAACATTTGAGACACTTTCATTTGACTATGGTGAATTCTTGATTCAAACACATTTTGAAGGAGCCCAATGAGATGGATAGTGTGATGTTCTGGCAACCATGTCCTATAAATCTTTGAGTCTAATACTTACTTGCCAAAGATCTTAAATCAATGTCTGTGTGCAGTAAAGCATGTGTATCAATAGCTTTTATTTACCTGATAAAGCAGAGTTGCCAAAAAAATTCAGCCCAAAGTGTGAGTCAAATAATCAAAAAGTCGCTCATTTTTTCTCCTAACCATTGGTTTCTATAGGAAAGGAAATTGACAAAAAGTTGCAGGGGAAATCTTCAAAAGTCACCCAATTGGGCTCTCAAATCGCGGGCAACCCTGTGATAAGGTGTGTAACAAGGAGATTTTTTCAAGGGCTCTCAACTGTATGGCAATACAATTCAAAACTATCAATGAGCCCAAGCAATTAAACATCAAATTATTTGAATACAGTGGAAACTCATTGTAACAAAGTTGTCAGGGACAGAGAAATTAGTTCTTTATATCCAAATTTTGTTATATCAGGGTTGTAAAAACAATAAATAACAAAAGAATTTTATATCTTGGTTCTGGAAAACTACTTCTTTATAACAGGTTTTTTCTTGTATCCAATTTCGTTTTAATGAGGTTTTACTGTGTCACAAAGCATGCCTCTCAGACAGGGTCTGGTCTGGTCTGATAGATCAATCGATCTATCTTTTCTTTTCTTTTAAAAAAAAATATATATGTATATATACATGCATTAAAATTAAAGAAATGTTAAAAGATCATCAGTCCTAATTTAAATTTCTAACTTTAAACTGGAAAATGAAATGCCAATTGTTTTCTATGTATTATTTGCTTCTTTACTTGTTTTCATGACTTTATTAAGACTTCACAAAACCTTTCATTTTATTGTTAATACAATTTTAGTGATACCCTTTTGAATTACTAATAAAAGAAAGAGTAAATGTAAACAAGTTCAAAATCATCAGAAAAGTTCTCTTTCTTTAAAATCAATGCACTTTTAACCAATTTAATCTGAAGCTTAACACAAGTTAAGCCTGCTTCCTTTTGTGTCATATATATATTGGGTGTAGCATTACAATCTCATCACTCAGTGTGGATCTTTGACATGCCCCAGTCAGAACTCTACCAGCTCTCCGATGGCTCCAGTAAAAACTCAAAATCACACAAATTTCCACTTTTTGCAGCAATTTTGTGCTAAATTTGTTGATTTTCGCCCCCTACCCGGAATGACCCCTTCTTCATGCTCAAAAAAATCTAGTGCCACACGCCAAAAGTTTTTTTACTCTAAATCTGTTTTATTATTTTAGATTTCTTGACTCTTTCAGAAAATTGTATAAACCTTTCTGTGCCATGTACAAATTGATTTGGAAGTTATGTCACTTTTCCTACATTCCTGAGACTTGATAAAACCCTTATTTAGTCATACTAATACTATGATTAACGGTAACATAATTATCATTTGATTTTAATAACTAGTTTATTCAAAAATCACACAATTCATTATTGCATCAAATTGTTTACAAAAATCAATCAGTTATACACATAACTTTACTGCTAGCATTATTTCTTCTTGTTTTTATAAAAAGTTGTTGGTGAATAATATGAATAATATTAATAATTTTTTCATAACTTTTTTTTCCATTTTTTTTTCAAATTAGCTGTGAATAATAGATTTTTGATTTTTTTTTACCAGCAATATCCAATCTGATACTGATATCGAAAATATCAGGCCGATAGGGTATCCGATCCGATAATTGGTTGAGCCCTAATTATACATACTGTATACAAATCTATTTACTACTGACATACAAAAAAGACAAAAAGTTCAAATCTATTTACAAAAGAAACAAGATAGGTACCAAATAGTTTGAGTCAGAAAAAATTACAATTGAATATTTGGTAAAGATAGATACACTTCACTTGTTTCAATTAGTGTCAATCATTTCTAAAATATTACAACTTGTGATCAATTGCCTGAAATCCATGAATTATAAGGGAAAACTTTCAGTACAATGGAATTTTGCATTGTGCTTTTTTGTAGCAGTGTCATATGAAGGCTTATCATGTGTTCGCTCATGGCGTTTCTTTGAATTCATATTAATAAAAGACTTTGAGCAAAATTTACAGATATACTGTTTTTCTCCTGTATGTATCTTTTCATGTTCTTTCAATCCACTAGATTGTGTGAAAGTTTTATCACAGTAACTGCACTTATAATTTCTTTGGCCACTGTGTAGTTTTTCATGGGACTTTAATGTATCTCCTCTATTAAATGTCTTTGAACAGTAGCTACATTTGTGGGGTTTTTCTCCTGTGTGGATCATCTCATGGCGCGTTTTCTGCCCTAAAAACCTGAAGGCCATATCACAATACTGACATTTGTGAGTCTTTGTCAGATGTGACTTTTCATGCTGACTCAGACGACTCATATTCGGGCATATCTTACCACAGAAGCCGCATTGATGAGATTTTTCATGCACTTGTAATTCATCTGATTGTGCAAATGATTTGCTGCAATGTTTGCAATGATGAATCCGTAATGAATCCCTTTCATGTTTCTTTTCATGTTGCTTGCAGTTCACTTTGAAATGGAATTGTTTGGGGCAATACTCACACGTGTACAGCATTACTCCTGTGTGTGTTGATTCATGTTCTTTCAAGCAGGTCAAACTCTTATAAGATTGGCAGCAATATTTACATTTGTGGCGCTTTTCTTCACCCGTGTGTGTCTGCTCATGATCCACCACAGAAGACCGACGGGCAAAAGCTCTGTTACAGTATTTACAATGAAATCTTTTCTCTCCAGTATGAGTCAGTTCATGTTTTTTCAGACCATCTTGTCTCATAAAAGCCCGATCACATTCACTGAAAGAACAATGATATGTTTTCTCTCCTGTGTGTTTTAACTCATGTCGTTTCATGTGAGCTTTGAGTTTAAAAGTTTTATCACAATGACTGCATTTGTGAGGGCGTTCATCAGTGTGGGTCATTTTATGGGCATCAAGCGTTCCAGCCTGTCTGAAAGTCTTGTTGCATGTGTCACACTTATGTGGCTTGGCATTTGTGTGGATTAACACATGCCTTTTCAACGTGGTCAACTTCAGGAAAGATTTCTGACAAAATTTACAGTCAAACTGTTTGTTACCAGTGTGGGTTAGTTCATGTTGCCTGATACCTATGTACCGTGCAAATGTTTTATCACAGTAGCTACATTTAAATGGTTTCTCACCGGTATGGGTCCTTTCATGTTCAATTAATCCACTATGCTGAATGAAGGTCTTCTCACAGACTTTGCATTTGTGAGGTTTTTCTCCAGTATGTAGCCGTTCATGAACTTTTCTATGACATTTTGCTCGGAAGTGCTTCTCACAGTAGCTACATTTGTATGGTTTGTATCCCGTGTGAGTCCATTCATGTTCCCTCCTGGCTGCAACTGTTGTGTATGATTTATTGCAGTAGCTACATGTATAAGGTCTCTCACCTGTATGGGTCATTTCATGCCTTTTCTTCGTACTCAAAAACCTGAATGGTTTATCACAGAAGTCACATTTAAACTTGCTTTTACCTTTTGCACTCTTGGTCAATTTCATCTTGACCCGTAGCTTTCCATGTGCCTCTTTACGCTTGCGTTGTTGTGGTGGCACTTTTCGGTTGCTGCCGTTGACACTTTTCTGTCCATTTTGGTGATTCATATGAGAACATCCAGCTTTAGGCTTAAGTTGAGGATTGGTGTACCAATATGGTTTGATGCATAATTCATGATGGCGTATATGAGATATAAAACGAGATCCGCTTCCTGCATTGAAGCCACAATATTTGCATCTTCTATAGATATGTCTGTCTTGAATTTGTCCCTTCATAGTCACCTGAAAAGAAATGGAGACCACATTTAAAAATCAAAAAATCAAAAATAATACAATAGAGACTTGATTTGAAGGCCAATGCTATGTTCACTATTATTTGATAGAATTTGAAACAAGCTCCACTGAAGTATGAAAATTATAATACTTAGTTCTCTGGGTTAATAGGATGAACAAATTGTAATCTTTCCCCAGAGTAGGCCAGTGCATAAGAACGTTGAAAAAAACAAACCAGTGCATCCGGCCGGATTCAAACCGGCGACCTTCGTAATACTAGCACGACGCTCTAACCAACTGAGCCACAGAGGCACGCTGGAGAAGAACGGAAGATATAAATTTTTGATTTCAATTTGTTCAAGCTCCACTGAAGTTTCATTATTTTGTTTTTTTGAAATGGGCTTTTCCAGTTTATCATCCATACACCCCCTATGGAAAACATGATCTTAATGATCGATCTTTACCTCCCACCATGTAGATTTCAATTAGAGTTACCAGAATGGATAATTTCATTTGAAATCTACACTCCCTGTGTGGAAGATTAAGATCATGTCTTCCATATGGGGTGTATGGATTTCAACTGGGATAGTCCATTGAGTGGCTAGAATAGAATGGGTGATAAGACAATTTGTATCTTACCTTCAAAGTATAATCTGTACCCACAACAGGTAAAGATGCAGGCTCTCTGTGGGTCTTGTAATACTCCTCTGTCCTGACGGTGCTCCAGCTGTCAACAGGTGGTTGTGTACTATTTCCTGAAGAAGTTGCTTATCATAATTGTTCACAAATCTACATGTATGAACAGGTCTAGTTTTACCAGTTTAAATACAAATTGCACCAGATAATGTATTTTGACTTTGTGATGTTTCTGGTAGCAGAAATGTATGCTGTTCATTCAGTGCATGTATAGATAGATTTCTTATTTTTGAAAAACCGATCAATCAGGTTACAGAGTTGCCAGAATTGTTCAGCCCAAATATTTGATTGACCCAGATGGCTTTCCGCTATCACAATTTCACTAAGGAAACTTGAAGTTTGTTTTTAGAGATCATGATCATGAAATAATTATAGTCTGCATGATGCATTAAGTTTGGGTAAAAAGAAACAGCTTTTTGGACGTTAACACACTTTTGAGACACTTTGATTATTGGGCTCTTGATTCAGGCACCTTTTCAAGGAGCCCAATAAGAAGGATAGCATGATGTTGTGGCAATCCTATCCCATAAATCTATTATACACAAGTTTAATATTAGCCAAAGATATTAATTCATATACAGTATTAATTCCATATACGGTATATGTACAGTAAAGTGTGTGTTACAATAGCTTTATTTACCTGATGTGTGTAACAAGGGGATTTCTTTCAAGGGGTTTTGACTGCATGGTGACGCAATCAAAACAGTTAAAGAGCCTAATCAAATGAGTTAATCAAATTGGAACCTTTTATAGCAACAAAGCCTGCCCTTTAGACAGGGTTAGAATGTTTGTTTTAGAAAGGAGTGTTAAAAGATCATTATTATCTTATTTAATTTTCCAACTTTAAACTGGAAATTGAAATGCACCTTCTTCCTATTTTTTATTTGCTTCTTTACTTGTTTTCATGATTTTGTTAAGACACAAAAAATCATGAATAGTGTGATGTTATAGAGTAGGGGCCCTACTAAGTACCACTGTTTATTGTTTGAGAGGTCTAATTGTTCATATTAATGCAACTTGAAATACAACTTCTTCCTATTTTTTATTTGCTTCTTTACTTGTTTTCATGATTTCGTTAAGACATGAAGATCATTCTTAGTTCCAGAAAACCTTTCATGTTAATACACTTTTGAATTGATAATAAAAGGGCCTAAATGTGGGTTTACTTTCGTCATACCCAGCAAACACAAAAACGTTTTTAAAATGTTTTAAATAAGTTATATTTTGGGTTTTGGTTTAGGTAAAAACGTTTTAATAACATTAAAATGTCGGGTTATATAAAACTCACTACAACAATATATTTAAAATGTTTACGAAATGTCATTGTAAACTATTTTTTCAAACATTTTTGGCCAAATATTTTGTCAACACCTAAATAACATTATGTTAAAATATTTGCACCCAACAAACACAGAAATGCTGGTTATATAAAGGTCGTAAAAACATTTTAAAAAGCGTTATTGTAAATATTTTGGGCAAACATTTTTTTGTAAAATATTTTTCAACCCCAAAATAACATTCTGTTTAGAATGATTTGTACCAAGTTTTCAAAAATGTTTTTGGAATGTTATTAAAACGTTTTTATACCCTTTATATAACCCGACATTTAAATGTTTTCTGTAAAACATTTATGTTTGCTGTATAGTAAATTACCAACAAATGATATTTAATATGTTATGAAATTATTTTATATTAATGTACCCTTTATATAACCTGACATTTAAACGATTTCTAACAACCTTTTATAACCTTTTGCGAATGATGTCGAAAACGTTTTGTGTTTGCTGGGTAGTGTTAAAAGCCTAACAATTCCCTCACCGATTAGGAGCTGATATATAACTATATAATATGTTGTTGTTGTTTTGTCTTACAGATTCAATCTCATCTTCTATTGAGGGTATATTTCAGACGTTGGCATGACAACATCACCCATCAGAAGAAGTTGACAGCAGATCTACTTGTGAATATCAAGGATGGGAGAAGGCAGAGAACACTTCTGACAACCTTCAACAATTGGCAGAAGCAAACAAAGGTTGCACAATTCACCAGGTATGACAAATTTATCGTAAATATTAGTGATGTCGTCGGCACTGTTTTTTAATGTCAACATGTCGATATAATTCGTATACCGACGTCAACAGTGTGTCGACATAAAAAAATTCAAACAATTTTTTTTTTTTTTTTCAAAAAATATTTTTTGGCCAGAAAAGCAAGTTATGGGCCCAAAATGACTTGTTATTCAAATATTTAAAAAAATTTCTTTTTTGATGTCGACATGTTGGGATACGTGCCGATGTCGACATAAGGCATGTCGACGACGGCACTAGTAAATCGACATAAGGCATGTCGACGACGGCACTAGTAAATATATAGTTTTGCTTAAAACCAAATAAATCTAAGAAAAACATCCCTAACATCACCCTAGGTCTGCAGAATTTTAGCATTGTAGGACTATTAATTCCTTACATTTACTATGTTTATTGCAGATAGACTGCAATGCATGATGGGATACTCCCTCCAGCTGATTTGCACTATAATGAAAGACAAAGATAAAGAGAATTTATCGCGTCTGACATCATCTGTCAATCAAACTCGAGCACGGTTTGTTTACAAGTGTTGTGATGATGACTTGCTGAACGCGGATTTATAACCGGGCACCTTATTGTTAATTTTGCACCTTTCGACATGCAAACCATCTCAAAAGTTAGGTCTTTATAGTAGGAAACTTTCTTAACCGAAGGCACCATGTCCACAATGCCTAGAAAAGCTGCTTTTTGCCTTGTTAAAGTACGTAGTTTTTTCGCCATTTGCTGCCATTCCTTTTCTCCGATCAGCACCAGATAGATCGGTCTTCCTTTTCTTGGCGCTGATTAACCTGTGTAAACCAATCAAGGATCGTAATTAACAGTGACATCAGGCGCGATAAATTCTTTTTATCTCGGTCTTTAATTATAACACAATTTAATGTGAAATTACAATGGAAACATGAACATTTTAATATCTTTTTAAAAACTACTCATGTTATTAAAGTGTCACCAAAAGTGGTTCAAATTGACATTATATCCGATTACTTGGAACACAAACCTGTCAAGTACATTTTGAAATCTGTAAATGCCAAGGGCATTTCTGAAATGTAGTTCTGTTAATCTTAGAAAGTGTATCTACATTTGAGGCGGCGTTTAATTTGTAGTGTACTGGTGACTTAATTGAAAATGCACTCACCAGGTTTGAGCACCAAGCAGTCAATATGTGACCAAGTGTACATATGACAGTGTTATAATTTCACAGTGTTAGAATTTTGAGACACAATTGAACAAAAAATTACAAGTTTCAACAGACTAGATCCATATTAGGAAATCCATGACTAACATGACAATTCTGATGCCCAAATAACAAGATCATGATCATGAACTTTGTATACTTGTCCCTGTGAAATTTATACTGTGTAGTTATTTAACATGCTTAATTCTCTGCGTGCTAGTCATAAGCTTCAACATAAAAAGACCAAGTTTTGAGAATTTTTCTCAAAATATCAAGAGCTATCATAATAATCACTGAACCAATAATAAATAGGCTTGTTTGTACTCATTTTAATGCATTTTTCATGCTGATTTCAAATATGAAAATTTACAATTCTGAAATTTTTGAAAATTCAAATAAAATGTGAAACTTGTCGTCTGCAGTCGACACCCGCATGGAGAGAGTTAATACATGCATGTTCAATTTCCATCAATGATCAAATTGTGACTGATTCTTTTTATTCACATAGATTCACATTCACGGTGTATATTATGATCATTATTATGTGAATAAGGGAAGAGAATTTGGCTGAAGTAAGATTAGAACCGATGACCTTGGCTTTTACATGGCCAAAGCGCTACCATCTGAGCTATCCAGCCCTATGATGGATGGTGGTCGCAATTACCAACACCTTTGCTTGCGTGGTGGTTAGAGCCATTAAACCATGCTATTGTATGGCCGAGGATCACACCCATACAACCCGAAAAGTGACAGTAGAAGGGCTCAGTGAAGATGCAACTTTTAGTAGACCATATATATAGAGAAATTGAAAGGGATTTATTATTATGTGTTAAAATTTTGTTAAATTTTCAGGAAAATGTGCAACCTCAACAAGCAACGTAGCCTGCATCAGAGTCTACTCGCCTGGAGAACAGAAACCAATGCTTCCTTTCAACAAGCTGTACACTCATTCTCTCTATCACTACTTGAAGTTGAATCAGGTAATTGTCAATAAAGTCTTGTAAACCATGTAAACCTAGGGGCTTGTGATGTTCCCTAAGCATTGTGGGTAATATGGTACATTTCAATGGGAAATTTTCTGCTGCTTAGCACAAAATCAAAAATCAATTATCACCAAAAATGACTCATACGCATACTACCTTTTGCACTCTTCCAACAAAATGAAGTGTCTATAAGTAATTAAAATATGCATTTAAAGTAAAGAATGAGCTTATTGTTATCATTATGCCATCAGTTGTGTTCAGTGGTAATGTTTTTGACATGATAGTGTCATCTTGAAATGTTATATTATTAGCTATTATTAAAATCTATTCTTAAACAAAACTGAAATTCTGATTTCTTTCAGAGGAAACAGCATCTACAGCATCATATTCTTTCTTATCTTCTGCTGTTGTGGATGATGAGCTGAAGAACCTTGACCTGGAGTCATCCCCAGATATAAGTCATTCATCAGCTGATGAAACCACATCTGTACAGCCCATGTATAATGTTGGACCACCATCACACCTGGAGTCAGTACGACTTATGTATAACACCACACCATCGTCACCTGTAGAGACATCAAGTAATGCTGCATACTCCTCCATCCCAGACAGTGGTTACCTTGGCAACATCAGAACATCCTCATCACCAAGTGCATCAAGTGGTATCTTTGATCATCAGGATCAGGCTCTACCACCGCAATATTTAAGCCATAGTGGGGGTACACGGAGCATGCTATTGCATGGGAAGGTTTACTCGTCAACACCAATAAGAAGGAATGATGTACTAAATGGTAACACATCTTATATCAGATCTTCTAATCTCGAGTTACCTGACAATTTTGATAGCAAGGATGGTCATGATGGTAGGGATATCATACAGGCAAGTCTTCCATCTGTAAACTAGAATTTGATGAATGTAAGCGGCTGTTTGAAGATATAGGGATGGCGTCAAAACCCAGTTGCTAGTAGGCTGTCAGCACCCTGGCTGGCATGACAGAACTGGCAGTAGAACCTGGTTTCTATATTGTTCGGAACAATAGAACATGTTTAAGAGTCTATAACATGGCAGGCATAGGACTGTGGTTTACATGGAGAATTCTTTTTTTTTTGCATAAACTTTTGGTTTCAAAGCAAATAATACCAAACATTTTTCAAACTTGATTACAGGTGCCACAAGTTAAATAGTATCACAAAATTAAAACAACAAAGGTTTTTTGAAAAGATTTTATGTGTTCTGCTATAGATACTGTGTATTATTTTGCCCTATGAGGGCAGTCTAAACATGTGATGTTACTGGTCACCTCATCTAAAAGAGTTCATTGACTAGAAATAATCTTTATTCCTCCACCTCGCCTAATAACTAATTCATTTTCCCTTCTCATTCTCTTAGACATGTTAGATTACAACAAGACAATATAATATTATAACAATTTATCTTTATTTTTCAACGTGACATTATTAAACAGGTTGAAGATGATGATGAGAATTTGACAGTACTACATAGCAGGGTTGACACACAAAGACAGTCAAATGGTGGATTTACAGGAGAACAGATTGATGATAGGTGGATGATGGAGGAATTCCAAGAATTGAATAGACATGGACTTGACCAGTCTCATGTCCATCCTTGGTTAGCAATGTCACATGCACAAGATATATCTCAACGCAGAAGTACTAACAAAAGAGTAAGTTATTCAAATATTGGGCTATTCTATTTAAAATCCACACTACCCCTGTGGAAGATTTAGCTAAAGTCTTCCACAGAGTGCGTATGAGTTTTGAATAGAATAGACAATTTGGTAACTTCCATTTGAAATGCTCCAGTTGTGGAAGATATAGGTAAAGCCATAATACAGGGGGAGTATGAGTTTCAAAATGATTAACCCTGACCAATTATATTTAAGAAACATACTCCCCCTGTGGAAGATATTTCTGGTGTCATTTTATACAGTGAATCACAGAGGACTGCATTAGTGCGGGTGTTGGATCTAAAGGAAAAAAAGTTATTCATTGGTAGTTCACCAGCGCTGTCATCTGTAGAGCCTTATTTTACCCTTTTTATTATGAGCACTCCATGGTAATTTCCTCTTGTGAATGTGGCTTGGGAATAGTGTGCTTCCTTCTCTTGGCTACTTACAAAAAGTCAGAGCATATACTTAAGCCTATATGAATATCAAGGCTTAAAAGCTACACTAGCGAGTGCATTGCATTGGTCAACCCATGGTGATAAGGCAGAAGACAGAGCTAGTGTAAAGCTATGAAGAGTATCATCAAGGAATGGTTCGTCGGGAAAACATCAGCACTATCACATTAGATTCCTATCTTCACCTTATGCAGTCCCTAGGCCATATGATTTCCATTATTCATGATTGAGTCTCCTTAATTTGTCAATTTTGCTCTGCAAGTTGTCTTAAAATCTTGCAATGCTAACTTACCAATTCTTTTTGCATTCTTTTTTTCTCTAGGATATTGTGATGTGTGTAGTACAAAGATGGCGTCTGTGGCCAGCCAGTACTGTCTTCTATCAGTGGTTAGAGTATACAAGGAAACAGAAAACACTTGGAGCCTTGCAATACCAGGGACAGTACAGGGTAGCACAAATACAAATGATGTTTGTGTGGAAAGAGTGGAAAAGAAGACTGGAAACCAGCAAGGTAGCTGAGAACCACAGGGTAAGTATATGGCATACTAAACAATTGCTCAGAGAAATATCATTCTGATAGTCACAAAATTTTACAAAAGTGTCATCCCCTAAGGCACCAGAACAATTTTGTTTGATCTTTGAATCGACCGTCGATGCTGCTTTGATGCTTGATATTAATGAACTGACAACATCAGAATTAATGCTAAATTTATATTGGTCAATATCATACAGCCAAAAATTCATAAGTTATCACAATTAGCAATACTCAATTAATTGATTTTATTGATGATAAGTATGTACCAAGCATTGATGGTCGATTGAAAGATCAAACTTATTTGTTTCTATTGCCTAATAAAATGCAATTGCTTTAAAAAACTAACCTCAAAGGTTTTCAATCTTTTGACTTGTATTTTTTGCTTGCTTGCATACAAAAGAAATATATTCCTTGAATGTTAGCACCCCATAAAATGAATTTTTAAAAAAGATATGGATTGCAGAATGCTCCAATTGTCACTACAAACTTGACAAGGACACCACTCTCTTTTGTTTTGTGTGTTGCATAATCCTCATTCTGAACACAGATAGATTATCTGATATTAAAAAGAAATACAACTTGACAATTTATCAAAAAATTGCTTGTTAATATGTGAATAACTTATTCCAATCTTTGCAGGACACAAGACAAAAGTCAATGATATTCAGACAGTGGAGACTATGGACCAACAAACAAAGACATGAGACAGACATGAAATCAAAGGCAACAAGGTACTCCAATGAGAAGATCATCAGGAAAGCACTCACTACATGGAAAACAAAGGTAAAGCTTCACGTTGCTTGTGAGAATTTTGATATTCAAATATGAAATTTATGGATTCAATTTCAAGTTATCCAAATTTCAGAATGGGCTATTCCATATAAAATCCATACTACCCCTGTGAAAGATTTTGGAAATATCTGCCATAGGGGGAGTATGAATTTCAAATGGAATGAGCACATTAGGCAGGTCCATTTGAATTTCATACACCATCTGAGAAAGATTCAACCTGAGTCTTCCACAGAGGGAGGGTGAGTCTCAAAAAGAGTTGGTTACATATGGAAAAGTAGTCTCTTTTGCTCAAATAAAAGGGGTCCCACAGTTAAGCAATGGGAGAAAATTGTCTTTTTTCACTTTCAACTTTGATTATTATAAAGGGAAAGTCTTTTATTTTTTGGCTCACTCTTAATTGTCTCAAGTATATATTAAACTTTACTTTCCCCGATTTTCAAGGAAATCTGATGAAAGACCTCGTCGTACAGGAGCACTAAACACCGCAAGGTATTCCCAAAATCTCACTCGATTTACGGCGAAATACACTGACATGCACCCCGTGTCATTAAAATAGCGTGCTATAGATGGCCCTCACTTAATAATAGAAAGTCCGATTGACTTGGCTCAAACGGTATTTCCTAGAAATACTTTGCCGGATTCTACTCTCTAAAAAGGAATCTGATTGGTTACAAAATGCCGTCGTACCAAAGGAAAAACCATACCCTCTTCCGCACAGCCCTTCTTAGTGTGTTGCGTGGTAATGTATGCATTGTGCATTGACCTTGAACGCCTCTGTACACACAGCGTGCACACACTGGAGTCAAGTATAATTTATTTAAAGAGACTTTCATAGGAAAACTTTTCCATATGTGTGCTAATTCCATTTGAAATTCATACTCCTTCCACAGGGGTAGTGCAGATTTTACAAAAGGATTACAAAATATGCATCCAAGAATCTATATTTTATGGAGAGAGTTTTAATAATACAGAGGATGTCCATGCATTAAGCTTGAAGGGAAATACCTGTAATCCGATATATTTTGTTTACATGAGTGAAGGTGTAAATGGGCGCATTTGTAGGGGTGAAATTGGGATGGACAAATGAAAATTACTGTTAATCAGTTCTTTCTCAATCATGTTTTGCATTCAAATTGGACAAACTTCTAAGTGGCTAGACCCTTGCCCCTATGAAAGACCAGACCAGTTATGCATCTGTATTCAAGATTACTCTTTTCTTTCAAACATTCACAGTTAATGCAGAGACTCAATGAGCAGAGGATCAAACAAGAGCAAACACAACAAAAAGAACAGGTGAAACAAGAGAGAGAAAACCAACAGGAAAAGTTGAGAAGTAAATTTGACAGGAATACCAAGAGAGAATATCTGAAGGTGTGGAGACACAAAGCTGAGATGATTAGGAGTGCAGAGATCCATTACAACAGGGTGATTGCATTGAGGTAGGATACTGAAGTCATTTAAAGCCATAATGTACGATCTTATAATATGAAATAGGTTAATTTTTTTCAAACCTGATTTTTTTGCATATTTGCAATGTTTACACATGTCCCAACTTGCCCCTAAATGGAATCGGCCAAGTTTGTTGTCTTTGTAGGTCAACAGAGCAAAGTTCGACATTTAAAAATTCTGATAATAAAAATTATGTCCTCCCATAGAACTGCATGTTAAATGGCCAAAATAACCAGTGGGGTTTCTTTCACTTTACCTTGTTATTTCAGCTTAAAATGGACAGCAACCCTTCCCGGCAGTTATTACTAATATTATTTCAACATTTTGAATAAAGAATAACAAAATTAAAATTTAACAGAAATCGTACATTAAGGCTTTAATCCTTTAATTTATCTGGGGTAAAATGGGAGATGAGGTTGTCGAACTGGTCATACACCTCTAAGTTAAAACATGTCAGTGTAATTATTTTCTAATCGTTTATTATAATATGAAACAGGTGCTTATCTATGTGGTCATCATGGACAATTGAGAGACTGGAACAGAAGGAGAAGTGCAATATAATGCAGATGAAACGCAGCAAAAAATTGGTAAGTTGTGGCAAGGTAATTAATAAAAAAGAGCAGTGATTTATAGTGCACTACACACTAGACGTTGCTCCTCAGCACACTTTACAGGTTGTCGCTGACCACTACGCCCCCCCCCCCATCATTCCATAAACCATTTAACAACAATTCAGGGACTTTGCAGCTTCAAGAGCCTACACCCTAGACATTACACAAATGACCTTCGCAAACAGGATCAGCTCCCCGCGTTTCGTACGGGTTACAACGAGACAATTAGCAGTAAGTTCCTTGTCCAGGGGAATTTCAAGCTAACTCAAATTTCCATATGAGTGTGCTAGGCACCGCCAGGGTTCGAACCTGCAACCTTGTGCACCATAGTCGAACGCCTTATTGATTGAGCTAGCCTAACTTGAATATGTTTGTATGTCAAAGGCAATCTTGCCAATACCTTTAGAGCATGAAGTGTGATATTGAGTGGTAAAGGAAATAATAAACTACGCAAAAAAAAGTTTCTTTATGGTTAGGAAATTTACCCACTATAAAAATCTAGCAACCAATTTTTGTACGTTTGCTCAATAATCGCATGCGGGTGATCGTCCTGCGCATTTTGACACCTCGATCACTACTCTACGACACTCCTGAGAAAAGATATGAATGTTTAAGTAACACGAGGTCGAAAATGAAAATTGCAAAGAGGCCTATTCAGCGGTTTTAGAGCTGATTCACTGATCCAAGACGGTTTCATTATTCCCGCCTTTTAAATTTTAATTTAAAGCATTTTGCTTCATGCATGTTGGATAATCCTTTGCTTATTATGCAGATGAATGATCAAAGACAAAGGTGAGTGGGTACTAAGACATTTACGTTTTGAGAGATGGATTTGGAAAAGGGATTCAAAACAGGTCATGATTACAGCTGCATTCCTGGAAACAGAAGGAATTGAGACACTAGAACATAACATAACATAGAGTGGCCCTCCAGAAGCCCTGATCTTAATCCTTTGGAGAACCTTTGGGATCAGTACAAGAAACGAGTCAACAAGAAGATAAAGGCAGATATAACTCTGGTGGGATTGCGTCGCATCGTTATCAACGAGTGAAACGGGGTTGAGCAAGGTAACATTCGACGCCTCATTAGGACCATGAGACGCCGCGTGGCTGCTGTAAGGAAGCCAACGGTGGACACCCAAAGTATTGAAAGACGGGTAAAGAAAGAGATTAATCTCAAGTGAAGTTGGAAACGGCAGTATGATGCCTGAAATGTACTCAGCAATTAAACAAAAAATGTTATCTGCATGTTTGTTGTTTTTTGTGTTCTTTTATGCTGAAAACTTGAATAGCCCTCTTTGCAATTTTCATTTTTCGACCTCGTGTTACTTAAACATTCATATCTTTTCTCAGGAGTGTCGTAGAGTAGTGATTGAGGTGTCAAAAAGCGCAGAACAATCACCCGCATGCGATTATTGAGCAAACGTACAAAATTATTGGCTAGATCTTAATAGTGGGTTAATTTCCTAACCATAAAGAAACTTTTTTTGCGTAGTGTAGTACTATGCCAAACCCCTGCACAGCCTACACAAAAGTGTGTCAAAGAGATCAAGAATTATAAAACATATAAAGCCTTTACCGGAAGGTGTTATGCTTCCTGGGTGTCCATCCGTCAGTCAGTCCGAGCCTGTGAGCATGAGTTTTCGGAACTGGTGATGTGACTTGGAAAATTTTCTTTTACTCACTATTGACGGTTTCCCCTATCATGGTGGATAGGTATCTGATGTATCCCGACTGTAGAGGGTGTATTCTCAGTCAGGAGAGGATCATACACATTACTTAGGTAGTGAGTGGGTCCCCTCGTCTCTGTTGAAGACATTTGGGTCCTCGTCATCAATAGTGAGTAACAAATTCTTACTGTATATCAACAAACCTGATGAATTAATTTGGTGCTATTGAATTGAATATACTTTTTGGCTCAGTGGATCTCTACAAGGTAGAGTATTAGTATTTACTAGAATACATACTTCTATTGTATCCTGCTCCATCTGGTTGTTCGGTTACATTTTGAACAAAAAGAGGATAGGTAACAAAACTGATCAAAATGATTTTGTCTTTTTGTTACAGGCTTTCAATCACTGGAGACTCCAACTGAGTAAAGTACAAGCAGCAGATGATCTGTATATCAAATCATTTACACATCACTTGAAAACAACGCTACAAGCCTGGCATACATGGACATGTAAGCAACGTCAGTATCATGAGGCAGAGACTGTTGTGATCAAGCAGAGAGAGAAGAAGATATTACAGGGGTCATGGCAGGTATGGAAGGCAGAAAAGGACAAGATGAAGGAAGTGACAGACATGGCTGATAATAATTGTGTGGGAAGGTAAGGATGGGTTTCTTTCAATATGATACATAACATCACTGAAATGACAAAACATTGCTCTCTTGAAATTTTAACATCAAGAAATCTTTTATATCACTTTGATACAGTCATAACTATAATAACTCCAAAAGCAAAGAAAGACACAAATGTGCAAAAACTTACCGCACAAAGTTTCTTTTGAAATGGCATGATGATCAAAAGCAAAGACAATATAATTGTACAAAGCATGGCAAAAATTAAAATAAGTGCCTGTCATTATCAATGGACACGGTACCGGGAACTCAGCGGGGAGAGTGTTTTGGGTTGATTAAAAATAGTTATTATCACTCGGCTGAAACAGAAGGCAAATTCTTCCGTAGGCCTATGTTGTAATGAATGGCATGTTTAATGAATGTGTTTGTTTTCCTTGATTTTTGTTGTTGTAATTTTTCAGTTTGTTTATAATTTGTTTCAGCATTTCCCCAAAATAAAAAGGTAGAACTCCGTCAAAAGTCAACTTGTCATTTTCCTTGCAGTTATTTTTTATTCTTTAATTAGGGATGACCATCATAATTTCATGTTGCCCCTATTGCTACAAAAGATTGTTTTCTGGAAAGAACTCATCAACAGAAGTATTTTGGTGGTTAAATGGTCAAAATCGGTCAAAAACTTTTCGAATTATGAAAGATTTTCAAAGTTTCCCATTCTGACCGGTCATTGGAGCGAAATAAATTGACAAAGTCTAAATATAGCAATGTGAGCAAAATTGGTATAAGCATATATTTATACCCGCATGCAATAGCATGCAGGGTATCTTCCCATCCTGTGGTTTCTTCTCCTCCTCCTCCTCCTCCTTTTCCTCCCATCAAACACATCATTCTGTCAAGGCTAGCGCTAAAACTACAAGGGCCCCAGGTCCCATATGTGGTACACTTATGGGCCCTACCCGTAAAGTGCCTTTTGCCCATCTTGGCCCCAGAGGTCAAGGTCACGGGCCCCAGGGGCCCAAATGTGAAAATTCAAAGCACGCCGTTTCTCATCAAATGAAGCAGCCTCAGGGCCCTGAGTTGGTACACTGATAGCCCTAGGGGTACTCTATATTTACAAATATACAAGAGCCCCATATGTTATATATTATTGGCCCCAGGGGCCCAAATGTTAAAATATGGTGCAACAGATTGACAAGTCTAGCTCTATAAGTATAAGATGACTAGGGCTCATATGTGGCATATGTATGGGCCCTAAGTTGTAGATGTGCCTTTTGCCCATTTTGGCCCCATATGTACAAGGCTAGGGGCCCCAGGGGCCTAAATGTTAAAACAAAGGGCCGGCCGTTTCTCAGCAAATAAAGTAGCTACAGGGTTCAGATTTGGTACACAGATAGGTCTTTAGTATTATATTGTCATATGTATATATAACCCCATATGTCACATAATATGGGCCCCAGGGCCCCAAACGCTAAAACATAGGGCCGGCCGTTACTCAGTAAATAAAGCAGCTACACTGCCCAGCTTAAGTCTACTGATAGCACTTGAGAATTATACTTAAACGTAATTATGTATATGGGCCTCATAAGTCAAATATTATGGGCCCCAGGGCCCCAAATGTTAAAACAAAGGGCGGGCCGTTTCTCATCAAAGAAAGCAGCTCCCGGACTCAGAATTTGTACACAGATAGCACCTGAGAATTATATTGTTACTAACACCCACACACCCATCCACCCCACACACGTGGGACTAAACAGACAGATCGTATTATCATAATTGGAAATACCAGCGTGAAGCGTTAAGGCTGTTCCCGTTAAATTACATACCCATTGGCTGCCCCATTTAATTTACACACTCCCTCTGAAATGTCCCCCCAAAAGGCTGTTCCGTTTAATTTACATACTCCCTCTGAAATGGCTGTTCCATTTAATTTACATATTCCCTCTGGAATAGTTTCCCCCTAATCATATTGCATAGCCTCACTGTGAGTAAGAGAGACTGACAACAGCAACCTATGGAGAGTAAGAGAGACGACTCACCTGGGAGGGGACTTTTACAATTTCTTTATTTTAAGTGCTACGACAGTGCAACCTACATTCAATTAAAGCTTGTGACTTGGACTTTCACTTTTTACACATTTTCTGCCCAATTGGACGACTATTTACAATTTCTTTATTTTAAGTCCTCAGCAAATAAGGACTATAAGTTTGGGTACACCGATAACATGCGGGTATAGCCGTATTTGTGTACAAATATATAGCCTTCTAGTTACCTTTTTATATTTCTTTATTTTAATATATATGCAAACATGAAACAAGCATATTGTGAAAGTATCAAAGGGTTTCTTATGAAATGGCACTTTACTAGTCAATAGCATTAAGTATTTCTTCAAACCGAAGCACTGAAATCATGCTTTTGGAAAACATTTGCCAAAAATCATCCATAATGGCCAAAGTGGCACAAAATCAAAAGTCCAGGTGAACTTTTTTTCCACAACAATATACACTACACATAAGAAAAATACTAATGTACTACAAGGGATTTTCAACATAGGAATCCAAATAATCAAGTACCAACATGCACAGCTTTGTCTTGATATCACTTCTGGGGTTTTAACAAAATGTTTAACCTCTATTGTGATTGGCAGCAGCATAAGGTATCTCTTTGATAGCTGATAATGCCCAGCCATTCAGCAAGTGGCTAATAACTGACCTTGATAGGCTTGAATGAATACTGTCATGTGCTACAAACCATCACACTCCAGGGCCTGGTCACTCCATATGCTACAGGGAGCACAGTACTTTAACAATGGAGTGAAAGACTCATTATTGATTTGGCGCGTATTTTAAAAGTACGGCTCCTGTGCGTGTATAGCAGCAAGTCAGTGCAGATGGTATAAATATAAGAAAATGTTTAGGGTTGAGATTAGGTGAATAATACAACAAATGAGCACAAAACTTCACATTTATGTTCAGAAAGGTGTCTATTTAACATGATTCGAAAGGTGTTTGGAAATTCCAAAGGGAAGATGGTATTTAATTTTTAACTCGAGATCTACTTGTCCATTTTTTAACCTTTTTACAGAGGGTATGATAGAGGTAATAACGACAACTCTGCCAAATTACAGCTCAGTAGGTCAAGGTGTTCACCTG
The DNA here is from genome assembly GCF_039555335.1 of Amphiura filiformis. Lineage (NCBI taxonomy): Eukaryota > Metazoa > Echinodermata > Ophiuroidea > Amphilepidida > Amphiuridae > Amphiura > Amphiura filiformis. Next base: position 6,741,429 of record NC_092634.1, on the reverse strand, counting down.
ATCTTATTCATCTGAATATTTTGTGCCATTCTGAGCAGTGCTGCACTGGGCCACTGGCAATTAAGCACACTGTGGCGATGGACCAATTTTGACTCACACTTACAGAAAAACCAAATAAGTTATGATGCTGTAATTTGCAGGATAGTTACAAAACATAATTGGCATTAACATCTCCAATTTTTACAGAAAAATTATGACAAATAAAAGAACGAGCTCAATTTAGAAATGTCTGTGCAAGCAGTGCACAGTTGAGCTCCCTGCATGTCTATGGGAGTGTTCTAATCAAGTTGATGGTTCATTGGTCATCCCTACTTTAATTTTCAAAAATGTTTGTTAGTTTTTATTATTTCAGCATTTCCCCCAAAATGTCACAAATAAAAAGGTGTGTGGAATCCCCTGAGCTGACTATTAATTTTGCAGTTTGAACATTTTTTTTTTTTCATTTTTTTTTGGTTTCTATTTCAATATTAAAAAAAAAAAAATCACAAATAAAAGGGGGTATAGAACCCCCCCCCCCTCCCTCAGAGCAGACTTTTAATTTTTCTTAGTTTTAACAAAATCAGTTTTTGTTAGTTTTTTATAATTGATGGGCTCAATATAAAAACGACCTATGCCACATTTTGGTAAACATAGATGATGCTGCTGAAAAATGTTAAGGTCGCCAAAGGTCATCATTACAAACATGAAACATGAATATAACTTGGTAAAGTTGTAAATCAACATTTTAAGATGTGAAATTGTTATGTATTGTATTGAAAATTCGCACACAAAAGTTAAGTTTTCTTAAAATAACCCAAATTTGGGATATGCTGTTTTTTATATTGAGCCCCTCAATTTATTTCAGCATTTCCAAAAAGTTCACAGCATATTTTGCTTTAAGTTTGCAACTGAGATGCCTTATCCGTTTTCTTTCTAGTATCATTTTCATTATGTAAAAAAAATACAAATGCAGGTACCTGCAATAGTGTGAAATTAAATTAACAAAATACAATATTAACCCTTTATATGCCAACAGCGAAGTAATTAACTTCTTGTGTACAATACCATGATATTGTAAAAATGGGTGGTCTTAACCCTGTTACATTGCGGAAAAAATTGGACAAAAAAATTCGGGGGATTTTCTCCAAAAATGAACAGATAAATTCATCAAGTCTTTGGCATTCTAAAAATGAATGCTTTTATTTTCTTTAGACCAACAATTTAGCAGGTCTGAGGCCCAAAAGTTTCCATAATTCCAGGGTTTAAGTGTCGAAAGACAAAAATTATAACACAGTGGCCTATGGGGCACTGTAATACCTGTACTTGCAATATTTAAACAGATATCTAGTGCTATGAAAAATTGTATTCAAGTAACGTAAAAAAATACCACTCAAAATATTATCACAATTATCCTCCCTCAATCTCTTGAAAAGAGTACACAGCCGCAATAAATATTATTCCTTAAATTAAAAAAAAATCCGACTTGAAAGATTTATCCTTTTAGTACAGTTGATACTGGTTTTATAGATGAGTTGATGGATGACATCATACTAGTCATATTTACTTTCAAGACACTCTGTTGTTTAACACAAGGCTAAATATTAATAATACAGTAATATCTATAGCAGACCACATGGAATCTTACTTTTCCTTTCTATACAGTCAATGTTATTGATTGTAAGCAAGTTTGATGGTAAGCATTGTTGGCATTGTTTGATTTGAAACCAAAGTTGATGCAAAACAAAATCAACTTTCTCCATGTAGACTTTTGTCCAGCAGTTTTTATCTCAACCAACTGTACAGTATAGGCATACTAAATGTAAACACATTGTCACCTCATCTATAAGTCAATATTCTTGCTTTTTACAAGTTACTCTTCACTTGTAAGTTGTACTTCATCTTCTCAATAGCAATTGTAACCAAATCACCAGGAAGCTGTGGGAAGTATTTGGCATAGAGACCTTCAAGTTCTTCCTTAGATCTAATCTTAGTCTTCTCAATTTTCCCTTCATCATTTTCATGAAGTAGGCTGGTACCCAGGATAGCTAACAACTTCTGCCCAGGATAGGCAACTGCACGCATCAGCTGGAGAAAAGTGACTCCCGGCATAGGAGGGTTCTGGGTCACATAGTGCTTGATCATGTGATCTCTGAAGTACTCAATTTCCCTTGGCTCTAATGTGAAAGTCATAAACTTCTTCCAACCATCTATTATGATGCCCTTTTCATTTTGGGGTGCAGGTGAATACTGTGTATTAACCTTCTGCCACCAACTGATTTCTTCTCCTTCCTTGACAAATTTATAGACCTGGAAACCACATCGGTACACAGGTGATTCCTTGTCAAAATCCAGTGAAATAGCTTGGAAGAAAGGATCTGTTGTGCCAACATCAACATAGTAATTATCTCCAGTCTTCACTAAGTTTTTAACAAGAACTGACACATGGTCATGGACATTATTCATCTTTATGTCACATGCATTGAGACAAACCTCAAAACCTAGTACTTCCAGAAGATGCTTCATGAAGACATTATTATCATAACACATGCCTCCATGAGTACTTAGCATTTGTGCCTTGATGTCATCCATTGTAGATAGATGTTGATCTTTGTCTGTCCTGGATATTACAGTTATCGATTGGAATGGAATCTTCTGCCTGTAGATGTTAATGATTTCATCCAGAAGGGCAATTTTATCATTGATCAGCTTTTCTTGGACAGAAGTTACCTTCAAAATGTATTTGAGGAACCACAGGGCTTCCGTCTCTGATAGCATTGTCATGTTGAACTCGGTCGTAATCTGTCGCAGGCTTTTACAACATTTGAATTTGGTAGTCATGGTATTACAGATCAATGTAAATCCATTTAAGCTACACCTGGATGAAAGTACACACCTGGTTCATTTATGTCAAGTTAATGGTATTATTATTAAATGTTAGAAAAAAATTCAATTTTGCAAAGTTGCATAATATATGCACACATGAGCCTGCAATTTCATAAAATTAAATTAACTAACATACATTATTAACCCTTTATATGACGACAGCAAAGTATTTAATTTCTTGTGAACTACAGCATGATACTCTAAAAATGAGCAGGACAACTTGAGCCTTGCCATCTACTGACCTCCTAAAAAATTATTAAAATACTAGAATGTCCAAAATTACTATGATAATTAGGTAATTTTTGCTGAATTAATAACAAGTGTAGTTCTGGGTTGTGGGATATTAAGTGGCATTTGAAATGACACAATATTCACTAATTTGGTGCATCTATCAAATACAAGGGACTTTGCGAGAACCCTTATGAATACAAGAAAGTGTAATGATGATGCAGAAGCATGTTGCTTCCTTGTGCTATACAAGCATTAGTACAGAATACACATATTCTTTATTTGAAACTAAACTATATTTAAAATAATATTGAAAGTAATAATATATAGCCATAAAAATAGGAGTAATGTAATTATATAATAATTGTTTTAAAGGAGCATTTTGTGATCCACAGACTCGGACCACCCACCCCCCCCACCCCAACTTTACTCCAAAACAATGAGGTTTTTATACCATCAGAAACCTAGAACACAGAATCGGTAATTTGATGGGAATTCATACTATCAAATCCATTTTTGGTGACATACCTTGTTACAGTTTCATGCTGCATCAGACTGGCAGCTAGAAGATGGTACAAAATGTTTGGTAAGAAATAGTTTCCGTCATCTCTGTTCATGGTGTCTGTGAGTGATTGTTTTTCCTGTGACCGAGTATAAATTTTGTGTGTTTTCTCCGCTTCTCCTTAATGTTCTTTGAGACATGTTCCAAACAAGCGTGAAGTTTCGCCAATGTACGACTTGTTACATAAATTTTTTCGTAGATACTTCCCAAATATTTTTGCCCAGCTTCTAGCGCCACCAGTAGCGGCAACTTCAGGAAAGAAGTACATGTAGGAGCAAGGTTGCCAGTCTGATGAAGTGCTGCATAGCATGAAACTGTAACAAAGTATGCCACCATAAATGGATTTGATAGTATCAATTCCCATCTACCAGTTGTTATTTACAATCCAGATGAACCCAATACAACATACAGATTTGGTCGTTTGACATCGTCCAATTTGTACTTTCTGAGTTGTGACAAGAAAGAAATTACAACATAGTGGCCTATGGGGCACTGTAATACCAGTACATGCATTTATGCCTAACTCACAAATTCAATGTCTGAATCAACTGAAATTTTTTAAATAATCTTTTTTTCATGGATGCTCAATCATGTAATGCCCTATTAAACTGCCATCAAATTCAAATTATTTCTTTAAAAAAAATCCAATTTGAAACATTTTTCCTTTTTATACAGTCGATACTGGTTGTATAGATGAGTTGATGTATGACGTCACACAATTACATTCAGGACACCCTATTTTGTTTCACTCAAGGCTAAAGAATACAGTTGTATCTATGGCACACCACGTGAATATTTTCAAAACCAATATGTTTGTGAAGATTATCATTCATCAAGGTATAATATTATATTATCCAGGTATAATAAAATTTAACTCTTAAGGGGTACTACACCCTGCCCAATTTTGTGCCTATTTTACATTTTTCTCAAAAATTATAGCGCATTGGTGACAAGTAAGATATGTATATTATAGGGGCAAGGACTACAACTACTGCACTGGAAATTTTATTTCAGCACAGACAACAGTTGTGGAGTTACAGTCAAAATGAGGAAAACCAATATTTGATCAATAAATCAATAACTACTTGCCTTGAGTTGCTGAATTTTTAGGGAAGTAGTTGTAGTCCTTGCCCCTATAATATACATATCTTACTTGTCACCAATGCGCTATAATTTTTGAGAAATATGCAAAAATAGGCACAAAATTGGCCAGGGGTGTAGTACCCCCTTAAAACGATTCAATAAATAAAACAGTTGATAATATATTATGATTATGTTACTTTGTATTGGTATACTTTTCTGATAAACTCTTCACTTTTTTAAAGTTATACTTCATCTTGTCAATAGCAATTTTAACCAAATCAGCAGGAAGCTGTGGGAAGTACTTGGCATAGAGACCTATAAGTTCTTCCTCAGATTAAGTCTTAGTCTTCTGAATTTGGCCTTCATCATTTCATTTTCATAAAGTTAATTTAATCTTCACTTTTCAAAGTTGTACTTCATCTTGTCAATAGCAATTGTAACCAAATCACCAGGAAGCTGTGGGAAGTATTTCCCATAGAGACCTGCAAGTTCTTCCTTAGATGTGATTTTAGTCTTTTCAATTTTCCCTTCATCATTTTCATGAAATAGGCTTGTGCCACGGATAGCTAACAACTTCTGCCTAGGATAGGCCAGTGCACGCATCGACTGAAGAAACGTCATTCCAGGCATGGGAGGGTTCTGGGTCACATAGTGCTTGATCATATGATCTCTGAAGTACTCAATTTCCCTTGGTTCCAATGTGAAGGTCATATACTTCTTCCACCCGTCAATTATGATGTCATTCTCACCAAGGGATACAGTTGAATATGACCTATTGACCTTCTGCCACCAACTGATCACTTCCCCTTCCTTGATAAACTTATAAAACTGGAAACCACATTGATACACTGGTGAAATTTTGTCAAAATCCAGTGGGATGGCTTGGAAGAAAGGATCACCTACACCTACATCAACATAGTAATTATCCCCAGTTTGAACCAAGTTTTTGACCAGAACAGACACATGGTCTTGTACACCATTTAGTCCTATTTCACATGCATTGAGACAAACATCAAAACCTAGTGTTTCCAGAAGATGCTTCATGAAGATGTTGTGATCATAACAAAGGCCTCCTTGTGTGCTGAGAATTTGGGCCTTGATGTCATCCATTGTAGATATACGTTGATCTTGGTCTCTCCTGGATATTACAGTTATCGATTGATATGGAATCTTCTGCTGGTAGATGTTGATGATTTCATCCAGAAGGGCAGCTTTGTCATTGATCAGTCTTTCTTGGACAGAAGTTATCTTCAAAATGTCTTTGAGGAAGTAAAGAGCTTCTGTCTGTGATAGCATTGTCATGTAGAATTAATCAATCTGTCGGAAGGACAAGTTTTCACAACAGTTCAGTTTGAAGTTGGTAGTCATGATATTATGGATCAATTTATATCCATTTTATTGACTTATTATTATTTTTACTTGGCTACAGCTTGATGAAAGTAACAGCTGGTTCACTAATGACAAGTTAACAGTATTATTTTTAGTATGTTAAAAAAAAACTCAATGCAGGCATATTATGCACACAGATGCTTGCAATTTCATAAAGTTAAATTGACTAAAATATATTATTAACCCTTTATATATTAAAAAAAAATGTTGGTGATTTAATGTGTGCTAAGCATCAGCACACTTCAACAATTATTCCGCTGCCATCAGGATATATCAGAATCATTTCTGCTTCACCATGTCCGCAACTGATGTGCAGGGTCTTTGTGTGAACCTGTATGAATACAAGAAAGTGTAATGATGATGCAGCAGCATGTTGCTTCCTTGTGCTATACTAGCATCGGTACAGAATACACATATTTTATTTGGAAGTAAAGGCTGTGTTCACATTACACAAATGTAGGTTCGTACCTGGGTATAGTCTGTCCACATAGAAGTACAAACCAAATCTGTGGCATCAGGGGTCGAATGCGACGCGACGGGTTAAAGAGCGTGGTGCGTTCGGCAAGTATAAATCGCGCAGCAGTTGGCGCACCAAAGAAGCATTGCGCTGAAATAATTATTCTCATACCTCCAGTTTCCGAGGTCTATTTACTTTGTACTTCGAGGTGGACAGACTGTAGTAATGTGATCCACATTGAATCCACATTGATCGACAGTCTGCTGTCCTGTCCTGTATTGTTCTGTGATGTTTTGTTCTCCCCCACCATCTCTCAATATATCCCTCATTATGTAAAGACCACATGAATCTTTTCAAAACCCAACTTGCAAAACCTTTGTTGTTAATTTGTGATATGTTTATGAAGGTTAACATTCATCCATTCATTTTAGTCTTCTCTTTGTTTAACCGGTCAGTCCGGGCAGACACACACTTGGGTCCTGATGTGACCAGGCTCAAGCTCAATTTTAAATTTTATACAGTCGATAACCTTTATACAGTCGATAATATAATACGATTATGTTACTTTATTTTGGTATACGTTTCATCCAATAAGTTAAATCTTCACTTTTCAAAGTTGTACTTCATCTTCTCAATAGCAATTTTAACCAAATCACCAGGAAGCTGTGGGAAGTATTTGGCATGCAGATCTACAAGTTCTTCTTTAGATCTAATTTTAGTCTCAATTTTCCCTTCATCATTTTCATGAAATAGGCTTGTGCCACGGATAGCTAACAACCTCTGCCCAGGATAGGCCACTGCACACATCAACTGGAGAAATGTGATTCCAGGCATAGGAGGGTTCTGGGTCACATAGTGCTTGATCATGTAATGTGAAGGTCATATACTTCTTCCACCCGTCAATTATGATGTCATTCTCACCAAGGGATATAGTTGAATATGACCTATTGACCTTCTGCCACCAACTGATCACTTCTCCTTCCTTGATAAACTTATAAAACTGGAAACCACATTGATACACTGGTGAAATTTTGTCAAAATCCAGTGGGATGGCTTGGAAGAAAGGATCACCTACACCTACATCAACATAGTAATTATCCCCAGTTTGAACCAAGTTTTTGACCAGAACAGACACATGGTCTTGTACACCATTTAGTCCTATTTCACATGCATTGAGACAAACATCAAAACCTAGTGTTTCCAGAAGATGCTTCATGAAGATGTTGTGATCATAACAAAGGCCTCCTTGTGTGCTGAGAATTTGGGCCTTGATGTCATCCATTGTAGATATCGTTGATCTTGGTCTCTCCTGGATATTACAATTATCGATTGATATGGAATCTTCTGCTGGTAGATGTTGATGATTTCATCCAGAAGGGCAGCTTTGTCATTGATCAGTCTTTCTTGGACAGAAGTTATCTTCAAAATGTCTTTGAGGAAGTAAAGAGCTTCTGTCTGTGATAGCATTACTCCAAAACAGGTTTTTATACCATCAGAAACCTAGAACACAGAATCGGTCGTTTGATGGGAATTCATACTATCAAATCCATTTTGGTGACATACCTTGTTACAGTTTCATGCTGCATCAGACTGGCAACCTTGCTTGTTCTTCTTTCCTGAAGTTGCTGCCAATGGCAGCTAGATGATGGTACAAAATGTTTGGTAAGAAATAGTTTCCATCATCTCTGTTCATGATTTCTGTGAGTGATTGTTTATTCTGTGTTTTCTCCGCTTCTCCTTAATGTTCTTGAGACATGTTCCAAACAAGCGTGAAGTTTCGCCAATGTACGACTTTTTCGTAGATACTTCCCAAATATTTTTGCCCAGCTTCTAGCGCCACCAATGGCAGCAACTTCAGGAAAGAAGTACATGTAGGAGCAAGGTTGCCAGTCTGATGAAGTGCTGCATAGCATGAAACTGTAACAAAGTATGCCACCATAAATGGATTTGATAGTATCAATTCCCATCTACCAGTTGTTATTTACAATCCAGATGAACCCAGTACAACATATAGATTTGGTCGTTTGACAAAAACATCGTCCAATTTGTACTTTCTGAGTTGTGACAAGAAAGAAATTACAACATAGTGGCCTATATGGCACTGTAATATCAGTATTATGCATTTATGCCTAACTCACAAATTCAATGTCGGAATCAACTGAAATTTTTTAAATAATCTTTTTTTCATGGATGCTCAATCATGTAATGCCCTATTAAACTGCCATCAAATTCAAATTATTTCTTTAAAAAAAAATCCAATTTGAAACATTTTTCCTTTTTATACAGTCGATACTGGTTGTATAGATGAGTTTGTGGATGAGGTCACACACATTCAGGACACCCTATTTTGTTTCACTCAAGAATACAGTTGTATCTATGGCACACAACATGAATATTTTCAAAACCAGTATGTTTGTGAAGATTATCATTCATCAAGGTATAATATTTATATAATATTGAATGGCTTTGAGTGTGATACAAGAATATTTTTCTATCGAGTGCAATATATTCTTGTATCACACGATGATAAGCCATTCAATATTATTATTATTATTTATATCAGGCTTTTGCTATGCGGTAAGATGAAAATTTAAGCTTACCTAGCCACGGGTTTGACCAATGTGTATTGTAAATGTAAGCTTACCTTTTGACCTTCTTGTTTTCTGCTCTTTACTCCCCAAAGACAATTTCGAATAATTATATATATAGGTTTATTTGTAGATGTGGATTATATTTCCTAAGGTTATCATCATCCAGAACTGCCGCGAATTAAGTTTGTGATTTTACTTGTTTAGGCCATACAGTACGAAATCTCCTGTGAGCCATTACGGTGTCTGTAATGTATTGTTGTGCTGTTGTATCATGATGCGTGTTGGTGCTGTCACTATGGTAACGCGTACGCGATACGCGCACAATATTCAAGAAATATTGTATTGCATCCGGGTATTTTGAAAATATTGTAAAATATACAGTTTTATTGTATCGCTCAAAAGCCTGATATAAATAATAATATATTATCCAGGTATAATAAAATTTAACTCATAAAACTATTCAATAAATAATACAGTTGATAATATAATATAATATGATTACATGTATGTTACTTTGTATTGGTATACTTTTCTTCGAGTAAACTCTTCACTTTTCAAAGTTGTACTTCATTTTGTCAATAGCAATTTTAACCAAATCAGCAGGTAGCTGTGGGAAGTATTTCCCATAGAGACCTACAAGTTCTTCTTTTGATCCAATTTTAGTCTTCTCAATTTTCCCTTCATCATTTTCATGAAATAGGCTTGTGCCACTGATAGCTAACAACTTCTGCCCAGGATAGACCACTGCACGCATCGACTGAAGAAATGTGATTCCAGGCATAGGAGGGTTCTGGGTCACATAGTGCTTGATCATGTAATCTCGGAAGTACACAATTTCCCTTGGCTCCAATGTGAAGGTCATATACTTCTTCCACCCATCAATTATGATGTCTTTCTCATTTAGGGGTGCAGTTGAATATGACTTATTGACCTTCTGCCACCAACTGAACTCTTCGCCTGCCTTGACAAATTTATAGACCTGGAAACCGCACTTGTACACAGGTGATTCTTTGTCAAAATCCAGTGGGATGGCTTGGAAGAAAGGATCTGTTGTGCCAACATCAACATAGTAATTATCCCCAGTTTGAACCAAGCTTTTAACAAGAACGGACACATGGTCTTGTACGCCATTTAGTCCTATTTCACATGCATTGAGATAAACATCAAACCCTAATGCTTCCAGAAGATGCTTCATGAAGACATTGTGATCATAACAAAGGCCTCCTTGTGTGCTGAGAATCTGATCCTTGATGTCATTCATTGTAGATAGATGTTGATCTTGGTCTCTCCTGAATATTACAATTATCGATTGGTATGGAATATTCTGCTGGTAGATGTTAATGATTTCGTCCAGAAGGACAGCTTTGTCATTGGTCAGTTTTTCGTGGACAGAAGTTATCTTCAAAATGGCTTTGAGCATTGTCATGTAGAATTCATCGATCTGTCGGAAGGACAAGTTTTCACAACAGTTCAGTTTGAAGTTGGTAGTCATGATATTAGGGATCAATTTAAATTCATTTAATATGACTTGTCATTATTTTTACTTGGCCATAGCTCGATGAAAGTAACAGCTGGTTTATTCAATACAAGCATAATATGCGTACAGATGCTTGCGATTTCATATATTATTAACCCTTTATATTTCGAGAGTAAAATATTTAATTCCTTGTGTGCTACAGCATGATACTGTAGAAATAAGTAGGAAAACTTGAGCCTCAATATCTACTGGCCTTCCATTAAAAATACTAGAATATCAAATATGACATAACGTGTGTAATTTGGTAATTTTTGATGAATTAATAACAAATTTAGTGTGGGATATGAAAGCAAATGACATTTGAACTGACATACATTTCACTAATTTGGTGCAGGCATCAAAACAAAGGGTCTTTATGTGAACCTGTATGAATACAAGAAAGTGTATTGATGATGCAACTAAACTACATTAAAAACATATTGAAGATAATAATATATATAGCCAAAATATAGGAGTAATGATGTTATATAATAATAGTTCTAAAGGGAAGTTTTGTGATCCACAGACTCAGTTCATCCCCACACTTTACTCCAAAAGACCTGAGTTTTTATACCATCAGAAATCTAGAACCCAGATTTGGTTGTTTGATAAAGACATTGTTCAATTTGTATTTTCTGAATGTGGTCAGACAGAAATTACAACACAGTGGCCTAGGGGGCACTGTAATACTGGTATATGCAATTATGATTAACTTGCAAATTCAATGTCTGAATCAACTGACATTTTGGTTTTAAAGAAAATCTAGAATCATGTAATGTCCCTTTAAGACAGTTAAACTGTCATCAAAGTCAGTTTAGATATTATTCCTTAAATTTCCAATATCATGTCAATTTGTTTAGCCAAATAGAATAATCGTTTAAAAACAAAAATAAAATCCAACTTTTTCCTATCCCTTTTTATACAGTCAATACTGGGTGTATAGATGAGTAGATGGATGATGTCACATGTTAACATTCAAGACACCGTTTGTTGTTTTACACCGGGCAAAATAATACAGCAGTGTATATGGCAGACCACATGAATCTTTCCAAAACCCAACTTGCCAAACCTTTGTTGTTAATTTGTGATATGTTTATGAAGGTTAACATTCATCCATTCATTTTAGTCTTCTCTTTGTTTAACGGGTCAGGTCGACCATATACACACACTTGGGTCCTGATGGGACCAGGCTCAAGCTCAATTTTATACAGTTGATAACCTTTATACAGTCAATAATATAATATGATTATTATTTTGGTATACGTTTCATCCAATAAGTCAAATCTTTTCAAAGTTGTACTTCATCTTCTCAATAGCAATTTTAACCAAATCACCAGGAAGCTGTGGGAAGTATTTCCCATAGAGACCTACAAGTTCTTCTTTTGATCCAATTTTAGTCTTCTCAATTTTCCCTTTATGATTTTCATACAGTAAGCTTGTGCCACAGATAGCTAACAACCTCTGCCAAGGATAGGCCACTGCACACATCAACTGGAGAAGAGTTAGTCCAGGCATAGGAGGGTTCTGGGTCACATAGTGCTTGATCATGTCATCTCTGAAGTACTCAATTTCCCTTGGCTCCAGTGTGAAAGTCATAAACTTCTTCCAACCATCAATTATGATATCTTTGTCATTTAGGGGGTCAGTTGAATATGACCTATTGACCTTCTGCCACCAACTGAACTCTTCACCTTCCTTGACAAATTTATACACCTGGAAACCACACTTAGAGCGTGTTTCTACAGGCGCTCCGCTAAGTTACCGCTAAATGGATAACGGTATCTTACCGTTATCTTGCCGTTTAACCTGCTGTTTCCACAGACAGGTTTTGCCGTTGGCGTGTTCATACCGTTTAAGCTGAATGACGTCATGTGATGTCCCTCTACCCTAACATGCCTAATATTGGTTTTAGTTATATTTGCATCGTACCAACAAACATGTTTTAAAAGTGTATTTTGTCATACCTTTTACTGTATGGCCAGAATCTTGTATCGTAGGCCTAGAATTAATGGTAGAATGGATTGTTTAATGGTTGATTACTGCTTAATGATCACTTTTCTTTGTTATAATTTGCAAATCAACAGAAAAGTTTGACACTTTATACAGTTTTTCACTATTTTGTGGCATTTACAAATTTCCGTGAGCGAACCCCGAATTGTGTGAATGTTTCCGTTTTTCCGTATCACAGAGAAATCGTTGCTTTACATAAATAGTTTGGACTTGTTAAATGTTGCCCAGGCTGTTATTAAGGTTTTTATCATGTCGTCTTGTTGATTAACAGCCATTTTGCCTGATTTTGCTCAATAAACGGCAAGTTACCGCTTAGGTCTGTTTCCACAGAAAATCTACCCGCTTCGTCATCGGCAAAAACCTACTCCAACGAGGTTTCCGTTGGCGTTGAAAAGGCGTTGAAAAAAGGCGTTGGAGGCTGTTTCCACAGGAGTGGTTAACGCTTCCATACCGCTTCCAAAACGGTATTTGGCTCTGTAGAAACACGCTCTTATACACAGGCGATTCTTTGTCGAAATCCAGTGAAATGGCTTGGAAGAAAGGATCTCTTGTACCAACATCAACATAGTAATTATCCCCAGTCTTCACTAAGTTTTTAGCAAGAACTGACACATGGCTACATACACCATTTAGTCCTGTTTTACATGCATTGAGACAAACATCAAAACCTAATGCTACCAGAAGATGCTTCATGAAGATGTTGTGATCATAACAAAGACCTCCTTATGTGCTTAGAATTTGGGCCTTGATGTCATCCATTGTAGATAGATGTTGATCTTTATCTGTCCTGGATATTACAGTTATAGATTGATATGGAATCTTCTGCCGGTAGATGTTGATGATTTCATCCAGAAGGCCAGCTTTGTCATTGATCAATCTTTCTTGGACAGAAGTTATCTTCAAAATGTCTTTGAGGATGTAAAGTGCTTCTGTCTAGGATAGCATTGTCATGTAGAATTCATCAATCTGTTGGAAGGACAAGTTTTCACAACAGTTCAGTTTGAAGTTAGTAGTCATTATATTAGGGATCAATGTATATCCATTCAATTGATGTGTCGTTATTTTTACTTGACTACAGCTCGATGAAAACAACACCTGGCTCACTAATGACAAATTAACAGTATTATTTTTAGTTTGTTAAAAAACAACAATAAAAAATCAATGCAGGCATAATATGCACACAGATGCTTCCATAAAGTAAAATTGACTAAAATATATTATTAACCCTTTATATTTCGAGAGTGAAATAATTTATTCTTTGTGTACTACAGCATGATACTGTACAAATGAGTAGGAAAGCTTGAGTGTCACTATCTACTGGCCTCCCATTAAAAAACTAGAATATCAAAAATTACATTTTTGGTGTTTACAATGAATATAATTTGGTCATTTTTGATGAATACCGTCAAGCAAAATTTTAAATATGTGGACAAACTCAAAAAAATAGAAATCCTTGATTCTTTTAGCATGGAAAGGGTTTAGGGGGACATTTTAAAAATGACATTTAAAAGTTGCATTTGGCCTGTTGGCATGGTAACGGACAAAACAAATATTAGTCGAAAATGACCAAAATTTACAATTTTCATTTTTGAAAAAGGGCAAAGTTTGGGCGAATGCCACAAATATATAAGATGTGATATAATTTTTTAATTTTTTTCTTCAGATAGGGGCATGCTTTGGTAGTCCTTGCAAATGAAGAAAGAGCTTGTCACTCTTTTAAAAGATCCTTTAATTTTAAGTAGAAAAAACACATTTTGGGCAAAATTGTAAATGTCATTTTACCCCAACATTGAAGGGGTGTAACTGTAAAGAAGAAGTTGATATTTTGTAATTGTATGGTGGCATAGCTAGAGTGAACCCTTGCTGACAGATATATAGTTTCAAAAATTGGGGTCTCAACTTCTAAAGAAGTTCTGGCTTTTTAAACGTACCAAGTGTTTGAAAAAATGTGTATTTTTAAGGGAATTTATGGCAAAAAAGACAAGTTTAAGCTTAAAAGGATTGTGTTTAAATAACCGTAATGAAATAATTATTGAATATATTTCTATTGATGAAAAGATTAAGTGACTTCTTAAATTTGAGTCTCAGTTTTAAATGGTACAAACAAGCTATATTATACATACAGGACTTTTAAGCATGTTAAGCAGATTAGTCAGATCGCAGCGCTATTCAAATACAGATAGAGGGCAGCGCTTGGAAGACAGGTTGCTTTTAGCATCAGACAGCTAGCTACCCAGTACAAACAACAGAGTTCACCAACTTTACGAGAACACCAATCAGGGGCTGTGCAATAATGATAAGCCCTGTAGGAAGGGTAAATATGGGGGGGGGGGGTGTCCAAGAATTTTTGGCAACCCCCAAAAAGGGGGGAGCAATTTTTGGCAGGTCAAATGAACCTATACCATGTATACCATGGTTCCTAGCCGTAGGTTTTTGTAAGTTTGCCACTGCTTTAAGCATCAGACAGCTAGATACCCGGTACAAACAACAGAGTTCACCAACTCTACGAGAACATCAATCAGGGGCTGTGCAATGATGATTTGCCCAGGTTTTTGTTTGCCATTGCAAGCTAGGTGGTGGCAATGGACATTGGAGCACATTTACAGGGCCAGGGTGCGTGCAGAACCTTGAAAAGCCAAAAAAGTGCTTGAAAGTACTTGAAAATCAAAATGCCTTTTCAAGGCCTTGAAAGTCCTGGAATTTTGTTGAAAAGTCCTTGAAATTTATGGAAAGTCCTTAAAGAAAAAATGTGCTGAAACAATAAAAAATTATGTTACAAATAAATAAGAAAAGAAGTTTGGAAATAAATCTGTCTTGTAGGCTTATATATTTTTCATTTTGTCGTCTATACACATTTTCAAACTATTTTTGGACTCATATATTTCCAATTTTAAAATGAAAATTCCTTAGAACCCTGACTGGATGACTCGACTAGATAAAGGTACCCATTTAGCATGCATGTTGTCAAATTTTTATCTTATTGAGAACACCTTTTCATGCCCAAAATTGATGAATTTTGTCCATTATCGGACCAGCATGTTATATGATTGTGTCGGTTTTGCGTTCAAAAACTCATCTCTTTTTCCTCAATGAATATTACCCAAGTAAGAAGTATGTCATGTGCATTAAGGAACGATGACATTTGAGATGATGCTGGACTGATGATGCTGATGATGTATAGGCCTATATGTATACTCTAATATCAAGTCATGTTTAAGTGTAAATGGAAACAAACTTCGGTCAAAGGTTTGATATGAACCTTTTAGCTGTATCCTTTGGCTTTGTGTAGCCGTCGTTGTGAACATGGGGGTGGGGTGGGGGGTGGGGGAGGTTGGGTGGGGGTGAGTGTGTGTAGGCCTATGTATTTCCTTTGGGATAGGCCTACTATTTTAGTTCAATTTGTAGTGACATCACTCTGTATGTTTAACATACCAAATTTTACAAATTACTCTTATCATAAAATGTATTCTTCAGGCACATTCATTAGTACCCCCCATGTGGGCCCCCTCCCACATACCCGAAGAGGGGTGGGGTCAAAAATTGATGAATCATTGTTTTTATATTGTGCATTATATATATCAATTTTAATCATTTAGGCCATATTATTAGGCCAAGAAATCACTTTGAAGAATGTCTCTCATGTACAAAAGTATAGGAAAGTGAATATTTAAAACCACTTTTTAGGATGAAGGAAGCATTTTTCAAAAAAGTCCAAAACAGGTTTTTATGTCAAAAATTGTCTCTTTTGGGGTGCTAAATCTGCTAAAATGTTAGTCGTCCTGAAATTTTAACCAAAAGCACACTGACCATCAAGGCCCAGGATGGGGTGCCAGTTGGTGGGGGTGGGGAGGCAGTGGATGCAAGCACAAATGGTTAATTATTGTTTTATTTTTCTGCTTCACATATATCAACGTAAGCCATATTGGTCATGTAATAAAGCCAGAAAAACATTTTTTAAGAGTGTCTCTTGTGCATAAAAGTATAGGAAACTCGAAACTTTAAAGCATGTTTTCTGGAAGAAGGAAGCACTTTTTATTAAAAGTGTAGAACAAGCCAGGAGCTTTGAAATGTTCTTTTTACCCTCTGACTTTGGCTTCGGGGGGCTTCGTCCCCTCAACCCCCACCAGGGCTTCGCCCCTGGACCCCGGCCGTAGTCGTGGCGCTTCGCTCACTCTGCTTCATAAGTGTCCCTATTTCAAGTTTTCAAAAGTTGGCAGGTATGCACTGGGCTGCTGCGACTAGACCACTGGGTATTTTTCTACTTTTTTACACACACCTATCTCTGGGTCGTTCCGTTCAAAGGTACTTGAAAATTAATTTTTGGGTACTTAAAAGTCCTTGAAAAGTCCTTGAATTTGAAATAGAGGTGGCTGCACGCACCCTGCAGGGCAGACTATACTACAGACACGCTCTGATAAGGGCTTAGAAAAACAGTGCAGAAATGTTCAAATATGCCAAATTCTTTCCTCACTACGCTTGCATTATACATGTACATCTAGACCATTATTATAAGGTTTGCAAATTGGGAACTCAAACATATGTCATGTGGGGGGGGCAAAGATTTGTTTGCAGGCCGGAAGGGGCAAGCAATTCTCTTTGGCACGCCGTTTGGAAGTTTTAAGCTTAGCCCTCAACATCAGGAAGCATGTAAAGTTTCATCTCCAGCAGATGGATCTTCAGGGAATTCAACATCAGAAAATGTTAACCAAGAAACATTTGAAAATCATCAACATCATGAACTATGTGCTGCTTTTAACATCAGGCAGCTACTAGTACTAACCCAGTACAATCAACAGTGTTCACCAATTCTACGAGAACACCAATCAGCAATAGGAAGTATGTGAAGCTTTATCTTCAGTAGATGAATCTACTAGCTACGGTGGATTCAAGAGGTATTGCAAACGCTATTCAGTTACCCAAGGAAACATGTACATCGACATACATAAAGCATTGAAGCATTGACGCTATATAGTAGCTCACATTCAGTCAGGAAAATATGACAAAATTACAAACATCAAAATTAAAAAGCCTTCTATAGCCAAGATAAGAGGAAATACAAACGGACAGCAATGCATTCTTTCTGAATCAGAGATATGATTAGGTCATGAATTGGCCCTAAAGGTTATATACCACTAATAGGCCTGGGCGATACATGGAAATCTGACGAGTAACTATTTTGTTTGCATGGCATCTGAAAAGACTGCTTTAAAATCGCTGAAATTGACCAAATAAAATAACAAAAAAAGTACTTTTTAGGGTTTGATGCTTCAAAATTGTATATTTTCTCTCATTATATGACATTTTGTTGTAATAGTACCAAAATTCATACGCATACGACTACGGTTTTTAGTAAATATTAAGCCCTACCATATTGTAACTTTCAGCTTCGAAAAGCACTGCCATTTTGAGGTGTTTACGGTTCAGTGCGTTAAAACAAGAAAAGTCTCAGATCATTTGGCATCTAAATCACATAGTTTCACCTGATATTAGTGGCATTTAACTGTGAGAGTTCTGAATATGAGAAACGTCCACCCGAAATTAGCCATTTTGCCATTGAACCCTGTGTAATACATAATTAGTGGTATTTAACCTATAGTCAACAAGAAACAAACAAACCCAATTTCCAAGAAGCATAAAGAATTTATTATTGATGGGTATGAGCATGGAGAGGTCACTGGGAATCCGGGCTGGGAATAGAGAGACCCTTCTGCTGTTGCTAAGCAAATGCGTTTTTAGGCGGATGTAAAATAGCAACAAGAGGGCATTTAGCATGTTTAGCAGGCCTACATCTGAGACGAGTATCTGACCCCACAACACACAAGTAGTATTTTTCCGAGAGATCAATGATGAACTTGCAGATCCTGCAGATACAATGGTATATCAAGAGTGCCTAAAGCAAGCGGTGCAGAAACCAGAACTTTATCATCCCATTACTCCTATTACTTAAATTTGGGGACAAATAGATTATTTAGAGTACAAGATGACAAACTTAGTAGTGTCAGCATCAAAACTCTCACAGACATCTGTCAGGCACTGTTCATGATCTCATTAGAAAATCCCACACATGAGCGACTCCGTTTATAATTCTAACAACAATCTACACAAAGTAAAGACTTGAGCATCACTTTATGATGGGTTGGCAATGGCTTCACCATGTCGACATTTAACTTTTAAAAAAAATGTGACATTGCATTTTAAAAACAATAATTCAAGTGCATTCAAGTCCGGCCCCCCATGTTTTTATAAACATTTTTCTATTGTTTTGTACAATGTTTGATCTTTCTTACATTTGAGATTTGTTTTCAGTATCATGCAGTCTTAGAACTAGATTTATAACATTGTATAAAACAAAGAAAAATGTTACTTGGTATGTCAGTTGCTGTTGTTGCTATAAACCCCAGATAAGGTAGAAACAACTGGTAAAAAGGACTTAAATATTATAAATCCACGAAATTATCACATTCTTATTATGTTTAAACCATATTTAGATTATTGGTGAGGTATTTCAGATAAAGTCAATCAATGAGTCCAGTAGTGAATATAGGCCTAAATAAGAAGTAGAAATGATTATTATACATGGAAAACCCCTAACCTACTCCAGAGTAGTGACCAACTGAAATATAATGCGTTTTATTTGGTTTCAATAGTTATAATCGATTTATCCATTGTTTAGGAAGAGTAGAGATTGTAAAAGACAGATAACCACCACCAAGAAATTAATGCCCATGGTGACCATTTTAAGCCCAACTTTGCACATTTTTCATGCATTAAACCATATGGCTGGGGAGGGGTCACTGGCAGTTTACTAAGTGAAAAATACTTAAATAAATGATAACCAATGGTTATGATGGGTCAATGAACTATTCTGGGTATGTTATTTGCAAATCACAAGCCAATAAAGGATTTTTTATACTGTGAAAGTGCTATGTAATTAACTCATTTTTATCGAAAATAGCGAACTTTCTTCAAAGTAAAACTTCGTTATGGGGTAAAGACCCCAATTTTTTTATTGGTTGGTTGATCATCCCCATTCATAGTCATTCTCATCCAACCCCTGACTTTAATCAGCAAACTTCTTCTTTAGAGTTATTGAATTTCAAAGTTATACCACTTTTACTAATGAAAATAATTGCAAAAAAGAGGGATTTTGCATTGCATATTACACAATATTCTAGGTGGGTGAGAAAACTGGCAATACTATTTTTGTAACGTCTAATACATAGGTATTTATCAGCAGCAATTTAAATTGTTCCATACTTCTAGCAATTTCATTAGTGCTAGCTAGAAAAATGTGTCTTTTTCGAACTGTAAAATTGAAAAAATGAACTTTCCTGTGGCAATCTTCAAAGAACCGTTACCATGGCAACAACGGATTTTCGAATTTTTGATCAAGTTACAAAATCATTAGACCCAAATACCTTTCCTATCACAAGATTTAGGCAAATTCCATGAACCTTTATTTTTGGCTTTGTCCGCACATTGCTGAATTGATCCAGACCCCCAGTCTTAACAAGTTTAGTTCCAAATTGTGGGATATGAATTGAAAGCAATTGACCTTTGAAATGACATAATTTTAGCTAATTTGGTGCGTCCATCAAAAAAAGGGTGCGAATACAAGAAAGTGTAATGATGATGAAGAAGCATGTTGATTCCTTGTGGTACACAAGCATCAGTGTAGTATACACATTTTTATTTGCAACTAAACTACATCTAAATAATATTGACGATAATAATATATAGTGTAGGAGTAATGTAATTATATAATAATAGTTTTAAAGGAGCATTTCATCCCCAGGATTTCATCATGATCCACAGACTCAGATCATCCCCACACTTTACTCCAAAAGTGCTGAAGTTTTTTATACCATCAGCAGACTAGAACCCAAATTTGGTCCTTTGACAGAGACAGCGTGCAATTTGTATTTTCTAAGTGTCGACAGACATAAATTACAAGACGGCTTACTAAT
Organism: Amphiura filiformis; assembly: GCF_039555335.1. NCBI lineage: Eukaryota > Metazoa > Echinodermata > Ophiuroidea > Amphilepidida > Amphiuridae > Amphiura > Amphiura filiformis. Next base: position 6,720,764 of record NC_092634.1, on the reverse strand, counting down.
TGGGCACTGTAATATCAGTACATGTCATCATGCCTAACTTACAAATGTCTGAATCAACTGAAATGTTTGAAATAATCTTTTTTCATGGATGCTAGAATCATGTAGTGCCCCTTTAAGAGAGTTAAACTGCCATCAATGTCAGTTTAATTATAATTCCTTTTATTTCAAATACCCAGTCAATTTGTTTTGTCAAAATTATTAGAATAGTTAAAAAAATAAATCCAACCTTTTGATGCAGACAGTACTGGTTGTATAGATGAGTTGACCTATTACGTCACATGTAAACATTCAGAACACCCTCGGTTGTTTCACACAAGGCTAAATAATTGAATACCTGAGTGGAAGAAGGGCCCAACTCCAATTTCTTACTAAATTGAGTTAGACCCAGCATTTTATTGCCAGCAGACTGTTCTTCCTTGTGTGTGAAAGATGAGCCAAAATCCATTCTCTAAATAGTCTTCCACGTAAACTTAATCATGGTTTTCATGGAAGAAAGGCCCAACTCCATGGAGTTGTGTCCTTCTTCCACAAATAGTGGGTTAAAGAGGAATTTTGTTCATCCATGAAATCTGCTTTTCACTACAATAAACTTTCTTGCTAACATATTACATGAGTTCTACTTGTGCAATTTATGGTGATTACCTAATTTCTGTAGCTATTTATATCACGGAACTGGCACTTCCAGTATATTAGTGGAAGAAGGGCCCAACTCCAGCTCGTATTAAGACCTGTACCGTTGCCATGGAAACATCATATGTAATTTCGAATGCACGTAATATTGTATGCTCAAGTATTAAAGGTCCCCTGAAGATGAAAACATTTTGTCTATAAAACTTTTCCAACTATTAAGTTTTTTCTTAATATCTCAATAACAGTTTTGATGGAGTTGGGCCCTTCCACTCAGGTATTCAATTCAGTAGTGTATAATGGCAGACCACATGGAATCTTACTTTTTCCTTTTTATAAGTCAATGTTACTGGTTGTAAGCAAGTTTGATGGTAAGCTATGTTGGTATTATTTGTAAACTTTTCTCTGGTAGTTTTTATCTCAACCAACAGTATAGACATACTAAATGTAAACACATTGTCGCCTCATCTATAAGTCATTATTCTTGCTTTTCACCAAATTAATTTATTCGTTACTTTTCAAAGTTGTATTTCATTTTGTCAATAGCAATTTTAACCAAATCAGCCGGTAACTGTGGGAAGTATTTGGCATAGAGACCTACAAGTTCTTCCTTAGATGTGATTTTAGTCTTCTCAATTTTCCCTTCATCATTTTCATGAAATAGGCTTGTGCCGCGGATAGCTAACAACTTCTGCCCAGGAAAGACCACTGCTAGCATTACCTGAAGAAACGTGTGTCCAGGCATAGGAGGGTTCTGGGTCACAAAGTGCTTGATCATATGATCTCTGAAGTACTCAATTTCCATTGGCTCTAATGTAAAGGTCATAAAGTTCCTCCAACCATCAATTATGATGTCTTTCTCATTTATGGGTGAAGGTGAATATGACCTATTGACCTTCTGCCACCAACTGATCTCGTCTCCTTCCTTGATAAACTTATAGACCTGGAAACCGCACTTGTACACAGGTGATTCTTTGTTGAAATCCATTGGGATGGCTTGGAAGAAAGGATTGCTTGAACCAACATCAACATAGTACATATCTCCAGGTTTTACTAAGCTTTTAACAAGAACAGACACATGGTCTTGAACACCATCCAGACCTACGTCACATGCGTTAAAAGCAGGCTACTACCCCAGTGCTTCCAGAAGATGCTTCATGAAGGCGTTGTGATCATAACAAAGGCCTCCTTGTGTGCTGAGAATTTGGGCCTTGATGTCATCCATTGTAGATATCGTTGATCTTGGTCTCTCCTGGATATTACAATTATCGAGTGATATGGAATCTTCTGCTGGTAGAGATTGATGATTTCATCCAGAAGGGCAGCTTTGTCATTGGTCAGCTTTCCTGGGATGGAATCTATCTTCAAGACATCTGTAAGGAACCTAACAGCTTCTTCATGTGATAACATCTTTGCCATCTTGTTTTAATGAATCTGTGAGAATTAAAAATTTGATAGCAACAGTACGTGTCATTCATCAGTAGGAAAATAATATCCAATAATAAAAGTTGGTAATGAAGAAACTGTCAGTTTTGTTTTAGTTACAGGAAACTTTCTTTCCTGAAGGCACTATGTCAACTGCCCAGAAAAGTTGCTTTTTGTCTTGCAAAAGTACCGACAGCGTTAACCATTTTATTGTTGACTTTTTATTATAGAGTAAAGGCGGGGGTCGACTCAACAGGCAAGAGTAAAAAGGTATCCCATTGTCATGCTTACACATTTGTTAGATATGATAAATATGTTCATGTCTGCTTCTCAAAACTTCCTTTAAAATAATATTTAAATTGCAAACCTAACAAGAGAATAACAAAAGTAAATAAATTGATAAGACAAAATTATAAATAAACTTTTAACTACAGTACTACCAAGAAAACTATGAAAAAACCAACAGGTTGCAATAATGAATACTGCTACTCGGTATCATACAGGTGCTTACTGCTATATAAACAAAATGATTACTACCATAAAATGAGAGATAGGTATACGGTAAAATTCTACCACTTTATGCACTTATGATGTCTGTTACACACCTCAAGTTTGAGTAAAGAAATGAAAAAAATAACAATATTAGTCCTGTAGCTAGAATTTCCGTGCCTAACCGATTTACATGACATATATATCGTAACTTTTGAAGATCTATGTTCCTGGTATATTGGACCTGTTATGACTTAACTCTCTCCATGCGGGTGTCGACTGCAGACAACAAGTTTCAATTTTTTTTGTTTAATTGAACATTTTCAGAATTGCACATTTCCATGACCATATTTGGAGTTAGCATGAAAAATGCATTAAAATGAGTACAAACAAGCCTAGTATTGGTTCAGCAGTTCTTGAGATAGCTCTTGATATTTTGAGAAAATATTTCAAAACTTAGACTTTTTATGTTGAAGCCTGTGGCTAGCACGTGAGAGTATTAACCACATATGACCACACAGTGACCTACTTGTGCTGCCAGGCATGCAATGTTCTATTATATTACTACATTTAACCCACCTTGCTTTGCATTTTGACACACATGGGGTCTTTTTATCTTTTCAGTTTCCGTAAGTCTTTTG